>NC_092339.1:242722500-243365000 GCF_046630445.1 Rutidosis leptorrhynchoides
AAAGATAGTACCCTAACTACTCGAGGTGGATTAATAAATATTCGAATGGTGAGCCAACATTATTGTGGAAACATAATCAGGAATATGATTTTTGGAACAAGATTTTTTGGTAAAGGATTGGAAGATGGAGGGTCGGGTAATGAGGAAATTGAACATGTCGATTCTATTATGACCATCCTTAAATATATTTATGGATTCAGCATCTCTGATTACTTTCCTTGGTTGAGAGGAAAGATCGATTTAGATGGACACGAAAAGAATATAAGGGCTGCCATTCGTGGCGTTCGAAAATTTCAAGATCCATTGGTTGATGAACGCATCCAAATGTGGAACAATGGTGTTCGAAAGGTAGAAAATGATTTGCTTGATGTTCTTGTGAGACATGACAATCCTAAGCTTACTACTGAAGAGATCAAAGCCCAGATTATAGTAAGAATACAACTCCAACTTAACTTTGTTCATATATGTGTTTGTACATTGATTTGTTGTCACTCCAAGAAACTATTAAATTTCTACAAACTTTATGAGGTGCATATATTTATTTAATTTATACACCGACTTTTTTTTTTGGAACAGCAAACACACATTCTTTTTGTAGAGGAAATATTGTCTACATCTCACCTCCCCCATACCTCGCATGTGCGGGATTGAGTTTAGATGGTGTTGTTGAATTTTTTTTTTTTTTTTTTTTTTGGAACAGCAAACACACATTCTTTTTGTCTAAGACGGAACTCGAACTCATAACCTAAGTTCACTTGATACTACTGATAGTAGGTCAGAAGTAATTTGATAAAATTACACATGCATTTATTGGCTGTTGTATTTTTGTCTTTCATGAATCCAGGATCTAATGCTTGCAACGGTTGATAATCCCTCAAATGCGGTAGAATGGGTGATGGCGGAGATGCTCAATAAACCCGAGATCCTAAAAAGAGCGGTCGAGGAGCTGGACAACGTGGTAGGCCGTGATCGACTGGTTGAAGAGCGGGACCTACCCCAACTAAACTACATTAAAGCGTGTCTCAAAGAATCCTTTAGGTTGCATCCTTTTGTTCCTTTTAATCCACCTCGTGTCGCTATAACGGACACAATCATTTCTGGTTACTTCATACCCAAGGGTAGTCATGTGTTGCTTAGTCGACTTGGCCTAGGAAGGAATCAAGATGTATGGACAAACCCAATGGAGTTTGATCCGGAACGTCATCTATACGGGGATGATGGAAACCATGTTGTGAATCTTTCAGATAATTCGCTAAGGATTCTTTCATTTAGTACTGGTAAACGTGGTTGTCCTGGAGTCATGTTGGGTACGACCATCACTGTAATGTTGCTAGCTAGATTGCTTCAAGGGTTCACATGGGAGGTTCCGTTTAATAGTACAGGGATTAAGCTTGTGGAAAATCATGATGACCTTTCTTTAAAAGTGCCGCTCATAGCCATTGCCAAGCCGCGGCTATCCACAGATATATTATTATTATCATTTTAATCAAAAGTATCATCATAAGTAGTAAAAATTGTGTAAAGCATTGTGTATTTTATCAAGTTTGATGTTAAAATAGAGTAGTAAAAATTGTGTGAAGCATTGTGTATTTTAATTTGAAAAAAATTTGCTAATAATAAGAACCTCTGTGATAGGCATGCATATATATGCTCAAAAGAAGTGTTAAAAGTAGTAGATGAAATCTATGATATTCAATAAATACAAATGTTGAGTTTTTTAAAGGATAGTAATTATAAAAAGTAATTAGAACTTAGAAGAGTCATGTACTCAAAAAGTATTTATAACATTCAATTTCCCTTTTTATTCTGTTTTCTTATTTCATTTTCAATTCAGTTTTCTTGTTTATTAAATTTAACAGAGTTACAAAATTGTTTGTAAGCTATTGAGTAACACTAAATTCGAATAATGATTTTTCGACTGGTCGTCAAAATATTACACCCCTTTTTTGTGATTCGTTATACAAGATATCAACAACGTAAATGAGCCCTCTATACATGAGAAGAAAGAAGAACGAAATTAACATGTTAAAATATCATTAACATATTAATACTTGTAAAATAAGTTAACGTATATATGAAAAAATAAACTCATAACACCGAATGAGCATTGTTGCCTAACCATACATATTCTTCAACCAAATATATTTTATCCAAACATCTATTTCTTCGGAAATATAGGACGATGGCACATTGGGATGTTTTTATAAATGATTAAAATTAAATTTGTTACGGTTTTATGTTTTCATTGAAGAATTGAGTGAACACAAGTATTAATATGTTAATGATATACAAGTGTTTCCCTAACCAATGCCTCTAATGATACGTATCAATCCCTGTAAATATGGAAAATATATGACAACTAATATTGACCTATAATACAAAGTTGACTTGGTAATATACAGCTATATGCCATCGGATATTACAGCCCCGCAGTTTGAGCGGGAGGGCGCACGTACGTTCAAACTGGTACGGAATTCTTCAAATAATAGTCGTGGTAGTCCTTTAGTAAAGATGTCCGCTATTTGAAATCGTGTTGGAACATGAAGAACTCGAACTTGACCTCGAGCCACATGTTCACGTACGAAATGGATATCCATTTCGATGTGCTTTGCACTACTAGAAAATCTGGAATTAGCTACGGATTTTCGACGGCATATAATTCCGTCCCTAAATACCGACGGATTTTCGACGACTTTCCAACGAACGCATAAAAAATAAATTTAACACACATTTGCGACGGTTTAGCGACGGATTAACTACGGAAAATCATTCGTCGATAATCTGTCCCTAAATATAACTTTTGCGACGGATTACCGACGGATTAGCTACGCCCAGAAATTCGTCCCTAATCCGTCCCTAAATATTATATTTTGCGACGGATTTCCGACGGTCATGCATTCTAGTGTTTTTATATAAACGACTGTCCCTAATCCATCGGTAATTAATGACGGATTTGGGACAAATGTTTTTTATAATTGAGATTTTATCGAGTTTACGAGCACGAATGAACACGTAGAAACACCAAAATGTCTTAGAATACAATTTTACTATCAAATATAACATATATTCATCAAAATATTATACGTTTGTCGGATGTATACCTTTGATCTAATGTTTTTATATATACGTTTCATAATCGTTGTTAGTAAATATATGCATATCCGTACTTGCGTTTACATTCATACGCTACTTAGTACTTTTAAAATGTTTGTTAACTAATATAAATGCATTTAGGAATGAATGTCTATACGTTTTCATCCAAATCGTAATTTAAAAAAAAATATATAAATATATGGACGTCCCTAATCCGTCGGTAATAAGCGACGGATTTGGGACGAATGTTATTTATTATTGTGATTTTATCGAGTTTACGAGCACGAATGACCAAGTATAAGTATCAAAATGTCTTAGAATACACTTTTACTATCAAATATAACATATATTCATCAATATTATATACGTTTTCGGACGTATACCTAATATGTAGTGTTTTGTATATAAGTTTCATAATCGTTGTTAGTGAATATACGCGTGCCTGTACGTGTGTTTACATTCATACGATACTTAGTATTTTTAAAATGTTTGTTAACTAATATAGATGCATTTAGGAATGAGTGTCCATACGTTTTCATCTAAATCGTAATTTAAAAAAATATATAAATATATGGATGTCCCTAATACGACGGTAATTAGCGACGGATTTGGGACGGATGTTATTTATTATTGCGATTTTATCGAGTTTACGAGCACGAATGACCAAGTATAAGTATCAAAATGTCTTAGAATAAACTTTTACTATCAAATATAACATATATTCATCAATATATTATACGTTTATCGGACGTATACCTAATATGTAGTGTTTTTGTATATAAGTTTCATAATCGTTGTTAGTGAATATACGCATGCTCGTACGTGTGTTTACATTCATACGATACTTAGTATTTTTAAAATGTTTGTTAACTAATATAAATGCATTTAGGAATGAGTGTCTATACGTTTTCGCCTAAATCGTAATTTTAAAAAAATATATTAATATATGGCTGTCCCTAATCATTCGGTAATTAGCAACGGATTTGGGACGGATGTTTTTCTATTATTGTGATTTTATCGAGTTTACGAGCACGAATGAACAAGTATAAGTATCAAAATGTCTTAGAATACACTTTTACTATCAAATATAATATATATTCATCAATATATTATACGTTTGTCGGACGTATACTTAATATGTAGTGTTTTTGTATATAAGTTTCATAATCCTTGTTAGTGAATATATGAATATCCGTACGTGTGTTTATATTCATACGCTAGTTAATATTTTTAAAATGTTTGTTAACTAATATATATGCATTTAAGAATGAGTGTCTATACGTTTTCGTCTAAATCGTAATTTAGAAAAAAATATATAAATAAATGGTTGTCCCTAATCCGTCGGTAAATCAGAGTGTTAGGGACGAATTTGGAGCGGATGTTTTTTATAATTGAGATTTTATCGAGTTTACGAGTACGAATGAACAAATATAACTTACTAACATGGATATTTACGTGCAACACAAATATATATATACTCGTATATCATTGTTGATGTTGGTAAATGTAGTGACAATTTTATAATTGTTTATCAAACCATTGTTGGTCCCTTAATAACAACAGGAGTATTGTAGAGGGGGGGTGAATACAATTTCTTTTCAATTAACTAAACAGTTAAACTCGATTATGTATTCAAGCATGCAAATTAGATAGAGTCACAGGTAATTTTCAACGGTTATTCTTTATTGATTAAATCACAAAGAATTACAACCATCCTTGGCGGAATGATAGTTGGTTGATACAGATTACCTAGATTATAGCTAAGAGGTAAACTAAAAGCTATTACACGTTTAGGACTCTAAATAATAAAACCCACACCACTAGTTGATACAACAGTGAATACAACATTTATATAGTAGTCCTATTGTCCGTGTAATTAATCTATTGTCCACTAGTACATAGGATGTCTTGTACTTGTGGGGACAATTGTGTCAGAAGGCGTGCTCTCCTTCTTTCCTCTTAGGTAGCTATTTGCAGGAACACACCAATTCGGTTTGGCACTACCATTTGTTTTAAACAAATGGAATGTTGTGTTCCCTAGGTATGAATAAAGTATAACACATGTCTACACATGCGTTCCACTTCTGCATTCCCACGTGGTCTTGTAAGGTCACTTGTCAGCTGCCGACTCCTGTCCTTTTCTGTTCAACTTTGTCTTCGACTTCTGTTGAATAGTGCGTTGATGTAGACCACTCTGGGAAACTACCATGCTTGTAATGGAGCATGGCTGTCTTGTGTTGTATGCTGCTATCCAGATCTACTGGTTCTTCATATGCTGAGTCACTTGATATTCTTAATTAGCTGAGTACTCATCCTGTGCTGATTCGAAGAATACATTCTACCTTGTGCTGGTAGATCAGCCAGCATACTACACACTCGACACAGCTATATTAGCTGACAGTACATAAACAAACTTGTGCTGGCTGCACATAATATTTTAGTGTAAATAAACTACAGTTTTGTCATAATTAAATCCTTAATTATTTTGGGGACTCAACAATCTCCCCCTATTTGATGATGACAAAACCTATGACATATAGAGAAAACACTAAAGCCAGCAACAAGGGAACAAATAAGAATATGCAGTGAGATTGTCCCTTTTAAGTTTGTTTTGGGATCTTTTGCTGAGTTATCTATATCTTATAATTCGATATGATTTTGAAGATAAACTCATTTCACTTTCATTACAACAGGATATATACATTAAATACAGTGATAATAGAATGAAAAGTGAGTTAGACAAAAGATACAATTTAAGCATATAGGAGACTATCTATCTTTATCTTTGTCCCGTTCTTCTTCAGATAGCTCCTCTTGTTTGATTCTCCAGGATTCATAGAATAGAATAGGTATCTCAGCAGGGTCAAAAATAGGGATAGAAGGAGGTAGAATGATGGGGCCTTTTCCGGTTGGTCCTTCACCAGTAGATTGATGTCTTTTTAATTTTTGAGAAAGAAACTCTTCTACATCTACTGCTGGTGCATTCCCAAACTTCGTGGCTTTGTTGAAGATCTGTTGGAGTTCAGATTTAATTATCTTTTTGATGGCACTATCACCTTTGCCAATAAAATACTCCAGTATCTCCATCCATTCACTAAATCCAAGGGATCTTAACTCATCATAGTTAATCCTTTCTTGAACATTATTCTCCCTTATAACGTTGAAGGCTCTTTTTGACCCTCTGTTCACTTTGATGATCCTGCTGGGATTTGATCTTCTATTCATTACATCACCATATCTGCTCCTGTAATAATGATCAGGAACTTCAATAGTACTGACAGGTTTTATAGGAGCAGTAGCAAGTGCTTTCTCAGCAGCTTCCTTCTCATCAAGTGCCTTATCCTATTCTTTGACAATGGCTTGAATTAGTTTGAGGGACTCAGCCTCTTCCTTTTTATCGGCAGCCAACTTGTCTTCTATTTCCTGAAGCCTTAATCTCTCAGTAAGTTCAGCATCAGCAGCCTCTCTTCTTTGCTGTTCTACCACTAAGCCTAGCAGATAATCAGTGTGGCTAATTTTTAGAGATCTGACTGCTTCAATCATTTTTCTTCCATCTTCAGTTCTTAGAGCAACCTGATACTCTTTCAGATCCATACCCAGCTGATGAGCTTCATGAAATTGTGCTTTCTCCATATCAGTGGAGAGCTTTCGACCACTGTTATTAAAATATACACCAATATCAACACCAAAGTTCAAGGCAGCGATGTAGAGTGGCTGATAAAGAGGATGATGCAGCAATCTGACTTGGCGTATTCTTTCATTAAGCTCTGCTTGTCTTTGCTCAAGCAATTCTGGAACAGTGATCTCCAGCCTGTAAGCTTCTCTTTCATCTGGATTCATTCTAAAAAGATTCGGCTCACTATGGGCAACTGAATCATCTTCCCAGGTTCTGTGTTTACCATGACATTTTAGGGAAGATGGAGGATACATGTTTGATTCATCTATACCAGATGAACTTACTGAGAATTGATTGACACGGTTATCCTTTGTTCTATTAAAATAAGTGAGGGTCCGAGGAGAGATAGGAGATTGAATAAATAAGTGATCTTCTCTACCCCAGTCAGTAAAGTCAGCAGGATCAATCGTATCATCATCTGGTTTAACACCCAGCTCAACCACCTTGGCTGGGTCTTCAATGCTTGTGTCACCCAGCAGCACACTTCCGGCTGGGTCTTCTTTCTCATCACTCCTTGCTGAGTCTTCAGTACCAGCTGATTGATTAGTATCAGCTGGCACATCTGTCACAGTATCTTCATCAGCTGCCTCAAATAGGGGTCCTTTCCTGAGGGACTGGTTATCCCTTGGAGTGGATTTCACCCTTTGTTTGTCAATAGGCTTGGGTTCAGCTGATGGTTCTTGTGTTGATACTGGTTCTTGTGGAGACAGATAGGGAACAATAGCAAGATGCTCCCCCTGAGTATCATCATCGTCAAGATTGATTGTTTCTGCTGGTTGTTGCTGTGTAGCTGGCTGAGCAGTGGATGTTGGTCGAGGAGATGAGCTGGTTTCTAACACAGCATCTAACCATTTCATAAAAATATCAGCTCTAACTCCTCCCCCTGACCCAGTAGATGCAAGATAATCTTTCATTTCTTCTGGAGTCATTCGTTTAATTCTGTCTGCACGCTCAGCATACAACTTTGCCCTCTTTTTGTCGTATTTGATCATGAACTTGGCATTTCTTTTTCGTGCTTCCTTTTTGTATAGATCAATGCCAGTCAGGTCATCATCAATGTCCTTCTTTTGTTGGGTCAGCCATCTCCTATGATAAATTCTGTGGCATTTAAGAGCAACATAGGCATCCCATTTGACATTGAAGGCATCATTTAAGTCTTGTTGTATCTTCTGATATCTATCAAGTTTTCTTTTCATTTTCCTTTCAATAGACTGAGAGACAAGAAGAGCTTAGCAACAGCCATATCAGAAACATCACTGGGCTTACTGCCAGAACCAATATCATCCACTGATGTGACAGACTCGCTGGGTTGAGATCCACCAGCTGCCTGTACACCAGTTTTAGAATGAGCGTTGCTGGGCTTAGTTCCAGAGTCTTGACCATCACCATCACCATCCCTCCTTGGTTGTTTAGGAGCCTTTTCATGCTCATGCTCCCTCTCTGATTGTTTTCTCTTTTTAGATTTCCTTTTAGATTTCTTCTTCTCCCCCTTTTTGTCATCAGCAGGGGCAGGAGAGGGAACATGGGAGACTTGTACATCAAGGTCACTATCTGAGTTGGGAACAGAGAAAGCAAAATTGTTCCAATCAGCAACTTCAGGAGTAAGATGGGCACCAGGATCCACACTAAATTGTCTAAGGAGAAGGTTGGAGGATCTAACTTCATTCCTTGCAACACCCATAGCCATCTGTTCAACCATAGCCCTAACATCACCCTGTAGAGTAGCCAGGCGTTGCATATTCTCCACCATTTGAACATAGGCAGAGACAGGAATCATGTTAGCCATTTATTGTTCCTGCGATTCCAATCTCTCATGTAGAATGGCATTTTCTTCATTAATAAACAGGATTCTACGATTGGCAGCCTCCAAATCAGCTTTAAGGCTAGCAATGTCCTCCATGTACTCATTGTGAGAAAGGATTCGCTGCTGTAATTCCTCATCCCCCTCCATTTGCTTGACAATGGCTGATACAGCCAGATCAGCAAAAGCACATATTTGTCCTAGCTGGGCCTCAATATTCGAAGAAGTGACTTGCCTAGCGTTCCGGATGGCTTGGGTTACACTATCATCAATAGCAGTGAGAATGATGTTTTGTAGATCTGGTGTAACTTCTCTGAGTGTCCTAAGCACAGCGAAGGTGGAAATATCAGCCACCTCATCAGCATTAAATTTAAGATAGCTGGTTGAGGGCTGGTCAGAAGCAGCTGACACGGGAGTACTTTCGTGGGGTGGTGGAGGTGGAAGGTCATGATCTGACTCGTCACCATGATCACCATCATTTTTACCTTCACCCGAAGGTTTAGAACCACTAGTATCCTTGTCAGCATGAAGATCAACATCATCTGTGAGATCCACTGGTTTGTCTTTGGAACCAGTCACATTATCATGAATGGCTAGTTCATTCTTACCAGTACCTTTATCAGCATCACCATCAGAAGAGTAAGATGATGAGGAAGAAGCTGATAAATCAGAAGGTACTGGCGAATCAGGAATATTCTGCATAACGTATTTACCAGTAGAGGGATCTCTGATGAATTTGAGAGGCCTCCATGTACCAGGCCATGGGAAATCAGCTGGAGCCATGCCAAAATAATGATAAAATGGCTGCTCGTTTATATGTTCTAAAGTAGCCAGCCTCTCATAAACTTCTTCTCTAGCTGGTCGATCAAGCTGAGACAATAGTTCACTGAGCTCCTCTCGAGGCAATTTGCTGGCTGAGACTATGGCAGTTTGAGGATCAAAAGTTAGCTGATCCACCAGTAGAGCAACTCTGAGAGTGATAGGTGCTCCCCGATAGATGAAGTTAGGGACAACTTCATCAGGATCTGGCACCTGGCACACATAGGGTTTTTTCTCAGCAGAAACAGTAGCCTGAGAAGAGTCAGTAGTGGCAATAGCAGAGGTACCAGCATCCATAACGGGTTCCGTAGAACCAGTAGCATCGGTAAGTAAATGTGCAGTAGGTGAAGAAGCAGCATCTCCAGTAGTAGAATCAGTATCCACCGTTGGCTCTGTGGGAACATAGAAAACATAGCCAGCATTAACAAAATCAAGACCCTCCAGAACAGTATCACCCTGTGAACCAGAATCTGATGGAAAAGTAGCACTTTTACCAGCATCCAGGATAACATCAGATGGAAAAGTAGCACTTGTACCAGCTTCCATGATAACATCAGATGAAAAAGTAGCACTTGTACCAGCTTCCATGATAACATTTTGTGCATCGGTAGCAGCAGCAGACGTAATGTCTCCCTTTAGTTCAGTGACAGGTTCATCAAGTAGAACATCCTTGACAATATTGTCAATTACCTTTTTAAGAACAGGAGGATCCACTATGATTTCATCTTTCATTTCAGGTGTAGTAGTGGAAGCAACAATACTGGGAGCAGTATTACCAGCAGCTGTAGAAGCAACAGTACTAGCATCAGCACCACCAGTAGGAGAAACAGTAGCACCAATACCAGTAGCAGAGGCAGCAATCTGCTCAGTAGGAATAATATCATCTTTAACTTGCTCCCCCTCTGCCTGTTCATCAACCCTGCTAAGAACTGAAACAATAGAACATTTTATGTTAACAACTGTAGAACCAAATAAATTTGACTCAACAATTGCATCTGTTGTTGGTCTCTGGGGAAAAAATGGTGATTTGATCAGCCCTTCGAATGAGACAGAATAAGGTGTCTATAAGTACAGCTGTGACTCTGCTGACTCATTGGCGACACATGTTGACCCAGATAGTGTAAGCGTTCTGGCTGGTAATGATGTAGGAGTGAGAATCTTAGCATGATCCGAGTAACATAATGGCTGTGCAGTATCCTGAGCTGGTTCAACACGATGAGGAGCCAGCTCAAGTTTGCTTTGGGGGTCAGGTATGTGCTCTGCTGATTGTACTGGCAGCAGAGGATATAACATTAAGTTCAAATTTGAAAAATGTGGAAGTGTCTGGCTAGAAGAGTATGGGTTGCTCTCTTCTTAACACTAGTTTTAAAATCAGTCAGCTTGGGAGCCAGGGTTATACCTTGAACTCCACATTCATTTTTCAAGTCAGCAGATAAAAGATTTTTAATTATGTTAGAATTTTCTGCTGTATGGTCTAGAAACGCACCAGGTTCTATAGCCACACCCTTTGCAGGAGCAGCAGTTGAGACTGGTGCAATTCCTCCTGTGGTTTGCTTGGAGCCAGCTCTTGCACGTTTAGATTTGCCTGTTACCAAGAAATAGTTAAGCAACGGATTCCAATACTAGAAGTGGGTAGTCAGTATATAAGACTAGGGCTGTTCTTTATGATCAGAGAGCACTAGATTCTAATACAACTACTGCGTTACCAGTATGTGAGATGGTGGCTGTACTAGTTGAGGTAGCTGGCTTCTTCCTCTTGACAGCTGGCTTTCACTGAAGACCCTCCCCCTCAGCTGGTGCAACACCAGAGGCAGTTAATGGGACAGCTCCACCCTGAGCAGCTAGATACTCAAGCATTGCTGGTGTCAACGCAGCATATGGAGCAGTAGGCTTATCCTTTGGCATCCCCCCTTGTTTTAGAGGCAGGTCGTATGATTTGTCAGTAATATGCTAGTAAGCTTCACCCAGCTCATTTTCAAAAACAAGGCTCAAAAACCTTGGAAAGGGGATTAGATGTGTTCGTTTGGGTGCAAGCACCATTTCCCTTAATCTTAAGTAGATTTCACTGGCATAATCTATGTTGCGGTTGAACAGCAGCCCGTGACCCATCTTCAACTCATAATCTGAGCATTGATCAAAACTGCCAGATTTGTGACTGATACACTGACTCAACAACCCAAAGAAATAATACCATAGTGGTGGCATGTGTTTCCTGAGTGGTGTATGAGATACTGGTTGAGAGTAGCCAATGATTTCCAGTACCTCCCTTCGAAACTCATCACTTGTAGGTGAATCTACAAATGGACCATTGGGTAATTGAAGAGCTCGTCGGATGGCGTCAACAGTAATGGAACAGGGTAAGTTGTCAGTCACCATGCCATGAATACATGGAATGTTCTGTTCGGTGGTGGCCATGGTGGCAGTATACCAAAATCTGACCAAACAGGCTGGATATAATCGTGAAGGTACACCGGTAATGGCTCTTGCCAGAGGGGATTGACGGATATAAGAAATCAGCTCTTCATAGCCGGTATTGACTTTCTATTTGGGAACAGAAAGGGCATGAGCAGCATTACCTCTTGAAAGGCGAATCGTAGAGTGTTCAGGTGCGTTTGCAGCCCTAACAAGATTGGGGTGCAGGTTGAATAGTGGCCCTTGTTCAATTTGTTCCTCTATAGCCGGCGATGGTTGCTGTTCCGGTTGTGGTTCCACCGGTGCTTGTGGTTGCTGCGATTGTTGTTCCGGTTGCTGGGTCTCAGCAGGTGGTGATTGATGTTGTTGTTGTTCTGCCATTGATGATTGTAGAAAGTGAAGATATGAAGATTTGGGGATTTTTAGAGAGAGGAGTGTGAATTTGAAAACTGAATAACCAAAGGTTATTATGGAAGATAAAACACACTTTTAACCGTTGTGATTGGGTGAAAAAGGCAGGAGAGAGAAAGTGACAACTGCTATTAGCAGGCGCGTGGGTAGATGTGACAGACTGGCACACTCGAGGGGACACAGACTGATGATTTGACGTATATACGGCTTGAATACTCATACCTTCCATTCAACATTAAATGCAGCAGGTTTTAATTTTTATTTTTTTTTAAAATTGAAAACCACAAAATAAGTGTTGTATTAAATACAAGATACTTTGTTACATTTAATATGTCATGAATTTAATTTAAATCATTGGAAGTAAATGAGTTTCAGTTTTAAGGAATCATTTAATTTTGTGAGCTATTTATTATTTCAATTAAACATTTTGAGTAACCAAAATATAAAAGACCTTGTTGTGCTGAGTGTTTTACAAGTAGGCAGTAAGGTAACAAAAATTGCTTACTGGTTTGCCCTACATGTTGTAGAGCCAGTACACCAACAAAAATTGTCTTTTATTTAAAGTTCAAGCATACCCAGCTCAGAGATGAGATAGTTAAAACGTTTCTCATCTAAGGGCTTTGGTCTGTTGAAATAAAATGTAGCTCCACGTCTCCTTTTTGAACATGATCCCTTATGAAATGATATCGAACGTCAATGTGCTTTGTTCTTGAATGCATCACAGGATTGTTGGTGATAGCTATTGCACTTGTGTTGTCACAGTAGATTGGAGTCTTTGTAACATGAACACCATAGTCTTTCAGATGGCTTTGCATCCATAGTACTTGAGCAGTACAACTACCAGCAGAAACGTATTCTGCCTCAGCAGTAGATGTGGACACAGTATTTTTCTTTTTTCTCGTCCAGCTGACTAGCCTACCACCCAGTAACTGGCAACCACCAGTAGTACTTTTTCTGTCTATTTTACACCATGCAAAATCAGCATCTGAATACCCAATTTGCTCAAAATCCTGGTCTTTGGGATACCAAAGACCACGTTTAGCAGTAGCTTTCAGATACCTAAATATCCTTTTTACTGCTAGCAAGTGTGACTCTTTAGGATCAGCTTGATATCTGGCACACAGACATGTGGCAAACATAATATCTGGTCTGCTGGCTGCGAGATAAAGTAGGGATCCAATCATACCTCTATATTTAGTGATATTGACTGGTTCACCATTGGGATCAGCATCTATTTTAATAGTTGCTGCCATTGGAGTCCCTATATCTTTTAAACAGGTCAGACCAAATTTCTTTAGCATATCTTTGATATATTTATCCTGACTTATAAAAATTCCATCATCAAGTTGTTTAATTTACAATCCCAAAAAGTATTGCAAGTCTCTTTGTAAGCTCATTTCATATGTCTTTGACATAAGTTTTGAAAAATCTTGACAATGTTTCTCATTTTTAGATCCATAAATAATATCATCCACATATATCTGTACCAGCAAGAGATCACCATCTGTCTCTTTTGAGAACATAGTGGTGTCAATTGTTCCAACTTTAAAGCCTATACCAGTGAGATACACATGAAGTGTCTCATACCATGCTCTTGGAGCCTGTTTGAGGCCATAAAGAGCTTTGTCTAGCTTGTAGACATGGTCTGGATATTTACGGCTTACAAAACCAGGAGGCTGTTTGACATAAACTTCTTATTGCAGCTTCCCATTTAGAAATGCAGATTTAACATCCATCTGGAATACCCTAAAGTTCATCTTAGCAGCATACTACACACTCGACACAGCTATATTAGTTGACAGTACATAAACAAACTTGTGCTGGCTGCACATGACATTTTAGTGTAAATAAACTACAGTTTTGTCATAATTAAATCCTTAATTATTTTGGGGACTCAACAATCTCCCCCTATTTGATGATGACAAAACCTATGACATATAGAGAAAACACTAAAGCCAGCAATAAGGGAACAAATAAGAATATGCAGTGAGATTGTCCCTTTTAAGTTTGTTTTGGGATCTTTTGCTGAGTTATCTATATCTTATAATTCGATATGATTTTGAAGATAAACTCATTTCACTTTCATTACAAAAGGATATATACATTAAATACAGTGATAATAGAATGAAAAGTGAGTTAGACAAAAGATACAATTTAAGCATATAGGAGACTATCTATCTTTATCTTTGTCCCGTTCTTCTTCAGATAGCTCCTCTTGTTTGATTCTTCAGGATTCATAGAACAGAATAGGTATCTCAGCAGGGTCAAAAACAGGGATAGAAGGAGGTAGAATGATGGGGCCTTTTCCGGTTGGTCCTTCACCAGTAGATTGATGTCTTTTAAATTTTTGAGAAAGAAACTCTTCTACATCTACTGCTGGTGCATTCCCAAACTTCGTGGCTTTGTTGAAGAGCTGTTGGAGTTCAGATTTAATTGTCTTTTTGATGGCACTATCACCTTTGCCAATAAAATACTCCAGTATCTCCATCCATTTACTAAATCCAAGGGATCTTAACTCATCATAGTTAATCCTTTCTTGAACATTATTCTCCCTTATAACGTTGAAGGCTCTTTTTGACCCTCTATTCACTTTGATGATCCTGCTGGGATTTGATCTTCTATTCATTACATCACCATATCTGCTCCTGTAATAATGATCAGGAACTTCAATAGTACTGACAGGTTTTATAGGAGCAGTAGCAGGTGCTTTCTCAGCAGCTTCCTTCTCATCAAGTGCCTTATCCTGTTCTTTGACAATGGCTTGAATTAGTTTGAGGGACTCAGCCTCTTCCTTTTTATCGGCAGCCAACTTGTCTTCTATTTCCTGAAGCCTTAATCTCTCAGTAAGTTCAGCATCAGCAGCCTCTCTTCTTTGCTTTTCTACCACTAAGCCTAGCAGATAATCAGTGTGGCTAATTTTTAGAGATCTGACTGCTTCAATTATTTTTCTTCCTTCTTCAGTTCTTAGAGCAACCTGATACTCTTTCAGATCCATACCCAGCTGATGAGCTTCATGAAATTGTGCTTTCTCCTTATCAGTGGAGAGCTTTTGACCACTGTTATTCAAATATACACCAATATCAACGCCAAAGTTCAAGGTAGTGATGTAGAGTGGCTGATCAAGAGGATGATGCAGCAATCTGACTTGGCGTATTCTTTCATTAAGCTCTGCTTGTCTTTGCTCAAGCAATTCTGGAACAGTGATATCCAGCCTGTAAGCTTCTCTTTCATCTGGATTCATTCTGAAAAGATTCGACTCACTATGGGCAACTGAATCATCTTCCCAGGTTCTGTGTTTACCATGACGTTTTGGGGAAGATGGAGGATACATGTTTGATTCATCTATACCAGATGAACTTACTGAGAATTGATTGACACGGTTATCCTTTGTTCTATTAAAATAAGTGAGGGTCCGAGGAGAGATAGGAGATTGAACAAATAAGTGATCTTCTCTACCCCAGACAGTAAAGTCAGCAGGATCAACCGTATCATCATCTGGTTTAGAACCCAGCTCCACCACCTTGGCTGGGTCTTTAACGCTTGTGTCACCCAGCAGCACACTTCCAGCTGGGTCTTTTTTCTCAACACTCCTTGCTGAGTCTTCAGTACCAGCTGATTGATTAGTATCAGCTGGCACATCTGTCACAGTATCTTCATCAGCTGCCTCAAATAGGGGTCCTTTCCTGAGGGGCTGGTTATCCCTTGGAGTGGATTTCACCCTTTGTTTGTCAATAGGCTTGGGTTCAGCTGATGGTTCTTGTGTTGATACTGGTTCTTGTGGAGACAGATAGGGAACAATAGCAAGATGCTCCCCCTGAGTATCATCATCATCAAGATTGATTGTTTCTGCTGGTTGTTGTTGTGTAGCTGGCTGAGCAGTGGATGTTGGTCAAGGAGATGAGCTGGTTTCTAACACAGCATCTAACCATTTCATAAAAATATCAGCTCTAACTCCTCCCCCTAACCCAGTAGATGCAAGATAATCTTTCATTTCTTCTGGAGTCATTCGTTTAATTCTGTCTGCACGCTCAGCATACAACTTTGCCCTCTTTTTGTCGTATTTGATCATGAACTTGGCATTTCTTTTTCGTGCTTCCTTTTTGTATAGATCAATGCCAGTCAGGTCATCATCAATGTCCTTCTTTTGTTGGGTCAGCCATCTCCGATGATCAATTCTGTGGCATTTAAGAGCAACATAGGCATCCCATTTGACATTGAAGGCATCATTTAAGTCTTGCTGTATCTTCTGATATCTATCAAGTTTTCTTTTCGTTTTCCTTTCAATAGACTGAGAGACAAGAAGAGCTTAGCAACAGCCATATCAGAAACATCACTGGGCTTACTGCCAGAACCAATATCATCCACTGATGTGACAGACTCCCTGGGTTGAGATCCACCAGCTGCCTGTACACCAGTTTCAGAATGAGCATTGTTGGGCTTAGTGCTAGAGTCTTGACCATCACCATCACCATCCCTCCTTGGTTGTTTAGGTGCCTTTTCATGCTCATGCTCCCCCTCTGATTGTTTTCACTTTTTAGATTTCCTTTTAGATTTCTTCTTCTCCCCCTTTTTGTCATCAGCAGGGGCAGGAGAGGGAACAGGGGAGACCTGTGCATCAAGGTCAGTATCTGAGTTGGGAACAGAGAAAGCAAAATTGTTCCAATCAGCAACTTCAGTAGTATGATGGGCACCAGGATCCACACCAAATTGTCTAAGGAGAAGGTTGGAGGATCTACCTTCATTCCTTGCAACACCCATGGCCATCTGTTTAACCATAGCCTTAACATCACCCTGTAGAGCAGCCAGGCGTTGCATATTCTCCACCATTTGAACATAAGCAGAGACAGGAATCATGTTAGCCATTTGTTGTTCCTGTGATTCCAATCTCTCATGTAGAATGGCATTTTCTTCATTAAGAAACAGGATTCTGCGATTGGCAGCCTCCAAATCAGCTTTAAGGCTAGCAATGTCCTCCATGTACTCATTGTGAGAAAGGATTCGCTGCTGTAATTCCTCCTCCCCCTCCATTTATTTGATAATGGCTGATACAGCCAGATCAGCAAAAGCGCTGGGCCTCAATATTCGAAGATGTGACTTGCCCAGCGTTTCGGATGGCTTGGGTTACACTATCATCAATAGCAGTGCGAATGGTGTTTTGTAGATCTGGTGTAACTTCTCTGAGTGTCCTAAGCACAGCGAAGGTGGAAATATCAGCCACCTCATCAGCATTAAATTTAAGATAGCTGGTTGAGGGCTGGTCAGAAGCAGCTGACATGGGAGTACTTTCGTGGGGTGGTGGATGTGGAAGGTCATGATCTGACTCGTCACCATGATCACCATCATTTTTACCTTCACCTGAAGGTTTAGAACCACTAGTATCCTTGTCAGCATGAAGATCAGCATCATCTGTGAGATCCACTGGTTTGTCTTTGGAACCAGTTACATTATCATGAATGGCTGGTTCATCCTTACCAGTACCTTTATCAGCATCACCATCAGAAGAGGAAGATGATGAGGAAGAAGCTAATGAATCAGAAGGTACTGGCGAATCAGGAATATTCTGCATAACGTATTTACCAGTAGAGGGATCTCTGATGAATTTGAGAGGCCTCCATGTACCAGGCCATGGGGAAGCAGCTGGAGCCAATGCAAAATAATGATAAAATGGCTGCTCGTTTATCTGTTCTAAAGTAGCCAGCCTCTCATAAACTTCTTATCTAGCTGGTCGATCAAGCTGAGACAATAGTTCAGTCAGCTCCTCGCGAGGCAATTTGCTGGCTGAGACTATGGCAGTTTGAGGATCAAAAGTTAGCTGATCCACCAGCAGAGCAACTCTGGGAGTGATAGATGCTCCCCGATAGATGAAGTTAGGGACAACTTCATCAGGATCTGGCACCTGGCATACATAGGGTTTTTTCTCAGCAGAAACAGTAGCCTGAGAAGAGTCAGTAGTGGCAATAGCAGAGGTACCAGCATCCATAACGGGTTCCGTAGAACCAGTAGCATCGGTAAGTAACTGTGTGCAGTAGGTGAAGAAGCAGCATCTCCAGTAGTAGCATCAGTATCCACCGTTGGCTCTGTGGAAACATAGCCAACATAGCCAGCATTAACAAAATCAAGACCCTCCAGAACAGTATCACCTTGTGAACCAGAATCTGATGGAAAAGTAGCACTTTTACCAGCATTCAGGATAACATCAGATGGAAAAGTAGCACTTGTACCAGCTTCCATGATAACATCAGATGGAAAAGTAGCACTAGTACCCGCTTCCATGATAACATTTTGAGCATCGGTAGCAGCAGCAGACGTAATGTCTCCCTTTGGTTCAGTGAAAGGTTCATCAAGTAGAACATCCTTGATAATATTGTCAATTACCTTTTTAAGAACAGGAGGATCCACTATGATTTCATCTTCCACTTCAGGTGTAGTAGTGGAAGCAACAATACTGGGAGCAGTATTACCAGCAGCTGTAGAAGCAACAGTACTAGCATCAGCACCACCAGTAGGAGAAACAGTAGAACCAATACCAGTAGCAGAGGCAGCAATCTGCTCAGTAGGGATAATATCATCTTTAACTTGCTCCCCCTCTGCCTGTTCATCTACCCTGCTAAGAACTGAAACAATAGAACATTTTATGTTAATAACTGTAGAACCAAATAAATTTGACTCAACAATTGCATATGTTGTTGGTCTCTGGGGACAGACTGGTGATTTGGCCAACCCTTCGAATGAGACAGAATAAGGTGTCTGTAAGTACAGCTGTGACTCTGCTGACTCATTGGCGACACATGTTGACCCGGATAGTGTAAGAGTTCTAGCTAGTAATGATGTAGGAGTGAGACTCTTAGCATGATCCGAGCAACATAATGGCTGTGCAGTATCCTGAGCTGGTTCAACACGATGAGGAGCCAGCTCAAGTTTGCTTTGGGGGTCAGGTATGTGCTCTGCTGATTGTACTGGCAGCAGAGGATATAACATTAAGTTCAAATTTGAAAAATGTGGAAGTGTCTGGCTAGAAGAGTATGGGTTGCTACTCTTCTTAACACTAGTTTTAAAACCAGTCAGCTTGGGAGCCAGGGTTATACATTGAACTCCACATTCATTTTTCAAGTCAGCAGATAAAAGATTTTTAATTATGTTAGAATTTTCTGCTGTATGGTCTAGAAACGCACCAGGTTCCATAGCCACATCCTTTGCAGGAGCAGCAGTTGAGACTGGTGCAATTCCCCCTGTGGTTTGCTTGGAGCCAGCTCTTGCACGTTTGGATTTGCCTGTTACCAAGAAATAGTTAAGCAACGGATTCTAATACTAGAAGTGGGTAGTCAGTATATAAGACTGGGGCTGTTCTTTATGATCAGAGAGTACTAGATTCTAATACAACTACTGCGTTACCAGTATGTGAGACGGTGGCTGTACTAGTTGAGGTAGCTGGCTTCTTCCTCTTGACAGCTGGCTTTCGCTGAAGACCCTCCCCCTCAGCTGGTGCAACACCAGAGGCAGTTGATGGGGCAGCTCCACCCTGAGCAGCTAGATACTCAAGCATTGCTGGTGTCAACGCAGCATATGGAGCAGTAGGCTTATCCTTTGGCATCCCCCCTTGTTTTAGAGGCAGGTCGTATGATTTGTCAGCAATCTGCTGGTAAGCTTCACCCAGCTCATTTTCAAAAACAAGGCTCAAAAACCTTGGAAAAGGGATTAGATGTGTTCGCTTGGGTGCAAGCACCATTTCCCTTAACCTTAAGTAAATTTCACTGGCATAATCTATGTTACGGTTGAACAGCAGCCCGTGACCCATCTTCAACTCATAATCTGAGCATTGATCAAAACTGCCAGATTTGTGACTGATACACTGAGTCAGCAACCCAAAGAAATAATACCATAGTGGTGGCATGTGTTTCCTGAGTGGTGTATGAGATACTGGTTGAGAGTAGCCAATGATTTCCAGTACCTCCCATCGAAACTCATCACTTGTAGGTGAATCTACAAATGGACCATTGGGTAATTGAAGAGCTCGTCGGATGGCGTCAACAGTAATGGAACAGGGTAAGTTGTCAGTCACCATGCCATGAATACATGGAACGTTCTATTCGGTGGTGGCCATGGTGGCAGTATACCAAAATCTGGCCAAACAGGCTGGATATAATCGTGAAGGTACACCGATAATGGCTCTTTCCAGAGGGGATTGACAGATATAAGAAGTCAGGTCTTCATAGCCGGTATTGACTTTCGATTTGGGAACAGAAAGGGCATGAGCAGCATTACCTCTTGAAAGGCAAATCGTAGAGTGTTCAGGTGCGTTTGCAGCCCTAACAAGATTGGGGTGAAGGTTGAATAGTGGCGCTTGTTCAATTTGTTCCTCTATAGCCGGTGATGGTTGTTGTTCCGGTTGTGGTTCCACCGGTGCTTGTGGTTGCTGCGATTGTTGTTCCGGTTGCTGGGTCTCAGCAGGTGGTGATTGATGTTGTTGTTGTTCTGCCATTGATGATTGTAGAAAGTGAAGATATGAAGATTTGGGGATTTTTAGAGAGAGGAGTGTGAATTTGAAAACTGAATAACCAAAGGTTATTATGGAAGATAAAACACACTTTTAACCGTTGTGATTGGGTGAAAAAGGCAGGAGATAGAAAGTGACAACTGCTATTAGCAGGCGTGTGGGTAGATGTGACAGACTGGCACACTCGATGGGACACAGACTGATGATTTGACGTATATACGGCTTGAATACTCATACCTTCCATTCAACATTAAATGCAGCAGGTTTTAATTTTTTTTTAAAAAAAATTGAAAACCACAAAATAAGTGTTGTATTAAATACAAGATACTTTGTTACATTTAATATGTCATGAATTTAATTTAAATCATTGGAAGTAAATGAGTTTCAGTTTTAAGGAATCATTTAATTTTGTGAGCTATTTATTATTTCAATTAAACATTTTGAGTAACCAAAATATAAAAGACCTTGTTGTGCTGAGTGTTTTATATGTAGGCAGTAAGGTAACAAAAATTGCTTACTGGTTTGCCCTACATGTTGTAGAGCCAGTACACCAACAAAAATTGTCTTTTATTTAAAGTTCAAGCATACCCAGCTCAGAGATGAGATAGTTAAAACGTTTCTCATCTAAGGGCTTTGTGAATAGATCTGCTAACTGCTGGTCTGTTGAAATAAAATGTAGCTCCACATCTCCTTTTTGAACATGATCCCTTATGAAATGATATCGAACGTCAATGTGCTTTGTTCTTAAATGCATCACAGGATTGTTGGTGATAGCTATTGCACTTGTGTTGTCACAGTAGATTGGAGTCTTTGTAACATGAACACCATAGTCTTTCAGCTGGCTTTGCATCCATAGTACTTGAGCAGTACAACTACCAGCAGAAACGTATTCTGCCTCAGCAGTAGATGTGGACACAGTATTTTGCTTTTTGCTCGTCCAGCTGACTAGCCTACCACCCAGTAACTGGCAACCACCAGTAGTACTTTTTCTGTCTATTTTACACCCTACAAAATCAGCATCTGAATACCCAATTAGCTCAAAATCCTGATCTTTGAGATACCAAAGACCACGTTTAGCAGTAGCTTTTAGATACCTAAATATCCTTTTTACTGCTAGCAAGTGTGACTCTTTAGGATCAGCTTGATATCTGACACACAGACATGTGGCAAACATAATATCTAGTCTGCTGGCTGTGAGATAAAGTAGGGATCCAATCATACCTCTATATTCAGTGATATTGACTGGTTCACAATTGGGATCAGTATCTATTTTAATAGTTGCTGCCATTGGAGTCCCTATATCTTTTAAACAGGTCAGACCAAATTTCTTTAGCACATCTTTGATATATTTATCCTGACTTATAAAAAAGTATTGCAAGTCTCTTTGTAAGCTCATTTCATATGTCTTTGACATAAGTTTTGAAAAATCTTGACAATGTTTCTCATTTTTAGATCCATAAATAATATTATCCACATATATCTGTACCAGCAAGAGATCACTATCACGACCCTACTTTTTCCGTTATCTTTTTCAGTTAATTATTTAATGACCGTTAACTGTTAGTGTGTCACGTCATTTCTATGACCTATATTATTATTTTTGCAATAATATATATATATATATATATATATATATATATATATATATATATATATATATATATATATATTAATTATTATGTGTTATGTGAATATTTGTATTCATATTTTAATTTATACGTTTCTACGTCTCGCGGATTTCCATCCGGCGAATCTTTTCGGTTTTAAAACCAACGGACGCGTTTTTGGGACATTTAAATCCTAAATATTTTAAATATGATATTTTAAGATCATATTATTATATAGTGTATTTATATTTATTTTTCGTCGCGCGTTTGTTATCTTTCCGGATTTTTAATCGCGTAAGCGTGTTTTCGCGTTTCGGGCTTCGTTCGGGCATTCGAGCCATGAGGATATAAACATTTAACAAATTTGGGCCATGGGGCCCACCCCATGACCCCCATTCGGCCGAAGTCCACCAAGGGAGGGGGTAATACTCCCTTGTTTCTCACTTTTGCAATTCATTTTTATTTTTCACAAAATACAATTTTGCTCTCTTTTTCTCTCTTCCCCTTTGCTTGTGCCGTCACCAACCATCACCTACATCACCATCATCATCTAAAATAAAAGCTTGGATCAAGGAGTGATTAGTACCAACGCGTTCCTCTCGTTCTTCTCTACGCGATTACATAAATCGTTTCTTGATTAGGGTATAAACCCTAACCCTAGAATTTTCAATTTTTCATTTATTTACTGTATTTTGATGATTATTTAGTAGTATGATATTTGTGGATTATTGTAATGGTGTTTGTATGCATAGATGTACTCATAATCACATGTTTTCGGTTTGTTAAATTCTGGACAGCAGCTATTTCGTGTATTCTGGGTTTTTGACTGAGATAAATGTTAAAATAAAGTATGTAAATTAGTTCCTCTCATCAAGACATTAATTTTAGACTCCGGATTCATGTCGTTTCGATTCCCGGAGCCCTAGTTATGATCAAATTACTATTTTGTTAAAATTGAAATGTGGATTGACATGAAACATGTTTGGTCCGACTTTGTGACCATCCTTGATGTCTTTAGGGTGTGTTAGTGTGTTAGGACTGATGGTGGGATGAACTTTCATGTTCGGGTCACCTAAATCCAAGCCACGGTTCACCCGTTACGACTAAAACACGGTTTTGAGTAAATTGAAGGTCCAAGTGGTGTCATGGCTGATTACCACGACTTTTGGACTGTTCTTGGTGAGTTCTTGAGTGCATCATTGTTTCGGGTGGTTTGAATAGGCGGAGATGCATATAAGGCTCGCCAGAAATCGACACCCGGGGCTCAAGATACGACCCGATGAACTTTTGAATTAAAACTTATGATTAATTCTAAAACTTATGATAAAAATAATGAATTTCATTATTAATTAATTACTTATGATAAAAGAAGTAATTATTATTATTTAAGACTTATGATATAAATATTTATTATATCATTTAATTATTATTTATGATTTAATTAACCTTTTAATTTAACTTATGATTTATAACACTTTTATTATTAATGGAAAATACTTATGATAAGTATTAAATTTATTTTATAAGAATATTATTATAAGACTTATAATAAAGATTAAATAATTATTTAATTATTATAAGACTTAATTATTATTTAGTTATGATTTAATTATTAAATACTTATGATTTAATAATTATATTTAGAAACTTATGATATGATTAATAATTCATTATTAATTAATAATACTTATGATATGATTTAAAATTTATTATTAATTAATAATATTTATATTATGACTAATATTTAATTAATTAATTAACTACTTATGTTATATTAATTATATCATTTCAACTTATATTAACTTTAATAATTCATTTTATTTAATTAAACTTATGTTATGACATAATTATACACTTTTAACTTTAATAAACATTATAACTTATGTTATTATTATAACTTACACTTTTCAAATTAACGTTGACTATGTTTGACCAAGTTTTACTTTTGAGTTGACTTTCGGTTGACTTTGACTTTCGGTTGACTTTGACTTTCAGTTGACTTTTGTTGACTTTTTATATAAGGAAACTTTCCTAACTTAAAAACTTTCTAAAAATAGAACTTTCTAAATTTGGAAACTTTCCAAAAATAGAAACTTTCCAAAAATAGAAACTTTCCAAAAATAGAAACTTTCCTAAAATAGAAACTTTCCAAAAATGGAAACCTGCTAAAAATAGAAACTTTCTAAAAAATAGAAAGTATGTGTCCGTACGCTGTTCCAGTCAAACCGATGCTTGCCGAGTATTGTTCTATGTCTACTTGCAACATGTACAATAGCTATCATACTAAGACTTGACCTAAGTTAGTTATTTATATCGACCTGCTTTATTTATAGGTCGGCGTTGTGATCATTCCTGATCACTTTACTCTATTTGCTGTTCGCTTGTTTGTGTGGTTTCTTCAGTTGCTTTTAAGGTGAGTTATAGTCTCGTTTTTACATACTTTCCAAAGTATATTTTTGGGATGTGATTACATGCATTTTCATTTACGTTTAGACACAAGTAACAGTTAAATTTAATTATTCATTGTGAGTTGAACAAAAATATTCCCTAGTCTGGTAACTGTAATCATTGGTTTCTACCGGTGAACGCGAATCCTACGGATAGATCTATCGGGTTTGACAACCCCATTACGAGCTAGTCGCGCTAGCAATTTATAATCGGAATGTTTAGTACTTCGTAATTTGTTGTAGATACACTGTCCAAGTGTATATTTTTATTGTGTTTGGCAAGGGTAAATAAAGGGTTAAGTGGTTACCAGGTGGCTCATTGATAATGGAATAATTTTTAATGTTTTCTAACATTTTTAAATCTTGTGGTCTAAAGTTTACTTATTTATTTAAACCTATAATTCACTCAACCTTTGTGTTGACAGTTTACTTGCATGTTTTCACAGGTACTTGAGTTTTGTGATGCTTCCGCTGTGTTTAGAAGAGTCTGCATGCATTTGGGCAGATTTTATGAAACATTTTATGAAACTTAAGCTTGCATTCTATTTTTGGATAATTTAAACTTGTGGGTTTGTTGGCAAGGTTTTGTGTCAACTTTTGGTTTATTACTATGGTTGGTTGTTTAAAACTACATATTTTGGTTTGTTTCCTTTTTGAGAAACTTTTGAGATAAAAGAATGCCACTTTGTTCATTTAATTCATTTAAGTCCGATCAAGCTGTGGGACCAACTGACGGATCCGTTAAGTGTTTTGACGGGGTCGTCACATGTGGTATCAGAGCGTTGGTTGTAGGGAACTAGGCGGTCTTAATGTGGTCAACCCGTGGTTTTTAAGGTGCATTAGAGTCTAGTCTACAGCCCGACCTTTTTGCTATAGCATTAATATGCATTTCATTTCGTATAAGTTATATTATTAGCTTTTATATCTTTTTGGTATGTGGTTTGCGGTTTTGCTGTTTGCAGATGTCGACTTCGAGCGATAACTCCGTTGCTGCTCCTGCTTCACCGTCTCTTGCTAGACGTCGTGCTAATCAACCAGAGATCGATGATCCTATTCATTACTATTTTTCTACCATTACTCATATGAATCGGGCTTATAATGAGGTGACACGTATTAACGCCCTTAGTGATTGTTTGCGCACTTTGCCACATAATGAAGTTATGGACGAGATCTGTGCCGACATGGGTAACTTTATCACTTTCAAACATAGGGTTGAGGATGAGAACCGTAAGCGAGATCGAGAAGTTAAGGCTAAGTTTGAGGCTCTCGAGAGCACTGTTCGTGTGTTGAAGGAAGAGTTGGATGTTGTGAAAGGGAAGTTGCGCAAGTATGAGGATCCTGCCGAGACTCATACTGGACCAGCTTATCACACCCGCTCTAAGCGAATGTGATATGATTATTCATATTGATTATCTATTTCATCAGACTTAATGTCCTTTTTATACATACATTTGGGGTTATGTACGGCGTTTTACCGAGGATTTTATTAAGATTTTGTTATGGGATACTTTTCATTATGTATGGATGGTTATTTTTATGACATCTATTATCATTATCATGTTTTATTTCTGATGTTGTGGCTCTTGGCATGTTATATTATGCGTAATATATGTTCATGTATGTTAGGTGCTATGTATGTTGTATGATGTTATCATAAAATATGTATGCATGTGATGGTTATTTCTATAACAATCATAACTATCATGTTATTACTCATAGTGTTTGTTAACTATTATTTATGATGGTTAATCTTTTCGTGTTTTGATCTATTCCTTTATGACACTAGTATTATTCTTGGTACTAATGATGTGTTATTCTATTTTGAAGATCATGCCTCCAAGAGAGTCCACTGAAGCGCGTATGCAACGCCTGATCAATGAAGGAATTGCTGCTGCTATGGCAGCAAATGCTAATGTTAACGCCAATGTGAACAACAAAGTGGGATGCTCCCACAAAACTTTTATGGCTGGTCGACCCCAAAAATTCAGTGGTACGGAAGGACCAATACGGCTTACTCATTGGTTCAATAAAATCGAATCTATTTTCAGGGTCAGTCGGGTCCGTGAAGAGGAAAAAGTTAGTTTTGCTAGTTGCACTCTCAAGGATAGTGCCTTGACATGGTGGAACAATCTGGTTAGTAGTTTGGGGAACGATGTAGCTTATGGTTTGGCCTGGAATGATTTTAAGGAATGATTGATCACCCAATATAGACCTCGGGGTGAGCTTAAGAAGCTAGAGGTTGAGCTCAAGAATTTGAAAATGCATGGCACCGAGTTAGATGCCTATGAACGAAGGTTTTTCGAGTTAACTTTGCTGTGTCTTTGGGTTTATGCGGATGAGGACCGCAAAATTGAGGCTTACATTGATGGTTTGTCCGAGAAGATTGAACACGGGGTCGAGTCCAGTGAACCCCAGACTATTGAGGCGGCTATGTCTATGGCCCACAAACTTAATGACAAGGTGTTGAGAAGAAGCAAGACTACAGTTGTTGAAAGTAGTGAGGAGGTTGTCAAGAAGGCTGATAATGGGAAACGAAAGTGGGATAACAACCGCAATCAAAACCAGGGTCAGCAGAAGAAACAGGATACCTCAGGTGCTAATAACAGAAATCAGCGTGTGTGTTCTTGTTGCTATAAAACTCATGATGGTTACTGCACAGTTACTTGTAAGAGGTGCTCTAAACAAGGGCACATTGCTAAAGATTGTACAGTGCTTTTTCCGGGGTCTGCTACTCCCGCGACTGGTGGTAATAATAATAATGTTGGTAATAGAGGTGGTAACGGTAACGGTAATGGGAAATAGAATAATGGAGGTAATCCAAGGGTTTGTTATGAGTGTGGGAAGCCGGGGCATTTCCGAGATGCTTGTCCTAACAAGAAGACTGCAGAGACTGCACGCGGCCGAGCGTTCAACATTAATGCTAAGGATGCGGAGGAAGATCCTAAGCTTGTTACGGGTACGTTCTCAGTCAACGATTTACCAGTTTATGTACTGTTTGATTCAGGGGATGATTTAAGTTTCGTGTCGAGTAAATTAAGTCCGAGAATCAAAATGCCGTTAACTCCCTTAGACAATACTTATGTTGTTGAAGTAGCTAATGGTAAAGAACTTACTGCTAAGACTGTACATCATAAATGTAACATTAATCTGGATGGTAGGGATTTTGAGATAAATTTGATACCGATTGAACTTGGTAGTTTTGATATTGTTATTGGAATGGATTGGTTGTCTGCGAACCGTGCTGAGATCGTGTGTTATGATAAGGCTATTCGTATTACTGATGTGATTGGAGAGCCACTGATGGTCTTTGGAGATAAGAAATGCACACAGTTAAACCTTATTAGCTGTATGAAAGTTCGTAAACATCTCCGCAAAGGCTGTCATGCTATTCTTGCTCATGTTGTTGATCCTAGTAGGGAAGTAAAGAACGTTGATGACGTTCACATTGTTAGGGATTTTCCCGAGGTGTTTCCCGATGACTTACCTGGCCTTCCGCCGCAACGCGCGGTAGAATTTCAGATTGATCTTGTTCCCTGCGCTGCTCCTATAGCACGTGCTCCTTATCGTCTTGCGCCTTCCGAACTTCAAGAATTGTCAAGTCAACTCCGTGAGTTGTTAGACAAAGGTTTTATTCATCCTAGTTTGTCCCCTTGGGGAGCTCCCGTTCTGTTTGTTAAGAAGAAAGATGGTTCTTTTCGTTTATGCATTGATTATCGTGAACTGAATAAGCTCACTTTTAAAAATCGTTATCCTCTTTCGAGAATTGATGATCTATTCGATCAACTTCAGGGTTCGTCTGTTTATTCAAAAATTGATCTTCATTCTGGCTATCATCAGTTGCGTGTTAAAGAATCTGATGTTTCAAAAACTGCTTTTCGCACCCGTTACAGTCACTTTGAATTTCTTGTTATGCCATTCGGATTGACAAATGCACCTGCTGTGTTCATGGACCTCATGAACCGTGTGTGTAGACCCTATCTGGATAAGTTCGTTATTGTTTTCATCGACGACATCCTTATCTATTCTAAGAGTGATGAAGAGCACGAAGAACACTTGAGGTTAGTGCTTGATTTGTTAAAGAAAGAAGAGTTGTACGCTAAGTTCTCTAAGTGTGCTTTTTGGTTAAGAGAAGTTCAGTTCCTTGGTCATATTGTTAATAGACAGGGAATACAAGTTGATCCTGCTAAAATTGAGGCGATTGAAAAGTGGGAAACCCCAAAAACTCCTACTCAGATTCGTCAGTTCTTAGGGTTAGCAGGTTACTATCGAAGGTTCATTCAGGATTTCTCTCATATTGCGAAACCTCTGACTGCTTTAACGCATAAGGGGAAGAAGTATGAGTGGAAGGATGAACAAGAGAATGCTTTTCAGATTTTGAAGAAGAAGTTGACTACCGCTCCGATTTTGTCACTACCAGAGGGTAATGACGATTTTGTTATTTATTTTGATGCATCGCGACAAGGCTATGGTTGCATTTTGATGCAATGAAAGAAGGTTATTGCGTATGCGTCACGACAGTTGAAGATTCATGAACAGAACTATACAACTCATGATTTAGAGTTGGGGGCTGTTGTTTTTGCGCTTAAAATTTGGAGACACTATCTTTATGGTGTTAAGAGTACTGTGTACACCGATCACAAGAGTCTTCAACATATCCTTGATCAGAAACAGTTGAACATGAGACAACGAAGATGGATTGAGACGTTGAATGATTATAATTGTGACCTTTTGTATCACCCGGGTAAGGCCAATGTTGTGGCTGATGCATTGAGTCGTAAAGAAAGGACTGAACCTCGCAGGGTTAGGGCCTTGAATATGACAGTTAGATCAAACCTCGCAAGGCAGATTCTTGAGGCACAACAAGAAGCCTTAAAGGAGGAGAATTTCGTGAAGGAGAATGTAGAAAAGGTAGCTAAGAAGTTTGAAGTACGAGCTGATGGTACTAGGTATTTTGCGGGACGTCTTTGGGTTCCGAAATTTGGAGGTCTTCGACAACTTGTTTTGGATGAGGCTCATAAGTCTAGATACTCTATTCATCCTGGTTCAGGAAAGATGTATCAGGATCTTAAGGAGCTGTATTGGTGGCATAATTTGAAAGGTGATGTGGCTACGTATGTAGCTAAGTGTTTGACCTGTGCTAAGGTCAAAGCTGAACATCAAAAACCGTCTGGACTTTTGGTAAAACCAGAAATTCCCGAGTGGAAGTGGGAAGGTATTGAAATGTCCCGTTCTTATTGATTAAAAACGTTCCATATTAATTGATTTCGTTGCAAGGTTTTGACCTCTATATGAGACGTTTTTCAAAGACTGCATTCATTTTTAAAACAAACCATAACCTTTATTTCATAGATAAAGGTTTTAAAAAGCTTTACGTAGATTATCAAATAATGATAATCTAAAATATCCTGTTTACACACGACCATTACATAATGGTTTACAATACAAATATGTTACAACAAAATAAGTTTCTTGAATGCAGTTTTTACACAATATCATACAAGCATGGACTCCAAATCTCGTCCTTATTTAACTATGCGACAGCGGAAGCTCTTAATAATCACCTGAGAATAAACATGCTTAAAACGTCAACAAAAATGTTGGTGAGTTATAGGTTTAACCTATATATATCAAATCATAATAATAGACCACAAGATTTCATATTTCAATACACATCCCATACATAGAGATAAAAATCATTCATATGGTGAACACCTGGTAACCGACATTAACAAGATGCATATATAAGAATATCCCCATCATTCCGGGACACCCTTCGGATATGATATAAATTTCGAAGTACTAAAGCATCCGGTACTTTGGATGGGGCTTGTTGGGCCCGATAGATCTATCTTTAGGATTCGCGTCAATTAGGGTGTCTGTTCCCTAATTCTTAGATTACCAGACTTAATAAAAAGGGGCATATTCGATTTCGATAATTCAACCATAGAATGTAGTTTCACGTACTTGTGTCTATTTTGTAAATCATTTATAAAACCTGCATGTATTCTCATCCCAAAAATATTAGATTTTAAAAGTGGGACTATAACTCACTTTCACAGATTTTTACTTCGTCTGGAAGTAAGACTTGGCCACTGGTTGATTCACGAACCTATAACAATATATACATATATATCAAAGTATGTTCAAAATATATTTACAACACTTTTAATATATTTTGATGTTTTAAGTTTATTAAGTCAGCTGTCCTCGTTAGTAACCTACAACTAGTTGTCCACAGTTAGATGTACAGAAATAAATCGATAAATATTATCTTGAATCAATCCACGACCCAGTGTATACGTATCTCAGTATTGATCACAACTCAAACTATATATATTTTGGAATCAACCTCAACCCTGTATAGCTAACTCCAACATTCACATATAGAGTGTCTATGGTTGTTCCGAAATATATATAGATGTGTCGACATGATAGGTCGAAACATTGTATACGTGTCTATGGTATCTCAAGATTACATAATATACAATACAAGTTGATTAAGTTATGGTTGGAATAGATTTGTTACCAATTTTCACGTAGCTAAAATGAGAAAAATTATCCAATCTTGTTTTACCCATAACTTCTTCATTTTAAATCCGTTTTGAGTGAATCAAATTGCTATGGTTTCATATTGAACTCTATTTTATGAATCTAAACAGAAAAGTATAGGTTTATAGTCGGAAAAATAAGTTACAAGTCGTTTTTCTAAAGGTAGTCATTTCAGTCGAAAGAACGACGTCTAGATGACCATTTTAGAAAACATACTTCCACTTTGAGTTTAACCATAATTTTTGGATATAGTTTCATGTTCATAATAAAAATCATTTTCTCTAAATAACAACTTTTAAATCAAAGTTTATCATAGTTTTTAATTAACTAACCCAAAACAGCCCGCGGTGTTACTACGACGGCGTAAATCCGGTTTTACGGTGTTTTTCGTGTTTCCAGGTTTTAAATCATTAAGTTAGCATATCATATAGATATAGAACATGTGTTTAGTTGATTTTAAAAGTCAAGTTAGAAGGATTAACTTTTTTTTGCGAACAAGTTTAGAATTAACTAAACTATGTTCTAGTGATTACAAGTTTAAACCTTCGAATAAGATAGCTTTATATGTATGAATCGAATGATGTTATGAACATCATTACTACCTTAAGTTCCTTGGATAAACCTAATGGAAAAGAGAAAAATGGATCTAGATTCAATGGATCCTTGGATGGCTCGAAGTTCTTGAAGCAGAATCATGACACGAAAACAAGTTCAAGTAAGATCATCACTTGAAATAAGATTGTTATAGTTATAGAAATTGAACCAAAGTTTGAATATGATTATTACCTTGTATTAGAATGATAACCTACTGTAAGAAACAAAGATTTCTTGAGGTTGGATGAACACCTTACAAGATTGGAAGTGAGCTAGCAAACTTGAAAGTATTCTTGATTTTATGAAACTAGAACTTTTGGAATTTATGAAGAACACTTAGAACTTGAAGATAGAACTTGAGAGAGATCAATTAGATGAAGAAAATTGAAGAATGAAAGTGTTTGTAGGTGTTTTTGGTCGTTGGTGTATGGATTAGATATAAAGGATATGTAATTTTGTTTTCATGTAAATAAGTCATGAATGATTACTCATATTTTTGTAATTTTATGAGATATTTCATGCTAGTTGCCAAATGATGGTTCCCACATGTGTTAGGTGACTCACATTGGCTGCTAAGAGCTGATCATTGGAGTGTATATACCAATAGTACATACATCTAAAAGCTGTGTATTGTACGAGTACGAATACGGGTGCATACGAGTAGAATTGTTGATGAAACTGAACGAGGATGTAATTGTAAGCATTTTTGTTAAGTAGAAGTATTTTGATAAGTGTATTGAAGTCTTTCAAAAGTGTATAAATACATATTAAAACACTACATGTATATACATTTTAACTGAGTCGTTAAGTCATCGTTAGTCGTTACATGTAAGTGTTGTTTTGAAACCTTTAGGTTAACGATCTTGTTAAATGTTGTTAACCCAATGTTTATAATATCAAATGAGATTTTAAATTATTATATTATCATGATATTATCATGTATGAATATCTCTTAATATGATATATATACATTAAATGTCTTTACAACGATAATCGTTACATATATGTCTCGTTTAAAAATCATTAAGTTAGTAGTCTTGTTTTTACATATGTAGTTCATTGTTAATATACATAATGATATGTTTACTTATCATAGTATCATGTTAACTATATATATATCCATATATATGTCATCATATAGTTTTTACAAGTTTTAACGTTCATGAATCACCGGTCAACTTGGGTGGTCAATTGTCTATATGAAACATATTTCAATTAATCAAGTCTTAACAAGTTTGATTACTTAACATGTTGGAAACATTTAATCATGTAAATATCAATCTCAATTAATATATATAAACATGGAAAAGTTCGGGTCACTACAGTACCTACCCGTTAAATAAATTTCGTCCCGAAATTTTAAGCTGTTGAAGGTGTTGACGAATCTTCTGGAAATAGATGCGGGTATTTCTTCTTCATCTGATCTTCACGTTCCCAGGTGAACTCGGGTCCTCTACGAGCATTCCATCGAACCTTAACAATTGGTATCTTGTTTTGCTTAAGTCTTTTAACCTCACGATCCATTATTTCGACGGGTTCTTCGATGAATTGAAGTTTTTCGTTGATTTGGATTTCATCTAACGGAATAGTGAGATCTTCTTTAGCAAAACATTTCTTCAAATTCGAGACGTGGAAAGTGTTATGTACAGCCGCGAGTTGTTGAGGTAACTCAAGTCGGTAAGCTACTGGTCCGACACGATCAATAATCTTGAATGGTCCAATATACCTTGGATTTAATTTCCCTCGTTTACCAAATCGAACAACGCCTTTCCAAGGTGCAACTTTAAGCATGACCATCTCTCCAATTTCAAATTCTATATCTTTTCTTTTAATGTCAGCGTAGCTCTTTTGTCGACTTTGGGCGGTTTTCAACCGTTGTTGAATTTGGATGATCTTCTCGGTAGTTTCTTGTATAATCTCCGGACCCATAATCTGTCTATCCCTCACTTCACTCCAACAAATCGGAGACCTGCACTTTCTACCATAAAGTGCTTCAAACGGCGCCATCTCAATGCTTGAATGGTAGCTGTTGTTGTAGGAAAATTCTGCTAACGGTAGATGTCGATCCCAACTGTTTCCGAAATCAATAACACATGCTCGTAGCATGTCTTCAAGCATTTGTATCGTCCTTTCGCTCTGCCCATCAGTTTGTGGATGATAGGCAGTACTCATGTCTAGACGAGTTCCTAATGCTTGCTGTAATGTCTGCCAGAATCTTGAAATAAATCTGCCATCCCAATCAGAGATAATAGAGATTGGTATTCCATGTCTGGATATGACTTCCTTCAAATATAGTCGTGCTAACTTCTCCATCTTGTCATCTTCTCTTATTGGCAGGAAGTGTGCTGATTTGGTGAGACGATCAACTATTACCCAAATAGTATCAAAACCACTTGCAGTCCTTGGCAATTTAGTGATGAAATCCATGGTAATGTTTTCCCATTTCCATTCTGGGATTTCGGGTTGTTGAAGTAGACCTGATGGTTTCTGATGCTCAGCTTTGACCTTAGAACACGTCAAACATTCTCCTACGTATTTAGCAACATCGGCTTTCATACCCGACCACCAAAAATATTTCCTGAGATCCTTGTACATCTTCCCCGTTCCAGGATGTATTGAGTATCTGGTTTTATGAGCTTCTCTAAGTACCATTTCTCTCATATCTCCAAATTTTGGTACCCAAATCCTTTCAGCCCTATACCGGGTTCCATCTTCCCGAATATTAAGATGCTTCTCCGATCCTTTGGGTATTTCATCCTTTAAATTTCCCTCTTTTAAAACTCCTTGTTGCGCCTCCTTTATTTGAGTAGTAAGGTTATTATGAATCATTATATTCATAGATTTTACTCGAATGGGTTCTCTGTCCTTCCTGCTCAAGGCATCGGCTACCACATTTGCCTTCCCCGGGTGGTAACGAATCTCAAAGTCGTAATCATTCAATAATTCAATCCACCTACGCTGCCTCATATTCAGTTGTTTCTGGTTAAATATGTGTTGAAGACTTTTGTGGTCGGTATATATAATACTTTTGACCCCATATAAGTAGTGCCTCCAAGTCTTTAATGCAAAAACAACCGCGCCTAATTCCAAATCATGTGTCGTATAATTTTGTTCGTGAATCTTCAATTGTCTAGACGCATAAGCAATCACCTTCGTTCGTTGCATTAATACACAACCGAGACCTTGCTTTGATGCATCACAATAAATCACAAAATCATCATTCCCTTCAGGCAATGACAATATAGGTGCCGTAGTTAGCTTTTTCTTCAATAACTGAAACACTTTCTCTTGTTCATCATTCCATTCAAATTTCTTCCCTTTATGTGTTAATGCAGTCAAGGGTTTTGCTATTCTGGAAAAGTCTTGGATGAACCTTCTGTAGTAACCAGCTAGTCCTAAAAACTGGCGTATGTGTTTCGGAGTTTTCGGGGTTTCCCACTTTTCAACAGTTTCTATCTTTGCCGGATCCACCTTAATAGCTTCTTTGTTCACTATGTGACCGAGGAATTGAACTTCTTCCAACCAAAATGCACACTTTGAAAACTTAGCGTACAATTCTTCCTTCCTCAATACTTCTAACACCTTTCTCAAATGTTCACCGTGTTCTTGGTCATTCTTTGAGTAAATAAGTATGTCATCAATGAAAACAATGACAAACTTGTCAAGGTATGGTCCACACACTCGGTTCATAAGGTCCATGAACACAGCTGGTGCATTAGTTAAACCAAACGGCATGACCATAAACTCGTAATGACCGTAACGTGTTCTGAAAGCAGTCTTTGGAATATCATCTTCTTTCACCCGCATTTGATGATACCCGGAACGTAAGTCAATCTTTGAATAAACAGACGAGCCTTGTAGTTGATCAAATAAGTCATCGATTCTCGGTAGTGGGTAGCGGTTCTTGATGGTAAGTTTGTTCAACTCTCGGTAGTCGATACACAACCTGAATGTACCATCTTTCTTCTTGACAAACAAAACAGGAGCTCCCCATGGTGATGTGCTTGGTCGAATGAAACCACGCTCTAAAAGTTCTTGTAATTGGCTTTGCAGTTCTTTCATCTCGCTGGGTGCGAGTCTGTAAGGAGCACGAGCTATTGGTGCAGCTCCTGGTACAAGATCTATTTGAAATTCAACGGATCGATGTGGGGGTAATCCCGGTAATTCTTTCGGAAATACATCGGGAAATTCTTTTGCAATGGGAACATCATTGATGCTCTTTTCTTCAGTTTGTACTTTCTCAACGTGTGCTAGAACAGCATAGCAACATTTTCTTATTAGTTTTTGTGCCTTCAAATTACTAATAAGATGTAGCTTCGTGTTGCCCTTTTCTCCGTACACCATTAAGGGTTTTCCTTTTTCTCGTATAATGCGAATTGCATTTTTGTAACAAACGATCTCCGCTTTCACTTCTTTCAACCAGTCCATACCGATTATCACATCAAAACTCCCTAACTCTACTGGTATCAAATCAATCTTAAATGTTTCGCTAACCAGTTTAATTTCTCGATTCCGACATATATTATCTGCTGAAATTAATTTACCATTTGCTAATTCGAGTAAAAATTTACTATCCAAAGGCGTCAATGGACAACTTAATTTAGCACAAAAATCTCTACTCATATAGCTTCTATCCGCACCCGAATCAAATAAAACGTAAGCAGATTTATTGTCAATAAGAAACGTACCCGTAACAAGCTCCGGGTCTTCCTGTGCCTCTGCCGCATTAATATTGAAAACTCTTCCACGGCCTTGTCCATTCGTGTTCTCCTAGTTTGGGCAATTTCTAATAATGTGGCCCGGTTTTCCACATTTATAACAAACTACATTGGCATAACTTGCTCCGACACTACTTGCTCCGCCATTACTCGTTCCGACACCATTTGTTCCTTTCGTTCTATTAACCCCTGGTCCGTAGACCTCACACTTCGCCGCGCTATGACCATTTCTTTTACACTTGTTGCAAAATTTGGTGCAGAACCCCGAGTGATACTTTTCACACCTTTGGCATAGCTATTCTGATTGTTGTTGTTGTTGCGGTTATTATTGTTGTTGGGATGATTGTTGTAGTTGCTGTTGCTGTTGTTGTTGTTGTTATTGTTGGGCCGTTTGTTGTAGTTGCGATTGATGTTGCGATTGTTGGGATAATTGTTGCAATTATTGTTGTAATTGCTGTTGTTGTTGTATTGGTGATTCTTATCACCGTTTTCCTCCCACTTTCTTTTGACTTGCTTCACATTGGCCTCTTCAGCAGTCTGTTCTTTAATTCTTTCTTCAATCTGGTTCACTAGTTTGTGAGCCATTCTACATGCCTGTTGTATAGAGGCGGGCTCGTGTGAACTTATATCTTCTTGGATTCTTTCCGGTAATCCTTTCACAAATGCGTCGATCTTCTCTTCCTCATCTTCGAATGCTCCCGGACACAATAGGCACAATTCTGTGAATCGTCTTTCGTACGTGGTAATATCAAATTCTTGGGTTCGTAACCCTCTAAGTTCTGTCTTGAGCTTATTGACCTCGGTTCTGGGACGGTACTTCTCGTTCATCAAGTGCTTGAATGCTGACCACGGTAGTGCGTACGCATCGTCTTATCCCACTTGCTCTAGATAGGTATTCCACCATGTTAACGCAGAACCTGTGAAGGTATGCGTAGCGTACTTCACTTTGTCCTCTTCAGTACACTTACTTATGGCAAACACCGATTCGACCTTCTCGGTCCACCGTTTCAATCCGATCGGTCCTTCGGTTCCATCAAATTCCAAAGGTTTGCAGGCAGTGAATTCTTTGTAGGTGCATCCTATACGATTTCCTGTACTGCTAGATCCAAGGTTATTGTTGGTATGTAGCGCAGCCTGTACTGCGGCTATGTTTGAAGCTAGAAAAGTACGGAATTCCTCTTCATTCATATTCACGGTGTGTCGAGTAGTCGGTGACATTTCCTTCAAAATAGTCAAATGGAACAAGTTAATCATACAGAATATTAAGAGTAGTTAATAGTATTTCGTAGCATAATATGAACTCATTTATAAAAGCTTTTTCTTCATATTAGCGTTTTATAAGTTTAAATTCGGGTAGTACCTACCCGTTAAGTTCATACTTAGTAGCTAATATACAATTCAACTACTACAATTCTATATGAAAAACTGATTATAATAATATTTCGCGTTCAAACTTTTATACAATATTTTACAAACTTACAATACCGCTTATTTTACATAAAGCATGAAATATAGCACACAATAACTTTGATACAAGATAGTTGTGAAGATAATTCTAGCTAGTACACAAGTCGTTCAGCAAAGGCAATAAAGACACGTAATTCATACGTCCAGAAACAAGTCATGCATTCTGGTTTTACTAGGACTACTTCCCATCCTTGGTCTTGTGCAACATAACCGTTATGGCCGTTGATAAGACAGCGTGTTGTAACGTCGTCAAAGGGACGAGGGTTACGTAATGTCCAACAGTCCCGTAATAATCTAAAAACCTCATTTCTTACCCTAATTACCGACTCCGTCACTTGTGGAAACGTTTTGTTTAATAGTTGTAGCCCGATGTTCTTGTTCTCACTTTGGTGAGAAGCGAACATTACTAATCCGTAAGCATAACATGCTTCTTTATGTTGCATGCTAGCCGCTTTTTCTAAATCACGAAGTCCAATATTCGGATATATTGAGTCAAAATAATTTCTTAACCCGTTGCGTAAAATAGCATTTGGGTTCCCCGCAATATATGCGTCAAAGTAAACACATCGTAACTTATGGGTTTCCCAATGTGATATCCCCCATCTTTCAAACGAAAGTCTCTTATAAACCAAGACATTCTTGGAACGTTCTTCGAATGTCTTACAAACTGATCTCGCCTTAAATAGTTGTGCCGAGGAATTCTGGCCGACTCTAGACAAGATTTCATCAATCATGTCTCCGGGTAGGTCTCTTAAAATATTGGGTTGTCTATCCATTTTGTGTTTTTAAACTGTAAAATAGACAAGAGTTAGATTCATAAAAAAATACTTATTAATACAAGCAATTTTTACATATATCATAAAGCATAAGAACACTATATTACATATATTACACCACACGAATACAACTATCTTATTCCGACTCGCTCGTTTCTTCTTCTTCGGTTTTGGTTCGTTTTGCCAAGTTTCTAGGGATATATGATGTTCCCCTAATACGAGCCGTCGTTGTCCACATTGGTTTAGAAAAACCTGGTGGTTTAGAGGTTCCCGGGTCATTGTTACAACTTAAGAACTTCGGGGGTTGACGATACATATAAAGTTCATCGGGGTTGGAATTAGATTTCTCTATTTTTATGCCCTTTCCCTTATTATTTTCTTTTGCCTTTTTAAATTCAGTTGGGGTAATTTCTATAACATCATTGGAATTCTCGTCGGAATCCGATTCATCGGAGAATTGGTAATCCTCCCAATATTTTGCTTCCTTGGCGGAAACACCATTGACCATAATTAACCTTGGTCGGTTGGTTGAGGATTCTCTTTTACTTAACCGTTTTATTATTTCCCCCACCGGTTCCGATTCTTCTTCCGGTTCCGATTCTTCATCCGGTTCCGATTCTTCTTCCGGTTCCGACTCTTCTTCCGGTTCCTCTTCGGGAACTTGTGAATCAGTCCATGAATCATTCCAATTTACATTTGACTCTTCATTATTATTAGGTGAGTCAATGGGACTTGTTCTAGAGGTAGACATCTATCACATAATATCAAACACGTTAAGAGATTAATATATCACATAATATTCATATGTTAAAAATATATAGTTTCCAACAAAAATGTTAAGCAATCATTTTTAAAGAAAACACGGTCGAAGTCCAGAATCACTAATGCATCCTAACAAACTCGATAAGACACACTAATGCAAATTTTCTGGTTCTCTAAGACCAACGCTCGGATACCAACTGAAATGTCCCGTTCTTATTGATTAAAAACGTTCCATATTAATTGATTTCGTTGCTAGGTTTTGACCTCTATATGAGACGTTTTTCAAAGACTGCATTCATTTTTAAAACAAACCATAACCTTTATTTCATAGATAAAGGTTTTAAAAAGCTTTACGTAGATTATCAAATAATGATAATCTAAAATATCATGTTTACACACGACCATTACATAATGGTTTACAATACAAATATGTTACAACAAAATAAGTTTCTTGAATGCAGTTTTTACACAATATCATACAAGCATGGACTCCAAATCTTGTCCTTATTTAACTATGCGACAGCGGAAGCTCTTAATAATCACCTGAGAATAAACATGCTTAAAACGTCAACAAAAATGTTGGTGAGTTATAGGTTTAACCTATATATATCAAATCATAATAATAGACCACAAGATTTCATATTTCAATACACATCCCATACATAGAGATAAAAATCATTCATATGGTGAACACCTGGTAACCGACATTAACAAGATGCATATATAAGAATATCCCCATCATTCCGGGACACCCTTCGGATATGATATAAATTTCGAAGTACTAAAGCATCCGGTACTTTGGATGGGGCTTGTTGGGCCCGATAGATCTATCTTTAGGATTCGCGTCAATTAGGGTGTCTGTTCCCTAATTCTTAGATTACCAGACTTAATAAAAAGGGGCATATTCGATTTCGATAATTCAACCATAGAATGTAGTTTCACGTACTTGTGTCTATTTTGTAAATCATTTATAAAACCTGCATGTATTCTCATCCCAAAAATATTAGATTTTAAAAGTGGGACTATAACTCACTTTCACAGATTTTTACTTCGTCGGGAAGTAAGACTTGGCCACTGGTTGATTCACGAACCTATAACAATATATACATATATATCAAAGTATGTTCAAAATATATTTACAACACTTTTAATATATTTTGATGTTTTAAGTTTATTAAGTCAGCTGTCCTCGTTAGTAACCTACAACTAGTTGTCCATAGTTAGATGTACAGAAATAAATCGATAAATATTATCTTGAATCAATCCACGACCCAGTGTATACGTATCTCAGTATTGATCACAACTCAAACTATATATATTTTGGAATCAACCTCAACCCTGTATAGCTAACTCCAACATTCACATATAGAGTGTCTATGGTTGTTCCGAAATATATATAGATGTGTCGACATGATAGGTCGAAACATTGTATACGTGTCTATGGTATCTCAAGATTACATAATATACAATACAAGTTGATTAAGTTATGGTTGGAATAGATTTGTTACCAATTTTCACGTAGCTAAAATGAGAAAAATTATCCAATCTTGTTTTACCCATAACTTCTTCATTTTAAATCCGTTTTGAGTGAATCAAATTGCTATGGTTTAATATTGAACTCTATTTTATGAATCTAAATAGAAAAGTATAGGTTTATAGTCGGAAAAATAAGTTACAAGTCGTTTTTGTAAAGGTAGTCATTTCAGTCGAAAGAACGACGTCTAGATGACCATTTTAGAAAACATACTTCCACTTTGAGTTTAACCATAATTTTTGGATATAGTTTCATGTTCATAATAAAAATCATTTTCTCTAAATATCAACTTTTAAATCAAAGTTTATCATAGTTTTTAATTAACTAACCCAAAACAGCCCGCGGTGTTACTACGACGGCGTAAATCCGGTTTTACGGTGTTTTTCGTGTTTCCAGGTTTTAAATCATTAAGTTAGCATATCATATAGATATAGAACATGTGTTTAGTTGATTTTAAAAGTCAAGTTAGAAGGATTAACTTTTGTTTGCGAACAAATTTAGAATTAACTAAACTATGTTCTAGTGATTACAAGTTTAAACCTTCGAATAAGATAGCTTTATATGTATGAATCGAATGATGTTATGAACATCATTACTACCTTAAGTTCCTTGGATAAACCTACTGGAAAAGAGAAAAATGGATCTAGATTCAATGGATCCTTGGATGGCTCGAAGTTCTTGAAGCAGAATCATGACACGAAAACAAGTTCAAGTAAGATCATCACTTGAAATAAGATTGTTATAGTTATAGAAATTGAACCAAAGTTTGAATATGATTATTACCTTGTATTAGAATGATAACCTACTGTAAGAAACAAAGATTTCTTGAGGTTGGATGAACACCTTACAAGATTGGAAGTGAGCTAGCAAACTTGAAAGTATTCTTGATTTTATGAAACTAGAACTTTTGGAATTTATGAAGAACACTTAGAACTTGAAGATAGAACTTGAGAGAGATCAATTAGATGAAGAAAATTGAAGAATGAAAGTGTTTGTAGGTGTTTTTGGTCGTTGGTGTATGGATTAGATATAAAGGATATGTAATTTTGTTTTCATGTAAATAAGTCATGAATGATTACTCATATTTTTGTAATTTTATGAGATATTTCATGCTAGTTGCCAAATGATGGTTCCCACATGTGTTAGGTGACTCACATGGGCTGCTAAGAGCTGATCATTGGAGTGTATATACCAATAGTACATACATCTAAAAGCTGTGTATTGTACGAGTACGAATACGGGTGCATACGAGTAGAATTGTTGATGAAACTGAACGAGGATGTAATTGTAAGCATTTTTGTTAAGTAGAAGTATTTTGATAAGTGTATTGAAGTCTTTCAAAAGTGTATAAATACATATTAAAACACTACATGTATATACATTTTAACTGAGTCGTTAAGTCATCGTTAGTCGTTACATGTAAGTGTTGTTTTGAAACCTTTAGGTTAACGATCTTGTTAAATGTTGTTAACCCAATGTTTATAATATCAAATGAGATTTTAACTTATTATATTATCATGATATTATCATGTATGAATATCTCTTAATATGATATATATACATTAAATGTCTTTACAACGATAATCGTTACATATATGTCTCGTTTAAAAATCATTAAGTTAGTAGTCTTGTTTTTACATATGTAGTTCATTGTTAATATACTTAATGATATGTTTACTTATCATAGTATCATGTTAACTATATATATATATCCATATATATGTCATCATATAGTTTTTACAAGTTTTAACGTTCATGAATCACCGGTCAACTTGGGTGGTCAATTGTCTATATGAAACATATTTTAATTAATCAAGTCTTAACAAGTTTGATTACTTAACATGTTGGAAACATTTAATCATGTAAATATCAATCTCAATTAATATATATAAACATGGAAAAGTTGGACCGGTGGCTTATCGTTTGAAATTTCCACAAGAACTCAGTGCTGTTCACGTTGTTTTCCATATTTCGAATTTAAAGAAGTGCTTGGCTGAATTTGATCAGACTATTCCTTTGGAGGAACTTCAAGTTGATAAGCAATTGAATTTTATTGAGGAGCCTGTTGAAATCATGGACCGAGAGGTTAAGATTCTTAAACAGAGCAGAATTCCTATTGTTCAGGTTAGATGGAACGCTAGACGCGGTCCCGAGTTCACTTGGGAGCATGAAGACCAGATGAAGCAGAAATACCCGCATTTGTTCTCAGATGCCGAGTCAACCCCTGCGCCTGCTTAAATTGCGAGATGAAATTTCCGTAACGGGAAGGTACTGTCCCGACCCTACTTTTTCCGTTATCTTTTTCAGTTAATTATTTAACGACCGTTAATTGTTAGTGTGCCACGTCATTTCTATGACCTATATTATTATTTTTACAATAATATATATATATATATATATATATATATATATAAATATATATATATATATATATATATATATATATATATATATATATTAATTATTATGTGTTATGTGAATATTTGTATTCATATTTTAATTTATACGTTTCTACGTCTCGTGGATTTCCATCCGGCGAATCTTTTCGGTTTTAAAACCAACGGACCCGTTTTTGGGACATTTAAATCCTAAATATTTTAGATATGATATTTTAAGATCATATTATTATATAGTGTATTTATATTTATTTTTCGTCACGCGTTTGTTATCTTTCCGGATTTTTAATCGCGTAAGCGTGTTTTCGCGTTTCGGGCTTCGTTCGGGAATTCGGGCCATGAGGATATAAACATTTAACAAATTTGGGCCATAGGGCCCACCCCATGACCCCCATTCGGCCGAAGTCCACCAAGGGAGGGGGTAATACTCCCTTGTTTCTCACTTTTGCAATTCATTTTTATTTTTCACAAAATACAATTTTGCTCTCTTTTTCTCTCTTCCCCTTTGCTTGTGCCGTCGCCAACCATCACCTACATCACCATCATCATCTAAAATTAAAGCTTGGATCAAGGAGTGATTAGTACCAACGCGTTCCTCTCGTTCTTCTCTACGCGATTACATAAATCGTTTCTTGATAGGCTATAAACCCTAACCCTAGAATTTTCAATTTTTCATTTATTTAATGTATTTTGATGATTATTTAGTAGTATGATGTTTGTGTATTATTGTAATTGTGTTTGTATGCATAGATGTACTCATAATCACATGTTTTCGGTTTGTTAAATTCTGGACAGCAGCTATTTCGTGTATTCTGGGTTTGTGACTGAGATAAATATTAAAATAAAGTATGTAAATGAGTTCCTCTCATCAAGACATTGATTTTAGACTCCGGATTCATGTCGTTTCGATTCCCGGAGCCCTAGTTATGATCAAATTACTATTTTGTTAAAATTGAAATGTGGATTGACATGAAACAGGTTTGGTCCGACTTTGTGACCATCCTTGATGTCTTTAGGGTGTGTTAGTGTGTTAGGACTGATGGTGGGACGAACTTTCATGTTCGGGTCACCTAAATCCAAGCCACGGTTCACCTGTTACGACTAAAACACGGTTTTGAGTAAATTGAAGGTCCAAGTGGTGTCATGGCTGATTACCACGACTTGTGGACTGTTCTTGGTGAGTTCTTGAGTGCATCATTGTGTTGGGTGGTTTGAATAGGCGGAGATGCATATAAGGCTCGCCAGAAATCGACACCCGGGGCTCAAGATACGACCCGATGAACTTTTGAATTAAAACTTATGATTAATTCTAAAACTTATGATAAAAATAATGAATTTCATTATTAATTAATTACTTATGATAAAAGAAGTAATTATTATTATTTAAGACTTATGATATAAATATTTATTATATCATTTAATTATTATTTATGATTTAATTAACCTTTTAATTTAACTTATGATTTATAACACTTTTATTATTAATGGAAAATACTTATGATAAGTATTAAATTTATTTTATAAGAATATTATTATAAGACTTATAATAAACATTAAATAATTATTTAATTATTATAAGACTTAATTATTATTTAGTTATGATTTAATTATTAAATACTTATGATTTAATAATTATATTTAGAAACTTATGATATGATTAATAATTCATTATTAATTAATAATACTTATGATATGATTTAAAATTTATTATTAATTAATAATATTTATATTATGACTAATATTTAATTAATTAATTAACTACTTATGTTATATTAATTATATCATTTCAACTTATATTAACTTTAATAATTCATTTTATTTAATTAAACTTATGTTATGACATAATTATACACTTTTAACTTTAATAAACATTATAACTTATGTTATTATTATAACTTACACTTTTCAAATTAACGTTGACTATGTTTGACCAAGTTTGACTTTTGAGTTGACTTTTGATTGACTTTGACTTTCAGTTGACTTTTGTTGACTTTCTATATAAGGAAACTTTCCTAACTTAAAAACTTTCTAAAAATAGAACTTTCTAAATTTGGAAACTTTCCAAAAATAGAAACTTTCCAAAAATAGAAACTTTCCTAAAATAGAAACTTTCCAAAAATGGAAACCTGCTAAAAATAGAAACTTTCTAAAAATAGAAAGTATGTGTCCGTACGCTGTTCCAGTCAAACCGATGCTTGCCGAGTATTGTTCTATGTCTACTTGCAACATGTACAATAGATATCATACTAAGACTTGACCTAAGTTAGTTATTTATATCGACCTGCTTTATTTATAGGTCGGCGTTGTGATCATTCCTGATCACTTTACTTTATTTGATGTTCGCTTGTTTGTGTGGTTTCTTCAGTTGCTTTTAAGGTGAGTTATAGTCCCGTTTTTACATACTTTTCAAAGTATATTTTTGGGATGTGATTACATGCATTTTCATTTACGTTTAGACACAAGTAACAGTTAAATTTAATTATTCATTGTGAGTTGGACAAAAATATTCCCTAGTCTGGTAACTGTAATCATTGATTTCTACCGGTGAACGCGAATCCTACGGATAGATCTATCGGGTTTGACAACCCCATTTCGAGCTAGTCGCGCTAGCAATTTATAATCGGAATGTTTAGTACTTCGTAATTTGTTGTAGATACACTGTCCAAGTGTATATTTTTATTGTGTTTGGCAAGGGTAAATAAAGGGTTAAGTGGTTACCAGGTGGCTCATTGATAATGGAATAATGTTTAATGTTTTCTAACATTTTTAAATCTTGTGATCTAAAGTTTACTTATTTATTTAAACCTATAATTCACTCAACCTTTGTGTTGACAGTTTACTTGCATGTTTTCACAGGTACTTGAGTTTTGTGATGCTTCCGCTGTGTTTAGAAGAGTCTGCATGCATTTGGGCAGATTTTATGAAACATTTTATGAAACTTAAGCTTGCATTCTATTTTTGGATAATTTAAACTTGTGGGTTTGTTGGCAAGGTTTTGTGTCAACTTTTGGTTTATTACTATGGTTGGTTGTTTAAAACTACATATTTTGGTTTGTTTCCTTTTTGGGAAACTTTTGAGATAAAAGAATGCAACTTTGTTCATTTAATTCATTTAAGTCCGATCAAGCTGTGGGACCAACTGACGAATCCGTTAAGTGTTTTGACGGGGTCATCACAATCACCATCTGTCTCTTTTGAGAACAGAGTGGTGTCAATTGTTCCAACTTTAAAGCCTATACCAGTGAGATACACATGAAGTGTCTTATACCATGTTCTTGGAGCCTGTTTGAGGCCATAATGAGCTTTGTCTAGCTTGTAGACATGGTCTGGATATTTACTGCTTACAAAACCAGGAGGGTGTTTGACATAAACTTCTTCTTGCAGCTTCCCATTTAGAAATGCAGATTTAACATCCATCTGAAATACCCTAAAGTTCATCTTAGCAGCATACGCCAAGAACAGTCTGATAGCTTCCATCCTAGCCACTGGAGCATAAGTCTCTCCATAATCCAATCCTTTTTCTTGTTTGAAACCTTGAGCTACCAATCTAGCTTTGTTTCTGATCACAATCCCATCTTCATCCATCTTGTTCTTGAAAACCCACTTGGTACCAATGATTTTCTTAGATTCATCCTCAGGTTTAGGTACCAATGTCCAAACATTATTCCAATCAAACTGGGAGATCTCTTCTTGCATAGCTCCTGCCCAGCTTGGATCTTTGATTGCTTCATCAGGACATTTAGGTTCAATGGTAGACACAAAGTTTACATGCATACAAAAATTGCTGGTTGCATGTCTTCTGGTTTTAACACCACTAGCCAGATTACCAATAACTTGCTCGATAGGATGCTCTTTTGTCCATCTAGTGTTATGAACAGGTGAGCTTGTCGTAGAACACATAGTATCTTGATCATCAGCTGATTCGGAAGTATGAACAACAGTTGGAGACAGCTGTTCATTATTGGTGTAACCAGTATCAGCTTGTGATCCTTCAGAACCAGTAGACCTATGCTCAAGTTGTAAGACTTCAGTAGAGCCAGTAGGTCCACCTGGTTTAGACACAGATGGAACAGAGTGTTCCATCTCATCATCAGAGAACCCAGCAACATGAATAGGCGAGGGTTGTGCTGCTGGTTCTTCATCATCTAGAGCTGGCTGAGTAGGCTCTTCAAATAGTAGCTCTTTATCTTCATGATCAGAAGATGAAGAAGGAGCAGTTTCATCAAATGTAACATTAATGGATTCTTTAAAACAACCCCTTCTCTTGTTAAAAACCCTATATGCCTTTGACATGTTGGAATATCCTAAGAATACACCTTCATCAGCCTTGGCATCAAATTTGCCCAGCTGATCCCTATTATTGAGAATGTAACAGGGACTGCCAAATACATGAAGAAATGAAATTGATGGTCTTCTACCTTTGAGGACTTCATAAGCAGTTTTCTAATGTATTTTCACTATAAGAGATCTATTCTGGGTAAAACAAGCAGTATTCACAGCTTCTGTCCAATATGAATTTTTCAACCCAGACTCAGCTAACATAGATCTTGCTGCTTCAATGAGAGTTCTGTTTCTTCTTTCTGCAACACCATTTTGCTGAGGTGTTCTCATAGTAGAAAAGTTTTGTGAAATACCTTTGTCAGTACAAAATTCTTCTAAAGTTGCATTTCTGAATTCTGTACCATGATCACTTCTTAGCTGTTTCACCAGCTGCCCATTCAAAAGCTCCATTCGTTTGATAAAATTGATAATTTCATCAGCAGCTTCACTCTTTTGCTTCAAAAAGAATACCCAGGTGTATCTGGAATATTCATCAACAATAACCAGTGTATACTTCTTCCCACTACAGCTGGCCACATTAACAGGACCAAAAAGATCCATATGAAGTAAATGAAATGGTTTCTCAACAGATGAGATTTGCTTTGATTTGAATGAGGCATGGTGATGTTTTCCTTTTTCACAACCAGGACACAGTCTGTCCTTTACATAAGACATGGTGGGTAGCCCAGACACCAAACTTCTACTGGATAATTTGTTAATATCTTTGAAGTTGAGATGTGAGAGTCTCTTGTGCCATAACCATTTCAGGTTGTCTGCAGCCTTCGATAGAAACAAGTATCAGTTGTTGTGACAGCTGTGTTCATGTCAATTTGATACATGTTTTCATGACGTTTTGCAGTCAGCAGTGGCTTCCCTGTCTTATCAAAAATAGTGCCAATTTTCTTTCTGAATTGGACTATCTTGTTCTTGCTTGTCAGTTGGCTTATGCTGAGTAAATTATGTTTAAGCCCAACTACATATGCAACATTTGAGAATGTGACATTCCCATTAGTCAAAGTACCAAAACCCTTTGTGTAACCCAACGAATTATCTCCATACGAAACAACTGGACCATCCTTTTCTTGATAGTCCATTAGTAGGGACTTACATCCGGTCATATGTCTCTAACATCCACTATCGAGATACCAGATTTGCTTGTTTTGAATGCCCTGCACAGTAGCTAAGAGATTAGTTCTTTTTGGGAACCCATCCAAGGATGGGTTCTGGAAGGGTTATCTTTGATGATCTCTTCCTGTCTACTGGTTTGCTTGAAGAAGCATCAGCAGACGGGGTTGGGGTAAAAGGACACATGTTGGCTAAGTGAAACTTGCTGCCACATTTGTAGCATTTTCTCACATTTGATATCGGTGATGGGTCATATGTAGCGACCCCGACAAATCGTCAAGTGACGGCGTCGGCTACGTGGGTCCCATTACCTGATTATAAGTCTTTAAGATAACGTTTGACCAAAATATGTCGCCTTCATTTCAAAATAAAGATTGTTTCAAAGTTTACAAGAATTGTTCAACCAAAAGTTAAGTTACAACGTTATAAGTACGATTGAAATCTAGGCGACACGGTTTAAAGTAAAGTCAAAAGACGCTCCATGAAATGCATGTATACTCGACATCGGATGCAAGTATTAAATAGTGAGCGGAAGCATGTATCACATATCGTGCAAGACCTGAGAAAAACATAGAAATCTGTCAACGAAAACGTTGGTGAAATCATAGGTTTAAGTAAGTAAGTGAGTAAAGTAAAGTAAGCCGAACCACAAGGTTTGCAAAGTTGAAATAATAGTAATACATTCTAAAAGTTAATATTCACGAGCACCCAATTATCAAAGCTTAACGTTCCGTCCGTTGAATACCCCATCAATTAGTGCTAGAACAACACTGTTCCCGAAAATATATTTCATTCGTAAACGGTAGCGAACCGTTTGAATGAGGGTTTGTCAAACCCATATGGCCATATAACATAAGTTCTCACTTACACCCGGCAAGTGTAACTAATGATAATCGAATTGAGGATTTTTGTTCTAAACTCGTATGTAGAATGTTTGGTTTCCCGTTCTTGTGTTCACTTAGTTCAAAAGAATCGTTTATGTTTTCTCATCCCAAATATAAGTTCAAAAAGAGTAAAAGTGGGACTATGATCTCACCTTGTATGCACGAACCAAAAAGTACTTCGACAAGTAACGTGTGCAAAGAACAATGCTAGTCTTGACCTAAACAAATAGGTTGTATCAATAACGATAGTCACGAAGGGTAAAGATGTTCAATTAGTCCTATGGCTCGTTACGACTCGATTATATTAGCATGTGGATCAACTAGTCAAGTTTCATGCAAGATACAAGTAAATAGTCATGTTAGAAAGGTTGTATAAGTATTTGGTTAAGTTTGACAAAAAGTCAAACTTGGTCGGGTCAAAGTCAACGGAAAAGTCAACATGGTCGGGTCGGGTCTCGGACAAATTTTTTTATGCTAGTTATTCATATATAAGCATTTTAAAACAAGTTACATGTAAATTGGAGGTCTAGAACATGCCAAACATTTTTCGTCAAAAGGTCAAGCAAACAGCCAGTTTTAGGCAAACGGGACGGCGTCCCAAGTTGCTAGACGGCGTCCCAAAATGAAGGTTGGGACGGCGTCCTGATATCCTAGACGGCGTCCAGGTATTAGAAGTGGGACGGCGTCCTGAGTTTCTGGACGGCGTCCTGGTTGGTTTCCAGGCCCTGTTTGCTGCATTCCTCAAATGGACGAACCAAAACACAAACAATCACATTTTATGATCCGCAAACAATTAGAACATGTATTTTATATCATCGGAAAGCTCTTTCGACAAGGAACGCAACTAAGCACTTTTCATCAAGCAAAAACATCAATTACAATAACCGAAAACTCGTCAATTGATCAAGAAAGGTTTATTTTCAAAGTTTCAAGTTCGTAAAACGTATTTTATGATTCGGGAATCCAATTTACACATACGATATGCCGTTTCGAAGGTAATTAAGCATACATTGCATCTAAACACTTACTAACAACATTAACAAGCATTCAACGCATCAAAAGTCCATTTCAAAGTCTAACAAACCCTAACTGAAATTCACAAAAATCAATAATCGGGTTTTTGAAGTTTTCTTAATCAACCTACGCATCAAAACGAAGCTAGTGATACTAGTAACACAATTAAAACATGAACTTTAACAATCAAACAACATTTAATCTTCCAAAATGCAAGATTAAGCAAACCCATTTCAAATGTTCAAACTAGTTACTCAAAACAACAAATCGAGCAAGTAAATCATATATTCATGCTAGACACGAGCCATAGACACTAACTAACACCATTTCAAATCAAAAAAACACAAATTTAGAGAAATCTAGAGTTTTAGAAATGTTACCCAAACGAGATGAAGTTGGTATCAAATTGTAGAGGATGAAGAGAGGATTCCAAATATGTAATTTGTTTTGTTGTAAGCCTCCTAGATCGAATTTAGATGATGAATGATTGAATTGGGTGTTTGTGTGTGTGTTCTTGCTAGAGAGAAAGAGAGAGAGATGGAGGTGATTGAATGGTGGTGATTGGGGTGGACTAGTTGACCTAGTCAACTAGTTTGCCCCGTGTCAATTTTAGTCCCACGAGTTTAGAAGCGGGTGCGGGATTTAACCGATCGAATATTTTTAAAACGCAAGTTAACGAGAGGTGTTATAATTAAATGACGGAATTATTGTGAACGTTAGTCAACGGAAACTACGAATTTAAATAACGAAAGGTATTATAAAAAAAAAAAAAAGACGGGCGTTAAAATAATTTAACGGAAAAATGCGGGATGTTACATTATCCACACCTCAAAAGAAATTTCGTCCCGAAATTTAGTTAGAAATAATAGTCGATGTCTCTTACTCGAGACCTAGTGTAGTAACTCTACGAATGATTGAAGGTACTTTCTTGGACATTCCACGAATCCGGATAGTCGGGGTGTTACGTTGTATTAGGGCTTGGTTTTACGATCCACAAGTTCAGCCGGTTTTTCCTATGAGGAGGAGTTTGTCATCAATAGTTGGTGCATCTAGAAGGATTGCACGTTCCTGTTCCGCAGGACACGTTTCTAAGTTTGTTACACGAAATGTAAGGTAAACGGAAACTTAATTGAGTCGGAAGTTCTAAACGGTAGGAAGCGGTTCCAATACGCCCCAAGGTTTCAAAAGGTTCAATATTGCGGCTATAGCCTTTCTCGATTTCCCAAAATGGATTACACCTTTCCAAGGTGCGGTTTCTCAATATTACGCGGTTACACACTGGGATTGGTGAGGTTTTCATCTAAGTTTGGTATAACTCTTCTGGCGACTACGGATCGTCTCGAGCCCTCCTCGGATTTGAATGATTTCAATTGTTATTTCTTGATGGAGTTCAAATTTCGGTGGTTGATGCTTTGGTTAAATGAACAGGGGTATGACATTAGCGGTCATATAGGGTTTCGGAAAGTGCGCGTGAACACACGAGTGGTAACTACTGTTGTAAGAGTGATCTACTAAAGGTGACAATACGAGTTTGTGACATGTCTTTCCAAGACGTAAATCGTTCGTTTGCTCGGTTCGTCGGTTGTGGGAGATACGCGGTACATGTGTCTAAGCGGGTTCCCAAGGTTTCTTGTAACACTAGAAGTGAAACGAGTATTTCGATACAGGATAAATGACGAAGATACACCGTGTTGGTGTAGAATCTCTTAAGATATGTTTGAACAAGTCAGTTAGGGTTCGAAAAATGTTCGTTAGGACTATTCACCCTCGTGGCGAATACTAATGTAATATGAGGAATTTCTCTATCCATGGAGGAATGTTACAAGGAGTTTCTTTAAACGGAAATGCGAGCGATAAAGATAGGAGTGAAATGAGGACTTAGAATAGGATGAGCTTGCATCTCGAGGTTGCCATAACGCGCCTCTAGTTGTCGAAAATTGAAGTCTGGAAGAGAAACAAGATAGTACACATAATTGTATAGTTCGGGGTTGAATAATGGTTGGCCGATTATCAGAAACACAAGGACGTTAAGTCAAAGAAGAGTGAAGTATCGTTGGATTGTGTGCTATCTTAAATTCCAGTAATATCAGACGGTAACGGTGAAATAACATAGGTATGTAGTGTGGTACGTGATGACGAGAAAGTTGATCGGATCCACAATTTAGTATTCGAATTCTTCGCGCAAAATAACGAATTTTAGTTACATTGATTTTGAGTCGAGAGAGTATGCCTTTCGGCGTTCAAGTAGAAATATTTCCATGTTTGAGTTCCATCTAGTGCTATACGAATTTAGCTAGGGAGGTTGGTGTGAAGAATCACGCTCAAGGTTCGAACACGGAGAGGTTTAAAGTTTTCCCCTTAGTGGGTTAACGAGTTTAAAAGTCGGGTAACACGAGAAAAGTCAGAAATGAATCTTCGGTGATAACAGGCGAGATCTAAGATTTTACGAATACAAGTCTGAGTTGAGAGAGTTTCATGATTACGTGTGGCTTGATTTCGAGATTGATTGTAATGCCTTGACCATTAACATCATGGTCTAGAAAATTTGACTTCGTTTAACAGAAATTCTCACTAGGAGAATTTGGTATAGAGTTGCTCTTTTCTCAAAGTTCGAGCGTAAGATGATGATGTTGTTCGTTTGCCTTCTTTACTTGAATAAGTTAAGATGTCATCTATAAATATGATAACAGATTTGTCTAGATAAGTTGCATACGTGGTTTAGGAGGTTCATGAATACGGACGGAGTCCTAAATAAATTAAACGGTACTAAGAGGGATTTACAACTAACGTTGCGAGCTCGGAAAATGGCTTAGGAGACATCGTCTCCCTTAACCCCCAATTGATGATAACCGGAACGGAGGTCGTTTTGGAATGCACACGGGATTCATGCAAGTAATCAGGTGGTCATGGATACGAGGAAGAGGGTATCGGTTTTCAACCGAAAATTATTTAGTTCACAATAATCTATATCTAGTTGTAGGGAAACAATTTCTCCTTAACGAATAGGTTCTGAGCTCCCTAGTTCTATAGGTGTCAAGTCAATATTCTTAACGTATATCCTCCGATAGAATTTATAGACACACAATATCTTTCCGTTGGTCGCTTAAATTGCCTAAGTAGTATCTAAGGGAAAAAGGTGGAATGTAATGAGTACAAGTCAAAGTCTTGGTTGTAAAACGTCTAGCGGTAATTGAATCGAATAAGTATGAAACATACGGTTTGTTGTGAAGAAACGTACCCGTGACTAGTCCATCGTCGTCTCGGGCATCCTAGGCGTTGATGTTGAAAGTTCAACGGCGTGCGTTGGGGTTGATTTTCTTATTTGGGCATTCATTCCTAAAATGACCCGTTTGGCCACATTCGAAGCAAGCACCCGTTCTGTGTGCGTTGGGCATCTTTCGAGCGACGGGTCCTTGGCGCCGGTGGCGAAACCTGCCACATCCTTCAAAGTGATGCTTGTGGCATTCGTTACAAAAAGGTAGTTTTCCGGTATAGCCTTTCTTGTCGTTGGAGGCGAAAGGCTTCTTGGAGAGGTTGTTGTGGTTGTGGTTGCTTGATTGAGAGGCTTCCCATGTTCTTTTATTACCGCTCGATTGGTTCTCGACCATTGGTACCGGCGTTTCCGTTTCATTTGCCGTGTCTAAAGTATGGCGGGCCATTGTTAAAGCCTCTTGTAGGTTAGTGGGTTGAGATGTCATTACCTTGTGTTGAATGCTCTTAGGGAGGCCATCCATGTAAAGTTCGACTCTTAGGGATTCGGGAGTCATGAGATTTGGACACATCGAGACTAGTTCGGTAAACCGTTGATTATAAGCTTCGAGGTCATTTCCGACCGTTTTTAAATTCCTTAGACCCTGTTCGAGCCTTCGAGTCTCGTTGCGCGGGAAGTATTCGGTGATCATTCTTTCTCTTAATTCGGTCCAAGAGAGTGTGTGGGCTTTATCGCTTCCCACTAATTGTACATACGTGTTCCACCATGAGAGAGCAATACCGGTGAAAGTGAGGGTGGAAAACTTGACCTTATCTTGGTCTCGACAACCGCTTGTGTTAAAAACGGTCTCCATTTGTTCAAACCATCGGGTGAGAGTAACCGGTCCTCCGGTTCCATCGAAAGTGGAAGGATTGTACTTCATGAAAGCTTCATAGGAGCATCCCTCGTTTGAGTTTCCGGCTCCATTGTTGTTGTTGTTGTTGTTAGAAAAGTGATCGGCCACGGCCGTACCCACGGCGGTGGTTATCATTCGTTGAAGAGCTTGTTCTAGAGTTTCGAGAGGAGTATTGTGTTGACCTTGGTGAGCCATTGTTCCTTCATGAGACAAGAATATCGTTGGTTAGTATTTTCGACAATACTAACCGTGGCATGGAATAAGGATAGAGAGAAAATTTTCCTTGACTCGCCTTAAATTCTCTATGTCATAATGTCGGAACGTCCATGTGAATCACCGTAATATAATCCAGGAAATTATATTACCCTGATTCTCATGTGCATTTAACATTACTTCATAAAGTCAAGGTGGCGCATCAACAAAATTTATCAACTTAAGATCAAGATCGAATACGAGTTAGATATGATAGAAGAGTTCGAGTATAAATGCACAATTAGTCAAGTAATCCCTACTTCAGTCTATATGCCGGTTGTAGTCTAGATTCACCTATGTACCCTATGACTCGGGGTGGACACAAATGAACTCTAAATCCCTACAACCAAGGCTCTGATACCACTTGTAGCGACCCCGACAAATCGTCAAGTGACGGCGTCGGCTACGTGGGTCCCATTACCTGATTATAAGTCTTTAAGATAACGTTTGACCAAAATATGTCGCCTTCATTTCAAAATAAAGATTGTTTTAAAGTTTACAAGAATTGTTCAACCAAAAGTTAAGTTACAACGTTATAAGTACGATTGAAATCTAGGCGACACGGTTTAAAGTAAAGTCAAAAGACGCTCCATGAAATGCATGTATACTCGACATCGGATGCAAGTATTAAATAGTGAGCGGAAGCATGTATCACATATCGTGCAAGACCTGAGAAAAACATAGAAATCTGTCAACGAAAACGTTGGTGAAATCATAGGTTTAAGTAAGTAAGTGAGTAAAGTAAAGTAAGCCGAACCACAAGGTTTGCAAAGTTGAAATAATAGTAATACATTCTAAAAGTTAATATTCACGAGCACCCAATTATCAAAGCTTAACGTTCCGTCCATTGAATACCCCATCAATTAGTGCTAGAACAACACTGTTCCCGAAAATATATTTCATTCGTAAACGGTAGCGAACCGTTTGAATGAGGGTTTGTCAAACCCATATGGCCATATAACATAAGTTCTCGCTTACACCCGGCAAGTGTAACTAATGATAATCGAATTGAGGATTTTTGTTCTAAACTCGTATGTAGAATGTTTGTTTTCCCGTTCTTGTGTTCACTTAGTTCAAAAGAATCGTTTATGTTTTCTCATCCCAAATATAAGTTCAAAAAGAGTAAAAGTGGGACTATGATCTCACCTTGTATGCACGAACCAAAAAGTACTTCGACAAGTAACGTGTGCAAAGAACAATGCTAGTCTTGACCTAAACAAATAGGTTGTATCAATAACGATAGTCACGAAGGGTAAAGATGTTCAATTAGTCCTATGGCTCGTTACGACTCGATTATATTAGCATGTGGATCAACTAGTCAAGTTTCATGCAAGATACAAGTAAATAGTCATGTTAGAAAGGTTGTATAAGTATTTGGTTAAGTTTGACAAAAAGTCAAACTTGGTCGGGTCAAAGTCAACGGAAAAGTCAACATGGTCGGGTCGGGTCTCGGACAAATTTTTTTATGCTAGTTATTCATATATAAGCATTTTAAAACAAGTTACATGTAAATTGGAGGTCTAGAACATGCCAAACATTTTTCGTCAAAAGGTCAAGCAAACAGCCAGTTTTAGGCAAACGGGACGGCGTCCCAAGTTGCTAGACGGCGTCCCAAAATGAAGGTTGGGATGGCGTCCTGATATCCTAGACGGCGTCCAGGTATTAGAAGTGGGACGGCGTCCTGAGTTTCTGGACGGCGTCCTGGTTGGTTTCCAGGCCCTGTTTGCTGCATTCCTCAAATGGACGAACCAAAACACAAACAATCACATTTTATGATCCGCAAACAATTAGAACATGTATTTTATATCATCGGAAAGCTCTTTCGACAAGGAACACAACTAAGCACTTTTCATCAAGCAAAAACATCAATTACAATAACCGAAAACTCGTCAATTGATCAAGAAAGGTTTATTTTCAAAGTTTCAAGTTCGTAAAACGTATTTTATGATTCGGGAATCCAATTTACACATACGATATGCCGTTTCGAAGGTAATTAAGCATACATTGCATCTAAACACTTACTAACAACATTAACAAGCATTCAACGCATCAAAAGTCCATTTCAAAGTCTAACAAACCCTAACCGAAATTCACAAAAATCAATAATCGGGTTTTTGAAGTTTTCTTAATCAACCTACGCATCAAAACGAAGCTAGTGATACTAGTAACACAATTAAAACATGAACTTTAACAATCAAACAACATTTAATCTTCCAAAATGCAAGATTAAGCAAACCCATTTCAAATGTTCAAACTAGTTACTCAAAACAACAAATCGAGCAAGTAAATCATATATTCATGCTAGACACGAGCCATAGACACTAACTAACACCATTTCAAATCAAAAAAACACAAATTTAGAGAAATCTAGAGTTTTAGAAATGTTACCCAAACGAGATGAAGTTGGTATCAAATTGTAGAGGATGAAGAGAGGATTCCAAATATGTAATTTGTTTTGTTGTAAGCCTCCTAGATCGAATTTAGATGATGAATGATTGAATTGGGTGTTTGTGTGTGTGTTCTTGCTATAGAGAAAGAGAGAGAGATGGAGGTGATTGAATGGTGGTGATTGGGGTGGACTAGTTGACCTAGTCAACTAGTTTGCCCCGTGTCAATTTTAGTCCCTCGAGTTTAGAAGCGGGTGCGGGATTTAACCGATCGAATATTTTTAAAACGCAAGTTAACGAGAGGTGTTATAATTAAATGACGAAATTATTGTGAACGTTAGTCAACGGAAACTACGAATTTAAATAACGAAAGGTATTATAAAAAAAAAAAAAGACGGGCGTTAAAATAATTTAACGGAAAAATGCGGGATGTTACATCATACACATTGTAAAGGGGATCGGGGCGATGTTTGGTAACTGCCTCAATAAGCTGGTCAAGCTTGACTGTCATAATCTCAGTGATAGACAGCTCTTCATTCGAGTCCACTTTTGCTTTTCCCTTAAGGGAAGCTTTCTTCTTGGAACCAGTACCATAGTCATGACGTATTGCTTTGCCTTTATCATTTGACGAGCCAGTGTTGGAAGTTACTGGCTTGTCAACTGAAGCTGATGAACTAGAAGATGTTTTTCCTGCTGCCTTGGATTTGCCAGTATTACGTTTGACTGGCTTGTCTGCAGCTACTGGTTGACCAGTAAGTTTGTCATCAGCTGGCACAACACAATTGGAACTCGAGCACGAAGGGGAATCAGTAGATTTAACTTTTCTAAGATTATTTTCAGTGATTTTCCTTTTTATACGTCTTTCTTTTAGAGTCATGTAGTAGATTCTTGAGGGGTCAGTAGTCTCATCAATTGAGGTACTGGCTTCTCTTGCTCTAACCTCATCCTCCAAAATCTCTTTCATGGCAGGTGGTGGGGACACAGTAGTAGGTCTAACAAATTTATTCGTCAAGACCTTTTTACCTTTAACTATCTTGGCAAAAGTATTTGGCAAGATAGCTTCAGGATCTGTTTCAAGAATTGGGTCCATGAAAGTAACCTCTGCAATAGCAGCAGCAGCAGCATAGTGATAGGGTGTAATATCTATGAATATCGTATGAATATTGAGAGGAAAAGTCAATTAGTCAAGATTGACTTTTCCACAACTCTCTTGAATTCTTTTAGGTGCTTGACTATTGTGTGAAGTGCTTTCTTCTAAGGTTGCCTTGTGGGATATATATAGCCCTCGTCTATATCCCACCTTTACAAGGCTTAACAAACAATCTATGCAATTCCCGGGGTTCTAACAATCTCCCCCTTTGCATTGATTGTGTGCAAAAATTTAGCAACCTTACTAATTACATACAAAAGATCTAAAACTACAAGTCTAGTCTTTGATTTATGTATGTAGCCGTTGTTGACGATCTTGAATTTCTTGAATTCTTGAAACTTCAACGGACTTCTTGAGAATCTTCTTTGAATTTGCGCGAATTGCTGAAGACCTCGTACTTTCCCTTATATCTCCCCCTCAAAATGTGATTAACCCTTAAGCATATTTTGATCTGAGAGGGAAAGGGTATCAGAGCCTACGCAAAGATAATCGGCGTTGAATCTTCATGCATAGCTCCCCCTTGACTAATGCGGAAACTTAATCAAGGTATCAGAGTTAGGAATCGTGGTAAGCATGTGTTCACTCCCCCTGGAAAGAATAACCGATGCTCCCCCTGGAAGTAAGAACACTTTCTCCCCTTGACAAGTTACGTCAGTCAAGGTATGATGTTTAACATCTCTTTGAAGACCGGGTCCCATACAGAAGTATATGGAAACCGTAGTGAAGTTAAATCATCGTCGTTTGAAATACCACTGGTAGGTATTATCAATTGCATCTATGGATTCTTCACTCCACTTTGTCGGGACATTTGGTTTAGCTTTCGAGAATAGTTACGGTGGAATTGAAGGGAATGAAGTTTTAGCCATATGCACGGATCTTGGTTTAAGCTTGAGTAACTCTTTAAAAGAGTATTTGGTTTTTGTTGTTGCGGAAACGGGTGCGGTGCCAGCTTTGATTGACACTTGTTTCGGAAACTGAATCTTTGAAGTTTTAGAAACTAGGTCAACTTTGGTGCGAGGGGTTTTTCTCGGACCTATGGATGACTTCTTGTTTTTGTGTAGAAACCAACCATATAGATCGCGATACCCCGTAATTTCTCCATTCTCCCCGTATGTGGTTTTCAGAAACGGACGATTCACGTTGGTTTCATCACCGGAATAAATCTTTTTGCTTGAGGAAAATGTTGTCTTGGGTTTAGGAGCTGTCAGAGGAGTGGATTTCATCTTAATGACCTTCTTCTCAACCGTTTGAGGAGAATCGAGAATTGTAGTCATTGATGCATCCACTACTGATATCGGATCAGTATTAACTCCTAGTGACACCATTTTGGGTTTCAGAATTGGTGTTGATTTAACATCTAACTCCTTTTATAACTCAGAAAAGCGTTCCTCAAAGTCACGAGTTAATGTTTGATTTTGATTGCGAAGTTGAGTGATGACCTTTGAATCAAGCTCACGTTCCTTAGAAAGTATTAGGTTTTCAACAACCTGTGAACTTTGAAGAGTAGTCACTTTCTTTTGAAGCTTTTCAGATTCTGATTTACTGTATGCAACGAGAGATTCCAGTTCTTTGATTTGAGCTTGCAACTTGGAAATCTCTGAAGATGTCGTTTGAACTTCTTGTTCTTTCATCTGTTGAAGTTCTGTTTGAAGTTGTTGATGAAGTTTGTATTGTATAAAGATACAATTGGAAGGTTGACTTCTGTTGTGGCATGAACAACCATATTCATAATGTGCAGTCTCTTCAACAGAGGATGGTTCTCGTGGAGTCATTAACAAAGCAATCGACTCAAGTTGTGTAGCTTTTGTATCTTCCACAAATCTGATAAAAGCACATTTTTCGGGAGTGTTGTAACAACAAGAACATCTCTTGTGTAAATGATTGAATCTTACAATGAAATCGGGTGTCATCATCATGAAACGTTGAATAATATCAAGTATTATCGCCTTTTCTCCCCCTCAAAATATGATTTCGGTGAATCAAATTTTGTTTTTGAACGTTTCGTTGACATTCGTTAAGTCCTCGTTAGTCTAGATTCGGTAAGGGACCACCCTTGTAAATTCTGAATCCTGTCAGGGGCTGAAATTGTCAAATATGTTGTAAGATTCGGTAAGGGGCTGATCTTGCAAAAATCTCAAACTTATCAGGGACTAAAAGTGTCAAAAGTCCTCTCAGATTCGGTAAATCCAATAAGATCTGTTGGGCCTTGTAATTTGGTAAGCCCACTTATCAAGTAAATCAGATTCGGTAACTTATTGGGCCAAGTATTCAGGTTGCCCACTTAATGAACCAATTAAGAATCCTCCAATAGCTTGTACCGAATCAGTAATTGATCTAATTACCGAAGCTAATACCGAGTGTGATTCAATGTGTAAATACCGAATGTATAACTGTCAATACCGAATGTGTTCTTCAGGATTATGAACACCAAATTTTAAGATCAACAAATTCGTAACATCTGAGTCTGAAACTTGATTGAATCATGTTGCTAAGATAACAATTAACAAACTTTGTGAGGCAATTTCGATCCAAAACAACTCTAAATTTGCATAATCACGATGAACACTCGCTGATGAATACAAACACTGAATTTTTACAAATTCATGAATGGATCAAATTAAGACTCCAGATCGATTTCAGAAGTTTCCTGGATCAGCGACTAACACTTCTTTTGGATATAAAGATCCAAAATCTCATGAAAATCTGAAATGACTCGATGAACAGGACAGTGTGTATGAATATGAACTTGAAAATCAAAAGTCAATTTCTAGTTGTTTTCAGAGATCAAAACCTGAATAAAAGTTACTTAGAACCAACTCACGAATGCTCGATCAACTGTTTTAACAGCTATAGAGCTCAGAATAATTCTAATTGAAACGTTGACCAAATTTCTTTGAAGTTTGACTTGATGAACTGATGATCTAAGATGAATTTCAATCGGATTTGTTTCTTCACGAAGCTTAAGTAACTGATTAGAAACCTAAATCTTCGTTCAATTTGACTTAAGATGAACCGAATCACTCCGAGGACCAAAACGAGTTGATTACAAGTTGTTGATGATGATTGATGTTGTACGAGGTGTATATAAAATAGTTTATATTTTACTAGGAAAAACTATTAAATACGATACAATTTTACACAAGATATTTATTTATTTATAGAATGGATATACTTAAACCTTGCTACAACACTTATAGGCAGTGTACCTAATCGTTCAGTAGTGTAGTTTTTAGTAAGTCCGGTTCGTTCCACAGGGAAATCTTTAAACAAAGCTCAACGCTATATTAGTTTACTTTTATAAAAATACAAATATATATATAAGTAATATTATTATTATAAAGGGGGGTTTTTTTACCGTTTAATGACCGGTTTGTCGATTTTAAAACTTTAGTCGCAGTTAAAACCTAATGTAAAATATAAAATAAATACAAGACTTAAATCAAAGCGTAAAGTAAATAACGATAATGAAATTGCGAATAATAAAAATGCGATAAAATAAAATTGCGATAATTAAAAAGTACGATAATTAAAAGTGCGATTTAAACAACAATAAATAAAAGTGCGATAATTAGAAGTGCAATTAAATATAAAATAAAGGAAATTAAATATGAAATAAAAGAATTATGCTTATTTAAACTTCCGTAATCATGATGTTTGACGTGTTGATTTTAGTTTTATGCCCATGGGTTAATTGTCCTTTGTCCTGGATTATTCAATATGTCCGTCTGGTTTTTGTCCATAACAGTCCATCAGTCATAAATATAAAGTGCGAGTGTCCTCATCAAATTATTATTATACCCGAAGTTAAATATTCCAACTAATTGGGGATTCGAATTGTAACAAGGTTTTAATACTTTGTTTAATGAATACACCAGGTTATCGACTGCGTGTAAACCAAGGTTTTACTACTTTGTTAACAATTACACCAATTACCCTTGAATGTAATTTCACCCCTGTTTTAATTATTCTAGTGGCTATTAATCCATTCCCGTGTCCGGTTAAATGAACGATTATACTTACATATAAATACCCCGCCCATCGTGTCCGATCGAGTGTATATGGTAATTTATAGGGACGCCCAATTGTAAATCTTTATATTAACATTAACATACTTTCATTTAGTTAAACAAATATAAAGCCCATTAATAGCCCATAGTCTAATTTCCACAAGTGTCGTTCTTTTATCCAAACCCCAATTATGGTACAAAGCCCAATTACCCAATTTTAGTAATTAGCCCAACATCATGATTACTTCGTTTTAAATAAGCATAATAATAACTTAGCTACGAGACATTAATGTAAAAAGGTTGAACATAACTTACAATGATTAAAAATAGCGTAGCGTTACACGGACAGAATTTCGACTTACACCCTTACAACATTCGCTAACATACCCTTATTATTAGAATTAAAATTAAAATTAAAATATAAATTATATATATATATATAAATTTTACGTATGATAAGAAGAAAAAAAGATGATAATTTTGATCAGAATTCGGTTGGCTTTATAGCCAGAGTTGATTTTTGGGGCTCCGCGACTCGCGGCAAAATGCTCTTCAAACTCCGCGAGTCGCGGAGATAGAAATTACAGCTCAGTCCTTGGAGTTTTCTCTGCCGACGGTTTTTAATATATATATATAATATATATATAATTAATATAATTAATTATATATTATATTATATTTATATGCATAGTTAACTTGTAATTTTTAGTCCGTTGCGTCGAGCGTTAAGAGTTGACTCTGGTCCCGGTTCCGGATTTTCGAACCTCCTTGCGTACAATTTTATATTTTGTACTTTGCGTTTTGAATCTTGTACTCTTGTAATTTCGAGACGTTTCTTATCAATAATTGGAACCTTTTTGATTGTCTTTTGTACTTTTGAGCTTTTTGGTCGTTTGCGTCTTCAATTCGTCGAATCTGTCTTTTGTCTTCACCTTTTATTATTTAAACGAATATCACTTGTAAATAGAACAATTGCAACTAAAAGCTTGTCTTTCTTGAGGAATAATGCTATGAAATATATGTTCGTTTTTAGCATTATCAAATATTCCCACACTTGAGCGTTGCTTGTCCTCAAGCAATATTGTCTTGAAATACTAGAATCACTTCTTTATTCTTCACACTTTGTACATCAGTGATTTCTATACGGCGGTATAAACAATGGTAGTAACGATATGGTTTACAGTCCCACATGACTATAAAAAATTAGATCCATTAAGGAAATTGGATCTTTATGAAAACATTTGATCTTTTGAAATCTAGTTTTTACCCTAGATAAGTTTTCCGGAATAACCCTTTACCGGTGTTTGCAAAATATTTTTGTGGGTTTGGTGGGTTTCAGATTTGAAAATTTTAGCTCAAAACTTGCGGTTTTGTGTCACCCACTTGCTAACCTTGTATTTGGAAAGCAACACGTCCAGTTTACTTGTCCCGTATATTACCTTTTGGTAAACTACCGTCCGGTTGTAAAGGAAAGCGTTGAACAAGCAACTGTTAAGGCAATGTCCTGTGACATGCTTTTGATTATGGTCTATAACGTGTCGGACGCAATTACTATCCTTGGTAGGAGCAATAGTAAAGCTCACCCTTATAATTTTTCGGTCTGGCACAAGGTCCTGTCTTTGACCACTATGCAACCACCGTTCTTACGGTTGACACCCGATTTAGTTCAGGTGACCTAATGAATTCCAGGTGAATTCCTAGGATTTTACGTTCAATGGTAATGAACGCATTGAAAATAGGGTTTTCAGAAAACAAATCGGTTTTGTAATTTTGATCAAAATATTTTCTCGTTTAAGCTCGAGTTTAGATATCATTGAATTCCATGAGTTTGAATTCTCAATCTTTAAGGTCAATCTCTAGGATTGAGTAATATCAGTCTTAAAAGCTGATTTTTAATCTTTAAGGAGATTATCCTTTCTGGGGATCTGATTCATTAGTCTTATCCAGCTAATTTGTATGGTGCCCCCCCATTGTACGAGATAAATCCTTCTCATGGTTAGGATAAATCTGACCACTTGGCGACCCTGTTTAATGCTGAGGTCCGTGGATTTCCTGCTGATTTTAGTGATGACTTTTCTAGATTTTTCGTCAACCTACAGCTGGTCTGGACGACAACTTCATGACCTAAATCAAGAAGCGCGTTTCTTTTTCGGAAGACTTTACTTCCTTTTAATGATGGAATCGATTCATCGTGTAGATCCATCTTTTCTTTTCTTTCATTGGGTAAAACAGTTTAGTTTAGTCCAAAGCAAAAGTATTTTCAGTTATTTGTTACAGATATATGTGACATATGTTTAAAATAACTTGGTAAATTTTCCCACACTTGGCTTTTATTTTCCTTTTTATCGTCCTCTATTCCATTTTAAATGAATTTTAACATTTTAGTTTGTTTCTCAATTTATGTCCTTTCCGAGGTAACAATAATTTCGGTGTTAAAACCTAGTTTTATCGTTCATAAATATGTATAAACATGATTTCAATTCATTTAATTGAAAATTTTGAAAATTTTTACTAGAATTGGGTAGTCAGTATATAAGACTAGGGCTGTTCTTTTTTATCAGAGAGCACTAGATTCTAATACAACTACTGCTTTACTAGTATTTTTAATGGTAACCAAGTGTTTAATATAAAAATTTTAAAATCCGAAAGAATTTAACCCCTTCCCACACTTAAGATCTTGCAATGCCCTCATTTGCAAGAAATCAGTAACAATTTAAATTATTGAGGGTGATTTGTGTGAAAATGATTAAATTTTACCAAAGTTTCCAAATATATTGGCGTTTGTTTGCTGAATGATAAATGGTGCACATCATTTGTTCATTCCGTCTTGTTGTTATTTCACATATATTTTGCATCTTGTCGTCAAAATTAGTTGCTTTTGCTGAACTTAATGCCAGTCTTTGAAAATGCGTTGTTTTACCCTGTTATGTACATAAGATAAACTGCAAACATATATACATATTTTTGAAGTTTGGTATATTACCCCACATTCAAAAATTATTAAAGTCTTAGAATAAAAGTTAGATAATTATAAAAATGATTACAATATTAACAAAAGTATTAAACGTATCAATAATTACAAATTACAAAATAAAAAAAATAATAAGTAAACTAAGGATGATATTGGTACCAATAGGGGTTCCAGGCATAACCATAAGTGCTATAGAATGCTTCGGCAGGGTCATACGTAGGATATGGTGGCTGCATCTCTATCGACCAAGGAGGGAAGACGGGTTTCGGTGTAGGAATATAGTTTCTACCTATATGTTGGCAATGAGCTATGATCTGGTTCTGATGAACTTGCCAATCTTCAAATGCTCTCTGTCTAGCATTTTCGTATTCCTGAGAAGCTATAAACCTATGCATTTCTTGCATCTCATTCCCCCCTCCTACATTACCTTGCTGCTGGTTTCTCTCCACCTGTGGATGTCTACCATGGTATCGTACTGCGGCGTTATTTCGCCTCTTCAAAACTTTCGCACCATGGTATACATTTAAACCTATAGTATCTCGGGGTTCTGGCTCTTCTAGTAATAATCCCCCCCGACTTATATCCACACCGAGATATTCACCAATCAAAGTAATAAAAATACCACCTCCTATTATGCTATGTGGTCGCATCCCCCGAACCATAGCTGATAAATAATAACCCACACAATATGGTATACTTACAGCGCTTTGTGGGTCTCGAATACACATATGGTAAAACAAATCGTGTTCATTTACTTTTTCTTTGTTCTTACCCCTTTGTGTAATCGAATTAGCTAAAAACCTATGTATTACTCTTAATTCGGCTCTATCTATATCCAAATAAGAGTAATTTCCCCCTTTGAAACGGTGATGGCTTGTCATTTGACTCCACACACCGTGTGTATCAAAATTCTCATCTATCTTTCTACCGTTTAGTATCAATCCTCTACAATCGGCAGACGCTAACTCCTCAGGCGTATATATACGTAAAGCCTGAGCCATGTCCAGTAAAGACATGTGGCGCATCGAACCGCCTAACAAAAATCTAATAAAAGAACGATCGGTTAAACTAGCTACCCGATCATTCAACTCTATACTACATAACAATTCTTCACACCATACTTTATATACAGGTCTGCGTATGGTGAATAAACATATCCAGTCATTAAAAGAAGAATTACCATACCTCTGTACAAGTAATTCCCTAATTGGCCCGGCCAATTCTACAGCTTCTAAGGGTCCCCATTCTATGACCCTCGGTACCTCAACAACCTTGGAATGAAGAGTATGCAAACCCCGTTGATATTTTGGATAATCTATCCAAAGTCTGTCAAATCTCAGGTTCGGGTGCAACTCTTCCAAATGCATATCGGAAAAGGTCATGACTGGATGAGGTACATCCTGCTTGTAGTAGTTATCTACCTCCTGTTGTTCCAAATTCTCAGCAGGAGCATTGCGGGCTTGGGATGAAGATTCACCCCTTTCATTCTGCAAAACACATCAAACACAAATTTTGTGCATCCAAATATGCATTAGTGTCAGCAAAATCATCAATCAAAATAATTACAATGACATTATCAATTTATATCAAACTTAAGCTTATTTTCACATTTTTATCAAATCTACACTTTTTCAAATAAGCATATACGAAAATGTTCGCCAAGTTCATAAGCATTCAACTCAAATAACATGTCAAAATAATCATTACTAGCAATTAAACAAGTCTCAAATGGCATTATCTTTCAAAAATCAAGTTCATGAATTTTAGACTTGAAAAAGTCCACTTTAATTCTCAAAATCATGTTTAGGCTCAAAGTTTGGATCATTTAACTACCTAGACATGTTACACTACTCAATTTAGCAACAATTCATGACAAAAATCAGCCATAACCTGTTTATATCAAAAAGCCCCAAATTTGCTCAAGAACACAAACCCTAGATTATTCAAAATTTGAAGTTTAAGGCTTCTAATCATGTTAAACAACATCAATCTAGGTTATACAAGCATAATACATAAACAATTTAAGTCTAATTACACTAAAAAGCATCAAAATCAAATTGGGGAAAAAATAGCTCAAGAACACCAAAATTCGAATTAAATGGTGTTTAGGTGTAGAAATTTACCGTTTTTCTTGAGTAATTCTTAGATAGCATCCTTCTCAACATGATTTTAGCAAAAGATTTGGTGATTAACGGTTAAAAATTGTGATTTTTGGGGTTTTTTCTCGGGTTTTTTCGCTGTGAAATTCGCAGTGTTTTGTGTGGGAGAGTGAACTGATCGTTCAGCTCTTTATATTTTTTTTTCTGTAATTTGGTCCCTCCGCGAGTCGCGGAGATTTAGGCTCCAAACTCCGCGAGTCGCGGAGTTTGGTATTTTTTTTTTTTTTTTTATAATCATTAACTTTTGAAAACAATTAAGAAATTAATTTTAAAATTTTGTTTCCCTTGTTATTTAGGACGAGGTCGTTTCGGATCGATGTCCTAGTCCGTCCCTCGACAAAATTTTTAAAATTTGTCTTTTTGTAGCGATTGTTTTAAAAGCTAAGATTTTTGGGTTTTTTTAATGTTTTTGGCATACTCTAATTCAATAAGATTAAAAATAATGATAATAAAAGTTCTCGTCCCTCCCTCGGGTAAAGCAATTTCGGTTCAAAGACCTAGTCTTCAACTTACGACGAATTTTAAAAATCATATTCTTAACTTAATGAGATAAAGTAAATTTTTGTTTTTAAATTCACACAACTTAAATATTAAATTCAAAATTAATATAAAAAAAAATCACACCAAACTTAAAATTTGAAATGCATAAAATTAAAAATTATTATTAAAAAAATTAAAAATTCACACCAAACTTAATTTTTTTAAAAATTCATATTATAAATTCATACCAAACTTATATTAATTTTTCAAATATTTACAATTTTAAATATATTGTTTTTACAAAGTTTACAATATTAATTTAAGATTTAAATATTAATTTTAAAAATATGGTAAAAATAAAATTAAAAATCTTTTTTGTCTTTTTATCCCACTTTAATCAATCAAATATTATCAAAAATATGCGCCCCTCTTTTCGGTAAAGTAATTTCGGTTCCAAGACCTAATTTAACTCATGACGAATTTTTGAAATATTTTGGTTTGATTGATTAAAGATATTTATACCTTAAGAATAAACGTTAAATTTCGCAGTGATGTAATAAATTTTTGAATGATATCAATAATTTCGGTCGCCAAACCTAATTTTATTTAATACCAATTTAATACTTTTTAGCGAACAAATTAGCGTTTATTATCAAAAGGTTAAAAATAAAAATAAAAATAAAAACTGTACAGACATACCTGTGAAATAGATTTCTTAGTTATATGATCTATCCCATTCATAAGATAGTCGGTTTAATTGGTTTTCCATGGCTACATAGGCGTAACCTCGAGCATTCAGTGTCTTTTCTTCTAAACATATGAACGGTCCGTCTCTGCATAAAGTAACAAATTCGGTATTTGAATAGGTTTGATTATTTGAACATTTACCTCCATGTGACCATTTTCCGCATTTGTGACATCGTTCTAGGTGTCGTGCTCTTCTTTTCGCTGCGGATTTTGATTTTCCTTTACCAAATTGTAACTTATTATCTTCGCATCTGGATCCTTTTCTAACTCCGTCCATTCTTTCTCTGATTACTGATACTAATTCGCTCGGTAGTATGTCATTATTACGTTTAGTGATCAAAGCGTGTAGCATTAGACCATGGTTTAGTTCACAGGCAATCTTCATTTCGTAGAAACCTAAAAAAATAAAAATTCAGAATGGGGGGAGAAGACTAGTTCTTTAGGGTCTGCTAGGGAAAGACCATACGTGTTCCATTTTCGAGAACTACACGAAAACAGACAATCTAACTCTAACAGAAATACATATTATCCTTTAAAGACTTGATTCTCCCCACACTTAGTTAGCTGTGGTGTCGAAATTGTGATTAACTTCGTTGTCGACTTCCACCGGACCATGTATGTAATGTTTAACTCTGTGACCATTAACTTTAAATTCAATCCCATTTGAATTTATTAATTCTATCGTTCCGTATGGGAAAACTCTTTTGACTATGAATGGTCCAGACCATCTTGATTTCAATTTTCCAGGAAATAGCTTGAATCGTGAATTGAAAAGAAGAACTCTGTCTCCTTCTTTAAATTCTTTTGAACTTCTGATTCTTTTATCATGCCATTTCTTCGTTCTTTCTTTATAGATTAACGAATTTTCGTATGCTTCATGTCTTAATTCTTCTAATTCGTTTAGTTGACTTAATCGTAGACGTCCGGCTTCATGTAAATCAAGATTACATGTTTTCAAAGCCCAAAATGCTTTGTGTTCAATTTCTACTGGAAGATGACATGCTTTTCCATAAACAAGTCTAAAAGGTGTGGTTCCAATTGGAGTTTTGTAGGCTGTTCTAAAAGCCCAGAGTGCATCCTCCAATTTAATGGACCATTCCTTCGGATTTGATCCTACAGTTTTCTCTAGAATACGTTTTAAAGCTCGGTTGGTATTTTCAACTTGTCCACTTGTTTGTGGATGATATGCGGTGGAGATTTTATGAGTTACTCCATATCTTTTAAGAACTTTCTCAAGTTGATTATTACAGAAATGAGTACCCCGATCACTTATTAAAGCTTTCGGTGTTCCAAACCTTGCAAAAAGACGTTTTAAAAAGTTGACTACAACTCGTGCATCGTTAGTTGGGAGAGCTTGTGCTTCCGCCCATTTAGATACATAATCAATGGCTACGAGTATATATAGATTATTATGAGATTTTGGAAATGGACCCATAAAGTCAATACCCCAAATGTCAAATACTTCACATACTTGGATGACATTTTGTGGCATTTCATCACGTTGACTTATTTTTCCGGCCCTTTGACATGCATCACAGGATTTGCAAAGAAGGTGTGCGTCTTTGTAAATTGTAGGCCAATAGAATCCAGCTTCATAAACTTTTCTTGCTGTTAGTTGAGGCCCATAATGCCCTCCTGTTGGTCCTGTGTGACAATGGTTTAAAATTTTACTAGCTTCATCTCCAAATACACATCGGCGTATTATTCCATCGGGACAACTTTTAAACAGATGTGGATCTTCCCAGAAATAGTGTTTTATATCACTGAAGAATTTCTTTCGTCTTTGGTACGATAATCCTTTTTCAAGGAATCCACATACTAAATAATTTGCATAGTCTGCAAACCATGGGATTTCATTATAATCTATCTTCAATAGATATTCATCAGGAAAGTTGTCTTGTATGGCTGATTCATTTAGAACTTCTAATTCGGGATTTTAAGACGAGAAAGATGATCAGCGGCGAGATTTTCTGCTCCTCTTTTATCTCGGATTTCAATATCAAACTCTTGTAAGAGTAAGATCCAACGGATTAATCTTGGTTTAGCATCTTGTTTTGAAAATAGGTATCTAAGAGCAGAATGGTCGGTATAGACCACCGTTTTTGCTAGAACGAGATATGATCAAAATTTGTCAAAAGCAAAGACAATAGCAAGGAGTTCTTTTTCAGTAGTTGTATAGTTTGTTTGTGCTCCTTGTAACGTCTTACTAGCATAATATATAGGTTGAAATCGTTTTTCAATCCTTTGTCCTAAAACGGCTCCCATTGCAAAATCACTTGCATCGCACATTAGTTCAAATGGTAGATTCCAATTTGGTGTTATCATGATCGGTGCATTAGTGAGTTTTTCTTTAAGAATATTAAAAGATTTGATACATTCATCTGAAAAGATGAATGGCGCATCCTTTTCTAGGAGTTTATTCATAGGAGTGGCAATTTTAGAAAAATCTTTTATGAAACGTCGGTAAAAACCGGCATGCCCTAGAAAACTCCTAACTCCTCTAACATTGGTGGGATGTGGAAGTTTAGCAATTACATCTACTTTAGCTCTATCCACTTCAATTCCTTCTTTTGAAATTTTATGTCCAAGAACGATGCCTTCTTTAACCATGAAATGGCATTTCTCCCAATTAAGTACTAGATTTGATTTTTCGCATCTAATTAGCATTCGTTCCAGATTAACTAGACATGATTTAAATGTATCACCGAAGACTGAAAAGTCATCCATGAAAACTTCCATGCATTCTTCTATCATGTCATGAAAAATCGCCATCGTACACCTTTGAAAGGTTGCAGGGGCGTTGCAAAGTCCAAATGGCATGCGTTTGTAAGCAAAAGTACCATAAGGGCACGTGAATGTGGTTTTCTCTTGATCTTCGGGTGCTATTGGAATTTGAAAATATCCGGAAAATCCATCTAGAAAACAATAGTAACTATTTCCGGCTAATCTTTCCAACATTTGATCAATGAAAGGTAAGGGAAAGTGATCTTTTCTGGTGGCGTCATTTAATTTTCTATAATCAATACATACACGCCATCCTGTTACAGTCCTAGTAGGAATAAGCTCATTTTTCTCATTTGTAATGACAGTCATGCCACCCTTCTTAGGCACGCATTGAACTGGGCTTACCCATGGGCTATCAGAAATTGGATATATCAAACCTGCATCTAGCAGTTTAATAATCTCTTTCTTAACTACATCTTGCATATTAGGATTTAGTCTTCGTTGGCGTTGCACATACGTTTTATGACCTTCTTCCATAAGGATTTTATGTGTGCAATACGAAGGACTTATTCCTTTAATATCATGAATCTTCCATGCAATGGCTGGTTTATGAGCTTTCAACACAGAAATGAGTTGTGATTTCTCATTTTCAGTAAGAGAAGACGATATTATTACAGGTAATTCAGATTCCCCATGCAAATAAGCGTATTCCAAATGGTTTGGAAGTGGCTTTAACTCTAATTTCGGAGGTTCTTCTATCGATGATTTATATCGATATCTGTCTTCTTCTTTTAGCATTTGAATTTCTTCTGTTGTTGGTTCATATCCATTAGCTATAAGTGTAGCTAACATTCCAGCTTCATCAATTGGTTCATTACCTTCTCCTAAAGAACATTCTCCTGTTCCTTGTAATTCTAGAAATTCTTCTAATAATTCTGCATGTGCATCTATAGTTTGAATATAATAACATGTATCATCTGCAGATTGTGGTTGTTGCATTGCTCTATCAACTGAAAAGGTAACACTCTCATCCTCTATACTTAGGGTCAGTTTCTTACCGAACACGTCTATCATTGCTTTAGCCGTGTTTAAGAATGGTCTTCCTAATATGAGAGGAACTTGAGAATCTTCTTCCATGTCCAAAACAACAAAACCTACTGGAAATACTAAAGTACCAACTTTAACTAGCATGTTCTCCATTATCCCTCTAGGATATTTTATTGATCTATCGGCTAGTTGTATGCTTATTCTGGTTGGTTTCAATTCTCCAAGGTCTAGTTTAGCGTATAGTGAATACGGCATTAGATTTATACTAGCACCTAAGTCTGCCAATGCTTCTATTGAACTAAGACTACCCAGAAAACATGGAATTGTGAAACTTCCTGGATCAGATAGTTTTTCTGGTATCTTATTCAACAGCACTGCTGAACAATTAGCATTCATAGTAACAGCCGAGAGTTCTTCCATTTTCTTTCTATTCGTGATTAGATCTTTCAAGAATTTAGCATATCTTGGCATTCCTGAAATCACATCAATGAAAGGAAGATTTACATTTATCTGTTTAAACATATCCAAGAATTTGGATTGCTCGGCTTCAAGTTTTTCTTTCTTCATTTTACTCGGGTAAGGAAGTGGTGGTTGGTATGGTTTAACATAAGGTTTATCCTTAACTGTGTTATCTTCATTAACCTTTTCAACTACCGGTTCTTTTTCCTTATCTTGATTGGATTGTGGTTCTTGTGGAGTAAGAATGGTTTCATCAGAAGTTACAGGTATTTCCGGTGGTTTAAGTGTTGTACCACTTCTTGTGGTAATAGCTTTAGCTGTTTTATTCCGGGGGTTAGCATTTGTATCGCTTGGTAAACTTCCCGGTTTTCTTTCACCTATTAACCTTGCTAGGTTACTCACTTCTTGTTCCAGATTTTGAATAGAAGCTTGTTGATTTCTAAATGCTTGAGCATTTTTTTCATTGGTTTGTTTCTGAGATGTGAAAAACTGCGTTTGAGTTTCAACTAGCTTCGTCATCATATCTTCTAAATTCGGCTTTTTATCATCGGTTTGTTGTGGTGGTTTGTTTTGAAAATTCGGTCTTTGCTGGTTGTAAGTATTATTGGATACTTGTTGATTGCTAGGACCTTGTTGGTTGTTGTATGGAATATTTCGGTTATAATTCTGGTTTTGATTGTAAATCGGTCTTGGCGGTTGATAATTATTCTGATAATTATTTCCAGGCCTTTGGTTTATGTATGAAATATTCTCTCTTTGTTCCATTGTTAATTCAATACTGAGACAATCTTTTGTCAAATGTGGTCCTCCACACTGCTCACAACTAATTCGTATAGCATGAATATCTTTAGTCATCTTTTCCATTCGTCTCTCGAAAGCATCTATCTTTGCGGAAATGGAATCTAAGTCATGACTAGAATCGGCTCTAGCTGCTTTAGATGATCTAATGATATCTTTTTCTTGGTGCCACTCATGTGAGTGGGAAGCAGTATTATCAATAATTTTGTAAGCATCAGTTTCGGTTTTCTTCATAATAGAACCACCAGCTGCTATATCTATGCCTTTTCTTGTAGTGATGTCGCATCCTCGGTAGAATATTTGTACTATTTGACAGGTGTCTAAACCATGTTGCGGACATCCTCTTAATAACTTTCCATATCTTGTCCACGCCTCATATAGAGTTTCATTTGGTTTCTGTGTAAACGTAACAATTTCTGCTTGAAGTCTTACGGCTTTAGATGCAGGAAAGAATTGTTTAAGAAATTTATCAATTAAAACATCCCATGTATCAATCGCCCCTTCAGGTAACGATTCCAACCAATCTTTGGCTTCTCCCTTTAAAGTCCAGGGAAATAACATGAGATATATCTGTTCATCCTCCACTTCTCGTATTTTAAATAGTGTGCAGATCCTATTAAAGGTACGTAGATGTTCATTTGGATCTTCCTTCGGCGCACCACTAAATTGGCATTGATTAGTTACCATGTGTAGAATTTGTCCTTTGATTTCATAATCTGGCGCATTAATGTCTGGATGAGTAATTGCGTGACCTTGGCCAGTGCGTTTAGCTCTCATTCGGTCTTCCATATTTAAAGGTTCCAGATTCTCCATAATTGAATTTGTTGAATCGGTATCACTAGATGATTCTGATTTAATGGTTCGTTCCTCAACAATCTCTGTTTGAATGATTGGTGGTTCCGGAGGAAAGTTTAGTGGTTCAGGATCTACGAACCGTTCCTGAATATTCTCTGGATTCTCAATTGTGAGGTCGGGTTCAAAAAATGGATTATCGGATATTTGAACTGAAGTACTTGGTCGACTGGATGACGATTCTAAAGAAAAATCAACGGCGGTTATATTTGTTAAACGATGTCTTGATCGAGTTACAGGTGGTGAACGTACAAAAGGTGATGAACGTCTTGCTCGGTGCATTCACTGAATATCCTATTAGTTTTTAAAAGGAAAGAAAAATTATAATAAGTTATCCAATCAATAGACTTTTCTGATTTTGCCCACGTTTCGAATAGCCAAAAGATGCAGCAGAGGGGCAGGATTCGTTTGGTCTCAATATAATTGAGGACTGTTTGGCTCCAATAACCCGGTCCACGTACAAATCCAACTATTACTACGAATCAGAAAATTTTGATGTCTATTAATTTAACCACTTAAAATAAATTTTCGTAATTTTAAGAAATTTAGATAAGGAGTAGAATAAAAATCTATGTCCTAAAAACTAGAATAGCGAGAAATAAGAGAGAAAAAGAGTTCGTCGAAAAAGGTTGAAAAACGAAAAATGGTTGAAAAATAAAAGGTGACGGAAAAATAAAAGAAACTTAAAAAAAACTTAAAAATACTTGACTAACCTAACCTTATTACTACAACTAACTTAAAATTATAATCGCAAATTGAAATTACTAATTGGAATGATAATTGATACATAGTAAAAGGTCTAAAAATATTAAAGCTTACAGGAAAAACTAAATCCCAAATGGAAATAACTTAAAAAGAAACTAAAACTTAAAAAGGCGTCGCAAAATTCTAAAGCACCTAAATCTTAGTCTAAAGAAAAAGCACTTAAAGAATTCTACGGCAAAGCCTAAAAATCTAGGAGTAAAAATAACTATAGCAAAAACTAAGTTTAAAATTAAATATGAGCTAAAAATACAAATATTACGCTACAACGATTAAAAAGGTACAAAATATAAAAATATACAAAAAGTTGTAAAAAGTACAATTTTTATAAAAATATTATTTTTATATTATTTATTTAATAAAACTACTAATTTTACAATTTAATAAAACTAATTAATACTAAATACATAAATTAAATAAAAAGTAAAAATAAAACTAAAACTAATAATAATAATAATAATAATTAGGTTTAAATAATAATAATAATTAAAAATAACCCGTAATTAATGCTTGATTAGGGTTTTTGTCCGTGTGTCAGATGGTCTCCGCGAGTCGCGGCAATTAAAGAAGAAAACCCCGCGAGTCGCGGGGTTCAGAAATTCAGTTGACAGCTTTGAAATTTTACGCGTTTTCTTTATTTATTTTTTTTTTTTTCTGTTTTCTGTTTTTTTTTAAAAAAAAAGATATTTAATAAAAGTTATATTTTTATAAACTAAAATAAAAATAAAGAAACTTATAAAACTTAAATATTTAACAAAATCTTAAAAATACTTATATTTTTGTTTTTCTTTTTATATTTTTGAATAATTAAAACGTATTTTTACAAAAGCGAATTTTAATAAAAGTAAACAAAAATTTTTTTTTTTTATATTAGCGTTGCGCTTCCGGCTTTTAAGATAGTTCCCCGGCAGCGGCGCCAAAAATACTTGATGTTGTACGAGGTGTATATAAAATAGTTTATATTTTACTAGGAAAAACTATTAAATACGATACAATTTTACACAAGATATTTATTTATTTATAGAATGGATATACTTAAACCTTGCTACAACACTTATAGGCAGTGTACCTAATCGTTCAGTAGTGTAGTTTTTAGTAAGTCCGGTTCGTTCCACAGGGAAATCTTTAAACAAAGCTCAACGCTATATTAGTTTACTTTTATAAAAATACAAATATATATATAAGTAATATTATTATTATAAAGGGGGGTTTTTTTACCGTTTAATGACCGGTTTGTCGATTTTAAAACTTTAGTCGCAGTTAAAACCTAATGTAAAATATAAAATAAATACAAGACTTAAATCAAAGCGTAAAGTAAATAACGATAATGAAATTGCGAATAATAAAAATGCGATAAAATAAAATTGCGATAATTAAAAAGTACGATAATTAAAAGTGCGATTTAAACAACAATAAATAAAAGTGCGATAATTAGAAGTGCAATTAAATATAAAATAAAGGAAATTAAATATGAAATAAAAGAATTATGCTTATTTAAACTTCCGTAATCATGATGTTTGACGTGTTGATTTTAGTTTTATGCCCATGGGTTAATTGTCCTTTGTCCTGGATTATTCAATATGTCCGTCTGGTTTTTGTCCATAACAGTCCATCAGTCATAAATATAAAGTGCGAGTGTCCTCATCAAATTATTATTATACCCGAAGTTAAATATTCCAACTAATTGGGGATTCGAATTGTAACAAGGTTTTAATACTTTGTTTAATGAATACACCAGGTTATCGACTGCGTGTAAACCAAGGTTTTACTACTTTGTTAACAATTACACCAATTACCCTTGAATGTAATTTCACCCCTGTTTTAATTATTCTAGTGGCTATTAATCCATTCCCGTGTCCGGTTAAATGAACGATTATTCGTACATATAAATACCCCGCCCATCGTGTCCGATCGAGTGTATATGGTAATTTATAGGGACGCCCAATTGTAAATCTTTATATTAACATTAACAAACTTTCATTTAGTTAAACAAATATAAAGCCCATTAATAGCCCATAGTCTAATTTCCACAAGTGTCGTTCTTTTATCCAAACCCCAATTATGGTACAAAGCCCAATTACCCAATTTTAGTAATTAGCCCAACATCATGATTACTTCGTTTTAAATAAGCATAATAATAACTTAGCTACGAGACATTAATGTAAAAAGGTTGAACATAACTTACAATGATTAAAAATAGCGTAGCGTTACACGGACAGAATTTCGACTTACACCCTTACAACATTCGCTAACATACCCTTATTATTAGAATTAAAATTAAAATTAAAATATAAATTATATATATATATATAAATTTTACGTATGATAAGAAGAAAAAAAGATGATAATTTTGATCAGAATTCGGTTGGCTTTATAGCCAGAGTTGATTTTTGGGGCTCCGCGACTCGCGGCAAAATGCTCTTCAAACTCCGCGAGTCGCAGAGATAGAAATTACAGCTCAGTCCTTGGAGTTTTCTCTGCCGACGGTTTTTAATATATATATAATTAATATAATTAATTATATATTATATTATATTTATATGCATAGTTAACTTGTAATTTTTAGTCCGTTGCGTCGAGCGTTAAGAGTTGACTCTGGTCCCGGTTCCGGATTTTCGAACGTCCTTGCGTACAATTTTATATTTTGTACTTTGCGTTTTGAATCTTGTACTCTTGTAATTTCGAGACGTTTCTTATCAATAATTGGAACCTTTTTTATTGTCTTTTGTACTTTTGAGCTTTTTGGTCGTTTGCGTCTTCAATTCGTCGAATCTGTCTTTTGTCTTCACCTTTTATTATTTAAACGAATATCACTTGTAAATAGAACAATTGCAACTAAAAGCTTGTCTTTCTTGAGGAATAATGCTATGAAATATATGTTCGTTTTTAGCATTATCAATGATGAAAGTTACGAACATGATTCGGTATGTAAATGATTTATGTTTTTGATGAAAGTTTTTATCTCTTCAGCAATCTGATTTGGTATTTTGTAATTTGATGATCGATGTTGAAATTTGATGAAATTGGATTCAGTATTCTGTATTTTGAGAGAGATCGATGTACAGTAATTTTTTAGGAGAGAGATAGATCTATGAATCTGATCTGATGTACTGTTCTTGTCAGGAGAGAGAAGAAGATTTGGATAGACACGTGTTTTTAGAGAGAGAACAATAATAGACTCGGTAATTTTTTATTTATTTTGTGAATATGAAAAATGAAATATGAATAAATTTTGGATTTGGTAAATTTTTTGTTCGAAGATTCGGTATGAATATTCGAAGATGTGTATGAAGATTGGATGAAGATTCGAAGATGAGTATGAAGATTTGTTGAAGATTTGAAGATTCGGTATGAAGATGGTTTGAAGATACACACGATATTCGTAGGGATCTCCTTCGTTTCGTTGAAGGTCTCGCTCTGATACCAAATGTCAGGACCCTTAGGATGAATATCGTATGAATGTGTGTGAAAGTAGGAAGATTGTAGAGAGAAAACTAGAATTCTATTCCACAACTTCCTTGAACACCTTTACAAATCTTTGGATATTGTGTGTGAATGGCTCACATCTAAGGTTGCCTTGTGGGATATATATAGCCCTCGTCTATATCCCACCTTTACAAGGCTTAGCACACAATCTATGCAATTTCCGGGATTCTAACACATAGTCACCAGCAAAGAAAGCTTCAACTTGGGCAGGCACCTGCTCGTTAACACACTTTGCTGTGCGTTGAGCAGATGTACACCATGAAGCGACAACCTTTTTAAGATTATCCAGCTGGTTCTTGACTTCTGCTGCCTCAACGTGAAGAGACTTTAAAGCAAAATTTTGTTTTTCGAGTTTTGAAATATCATCTTTCAAGATTTTAATTTCATCATTTTTGCATTTAAGTTTCTCATTTAAAGATTTGTTGTCAGATATCAAAACTTCTTCACGTTTACTGCCTCTACATAAGTCAACTCTTAGGTAGTCAAACATTTCGGCCTTTTCATCATCAGTATAAGTTCGAAAATTATCAACCTTATACATCAATTCAGTTTTCCATTGAGGAGAATCTCTTTTCTGATCAGCTTCCCTCATATCAGCCAAAAACTTGCTACCACTATCATCCTCATCAGACTCCTTGACCTCCTTAGCCATTAAACACAGCTTCTTTTCTTGAGCATAACCAGCACCATCATCATCAGTATCACTATCAGAGGAAGACGATGAGCAGGTTTCATCCCAATCATGATGCTCAGCAACTATAACCTTCATCAAATTTGGGTGGTCTATTGGATGAGCCATTTTCAAGGTAAGCTGTATTGGAATATGCAGCCATGAGAGAATTCAGATCCAAGATATTAATTATCAAGACTGAAGCTCTGATACCAGTTGTTGGTCCCTTAATAACAACAGGAGTGTTGTAGAGGGGGGGGGGGGGGTGAATACAAATTATTTCCAATTAATTAAACAGTTAAACTCGATTATGTATTCAAGCATGCAAATTAGATAGAGTCACAGGTAATTTTCAACGGTTATTCTTTATTGATTGAATCACAAAGAATTACAACTATCCTTGGCGGAATGATAGTTGGTTGATACAGATTACCTAGATTATAGCTAAGAGGTAAAATAAAAGCTATTACACGTTTAGGACTCTAAATAATAAAACCCACACCACTAGTTGATACAACAGTGAATACAACAATTATATAGTAGTCCTATTGTCTGTGTAATTAATCTATTGTCCACTAGTACATATGATGTCTTGTACTTGTGGGGACAGTTGTGTCAGAAGGCGTGCTCTCCTTCTTTCCTCTTAGGTAGCTATTTGCAGGAACACACCAATTCGGTTTGGCACTACCATTTATTTTAAACAAATGGATTGTTCTGTTCCCTAGGTATGAATAAAGTATAACACATGTCTGCACATGCGTTCCACTTCTGCATTCCCACGTGGTCTTGTAAGGTCACTTGTCAGTCGCCGACTCCTGTCCTTTTCTGTTCAACTTTGTCTTCGACTTTTGTTGAATAGTGCGTTGATGTAGACCACTCTGGGAAACTACCATGCTTGTAATGGAGCATGGCTGTCTTGTGTTGTATGCTGCTATCCAGATCTACTGGTTCTTCATATGCTGAGTCACTTGATATTCTTAATTAGCTGAGTACTCATCCTGTGCTGATTCGAAGAATACATTCTACCTTGTGCTGGTAGATCAGCCAACATACTACACACTCGACACAGTTATATTAGCTGACAGTACATAAACAAACTTGTGCTGGCTGCACATAACATTTTAGTGTAAATAAACTACAGTTTTGTCATAATTAAATCCTTAATTATTTTGGGACTCAACAACCATACACTTACACTTCAATATTATACACTGGTTTACTAAAAAATGAGAAATCTCATGAAAAAGATAAAAAAAAAAAAAATAGCTCTTTGAAAACAGATATCTTTATCAATATTAGTGTAATGGAGTAAGATATGAAAACACACTTCACACGGATCCATTCGAAGTTACTAAGCGTCCGTCCGATTAGATCCCATCCAATGGATGTCCTCCAAAAAACACCAACTTAATTTATTTTCAAATCCATCCATTTTTTATTCAAAACCCACCTATATACTCCGTATAACTTTAATATTCATCATTCATCAAGATTAACAACTCTAAAACTCTAAATTTCAAATCCGATGTTCATAACTCTTCACATATTTCAAGACGTGCTAAGGAGCAAAGAAGTAGGAAAGGGAAGAGCAAAATAACACCGTAATGTTTTCGATGATTTTAGAAATCACTAAACCTGCAAATTGAAGGTTAGCTCGTAGAGGTCGTGTGAAGTGTATCATCAGTTTGATTTACGAGGAGACATGCGGCGACTCAAGATCTTTTCAGAGAATGTGATTAGAGATGTTACTTATTTGGTTTTTCTTAAAGTTTCCTAATTGTTTAATTTTCGGTTTGAAAGTGTAATAGTTTCCTAATTTTTATACCTCTGTGTTCTTTAGCAGATGCAATTTGTTTTTAAAGTGTAATAGTTTTCTAATTTGTTTTTGGACAATTGAATTGAATGTGGATTATTTATGGATATTTAAGACGTTGAATGTAATTTGTTGCTTTTAAGAATTTTTGTTTTGATTTGTGGATATCAATAACTGGATTTAAAAGCTGAAAAAGTAGGGGAATTGCAATTTTTTTAAGAAAAAATATTTGCAGGGGAAAATACATTAGCGACGGATTTAGGAGGGAAAATTCCGTAGGTAATGATTCTGTCGCTAATCCGTCGCAATGAAACCGTCGTTAATCCGTCGCTAAATTCTGCTGTCGTTAATCGGTTGCAAATGTGGCCGTCGTTAATCTGTTGCTAATAGCTACAGTCGTTAATCCGACGGTAAAAATGTCCGTCGCTAATTAATCCGTAGCAAATCCGTCGTAAAAACCTAATGAACATTCGAAGCAAATCAGAAGCAAATCCATCCCAAACATTGTCGTCAGAAATCTGTCGCTAAATTTTACTACCGTCGCAAAAGTCCGTCCCTAAATTTTACCGAGGGCGATTTTAGGGTCGGACAAAATCCGTCGAAAATCCATCGGTAAACGTGTTTTGGGAGGGATATGGGATAGATTTTGCCGTCTGTAATTCCAGATTTTCTAGTAGTGTTGTCCGTTGATGTTGCACGGGATTACCAGAAAGAAACATAGCGCTTACATTGTCACAAAATACAATGGTTGCTTTCGTAATCGGACATCGGAGCTCGAGTAGAATGTTACGCAGCCAACAAGATTCGGATACCATATTTGCAATACCTCGATATTCTGCTTCCGCACTAGAACGAGACACAGTTGGTTGACGTTTTGTGGACCAAGAAACCAAGAAACCAAATTACCTCCTAAATACACGCAGTAACCTGACGTAGATCGACGCGTGTCGGGACAACCACCCCAGTCTGCGTCAGTATAGGATACAAGAGTGATCGTTCCTTAATTGTCACGATTATTTATGATTAAATACGCAAAATTAACTATGTGTGAGTGAAAAAGGAGATACTTTGATGAGGTTTTATGTTTTACAGGTAAGAAAGATGTTGGTGCGAAATGTGGTACAAAATGGCGAGTTAAAGTGGAGTTTTGACAAGATTTGGGAGCATGAAAAATGATCAGAAAATTTACAAAGGCGTAAATTACGCCATACCTGGTGTAAATTACGCCAGGTCTAAGATACGTCCAGTCCAGAAGTCAATTTCAGGCGTAAAAATACGCCAGGAGATTTTACAAAGGCGTAAATTACGCCATATCTGGCGTAAATTACGCCAGGCCAAATTTCAGCATTCCGGGAAATACGAAAATTAGCTTTTGGATGAAGTTTCCTAACCCCTATTTAAGGAGAGCTTTAGGGTTACGAAAATATACTTTTTCTCCATCAGTTTTGCAGCAGGAAAACTTTCCAATCACATAAAAACACCATCTAATCACCATTCTTCGAGGATTCAAGTCAAGATCAAGGTACCATTCATCATGCAATCATCAAGAAATTCAATGATTATCATCACCACCATGCTTGGCTAGTTTTCTAATCTTTATTCCTTCCATGAACAATTGATACATGTATTCTTTCTTTCAAGTTTATGTGGTTTGTAGTGTTATGAAACTTATGTCTTTTGAATTGTGATGTTATAAACCTATTGCTTATTGATCAATGCAAGTATTATTGATTGTGATTATTGCAAGTTGAGTCATAGTGATTTAACATTGTGTTCTTAATCCACTTAGTGTTAATTAGATTAAGGATAAAGACAAAGTGTCTAGGTTACATGACTCAATCCCAAGATAGTTAGAATTAATAGACCTAAGAAATCTTGTCTATGAGGTTTGATCAATATTTGATAAGCATAATACTTGTTTGAAGGAATGCATGTTAGATTGGGATTGTGAAGGGATAAAGGCTCTTAATCAACTGATTACAACCTTTTCGTTTAGCTCACTGTTTATGCTTTTAAATATTCAAAACTATGTTTGCTTGATAGTTGTTACTCTAGTATTTACTTTAGTTAATCTTAGTTAATCACAAACAACTCAATCCTGAAATTGCTTGCTAGTTAACCATAACTTCCCGTGGAACGAATCCTGCTTACCCTAGCTAAGTTAGAGTAATTAGGCTATTTTTGATTGACCCTTCGACATCGATCAGATTTTGGCGCCGCTGCCGGGGACGTGTGCGCTTGATTGCAAGCTCTTATTTTATTGCTTTCGTGTTAAATTAGAAAAACCATAAAAATTATAAAATCAATAAAAATCCAAAAATAGTGTTTTGTTTATTTTTGTTTTTGTCAGTCTTACGCTCGGTATTCTTGTTTTTGTTGAAGTGCAGGTTAGTGTATGCAAACTCGGAGTTTGAGAGATCAAAATCTTAAGCCTTAATCGAGAAATCTACAAAAGCTAATCGAAAAGCTACAAGAATCTTAAAGGGTTCGACAGTGGCTTCAGCATCCATGCAACCACAGTTAGAGACACATCCGATTGTTCCACCGAACTCTCCTAAATAGAGTCTGACACTGAAGAGGAAGTTTTTGATCAACGAGACGATATGGCCGAACGACCAAGAGGAGTAGACACCTACTACCAACCAGGTGATTTTGAGGACCATTCACCCATTGTTTATCCTGCACCGGCAGGAGGAAAGAACCGACGATTTGAGGTCCGATCTCAACTCATTTCGATTTTGCCAACCTACCGAGGTATGGCTAATGAGGAGCCATATGAACACATCACTGAATTTAATGGGATATGTGCTACTAATCAGGTAAACGGTTTCACTGATGATGAGGTACGTCTTCGATTATTTCCTTATTCACTTAAGGATAAGGTAAAAAGATGGTTTCTCTCCTTGCCCGCCCGGAGTATTAATACTTGGCCGGAGATGAAAAAATGATTTTTAGAAGAATTTTACCCCGTAAGTAAAACCTCAGACATGCGTACGCAAATAAAATCTTTTAAACAATTACCGGGTGAATTATTTCATGAAGCGTATGAACGTCTGAAGGAGTTACTTAGGGCATGTCCACACCATGAGATACCCAAGTGGGAATTGGTTAAAGTTTTCTATGATAGTTTAGATTCTCAAAACAGACAGTTTCTTTTAGCGGCTAGTGGTGGAGCATTCTTAACTCGGTCTAGTGATGATGAATGGGTGTTCTTCGAATAGTTAAGCAAGGGTTCAAAAACCCAAGCTTCGGTTGATCGTAAACAACCTAGTACCTCCCGAGAGAATCATGTTTCCGATTCGGGTGGTTCATCTAGGAACTTAGAGCAGGAATTTGATGATTTGAAAATGCTTATATTTAACAACCCAAATCAGGGTCTTGCTTGTAATGTTTCGCAGGTTCAGGAAGTATGTGAGATTTGTGGAGATCCTTCTCACTTTTCATATGGATGTAGAAATGGGATTCCACCGGTAAATCAGCACATAGTGGAAGAAAAAGTTAACGAGGCTCAGGGACGGAGATATGATCCATACTCCAACACGTATAATCCGTGTTGGAGAAATCATCCTAATTTCAGTTGGAGCAATAACAACGCGCTGAATGCTAACCAAGGGAACCAACTTAGACCACCAAACAACTTTCAAAACCAGGGTAATTTTCAGAACCAAGGTAACTACCAAAGAAACTATCAAAATCCTTATCCAAACAACCGAAACCAAAACCAAAACAATTACCAAAACCAAGGCCAGAACCCAAACCAAAATCAAAACAGTACTTCAACCAATCAACCATCTAGTTCGGATGCTAAGATGGATGCATTCATCTTCGAAATGCGAAAAATGATAGAAGTGCAAAATAAGTCGATTGGTGCATTAGCTAAGGAGATCGGTAATGTAGCGAAAAGTAAGGGAAATAGGGAACCAGGTACAATTCCAAGCTACACGGTTCTAAATCCAAATCATAAGGATCAAGGAAAAGGGCATAGCGTTAACATGGTAGGTACCTTGAGAAGCGGAAAGAAGTATGACAATAAGGTTGGTGAAAAAGAGGTAGTGCAACAAGAGTCAAGTAAGTCTCCTATTGTTCTTGATGAGGAAGAGGTAAGTGAAAATGATAATCATGGGGAGGGGGTGAAAAAGACCGAACCAATCGTTAATGAGGCTGGGAAAGTGGAGGCGGAATCAAAAATCGTTCCATTTCCCAAGGCTTTAGAGTCCCCAAACCAATTCCCTTATGGGAAAAAGGGTCCACAACCAGAGGACATGTGGGAAATGTCTAAGCAGGTTAAGATAAATTTACCCCTTCTCGATGCTATTAGGCAAGTCTCGTCTTATGCTAAATTTTTAAAGGACCTTTGCACTCAAAAGAGGAAGCAAAGGGCGACTTTACCCAAAAAGGTGGAGCTAACCGAGCACTTAAGTGCGGTTGTTTTGGGTACACTTCCACCTAAGTTTAAGGACCCAGGGACCCCGTTGATAGCTGTGACTGTAGGAAATGTGAATGTGAAAAAGGCGTTATTGGACTTAGGAGCTAGCATTAATATTTTACCTTTTTGTCTAGTTGACCGATTTGAATTGGGTTTAATGAAAAGAATCGACATAATTATTCAACTAGCGGACCAGTCAATTAAAACGCCTAGGGGGATATTAGAAGATGTGATAGTAAAGGTGGAAGATTTCTATTACCCGGTTGACTTTGTTGTTATGGACATTGAACCTAGGAATAGAGATGCCCAACCCACTATAATCTTGGGACGCCCGTTTTTGGCCACCATTAATGCTCACATTAATTGTCGAACGGGTGCGATGGACATATCTTTTGGGAATCGCAAGATGAGAATTAATATCTTTAATTCTCTTCATACACCAGATGTCCATGAATGCTATCGGATAGATGTGATTGATGAATTAGTGGAAAAGCATACCTCTCACCTAATCACCAACGACCCAGTAGAAATATTTTGCTTAGGTAACGAAGAGGATGTTGAGTGTGAAGAGGTCAAGGCAGTAGAACTAGCAGTAGCAAGTACAATGGATGCTAGGTTGCCACCATGGACTCATAAATATGAGCCATTACCTAAATCCATTGATACTAATACGAGACCTTCACTAGAGTCACCACCGACTCTTGAGTTAAAACCCTTACCTTCTCATTTGAAGTATGCATTTTTAGGTACTGACGGCACTTTGCCAGTTATTATTGCTTCAGATTTGACTGGTGTGCAGGAAAAAGCTTTGATGGAAGTGCTTCATAAGTACAAGGCTGCAGTAGGGTGGACGATAGCTGATTTGAAAGGGATAAGTCCCTCAGTATGTATGCATAGGTGATGTGTGCGAGGTGTACTAGGAAATAGTATTATTTTTACAACGAAATAACTATTAAATACGATACAATTTTACACAAGATATTTATTTATTTATAGAATGGATATACCTAAACCTTGCTACAACACTTATAGGCAGTGTACCTAATCGTACAGTAGTGTAGTTTTTAGTAAGTCCGGTTCGTCCACAGGGAACTCTTAAACAAGCTTAACGCTATATTAGTTTTAAATTTATAAAAATACAAATATATATAAGTGATATTATTATTATAAAAGGGGGTTTTTACCATTTAATGACCGGTTTGTCGATTTTTAAAACTTTAGTCGCAGTTAAAACCTAATGTAAAATATTAAAAATAAATATAACTTAATTTAAAGCGTAAAGTAAATAACGATAATGAAATTTTGATAAATAAAAGTGCGATAAAATAAAATTGCGATAATTAAAGAGTACGATAATTAAAAGTGCAATTAAATACAATGACAATAAATAAAAGTGCGATAATTAAAAGTGCAATTAAATATGAAATAAAAGAATTATGCTTATTTAAACTTCCATAATCATGATGTTTGACGTGTTGATTTTTAGTTTATTCCCATGGGTTAATTGTTCTTTGTCCTGGATTATTCAATATGTCCATACGGATTTGTCCATAATAGTCCATCAGTCATAATCATAAAATGCGGAAGTCTTCGCCAAATTATTCTTATTCTCGAATTCAAATATTCCAACTAATTGGGGATTCGAATTGTAACAAGGTTTTAATACTTTGTTTAATGAATACACCAGGTTATCGACTGCGTGTAAACCAAGGTTTTACTACTTTGTTAACAATTACACCAATTACCCTTGAGTGTAATCCACCCCTGTTTCAACAAGTCTATTACTTATTAATCCAGTTCAGTGTCAGGTAAAATGAACAATTATTGGTATTTATAGATATCCCGCCCACCGTGCCCAGTCAAGCGTATGTGGTTATATATAAATACGTCAAATTATAAGTCTATATATTAAATTAACGAGGTATCATTTAGTTAATATAAAGCCCATTAATAGCCCATAGTCTAATTTCCATAAGTTTCGTTCTTTTGTCCAATCCCTAATTATGGTACAAAGCCCAATTACTCAATCTTAATAATTTAGCCCAACATCATGATTACTTTTTTTTAAATAAGCATAATAATAACTTAGCTACGAGACATTAAATTAAAAATAACATTAACCATAACTTACAGTGATTAAAAATAGCGTAGCGTTACACGGACAGAATTTCGACTTACACCCTTACAACATTCGCTAACATACCCTTATTATTAGAATTTAAAATTAAAATTAAAATATAATATATATATATATATATATATATATATATATATATATGTTTACGTTGATAGAAGGAACGAAAAAGATGTTGAATTCGATCACCAAACTGCGAAATTTTTAGGACCAGAGCTGAAAAAGGGTGCCATGCGATCGCATGGCTTTTGTGTCTCCAGGCCATGCGATCGCATGGCCAGCTGGGAGAAGTCACATGTCTTTGTTTTCTTTCTTGCCGACGTTTATAAATAATAATATAATATATAAATAATTATAAGAATTATTTAAATATTATATTTTATTTATGTGCATAGTTAACTTGTAATTTTTAGTCCGTTGCGTCGAGCGTTGAGAGTTGACTTTGGTCCCCGTTGCGGATTTTTGAACGTCCTTGCGTACAATTTAATATCTTGTATTTTGCGTTTCGCGTCTTGTACTCTTGTAATTTTGAGACGTTTCTTATCAATAATTGGAACCACTTTGATTGTACTTTGTATTTTTGAGCTTTTTGGTCATTTGCGTCTTCAATTCGTCGAATCTGTCTTTTGTCTTCACCTTTTATTATTTAAACGAATATCACTTGTAAATAGAACAATTGCAACTAAAAGCTTGTCTTTCTTGAGGGATAATGCTATGAAATATATGTTCATTTTTAGCATTATCAAATATTCCTACACTTGAGCGTTGCTTGTCCTCAAGCAATATAGTCTTGAAATAAAAATACTAGAATCACTTCTTTATTCTTCACACTTTGTACATCAGTGATTTTTATACGGCGGTATGAACAATGGTAGTAACGATGTGGTTTACAGGCCTACATGACTATAAAAATTTAGATCCTTAAGGAAATTAGATCTTTATGAAAACATTTGATCTTTTGAAAATTAAATCTAGCTTTTACCCTAGATAAGTTTTCCGGAATAACCCTTCACCGGTGTTTGCAAATTGTTTTTGTGGGTTTGGTGGGTTTCAGATTTGGAAACTTTAGCTCAAACCTTGTGGTTTTGTGTCACCCACTTGCTAACCTTGTATTAGGAAAGCAACACGTCCAGTATACTTGCTCCGTATATTACCTTTCGGTAAACTACCGTCCGGTTGTAAAGGAAAGCGTTGAACAAGAAACTGTTAAGGCAATGTCCCCTGACATGCTTTTAATTATGGTCTATAACGTGTCGGATGCAATTACTATCCTTTGTAGGAGCAATAGTAAAGATCATCCTATGATTTTTAGGTATGGCACAAGGTCCGGTCTTTGACCATGCTATGCAACCACCGTTCTTACGGTTGACACCCGATTTGGTTCAGGTGACCTAATGAATTCCAGGTGAATTTCTAGGATTTTACGTTCAATAGTAATGAACGCATTGAAAATGGATTTTCAGAAAACAAATCGGTTTTATTTTTGATCAAAATATTTTCTCGTTCAAGCTCGAGTTTAGATATCATCGAATTCCATGAGTTTGTAATTCTCAATCTTTAAGGTCAATATCAAGGATTGAGTAATATCAGGCTTAAAAGCTGATTTTTGATCTTTAAGGAGATTATCCTTTCTGGGGATCTGATTCATTAGTCTTATCCAGCTAATTTGCACGGCGTCCTCCCCATTTTACAAGACAGATCCTCTCATGGTTAGGATAAGTCTGATCACTTGGCGACCCTGTTTGATGCTGAGGTCCGTGGATTTCCTGCTGATTTTAGTGATGACTTATCTAGATTTTTCGTGAACCTACAGCTGGTCTGGACGACAACTTCATGAAATAAATCAAGAAGCGCGCTTCTTTTTCGGAAGACTTTACTTCCTTTTAATGATGAAATTGATTCATCGTGTAGATCCATCTTTCTTTCATATATATTATAGTAAATTAGGTAAAACTGTTTAGATTAGTCCAAAGCAAAAGTATCTTCAGTTATTTGTTACAAAAATATGTGACTTATGTTTTAAATAACTTGGTAAATTTTTCCCACACTTGGCTTTTATTTTCCTTTCTTTGCCTTTTTATTGTCCTCTATTCCATTTTAAATGAATTCTAACATTTTGGTTTGTTTCTCAATTTATGTCCTTTCCGAGGTAACAATAATTTCGGTGTTAACACCTAGTTTTATTGTTCATAAATATCTATAAACATGATTTTGAGTTCATTTAATTGAAAATTTTGAAAAATTTTACTAGAATTGGGTAGTCAGTATATAAGACTAGGGCTGTTCTTTATTATCAGAGAGCACTAGATTCTAATACAACTACTGCTTTACTAGTATTTTTAATGGTAACCAAGTGTTTAAATTAAAAATTTTTACAATCCGAAAGAATTTAACCCCTTCCCACACTTAAGATCTTGCAATGCCCTCATTTGCAAGAAATCAGTAACAATTTAAATTATTGAGGGTGATTAGCGTAGGAAAATGATTAAATTTTACCAAAGTTTCAAAAATATTGACGTTTGTATGCTGAATAATAAATGGTGCATATCATTTGTTCATTCTGTTTTGTTGTTACATCATATTTGTTTTTCGTTTTGTCGTCAAAAGTACTAGCTTTTGCTGAACTTAATACCAGTCTTTGAGAATGCGCTGTTTCACCCTGTTTTGTACAATCGACAATATACATACAATACAAATATAAACATGCATGGTAATTTGAAATGGGACTTAAAATCCCACTTTCAAATCAAATATGAAACATTAGTATAATAAAAATATTAAACATTACAATAAAAGTATCATAATATAATGTGTTTAAACATAAATAAACAGAAATAATAAAAATTAAAAATTATATAAATTACCAACCGGAACTAAATCAATCTGGATAGGGGTTCCAGTTCATGTCGTCATCCGGGTTCCATGGTTGGTGATAGGTCTACTGGTATGCCTGGTTAGGGTCGTAGAGAGTATAAGGTGGTCTCATCTCGGGCTGGTGTTGAGGATAGTAAGCGGGTCGGGTCGGAATGTAGTGATCCTGAGGTGACAGCCGGCTCATAATCTGACGCTGATGATAGTCCCATCTATCATGCTGTCGTTGCCTGGAATGTTCGTAATCATTCCGGGCTTGCCACTGCTCCATCCGACGAAATCTCTCCGCGTTTGTCATGTCTACCTCATCTACACGCTGGTAGACATCAGTCATAGCCTCCCGAATGACATCCCTAATGTCATCCGCTTCCTCCATCTCCTCATCTGAGCCTCTCTCTACCTGAGGTTGATTACCTACATAGGGTATTGCCTGGTTGCGTCTACTCTTCAATACCTTAGCACCCGGATAAACCTTCAATCCTAAAAGCTCAACCTGTTCCCTACATTCCATAAGTAGACCCCCTTGGTCCTTATCTACACCTAAATACTCTCCAATGAGAGTAAAAAAATACCTCCTCCTATAATCCCCCTTCCTGTATTCCTTCAACCATCTTAGATAAATAAAAACCAACACAGTAAGGGATATTAACAAAGCCTCTTGGGTCTCGAATACACTTTAGGTAAAATAAATCATGTAAGGTCAATTTTTCCTTGTTGTGACCTCTCTGTGTAATCGAGTTAGCAAAAAATCTATGAATTATACGAAGCTCGACTCTGTTAATATGTAAGTAGGTATGTGTTCCTCCCCGCCCAAAAACATTATAATCAGACATACGCCTCCAAACGGCGTTCGCATCAAAATTCCTATCTACCCTTTCACCAAGATAAATCAAATTCATACAATCGGGTAGTAGTAATTCAGCGGGCGTATATATCTGTAATGCCCTGGCCATGTCCAGCATGGACATCCTGTACATCCTACTGCCAAGTATAAACCTAAGAAAACTTCTATCATCTAATCTATCTACATCTACATTTAATGCTATAGTACTCATCAGCTCAACACACCATTCCTTATATACAGGTCTACGAATGGTGAATAAGCGTTACTAATCAGTAAAAGAAGAACTGCCATACCTTTGTATCAGATGCTCCCTAACACGGTCAGAAAGTTGGACCCTTTTCAAAGGATCCCAATCATTTACCCTAGGCACCTCTACCTCTTTTGTTACTAATTTGAATTTATTACTTTGATATGCCGGGTAATCTCTCCATCGTCTATCGAATCTCAGATTAGGATGCAACGTGTGTTCAGGAATCGTTGGGTATTCTACAGGTGGATGTATCGGAAATACTATGAATTCATTAACAAAATGTAGCGGATCATAATAAGGTACATGTTGATCAGGCTGATGTTGTTGTTCCTGTTATTGTTCTGGTTCAGGTTCATATTGCATTTCTGGTTCTGGTTCTGGAGCTGGAGCAGGTCGTCTAGATGATGATGATGATGAACCTCCAGTATCGGCTCTCTGCAAAACACATTAAACACAAAATTTGTGCATCCAAATATGCATTAGTGTTAGCAAAATAACAATTTAAAACAATCACAATAACATGTTAAATCAAACTTAAACTTATATGCATTTTCATAATTTTTACAATTCTATACTTTTTCAAATAAGCACATATGAAAATGTAGACAAAGTTCATAAGCATTTAACTCAAATAACATGTCAAAATAGTCATTACTAACAATTAAACAAGTCTCAAATGACAATTATATCAAATTAATCAAGTTCATGAATTTTGCACCTAAAAAGTCCACTTTAATCCCCAAAAATCATGTTTAGGATCAATGTTTGGATCATTTAACTACCTAAACATGTTACACTACTCAATTTAGTAATAATTCATGACAAAAATCGGCCATAACCTGTTTATATCAAAAAGCCCCAAATTGCTCAAGAACACAAACCCTAGATTTCTAAAATTTTTGAAGTTTTTGGCTTCAAATCATGTTAAATAGCATCAATCTAGGTTATACATGCATAAAATACTAACAATTTAACTCTAATTACACTAGAAATTAACAAAATTGCATTAGGTAAAATATTGGTGATTATTACAAAAACTAGAGAATTTAAAAGTTTAGGGGTGTAATTTTTACCTTTCTTGATAAACTTCTGAACAATTTCATGATTAGAGCGAGAAATTTGACGAATTATGGTGAAAAATGGTGAATTTTAGAGAGGATTTGAGTGTGTTTTCGTGTATATGTGTGTGTTTTGTGTGAAGAACAGACTCGCTGAGCTTTTTCTATCTGGCCTGTAATCTAGCCTCATGCGATCGCATGAGGTTGGAGTGCAAACCCCATGCGATCGCATGGGGGTCCGGGTACAGTGATTTTGGTTTTTTTTTTTTTTTTTTTTTTTTTTTTATAAAACCTTATAACTTATAAAACATATAATTAATAAAATTTTAAAAATTTGTTTCTTTTTAGGATGAGGGCGTTTCGGATCGTTGTCCTAGTCTGTCCCTTGACAAAATTTTAAAATTTGTCAATTCAAAGCGCGGTTTTAAAAGTAAAGATTTTTGGTTTTTTTAAAATGTTTTTGGCATACTTTAGTTCAATAAGATTAAAAATAATGATAATAAAAGTTCTCGTCCCTCCCTTGGGTAAAACAATTTCGGTTCAACGACCTAGTCTTCAACTTACGACGAATTTTTAGAAACCAATTTTTAACTTAGCGAAATAAAGTAAATTTTTGTTTTTAAATTCACACCAAACTTAAATTTAAAATGCATAAAATTAAAAATTCATATTATGAAAATTGAAAAGTCACACCAAACTTTTATTATATTTTTGTTTTTATACATACAAACTTATATTAAAAATATTAATTTTTCAAATATTTACAATTTTAAATATATTAATTTTAAAAAGTTTACAATATTATTTTAATATTAATTTTAAAAACAAAGTAAAAATAAAATTAAATTTTTTTTTTGGTCTTTTATCCCACTTTAATCAATCAAATATTATCAAAAATATACGCCCCTCTTTTCGGTAAAGTAATTTCGGCTATATTACCTAGTTTTACTCCTGACGAATTTCTGAAATATTTTGGGTTGATTGATTAAAGATATTTATACCTTAAGAATAAACGGTAAATTTCGCAGTGATGTAATAAATTTTTGTATGATATCAATAATTTCGGTCACGCATACCTAATTTTATCGAATACCAATTTAATACTTTATAGCGAACAAATTAGCGTTTATTATCAAAAGGTTAAAAATAAAAATAAAAATAAAAACTGTACATACTTACCTATGAGATAGTATTCTTAGTGATATGCTTTAGCCCACTCATAAGATAGTCGGACTAATTGATTTTCCATAGCTATATAGGCGTAACCTCGAGCATTCAACGTTTTTTCTTCTAAACATATGAACGGTCTATCTCTGCATAAAGTAACAAATTCGGTATTGGAATATGTCTGATTCGTCGAACATTTTCCTTCGTGTGACCATTTTCCGCATTTGTGACATCTTTCAAGGTGTCGTTCTCTTCTTTTCGCTGCGGATTTTGATTTTCCTTTACCAAATTGTAACTTATTATTTTTGTTCCTGGATTCTTTTCTTACTCCGTCCAATTTGCCTCTGATTAATGATACTATTTCACTTGGAAGGGTGTTATTATTACGTTTAGTGATCAAAGCGTGTAGCATTAGACCATGGTTTAGTTCACAGGAAGTCTTCATCTTGAAAAACCTAAAAAAAATAAAAATTCGGAATGGGGGAGAAGACTAGTTCTTTAGGGTCTGCTAGGGAAAGACCATCCGGGTTCCATTTTCGAGAACTACACGAAAACAGAAAATCTAACTCTAACAGAAATACATATTACCCTAAAAAGATTCGAACCTCCCACACTTAGTTGAAATTGTGATTAACGTTATTTTCAATTGGATTATCAACAACTTGTATATCTTTGACTTTTACTTCAATCCATTTGTTGATTTCCTCCGTAGCTTTCACAAATTCAACTAACATCGCCTTTTCTTTTGGCGATAAATTGGATACTAATCGGTTACATAACTTAAAGTTTCCCTTTATCTTAGCATCGTGAATCCGTTTATAAAGTTTCTTCATTGAACTGTTAAAAACGGGTTCATCTAATTTCTTATCATCAACGGGGTTCTTTGTGATCGGATCATCATTAAGTGTTTATTCATCTTCCCCACACTTATGCGTTTTTATTCGTTTAACAGTTTTGGTTGGTGGAGATCTAAACTTTCGGTTTACAAAGGTGATCCATTTATCACCATCCCTAAGTGTCATTCTACCTTCTCTTACTTCAATGAATGCCTCGGTGGTTGCTAAAAATGGGTGACCTAAAATTAGAGGAATATCAAGGTTTTCCTCCAAATTAATCACTATGAAGTTTGCAACAAAGGTCAAACTTCCCACGTTAACAAGTAAATTATTTGCTATTCCAACCGGGTGTTTAATGGTTAGGTCAAATGATTGAACACCTATTTTGGTTGGTTTTAATTTACCCATACCTAATCTTTTGTATAAGGAAAGAGGCATAATATTTACACTTGCTCCTAAATCTGCGAGTCCATTATATACAACACCATCATTAAGCAAGAAAGAAATGATAAATTCACCCGGGTCTCCTGCTTTAGTAAGTCGAGTTGGTTTGTAAACCTTTTTCGGGTGTTCTTTTCTTGGTTCTTTCACTTCTATTTTAACTTCTTGTTCACATTTTTCTTCATTTCTTGGAATGGGAGGTTTGTATAAGAATTCTTCTTCATCACTCCAATTTGAATCCTCCCTATTTTCCAATTTTGATTTTTCATATGTTGTTGATAACATATTTATGTTTTCATTTTTTGGGTTTTCTTGGGTGGTGAAATTATGATTGACTTCATTGTCAACTTCCATCGGACCATGTATGTAATGTTTAACTCTGTGACCATTAACTTTAAATTCAATCCCATTTGAATTTATTAACTCTATTGTTCCGTATGGGAAAACTCTTTTGACTATGAATGGTCCAGACCATCTTGATTTCAATTTTCCAGGAAATAGCTTGAATCGTGAATTGAAAAGAAGAACTCTGTCTCCTTCTTTAAATTCTTTTGAACTTCTGATTCTTTTATCATGCCATTTCTTCGTTCTTTCTTTATAGATTAACGAATTTTCATATGCCTCAAGTCTTAATTCTTCTAATTCGTTTAGTTGACTTAATCGTAGACGTCCCGCTTCATGTAAATCAAGATTACATGTCTTCAAAGCCCAAAATGCTTTGTGTTCAATTTCTACTGGAAGATGACATGCTTTTCCGTAAACGAGTTTAAAAGGTGTGGTTCCAATTGGAGTTTTATAGGCTATTCTAAAAGCCCAGAGTGCATCCTCCAATTTAATGGACCATTCCTTCGGATTTGATCCTACGGTTTTCTCTAGAATACGTTTTAATGCTCGGTTGATATTTTCAACTTGTCCACTTATCTGTGGATGATAAGCAGTGGAGATTTTATGAGTTACTCCATATCTTTTGAGAACTTTCTCAAGTTGATTATTACAAAAATGAGTACCCCGATCACTTATTAAAGCTTTCGGTGTTCCGAACCTTGCAAAAAGACATTTTAAAAAGTTGACTACAACTCGTGCATCGTTAGTTGGGAGAGCTTGTGCTTCTGCCCATTTAGATACATAATCAATGGCTACGAGAATGTAGAGATTATCATGAGATTTTGGAAATGGACCCATAAAGTCAATAGCCCAAATGTCAAATACTTCACATACTTGAATGACATTTTGTGGCATTTCATCACGTTGACTTATTTTTCTGACCCTTTATGATTTGCAAAGAAGGTGTGCGTCTTTGAAAATTGTAGGCCAATAGAATCCAGCATCATAAACTTTTCTTGCTGTGAGTTGTGGCCCATAATGCCCTCCTGTTGGTCCTGTGTGACAATGGTTTAAGATTTGACTAGCTTCGTCTTCGAATACACATCGGCGTATTATTCCATCGGGACAACTTTTAAACAAATGTGGATCTTCCCAGAAATAGTGTTTTATATCACTAAAGAATTTCTTTCGTTTTTGGTACGATAATCCTTTTTCAAGGAATCCACATACTAAGTAGTTTGCATAGTCTGCAAACCATGGAATTTCATTATAATCTATCTTCAATAGATATTCATCAGGAAAGTTGTCTTGTATGGCCGATTCATTTAGAACTTCTAATTCGGGATTTTCAAGACGAGAAAGATGATCAGCGGTGAGATTTTCTGCTCTCTTTTTATCTCGGATTTCAATATCGAACTCTTGTTAGAGTAAGATCCAACGGATTAATCTTAGTTTAGCATCTTGTTTCGAAAATAGGTATCTAAGAGCAGAATGGTCGGTATAGACCATCGTTTTAGCTAGAACTAGATATGAACAAAATTTGTCAAAAGCAAAGACAATAGCAAGGAGTTCTTTTTCAGTAGTTGTGTAATTTATTTGTGCTCCTTGTAACGTCTTACTAGCATAATATATAGGTTGAAATCGTTTTTCAATCCTTTGTCCTAAAACGGTTCCCATTGCAAAATCACTTGCATCACACATAAGTTCAAACGGTAGATTCCAATTTGGAGTTATTATGATCGGCGCATTAGTGAGTTTTTCTTTAAGTATATTAAAAGATTTGATGCATTCATCTGAAAAGATGAATGGAGCATCCTTTTCTAGGAGTTTATTCATAGGAGTGGCAATTTTAGAAAAATCTTTTATGAAACGTCGGTAAAAACCTGCATGCCCTAGAAAACTCCTAACTCCTCTAACATTGGTGGGATGTGGAAGTTTAGCAATTACATCTATTTTAGCTCTATCCACTTCAATTCCTTCCTTTGAGATTTTATGACCAAGAACGATGCCTTCTTTAACCATGAAATGGCATTTCTCCCAATTAAGTACTAGATTTGATTGTTCGCATCTAATAAGCATTCGTTCAAGATTAACTAGACAAGATTCAAAAGTATCACCGAAGACTGAAAAGTCATCCATGAAAACTTCCATGCATTCTTCTATCATGTCGTGAAAGATCGCCATCATGCACCTTTGAAAGGTTGCAGGGGCATTGCAAAGTCCAAATGGCATGCGTTTGTAAGCAAAAGTACCATAAGGGCACGTGAATGTGGTTTTCTCTTGGTCCTCGGGTGCTATTGGAATTTGAAAATATCCGAAAAAACCATCAAGAAAACAATAGTAACTATTTCCGGCTAATCTTTCCAACATTTGATCAATGAAAGGTAAGGGAAAGTGATCTTTTCTGGTGCGTCATTTAATTTTATATAATCAATACAAACAAGCCATCCTGTTACAGTCCTAGTAGGAATAAGCTCATTTTTTTCATTTGTGATGACAGTCATGCCACCCTTCTTAGGTACGCATTGAACTGGGCTTACCCATGGACTATCAGAAATTGGATAAATTAAACCTGCATCTAGCAGTTTAATAATTTCTTTCTTAACAACATCTTGCATATTCGGATTTAGTCTTCGTTGGCGTTGCACATACGTTTTATGACCTTCTTCCATAAGGATTTTATGTGTGCAATACGAAGGACTTATTCCTTTAATATCATGAATTTTCCATGCAATAGCTGGTTTATGAGCTTTTAGCACAGAAATGAGTTGTGATTTTTCATTTTCAGTAAGAGAAGACGAAATTATTACAGGTAATTCAGATTCACCATGTAAATAAGCATATTCCAAATGGTTTGGAAGTGGCTTTAACTCTAATGTCGGTGGTTCTTCTATCGATGATTTATATCGATATCTGTCTTCCTCTTTTAGCATTTGAATTTCTTCTGTTGTTGGTTCATATCCATTAGCCATAAGTGTAGCTAACATTTCAGTTTCATCAATTGGTTCAGTTCCTTCTCCTAAAGAACATTCTCCTGTTCCTTGTAATTCTGGAAATTCTTCTAACAATTCTGCATGTGATTCTATAGTTTGAATATAATAACATGTATCATCTGCAGATTGCGGTTATTGCATGGCTCTATCCACTGAAAAGGTAACACTCTCGTCCTCTATACTTAGGGTCAGTTTCTTACCATACACGTCTATTATTGCTTTAGCCGTGTTTAAGAATGGTCTTCCTAATATGAGAGGTACTCGAGAATCTTCTTCCATGTCCAGAATAACAAAATCTACTGGAAATACTAAAGTACAAACTTTAACTAGCATGTTCTCCATTATCCCTCTAGGATATTTTACTGATCGATCGGATAGTTGTATGCTTATTCGTGTTGGTTTCAATTCTCCAAGGTCTAGTTTAGCGTATAATGAATACGGCATTAAATTTATACTAGCACCTAAGTCTGTCAATGCTTCTATTGAACTAAGACTACCAGAAAACATGGAATTGTGAAACTTCCTGGATCTAATAATTTTTCTGGTATCTTATTCAACAGTACTGCAGAACAATTTGCATTCATAGTAACAGCCGAGAGTTCTTCCATTTTTTTTCTATTTGTGATTAGATCTTTCAAGAATTTAGCATATCTAGGCATTCCTGAAATCACATCAATGAAAGGAAGATTTATATTTATCTGTTTAAACATATCCAAGAATTTGGATTGCTCGGCTTCAAGTCTCTCTTTTCTCATTTTACTCGGGTAAGAAAGTGGTGGTTGGTATGGTTTAACATAAGGTTTAGCCTTAACTGTGTTATCTTCATTAACCTTTTCAACTACCGGTTCTGTTTCCTTTTCTTGCTCAGGTTGTGGTCCTTGTGGAGTAGGAGTAGCTTCATCAGAAATTACAGGTATTTCAGGTGGTTTAAGTATAATACCACTTCTTGTGGTAATGGCTTTAGCTGTTTCATTCCGGGGGTTAGCATTTGTATCACTAGGTAGACTTCCCAGTTTTCTTTTACCTATCAACCTTGCTAGGTTACTTACTTCTTGTTCCAAATTTTGAATAGAAGCTTGTTGATTTCTAAATGCTTGAGTATTTTGTTCATTGGTTTGTTTCTGAGATGTGAAAAACTGTGTTTGAGATTCAACTAACTTCGACATCATATCTTCTAAATTTGGCTTTTTATCATCGGTTTGTGGTGGTTTCTTTTGAAAAACAGGTCTTTACTGGTTGTAAGTATTATTGGATACTTGTTGATTACTAGGACCTTGTTGGTTGTTGTATGGAACATTTCGGTTATAATTCTGGTTTTGATTGTAAATTGATCTTGACGGTTGATAATTATTCTGATAACTATTTCCAGGCCTTTGGTTTATGTATGAAACATTCTCTCTTTGTTCCATTGTTAGTTCAATACTGAGACAATCTTTTGTCAAATGTGGTCCTCCACACTGCTCACAACTAATTCGTATTGAGTGAATATTCTTAGTCATCTTTTCCATTCGTCTCTCGACAGCATCTATCTTTGCAGAAATGGAATCTAATTCATGGCTAGAATCGGCTCTAGCTGCTTTAGATGATCTAACGATATCTTTTTCTTAGTGCCACTCATGTGAGTGGGAAGCAGTTTTATCAATAATTTTGTAAGCATCAGTTGCTGTTTTCTTCATAATGGAACCACCAGCTGCTATATCGATGTCTTTCCTTGTAGTGATGTCGCATCCTTGGTAGAATATTTGTACTATTTGACAGGTGTCTAAACCATGTTGCGGACATCCTCTTAATAATTTTCCAAATCTGGTCCACGCCTCATATAGAGTTTCATTTGGCTTTTGTGTAAACGTAACAATTTCTCCTTGAAGTCTCACGGCTTTAGATGCCGGAAAGAATTGTTTAAGAAATTTTTCAACTAAAACATCCCATGTATCAATCGCCCCTTCAGGTAACGATTCTAACCAATCTTTGGCTTCTCCTTTTAAAGTCCAGGGAAATAACATGAGATATATCTGTTCATCCTCCACTTCTCTTATTTTAAATAGTGTGCAGATCCTATTAAAGGTACGAAGATGTTCATTTGGATCTTCCTTCGGTGCACCACTAAATTGGCATTGATTAGTTACCATATGTAGGATTTGTCCCTTGATTTCATAATCTGGCGCATTTATGTCAGGTTGAGTAATTGCGTGACCTTGGCCAGTGCGTTTAGCTCGCATTCGGTCTTCCATACTTAAAGGTTCCAGATTTTCCATGATTGAATTTGTTGAATCTGAATCACTAGAGGATTCTGATTTAATGGTTCATTCCTCAACAATCTCTGTTTGAATGATTGGTGGTTCCGGAGGAAAGATTAATGGTTCAGGATCTCGGAATCGTCCCTGAATATTCTCCGGATTCTCAATTGTGAGGTCGGGTTCAAAAAATGGATTATCGGAAATTTGAATTGGAGTACTTGGTCGACTGGATGACGATTCTAAAGAAAAATCAACGGCGACAATATTTGCTAGAAGTCTTGATCGAGTTACAGGTGGTGAACGTATAAAAGGTGGTGAACGTTTTGCTCGGTGCATTCACTGAATATCCTATTAGTTATAAAAATAAGAAAAATTATATAAGTTATCAAATTAATAGACTTTTCTGATTTTGCCCACGTTTCGAATAGCCAAAAGATGCAGCAGAGGGGCAGGATTCGTTTGGTCTCAATATAATTGAGTACTGTTTGGCTCCAATAACCCGGTCCACGTACAAATTCAACTATTACTACGAACCAGAAAATTTTGATGTCTATCAATTTAACCGCTTAAAATAATTTTTCGTAATTTAAAGAAATTTTAGAGAAGAAATAAAAAAAAACTAAGTCTTAAAACTAGAATGTCGAGAAATAAGAAAGAAAAAGAATGCGTCGAAAAAGGTCGAAAAATAAAAATAAGAAAGTAGCGCGTCGAAACTTAAAAAGGAACTAAAAACTAAAAATTAAAAGTTGCGTCTAAAAATATTAAAGTTTAAAAGAAAATACTATATCCCAAATGGCAATAACTTAAAAAGGTACTAAAACTTAAAAACGGCGTCGCAAAATTCTAAAGCACCAAAATCTTAGTCTAAAGAAAAAGCAATTAAGGGATTTTACGGCAAAGCCTAAAAATCTAGAAATAAAAATAACTATGGCAAAAACTATGACTTAAAACTAAAAACGAGCGAAAAATACAAATATTACGCTAAAATAAATTAAAAAGGAACAAAATATAAAACTATACTTAAAGTTGTAAAAAGTACAATTTTTATAAAAATATTATTTTTATATTATTTATTTTATAAAAGTATTAATTTTATAATTTAATTATACTAAATAAACTAAATATATAAATTAAATACTAAAACTAACTTAATTAATTAAATAACAAAACCCTAATTAGGGTTTTATAATAATAATAATTAAATATACTCCGTAGTTAATGCGAAACTAGGTCAAATGTGGCGTGTCTGACAGGGCCATGCGATCGCATGGTCCTCACGTTAAAAATCCATGCGATCGCATGGAGTAGATTTTCGGGCCTGAAATTGGGCTGCTACAGTACGGGCCGAGTAGATTTCTTTTATATTTTTTTTTTCTGTTTTTCTGTTTTAAATTTCTGTTTTAAATAAATACAAAATATTTAAATAAAATTTATATTTCTACAAACTTAAAAAAAAAAATAAAGAAACTTTATAAAACTTATATATTTAACAAACTCTTAAAAATATTTATATTTTTGTTTTTATTTTATATTTTTGTATATTTAAAACGTATTTTTACAAAAACGTATTTTTATAAAAGTAAACTAAAAATTAATAAAAATCTTTTTTTTATATATAGCGTTGCGCTTCCGGCGTTTAAGCACAATTGTCCCCGGCAGCGGCGCCAAAAATACTTGATGTGTGCAAGGTGTACTAGGAAATAGTATTATTTTTACAACGAAATAACTATTAAATACGATACAATTTTACACAAGATATTTATTTATTTATAGAATGGATATACCTAAACCTTGCTACAACACTTATAGGCAGTGTACCTAATCGTACAGTAGTGTAGTTTTTAGTAAGTCCGGTTCGTCCACAGGGAACTCTTAAACAAGCTTAACGCTATATTAGTTTTGAATTTATAAAAATACAAATACAAATATATATATATATATATAAGTGATATTATTATTATAAAAGGGGGTTTTTACCGTTTAATGACCGGTTTATCGATTTTTAAAACTTTAGTCGCAGTTAAAACCTAATGTAAAATATTAAAAATAAATATAACTTAATTTAAAGCGTAAAGTAAATAACGATAATGAAATTTTGATAAATAAAAGTGCGATAAAATAAAATTGCGATAATTAAAGAGTACGATAATTAATAGTGCAATTAAATACAATGACAATAAATAAAAGTGCGATAATTAAAAGTGCAATTAAATATGAAATAAAAGAATTATGCTTATTTAAACTTCCATAATCATGATGTTTGACGTGTTAATTTTTAGTTTATTCCCATAGGTTAATTGTTCTTTGTCCTGGATTATTCAATAAGTCCATACGGATTTGTCCATAATAGTCCATCAGTCATAATCATAAAATGCGAAAGTCTTCGCCAAATTATTCTTATTCCCGAAGTCAAATATTCCAACTAATTGGGGATTCGAATTGTAACAAGGTTTTAATACTTTGTTTAATGAATACACCAGGTTATCGACTGCGTGTAAACCAAGGTTTTACTACTTTGTTAATATTTACACCAATTACCCTTGAATGTAATCCACCCCTGTCTCAACAAGTCTATTAACTATTAATCCAGTTCCGTGTCCGGTAAAATGAACAATTATTGGTATTTATAGATATCCCGCCCACCGTGCTCAGTCAAGCGTATGTGGTTATATATAAATACGTCAAATTATAAGTCTATATATTAAACTAACGAGGTATCATTTAGTTAATATAAAGCCCATTAATAGCCCATAGTCTAATTTCCACAAACCCAATCTTAATAATTTAGCCCAAAATCATGATTACTTCGTTTTAAATAAGCATAATAATAACTTTGCTACGAGACATTAAATTAAAAATAACATTAACCATAACTTACAGTGATTAAAAATAGCGTAGCGTTACACGGACAGAATTTCGACTTACACCCTTACAACATTTGCAAACATACCCTTATTATTAGAATTTAAAATTAAAATATAATATATATATATATATATATATATATGTTTACGTTGATAGAAGGAAAGAAAAAGATGTTGAATTCGATCACCAAACTGCGAAATTTATAGGACCAGAGCTGAAAAAGGGTGCCATGCGATTGCATGGCTTTTGTGCCTCCAGGCCATGCGATCGCATGGCCAGCTGGGAGAAGTCACATGTCTTTGTTTTCTTTCTTGCCGACTTTTATAAATAATAATATAATATATAAATAATTATAAGAATTATTTAAATATTATATTTTATTTATGTGCATAGTTAACTTGTAATTTTTAGTCCGTTGCGTTGAGTGTTGAGAGTTGACTTTGGTCCCGATTTCGGATTTTCGAACGTCCTTGCGTACAATTTAATATCTTGTATTTTGCGTTTCGCGTCTTGTACTCTTGTAATTTTGAGACGTTTCTTATCAATAATTGGAACCACTTTGATTGTACTTTGTATTTTTGAGCTTTTTGGTCGTTTGCGTCTTCAATTCGTCGAATCTGTCTTTTGTCTTCACCTTTTATTATTTAAACGAATATCACTTGTAAATAGAACAATTGCAACTAAAAGCTTGTCTTTCTTAAGGGATAATGCTATGAAATATATGTTCGTTTTTAGCATTATCAATCGGATAGTTACAGATCCGGAGGTTAAACCTGCTCATGATACGCAACGCAGGTTAGATGCTATGAAATATAAGGAAGTTCTCAAGTGGTTAGATGCAGGGATTATTTTCCCTATTTCAGATAGTCAGTGGATAAGATCCACGCAAACAGTGCCAAAGAAAGCCAGGATAACGGTAATGGAAACGGAGGAAGGTGAAAAGATCACAACCCGTCCCGTGACGGGTTGGCGGGTATGTATTGACTACAGGAAGTTGAATGCTGCAACTTCAAAGGATCACTTTCCTTTGCCTTTTATTGATCAAATCATCGAAAAGTTGTCAGGTCAGAAATTTTATTGTTTCTTAGATGGGTATTCGGGATATAATCAAATACCTATTCACCCTAATGACCAAGAAAAAATGACTTTTACTTGTCCTTATGGAACTTATGCCTTTAGACGAATGCCTTTTGGTTTATGTAATGCACCTGCTACTTTTCAAAGGTGTATGATGAGTATTTTCTCAGAGTTAATAGGCGAGTCTTTAGAAATTTTCATGGATGATTTTTCAATATTTGGCAAGTCTTTCGAGTCGTGTTTGAGTATGTTGGAAAAAGTTTTAAAGAGGTGTACCGAGACCAACCTTGTCCTTAGTTTGGAAAAGAGCCACTTTATGGTAAGGGAAGGGGTGGTTTCGGGACACATTGTGTCTGAACGGGGATTCGAAGTCGATAGTGCAAAAGTTCAACTTATTGCTACATTACCTCCACCAACCAATGTTAAGGGGGTAAGATCGTTTTTGGGACATGCAGGGTTCTACCGTAGGTTTATCAAAGATTTTAGCATTATTTCTAAACCATTGTGTAATTTGTTATTAAAATACGCACCTTTTGACTTTGATGACCAATGTAAGGAGGCCTTTAACACCCTTAAGCGTAAGTTTACCGAAGCACCCATTTTGCAGTCACCCGATTGGACTAAACCATTTGAAATTATGTGCGACACTAGTGATTTTACGGCTGGGGCTGTTTGGGGTCAAAGAGTTGATAGGAAACCGGTTGTTATCTATTATGCTAGTAAGACGTTCTCGGATGCCCAAGTGAATTATACCACAACCGAGAAAGAATTATTAGCAGTCGTGTTTTCCTTAGACAAATTTAGATCATACTTGTGGGGGTCTAAGGTAGTTGTCTTTTCGGACCATAGTGCCCTAAGGCACTTGCTTGATAAGAAAGAGTCTAAGCCCAGATTGATTAGGTGGATCTTATTACTACAAGAGTTTGATTTGGAAATAAGGGATAAAAGGGGTATTGAGAATGTGGTAGCCGACCATTTATCTAGGATACCCCCGCCACCGTTTGACCCTGCTAAACCAATCCAGGAAAATTTCCCGGACGAGTGTTTGTTTAGTGTTGTGCAGGTACCTTGGTTCGCGCATATCGTTAATTATTTGGTGACTAACAAGATATCGGAGCATTGGAACAAGCACAAGAGGGATTACTTTTTATCGCAGATTAAGCATTATATTTGGGAGGACCCGATTCTTTACCGAATTGGACCCGACCAAATCATTAGAAGATGTGTGGCGAAAGATGAGCATAAGGACATTCTAGCTCATTGTCATACTTTTGCATGTGGAGGACATTACGGAGTCAAGAAAATCGGGTACAAAGTACTCGACTCAAGTTTCTTTTGGCCTACTATTTTTAAAGACGCGTGTGAGTTTGTGAAAAATTGTGCTAGGTGTCAAAGGATGGGGGGAATCTATAAGCGTAATGAAATGCCCATGAACCCAATTTTGGTTTGTGAAATCTTTGATGTTTGGGGCATAGATTTTATGGGACCCTTTCCACCTTCTTTTGGGTTTGATTATATACTAGTAGCCGTTGATTATGTCTCCAAGTGGGTGAAGGCTGAGGCTACTCGGACCAATGACCACAAAGTTGTCCTAAAGTTTGTTAAGAAAAATATTTTTTGTTGTCATGGTGTACCTAAGGCCATAATTAGTGACGGGGGTTCGCACTTTAAGAACTCGCATTTTGCTAAACTCTTAAGGGATTATGGGGTAAATCACCGAATTGCTACGCCTTACCATCCCCAAACAAGTGGGCAAGTGGAAGTATCTAATAGGGAATTAAAAAGGATTTTAGAAAAAACCGTAAATCCTAATCGCAAAGATTGGTCTTTAAGACTTGACGATGCGCTTTGGGCTTAACTGTGACGATCGATCCAAATCCATATGGACGAACACGTCATTCATCGATTTCATTGCGAGGTATTTGACCTCTAGATGATACGTTTTGTAAACATTGCATTCTTTTGAAAAGGCACACCATAAATGAATATTTAAATCAAAGGTTTTCGACATCTGATGATTTTTACATATAGAAAATCACCGTAAATAAGTTTACAATAGTACTTCCATTGACAATGCAGTCAAAATAAGATACATGGTGATGATTTGGTGAATGCAACGTTTCCTTGATAAATATGCCATGTAAGACTCCATGCACATAGCTTGTTTAACATATAAGCAAACAGCGGAAGACTTCTAGGAAACCTGAGAATAAACATGCTAACAAGTGTCAACACAAAGGTTGGTGAGTTCATAGTTTTAATGTTTCGTATAATCTGTATATAAAGGTGGATCACAAGATTTCAGTTGTTTCATCCAGAAACGTTTATCAAAATATTCTACGAAATTGAGCACCCTGGTAACTAAACTTAACGTATATATAATTTGTACCCTTTGTATAATCATCTTAATAATACACGCAAACCAATGTGTACGCTTCTCAAATAGCATACGTCCGTTAAAAGGCTAGTGCTCTAGCTCGGACGGGGATATCAAGCCCTATGGATCCATATACTACTACTCGCGCCCACCAGTTCTTATAACCGGCAGTTAATAGTTACCAAAGCTAAGGGATTTTCGGTTCAAACTCAGTGTAGAATTTAGTATGTACTTGTATCCATTGTGTTTAAAATAAATTGCATGTATTCTCAGTCCAAAAATATATATTGCAAAAGCAATTAAAAAGGGATCAATGAAACTCACGCATATAAATATTGTATATCGGTTAATAAAGCATTTGCATGTATTCTCAGCCCAAAAATGTAGAGAGTAAAAGGGATCTTATGAAACTCACCCTATCAGCATATAAAGTCGTTCATCGTAATGTGATCGAAACTCAGAGTATCGAATAACCATAGATCTCAACGTATCAATATTGAGATTTAATATTGTAGAAAAGTACGTAGACGTAACGGAGATGATAAACACTAGGTTTGATTCACAAATATACCCCCGAACATTACCCATAACCTCCTTGGCAATAACCCATAATTTCCTTAACTCTAGCTTGCTCGTAAACTTGTTTTGAAATCGTTTGGACATAACCTCATCGTAGTATTTTATGTATAATACTAATAATATTACTAATAAAAATAATAAGATTAATAATAATAATATTAATCTTAATAATATATATATATATATATATATATATATATATATATATATATATATATTTGAGAGACAGAGAGATTTTGAGAAAAAAAGTAAATATATTCGAACAAAACTTGCGAGCTTTATAGACCTGGCCTGATTTCCACTGCCATGCGATCGCATGGCTGGGCAGTGTAATTCCCATGCGATCGCATGGGAAATTTTTCCAGCTCACAATGTTTTGGCAACTAGCTCGTCGACATATTTTTATAATATATAATTTAAATTAATTAATTATATATTATATTTTATTCTCGTGCATAGTTGATTTGTGATTTTTGTTTTGATAAGTCGTACGTCGTCACTCGACTTATGTCCCGGTTCCGGTTTTTCGAATGTCCCTTCGTACGCTGAGAAAACTTGTACATTACATTTTGGGACACGTACCTTAGTCAAAATATAGCCTTAAATTATCCCTAAATTATATCACTCAAAATATAACTTATACATTTGAGTGTTTTGATCATTTACATCTATAAATCATCGTCTCGCTATTCGTTAAAATACATTTTAAAATAGTGTTTTACTGTATCAAAGTTACTGTAGCAAATAGTGATTTTCAAAAACACTGTAGCATTTTGGGTACTGTAGCAATTTGAAAATACTGTAGCAAATTAGTGTTTTACTGGTTCATCTTAAATGCTTTAGTTAACTTATCTAAATATCAATCGAATCAATAAACGAATGTTACTATCGTTTACTAAATAACTTGAAATTATATATATGTATATATCTTTTTAATATACATAAATCAGTTTTTAAATACACATTGGAAGTTATTTATAAATAAATTTTAATAATAAATATTTCAACTTATCATATATATTCAAATAGATATTTAAACCAATAAGTTTAATGTACGGTATCAAACAATTAATACATTGTTACCTTTTCAAGTTATAGTATATATGTATCTATTTACATATAATTGTTCGCGAATCGTCGAAAACAACCGAAAGGTATTTGAATATATGAAAGTAGTTCAAAAATTTTTAGATTCAGTTTTACAGACTTTGCTTATCGCGTCAGAAATGTTAATCATACAAAGATTAAGTTTAAATTTGATCAGAAATTTCCGGGTCATCACATTACCGGACAGCTTATAAAACCCCTATTGGTACTTCACCTTATCGACTTGTTTATGGGAAGGCATGTCACTTACCTGTTGAAATCGAGCATCGTGCAGAATGGGCTATTAAACAGGTGAACATGAACATGGATGAGGCAGGAAAAGCAAGAAAGTTAGACCTATCGGTGCTGGATGAGTTGAGACGCGATGCTTATGAAAGTTCAAAAATTTACAAAGAGAAAACGAAAGCGTTTCATGATAAGCAAATTGTAAGGCGGATGTTTGAAGTGGGGAAAAGTGTGTGGTTGTTTAATTCAAGGCTAAAGTTATTTGCGGGTAAGTTGAGAAGTAAGTGGAACGGTCCCTATGTGGTTACTAAGGTTACTCCGTATGGGGCAATTGAAATAAAAGATCCGAAAGGTGGGGAGCCGATCTTAGTTAATGGGCAACGATTGAAAATTGCTTCCGGTTTGTCGCTTGGTGATGCTAGGGTAGTTGAATCAATTTGGTTTGAACCCATGAAAGTTCATCAACTTAGAATAATTTGGGTGAACGAATCAAAGAATTATGTTAGTAAAGAGAACATTGATGTGTGGCTTGATCAAAATGTTACTATTAGTCGGATGCCCAATTGTGACGTTTGGGATGATGATGGGCGATTTGATGATGCGCCAGAGGACGCGGTGTCTGAGGTTATTTCAGATGAATGTTTTGATGAGTTTGATGAAAAGTTGTCATTGGAAGAAGATGTTTAGGGAAGGCCGGAGTTCCGTCGTCAAGAAGAAGACCCAGGGGAAGTATTGTTCAAATTGAGTTTCGTTGGGCTCTTACCCTATTTTTCTAATGATCATCGTGAATTCAAGGTGATTGCCGATACGGGGTCTACAATTAATATCATGTCATGCATGACGTACAAGCAATTATTTCATAACAAATGTTCTCTATGTTCGTTGACTAAATTCGATGTGGTCATCACACTTGGCAACAATACTAAGTGTCACGCACTTGGTGTACTTCGTGATGTGATGGTTAGTGTGAAAGGTGTCTTCCTTGAAGTACCATTCACCATTTTTGATATGCCTACGGATGAAGATGTTCCATTGTTAGTCGGGCGTGGATTCATTGCAACCGCGGATTGTAAAATCGACCCAGGTGCAGGTTCTATCACTTTTGAAGGAGGAAACGGAACTTTTAGATTTTGTAATTCGGAAAATATGCGTTTTACTTCGGCATATATAGTGGAGAGAGAATTTGATGAGGGATATTGTATGATGCTTGGGATACAAGAGGTTAACACAAATAAAGTAGTTAGTGAAGAAATGGTAGCGGATACTATGGACATGGATGAAATCTATCAAAGTGTTGAGTGTGGGGGTATTAGCCTCAATCAACGCTTAGGTTCCAAGTCAAGCAACGATGAAACCATTTGTGATAACACGGTTACAAAAACACCCGAAGTAGAACAATAACCGGATGTGGATGTAGAGGAGATTCGTGAGACACTTGAAAGTATGTGGGGAAAAGAAAACACGGAAAGATTCATGAACAACACCAAAACATCGTTTGTTGATGATGAGGGGTGGACAATTGAAGTTGAATATGTTGAGTCCAACCCAAAAAGTGAGTCCAAACCAAAATGCGAATTTAAACCTCGCATTAAGTATAGAGATCCGGGCGATTTTTCGGTTATGTGTCAATTCAAAAAGAAGAAGATTTACCGGGCGTTGCTAGATTCGGGTGCGAGTGTTAACATGATGCCAACAAAAATTGCAAAATCAATAGGCATCTGAGAATTGGTTCGAACTAATACGAGTATTCGATTTGGAAACCAAACCGTCGATGACCCAATCGGGATTGCAGAAAATGTTCTTTTCATTATTCACGGTATTGGTTATAAGGAAGATTTCTTTATTATGGATTGTGAACCGGATGCAAATACTCCAATTGTATTGGGACGAGGATTTTTAGTTACCACCAGGATGTCACTAGATTTTGATACGGGGACTTTGACAATTAAAGATGAAGATAACATGATCACGCTCCGTATGGAAGATGGATTCGGCTCTCGAAAAAATGGGGCCGTTGATCCGGATGAATGCTAATCCGGAAGAGGAGTCGAGTGCACGACTCCATCAAAAATTCGCACACATTTGTAAAGTTTGTAAGTTTTTATTTGTTTTGTACATACGGGCGGGGCAAAGTACCATTTTTCAAGTTTAAAATGGGATCGGTTTGAATGACTATCTCTAACTTTTTGCATTGAGGACAATGCAATGCTTAAAGTGTGGGAGAGGGTCAAGGTTTTTAGTCCCAAAATGCTTTGTGCAAAGAGAATGAGAAAAATGAAAGTTTTGTGCGAAATTAAGGTGAAAAATGAAAAATTAAAAAATTTTCTGTACCTGAGTGTTGGCGTAATTTACGCCAATATTGGCGTATTTTACGCCTATGTAAAGTGAAATTCAGAAAATTTTTGCATGTTAGGCGTAATTTTACGCCAAGTTTTTACGCCCAAAAATGTATTGGCGTATTTTATGCCAAAACTGGCGTAATTTACGCCTTTGTTATTTTTCAGGTGCCGATTTTTGGGGTTTAAAATGGGTAAAAAAATTATTTATTTATTTATAACACATAAGCAACCATAACCCACGAACACCATCACTCTAAACCCTAATTTTTCATCATCTAAACACCAAATCGAAGCTCAAAACATTATCAATTCATCATAACACTTCACAAGAACACCTAAATCCTTACAAAATTATACAAATTGGGTGTTAATTCGTGTTCTTGGCTAAGAACTTAAGTTTGGGGGTTTTGATTTGTGGGTTTAATTCTTCAAGTATTCCTTCAATTCGAGTGTTTTAACATCAAGGTAATCATCATTCTTGTGTTTTTCATTGTTCTTGATTTTCAATTTAGGGGTTTTGTTATTTTCATGTTCTTGTGCTAGGGTTAGTGCGAATTAATTATGTTTAAGCATTGCTTTTGTTCTAACTATTGTTAATTGTGTTTAGATATGTCAATGGAGTATGTGTGCATGATTAATTTGAAAGTTTAGGTTAAAACTTGTTAATTGCTTCTAAGTAGTTGACTAGGGTTGACTTTGACTGTAAAATTGATAATGTTTGTGTCTTGAATGCGTGTTTCCAGTGTTTAATGTTTAAATTGATGTTTATTAAGTGACAATGAAATAATGTTAGGTAGTAAAGTTTATAGTTTGTGTAAAATAATGAATACAATGTTTATGTGATGTTCACTTGAGAAAAGGGTTGTCTAGTAGTGATGATAATGTGTAACATGTCAACTTAAGTGTCTTGTGGTTAAATGAGATATGCAAGATTGGTGTGTTGATTTGGTGCATAAGGTTAGGATTTGCATGTATTGCTAAAAGGTTATAATGAGATATATTGAGCAATGACATGTAAGGTGTGTTGTTAAGTACTAACGAGCTTGTTGAGTTGTGTGATTGCAGAAAATGTTGAGCAGAGCAAAAAGGAGTCGTGGCAATCCAGGAGGAGCTCCAAATTGGCAGGATAAAAAGTGGTTGAATGAGTTACCATATGAATGGCAAGTCCGACTGTATACCGAGAAGAAAGACCAACTTTTGAGAAACGCTTTTTGTGAAAGGTATATAACTCCAAATGTGTGGAGAAAGTATGGGGTGTTTCAAGTGTTTGTAGACTGGGGTTGGGAAGCTGTCCTTCAGCCAGTTCAAATGGGATTTGAAAGTACACAGTTGGGTTGTTCTTGGGAGATGACGTATCCCACGCAGGTGTTTAATTGGATGTCAACTTTGAAATGGATTCCAGGAGATAATTTCCCACGAACATTAATTCTGGAGGGAAAAGTGGGGAATTCAGTGATTCCAATGCGGATGGAGACTTTTAATCAATTAGCCCATCCAGACCTTCCATATGATTCGGGGATAAGAATTACGGGAAAGGATGGGTACGATTATCCGTCTGCCAAAGAGTTGTTTGAGGTTCCAACTGATAGATATATTCATGTGGTGAGAACGTTGTTTCATGTCGACCGACCTGATATTGAGAATTTTGATCTAGAGAGGAGTAAGCTGAAAATCATTCTGAGGATATTGTCAATAGTGATGAATTACAACATCTATCAAAGAAAGAGTGATCTTACGCTAGTTCGGATGTACGATTTACCTCTGTTGTATGCCATGGTAACTAATTCAATGGTGCCTTCGTTGCGTTTGGTTATGATGACATGGATTTAGGAGTGCCGGGAGCAATTAATGCAAAGGGCGGTGATCCCTTATATGCGGTTCTTGTCGTTCTTTTTGTGAAGGAATGGAGGGATTTCGAATAATCCCAAAGGAAAAAGAGAAGAAATTAAGAAAGTGAAAGAAAAGGTTCCCGGGTTAGAGTTTATGCGACAAGGGGATGGTTTTGTAATTGAGAACCCAACTTATTTGGAGCGGTATACTTTTGGGGTAGAGGATGATAATCTTCCTGAGGAGGAAGAAGATTATAATTCTGCGGATTCATTTGAGCGAGTTGCACGAGGATTGGATGATATCTATGATAGGGCTGATCCGGATTTTAACCCTCAAGGTTAGGGATCGAGTAGAGGTAGGCGGTATATTCCGGTAGATGAACAAAGATGGGCTCGGATGGAGGAGCAACAGAGTACCCTTCTTGATGCAGCTAGGGTTCAGATTTACTTGACTGAGCGATATCAACAAGATGTGTTTGAGAGGGATAACCGAAGACGTCAGTATGAGGATATGTTGCAGAATCGGCCAGTTACACCGTATTATGAGCCGATTGACTATACGACTTATGCTTCGGGGTTTGCACCAGGGGTGGAATATGTGAATCCACCCGCACCATCTGTCGCACCACCGTTGTTTTATTAGCAACCCACACCACTACCACCGGATATGGAGAGAGCTAGAGAAGAGGGCAGGAAGTCGGATGGAAGGAACATATGTTGCAGAATGGGCTAGTTAGTTTTTATGTTTTCTTTTGTTTTTGTTTTGTAAGAATAAAGTTGGATGGAAGGAACATGTGTGTGATGAAATGGGAGTTGGTGTACGTGTCACAATGATATTGGGAAGTTGCTTTTAATCCTGGGTAATATTGTTCTTTTTCTTCTTTCTCTTTGTTTAATTTCCTCACTTTGGTCTAACATAACTTTTAAACATGCATACGAGGACGTAGCATGACTTAAGTGGGGGGGGGGGGGGGAAGGAAATTTGCACATTTGGCTTAGGTTGAAAATGCTTGTTGTTCAAAGGTTTTATGACATAAATGGTTTTAATGGCCTAGGTGGTAAAAATTTGAAAGAACTTTAAATTTGACAGAATTTTAATTTTAATATCAAGATGTTGACCCATGAGAGTAACCATAGTCACTAAGAATTAACTTAGAAGTTTTTGACTTAGCCGGTGAGGAATGATAGTGTTAGGCATTTGACTTTGTTAACCTTGGCTAGTTAATTTTAAGGAAATATACTCTTGTGGAGAAAAGAAAGGTTGAGAAAAAAGGGGATCCCATGGTTGTATGTTAGGTAACATGAATGATAAAGAAACACTTTAGGATTTTCTTTTAAACCAATTTTTTTTATTTTCGCAGCCAGTCTACCCAGGTCGCTAGTACCCAATTGTGTACTAGAATCAATTAGTAACCATTAGCAGCCTAAACCTTTAGAAAAAAAAGAAAACCAACTTCCCATTCCTACCCTTTTGTGTGGTTATTGATGTCGAATTTAATCTCACTTTATCTTGTTTAGATTTAGTAACGCTAGGTGACAATGCAACTCATTTTTGCTAAGACATAATTGGTTTAAATTAGAATTTCAATTATAACTGGCTATCATGTTATAGTGTTTGTGGCTTTTTAATTAGTTTGACTCAGAGTGGTTTCCGAGGTTCCACAATGGATTCCACGATTTACTCACTAGTATGAAAGTGCATAATAATGATGATAGTCACCAATGCAACACTTGTGGAGTTTACTCTTCCCTAGGCAAAGGTCGAAAGGGGATGCTTTATATCACAAGCTATGACAATGATATTCACCACATCCAACACCCATTATCTACATTCCATACATATATCTATATATCATTGTCACCATCACCACATATTCACCGTTACATCCTAAACGTTCTTATTATGATAAATGCTGTGTGCTATCAAAAAAAAAAAAAAAAAAGGGAGGAAGTGAAAGAGACGAATTTGAAAATTATATATGCTAAAAATTGTGAAACGATTGCTTTAAAAAGCATGGACCACTGAGGCATAGAAAAAATTGAATAATGAAAAAAGAGAGTAGAAGAAGAGTATGCCAAAAATTGTGAAACGATTGCTTTAAAAAGCATGGATCACTGAGGCATAAAATTCGTTCTCGTTGAAATGTTAAGGCAAGAATGCAAAACTCCTTATAACCTTACAAAGTACCTACATCTTTCATGCGATGCCTCGTATAAATGGGCAATGTAACCAAAATCCACTTCACCGAGTTTGTGGTATGGGGTATTTCTAATTAGACTTAGGGGGTTCATTGGTGTCGGGACTTAAAAGATATGCACTTAGTACTAGTGTAGACAAGAGCATGAGTTTGGCTAATTGAAAAGTTAAGAAGGACAAAAACACAAACATATGCACGATTCTAGTTATAGTTGACATTTCGATTTAAGTTAATTTATCTTTGTGCGAAAGAGGGTCACGTTAAAATCTCTAAACCTTATAAATTTTGATTGGTTCGACATTCGTAACCATTTTATACCATTTTAATTGAGTCATGACTAACCCTTATGCAATTGTCCTGGATAAACCCGTTTTGTGTTTCTTTTGACATGTTACTTAGATGCATTTATATTGTTGATTAAAAAGTAAGTGTGGATCATAAAAGCTGTGAAATATAATTGTTCAACTTAGTCTAAGTATTGATCCATTTGATAATTCGGGAAAATGCTTGAGGTTTATGATTAGCGGAGGAATTGTTGAATTAAGGAAATGTTTTGTAAAGAGGAGTTTATGATTGAAGGTATTAGAGGATAAAAGTTGTTTGAGGTTTTGAGTGATTGGCCCATGATGTCCTTACATCTTGATTAATAGTTAATTTTGCTTGCAAAAAATTATTTGAGTTAATACCACCTAGGTATTGTTGTCTTGTAGTGAAAAACAGATTTGCTTGAGGACAAGCAGAAGCCAAGTGTGGGGGGGTTTGATCGTTCCTTAATTGTCACGATTATTTACGATTGAATACACAAAATTAACTATGTGTGAGTGAAAAATGAGATACTTTGATGAAGTTTTATGTTTTACAGGTAAGAAAGATGTTGGTGCGAAATGTGGTACAAAATGGCGAGTTAAAGTGGAGTTTTGAAAAGATTTGGGAGCCTGAAAAATGATCAGAAAATTTACAAAGGCGTAAATTACGCCATACCTGGCGTAAATTACGCCATACCTGGCGTAAATTACGCCAGGTCTTAGATACGTCTAGTCCAGAAGTCAATTTCAGGCGTAAAAATATGCCAGGAGATTTTACAAAGGCGTAAATTACGCCATATCTGGCGTAAATTACGCCAGGCCAAATTTCAGCATTCCGAGAAATACGAAAATTAGCTTTTGGATGAAGTTTCCTAACCCCTATTTAAGGAGAGCTTTAGAGTTACGAAAATATACTTTTTCTCCATCAGTTTTGTAGCAGGAAACCTTCCCAATCACATAAAAACACCATCTAATCACCATTCTTCGAGGATTCAAGTCAAGATCAAGGTACCATTCATCATGCAATCATCAAGAAATTTAATGATTATCATCACCACCATGCTTGGCTTGTTTTCTAATCTTTATTCCTTCCATGAACAATTGATACATGTATTCTTTCATTCAAGTTTATGTGGTTTGTAGTGTTATGAAACTTATGTCTTTTGAATTGTGATGTTATAAACCTATTGCTTATTGCAAGTTGAGTCATAGTGATTTAACATTGTGTTCTTAATCCACTTAGTGTTAATTAGATTAAGGATAAAGACAAAGTGTCTAGGTTACATTACTCAATCCCAAGATAGTTAGAATTAATAGACCTAAGAAATCTTGTCTATGAGGTTCGATCAATATTTGATAAGCATAATACTTGTTTGAAGGAATGCATGTTAGATTGGGATTGTGAAGGGATAAAGCCTCTTAATCAACTGATTACAACCTTTTCGTTTAGCTCACTGTTTATGCTTTTAAATATTCAAAACTATGTTTGCTTGATAGTTGTTACTCTAGTATTTACTTTAGTTAATCTTAGTTAATCACAAACAACTCAATCCTAAAATTTCTTGCTAGTTAACCATAACTTCCCGTGGAACGAATCCTGCTTACCCTAGCTAAGTTAGAGTAATTAGGCTATTTTTAATTGACCCTTCGACATTGATCAAAGAGATGTTAAAGACGACTTTGAGAGTTGCAACCCATAAGAAATAGTGCCCCGAATATAACGTAGTATACGACGAAGAGCATGCATATGACACTCTTTCGGATCGTGCATGTGAAGACATATTTGTTGTACCACATAGGCTATGTCAGGAGGGGTGAACATTAGGTATTGCAAAGCGCCAGCCAGACTACGAAATTCCAATGGTTGCGAAGAGGGAGTACCAGAATCGGTGCTGAGTTTCCCATTAGTATCGACATGTGTTTTTACAGGATTACATGTTCTCATTCCTGCACGATTTAGAATTTCTTGTATATATGTCGATTGATTTAAAAACAGCCCATTGTCATTACGGTTTACAGCAATACCCAAGAAGTAGCTTAGAGAGCCAAGATCTTTCATAGCAAATTCATTAGCAAACAATGACATAAGGGTGGTGCGTAATTTGGTAGATGATGTGACTAATATGATATCGTCTACATATAATAAAAGATAAGCAGTAGCGTCACCATTATGATAGACAAAAAGCGAGTGATCAGATTGACTATGTTGAAAACCGATAGAGGATGCGAATGTTGCAAATCGTTGGTACCATGCTCGGGGAGCTTGCTTTAGTCCGTATAGAGATCTTTGAAGAAGGCAAACATGACCTGGTTTGGTCGGATCCCGAAACCCGTAAGGTTGGTACATGTAAACGGTTTCTTTCAGTGATTCGTGAAGAAACACATTTTTAACATCCAACTGATTAATGTGCCACGATTTAGACAATGCAATTGATAACACTAAATGAATGGTAGCCGACTTTACTACGGGACTAAAGGTCTCATTACAATTAATTCCAATAGTTTGAGATCGACCATCACCTACCAACCTTGCTTTATAGCGTTCAAGAGTACCATCCGAACACATTTTGTGATGAAAAATCCACATGATACGTATTACACGCATGTTGGGTGACCGGGGTACAAGAACCCAAGTCTTATTACCCATTAAAGCACGAAACTCATCAGCCATAGCCATGTTCCAGTTAGGGTCAGAAAGAGCATCTTTAGGTGTCTTTGGAATAGGTGATAGAGTGGCGGATGTGGATAGATTGAATTGGACCTTTGGTTTAAAAACTTCGGTTTTGCTTCGAGTGATAATTATACGTTTGGGTGATGAAGGTTGAGTAGAAGGAGTTGTGGTGGATTCATTTGTACTGGAAGATGAGACATTTGGTGAAGAGATTGCAGTAGGAGATTGAGTAGGAGATGTGTTTGGTGAATTCGGAGTTGAAGACGTTTGATGAGAAGGTGAAACTTGACTGGAAAGGTTAAGTAGAGTAGGTTGTTGGACTGAGGTAAGTGGCCCAGATCGATGGGTATTGTTATTGGACCGTAAATGGGAAGGAGAGGTGAGATTTGGGCCAGTTGAGTGGGCTGGACCGGTTGCTGTAGTTGGGTTATGAGTTTCGATTGGTGTAGTGTGGAATGGATGTATTGAACTAGTGAAAGGTTGATAATCAGTAGGTGAGGAAGGAGAATGAGTAGCGAACGGAAATTGTGTTTCGTCGAAAAAGACATGACGAGAAATAATAAACTTTTTAGAATTTAGATCATAGCATTTGTATCCACGGTGATTCGGTGGATATCCGAAGAATACGCACGGAGTAGAGCGAGGTTGAAGTTTGTTGATTGTCGAAGATGGAATGAGAGGATAACATAAACATCCGAAAACTCGTAAGTGTGAGTAGGATGGTATACGATCGTAAAGTATTTGAGTTGTAGAGTTTAGTTGTAAGAGTTTAGAAGGCATAATGTTGAGTAGGTATGTGGCCATTTGTAATGCATGATGCCAAAAAGAAAGAGGAAGAGAGGGATGAGAAAGAATTGTACGAATGATGTTGTTTATTGCACGTATTTTGCATTTGGATTTCCCTTTTTGTGAAGAAGAGTAAGGGCAAGAAAAGCGAAAAGTCATTCCATTGACGTCACAAAATTGATGAAATTGTTTGTTATTGTATTCCGTGCCATTATCACATTGAAACGTTTTTATTTGTGTACCAAATTGAGTACGTATATATGCATTGAATTTTTCAAATATGGAAAAAATGTCAGACTTGTTGTGTAGAGGGTATGTCCATAAGAAATTGGTGTAATTATCTAGAAAAAGGATGTAATATCGATGACCATTTGTGCTAGGTATTGGAGATGTCCAAATATCACTATGAATAATATCAAATGGCAATAAAGTTTTTTCAAATATGGAAAAAATGTCAGACTTGTTGTGTAGAGGGTATGTCCATAAGAAATTGGTGTAATTATCTAGAAAAAGGATGTAATATCGATGACCATTTGTGCTAGGTATTGGAGATGTCCAAATATCACTATGAATAATATCAAATGGCAATAAAGTATTAGAAGATGAAGGTAAAAATGGCAATTTAATTTGTTTCCCAAAAACACACGACTGACAAACTGAATTCAAAACTGGCTTATTACAAGTAATAAACTTTTTATTACTAAGATTACGTAAAACTTCAATTCCCGGATGACCTAGGCGATGATGCTAAATTTTTGGTGAGGAAACAATAAACGTAGAGGATGACTTTATTTCATTCAGCAACGAGGATGAAAAAGGATAAAGATCTCCGGTACTATTACATCTCAGCACCGGTGTGCACTGCGGGAAATCCTTCACAGTAAAACCAAAATGGTCAAATTCCAAGGAAATATGATTATCTATTGAAAGTTTGCGAACAGAGATTAAGTTTTTAATTAGGATGGGTGCATGTAGAATACTACGCAAGTAAAGTGGACGGGATGGATTTGGGAGGATTGAGTGACAAAAACCCTTAACTGGAATATCATGGCCATTACCAACAATAATATTTTGAGTGTGCTTTAAGGGATAGTAAGACAAGAAGTTACCTGTGCCATTGGTCATGTGAGATGTAGCCCCAATGTCCATGTACCATGTGTCCTCCGGAGGGTTAAGAGTCATGGTATGCATCGCGCTTTCAATATCGGTTGGACAATAACCTGTAGTGGACGGGGCAGAGGAGTAGTGGGCCTGAGAAGTGGGAAGTTAGCCAAGAATGCCGTGAGCAGGAGAAGGGGTGTTGGGCCTGTTCCAAGATGTTGTTGGGTACGGGCAGGGGGGTGTAGTCCATAGGGCTTGGGCATGTGGCGGATAACTATATTGTGGGTAATGATTTCACACTTGATTTGACCCATTATTAAAACGACCCCGACCACGAGTGTTGCATCCCCTGTAGTTGTTAGATCCACGTCCATGGCCCCGTTAGTTATTAGAACGAAAATCATTTGATCCACATGAATTATTGGGATCATAATTGGCTTGGGCAGATTCATTAAAACTAGTTTGTTTGGCCAATGGGGTTGTGGCAACCATGGCTGATTCTACTGAAGATGGAGAAGAGATAACGTACTTTGCTTTGTGTGTTTCTTCAAGAATTAATTTGGACCTAGCTTCGTAAAACGATGGCAAATCAGACAACTGAGTGAACTACGTGGCCATCGTGTCAAAATTAGCGTTGAGACCCGAAATCAACTGTAGTACCATACGAGGTTCAGAAACGTTATCACCGATATTATTTAATTGATCAGCGATAACTTTAATTTCTTGACAGTAAGATGAAACATCAGGAAAATCATCAAGTTTGATATTGGTGAACTGCTTTTGTAAATATAAAGCTCGTGTGTTTTTATTGTCCTGAAACACACTTTGAATTCGATTTCATGCTTGAGCGGCAGTTTGATCCTCTTCCATGATGGTGCGCATCAATTCTTTAGAGATCGTGCCATAAATCCATTGAAGAACCACAACATCCAGACTAGACCATAATGGATCGTTGTTGTTGGAGGTCGTAACAGTGGAAGCTTCAGAAGTGGCTGGAGGTGGAAGAATATGATGAATAACATGATATGCGCGACAATGGATCTTGAATAAATGTGCCCAGGAATTGTATTCAGCATCCTTGATGTCGAGAATGACTGGGATAAGATGTTTGATATTGGATATGGAGAGAGCAGGGTGATACTTGGGTGTTTCAGACATGGTGATTAAAAACAAATAGATCGGCTGTGAAAAGCAAATAGGGTTTGGAGGATACGAATTAGAGGGGGTGAGGGAAAAGGCCTGATACCGTGTTTGAGATTGTAATTTGTGTGTGTTCTATTGATAATAATACATAAATATATACAAGTGTTTCCCTAACCAATGCCTCTAATGATACGTATCAATCCCTGTAAATATGGAAAATATATGACAACTAATATTGACCTATAATACAAAGTTGACTTGGTAATATACATCTATATGCCATCGGATATATATATATATATATATATATATATATATATATATATATATATATATATATATATCACTAACAGCTTTAGAATGTTTGATCTTATTGTAAATAATGAAGAATACAAGGGCAATGATTGAAAGAATAACGAAAGTTTTCTAAATTATCAATTATTCAATATTTACTTCCAATATACTCCTTATATATTGTAAATGTTTATTTCGTGCTTAAGAATGAAACATGTGTGAAAATTATGTGTTCATTCATATATAAACCTAAAAGATAAAAGAGTTCAAAACAAACCGATTGTATTACAATAGTCGAATGATTATACTAGCTAAATGCTTACAATATTCACAACTTCTTAAACTCTTATGCTTGGTTAAATAAGCATAAATGGAAGTAGACTTGCAAACTTGAAAGTATTCTTGATGTGTTCTTGAGTAGTTGTTTTGTAAGTTGATTTATGTTTGGATTTTTGAGCTAGATTGATGTAGATTTTGATGAAGATGATGAAGAACACTTAGAACATCAAGAGAAAACTTGAGAGAGATGTTTTTGATGCATGGAATTTGAAAAATGAAAGTGTTTATGTGTGTGATTGAATTCGTGAATGAGGCTTAATCATATAGGCTCCATTAGTTTGATTTTTAGTGTAATCACTCATGCTAGTTGCCAAATGATTGGTTCCACATGTTTGTTGACTATCTAGGGCTGCTAAGAGCTGAATTATTATGTGTATATACCAATAGTATATACATCTAGGAGCTGTGTATTGTACGAGTACGAATACGAGTGCATACGAGTAGAATTGTTGATGAAAATGAATGGGAATGTAAATGTAAACATTTTTGTTAAGTAGAAGTACTTTGATATCTGTCATGAAGTCTTTCAAAAGTGTACTAATACATCTTAATACACTATATATATATATATGCATTTTAACTGAGTCATTAAGTCATCGTTAGTCGTTACATGTACATGTTGTTTCGGAACCTTTAAGTTAACGATTTCGTTAAATGTAATTAATCCCATTGTTATTAAATCTAATGAGATGTTAAATTGTTACTTTATGATGATAACATGATGTACTAATGTATCTTAATATGATATATAATTATTAAGACGTTGTTATAACGATAATCGTTACGTATAGATATCGTTTTGAATTTCTAAAGTTAGTAGTCTTGTTTAATGTATAAAGTTCAATGTTAATATACATGATGAGATCCTTAATTATCATTTCATCATGTTAAACATATATATATATATGTTCATATATATAGTATCATGTCATATACAAGTTATAACGTTTGTGAATCATCAGACAAACTGGGTGGTCAACGTTAACACAAAATCCGTTTCAATTAATCAAGTCTTAACAAGTTTGATTGCTTAACATGTTGGAAGCATTTATTCATGTAAATAATAATCTCATATATTATATAATCATGGAAAAGTTCGGGTCACTACACATCACACCTCCTAATAAAAATCTAATAAAACTTTGATCGATTAAGCTAACTACCTGATTGTTTATTTCAAGAGTACTTAATAATTCCACACACCATTCCCTATATACAGGCCTACGTATAGTGAATAAACGTTCCCAATCGTTAAAAGTAGAATTACCATACATTTGGAAAAGTAATTCCCTGATTGGTTCGGCTAATCCCACTGCTTCTAACAGTTCCCAATCTATCACCCTGGGTACTTCAACATCCTTAGACTGAAGAATATGTAAGTTCCTCTGATATTTTGGATAATCTATCAAACCTCTGTCAAATCTTCAATTACAGTGTAAATCTTCCTCGTGTATATTTGAATATGAAATGAATGGATGCGGTAGATTTTGTCTGTATTAGTCGTTAATCTCCTGTTCATCTGCATTCTCAGGAGGAGCATTGTGAGCCTGGGAAGTGGATGAAGATTCACCCCTTTCAGTCTGCAAAACACATTAAACACAATTTTTGTGCATCCAAATATGCATTAGTGTTAGCAAAATCATAAATCAAAACAATTATAATGACATGCTTGAACAATATTAAACTTATACGCATTTTTCATAATATTAACAATTCTACACTTTTACAAATAAACCTATATGAAAATGTATACAATGTTCCTAAGCATTCATCTTCTAAAACATATCAAAAATAATCATTATAGCAATTAAACAAGTTTCAAATGGCCTGCATATCAATTAAATCAAGTTCATGCATTTTTGGCTCAAAAAGTCAATAATCTTCCTCAAAAATCATGTTTAGGATCAAAGTTTGGATCAATTAGTAACCTAAACATGTTACACTACTTAATTAAGCATGAACTAACAACAAAATTCGGCCATAACCTGTTTATATCAAAAAGCCCCAATTTTGCTCAAGAACACAAACCCTAGATTGTTAAAAATTTGAAGTTTAAGGCTTCTAATCATGTTAAATAACATCAATCTAGGTTATACAAGAATAATATACAAACAATTTAAGCACAATTAAGCTATAAATCATCAAAATCAAATTAGGTATAATTTTGCTCAAGAACACTATAAATCCGAATTAAAGAGTGTTTTGTGTAGAAATTTACCGTTCTCCTTGAAAAGCTTCTTGGTAGGAGTCTCCTCATCGTGTTTTTATGAAAGATTTGGCGAAAAATGACTAAAAATTGAGAGTTTGTGTGTGTTTTTGTTGGGTTTTTTCGCAGAAAATAATGAGAGTTGGGATGGTGGACTGGTCTGTCGACCAGTTATACTCTGGTCTGGAATTTAGAGGCTCCGCGACTGCGGTGATGTATACACAAAACCCTTCGCGACTGCGGTATTTATTTATTTATTTTTATTTTTTTATAAAAACCTTTATTAATAAAACAATTAATTGAGTAATGTTTTTTAAAATTTTGCTTCTTTTTAGATTAAGGACGTTTCGGTATGTTTACCTAGTTTGTCCCTCACCAAAATTTAAAATTTGTCATTTTAAAGCAATTGTTTTTAAAGCAAAGATTTTTGGGGGTTTTTTAATGTTTTTGGTATACTTTAGATCAATAAAATCAAAAATAATGATAACAAAAAACTTGTCGCCCCGCCCTCGGGTAAAGCAATTTCGGTTCCACAACCTAGTCTTTAACTCACGATGAATTTTAGAAATCATATTTTTAACTTAATGAAATAAAGTACATTTTTGTTTTTAAATTCACACCAAACTTAAATTTAAAATGCACATTAATAAAATTTCATATAAATATTATTAATATTTAAATATATTAGTTTTACAAACTTAAAATAACATTATTATATATTAATTTTAAAAACAAGATAAAAATAATAAAAATAAAAATCTTTTTGTTCTTTTATCCCACTTTAATCAATCAAATATTAACAAAAATATACGTCCCTCTTTTAGGTAAAGTAATTTCGGCTATATTACCTAGTTTTACTCCTGACAAATTTCTGAAATATTTTGAATTGATTGATTAAAGATATTTATACCTTACGAATAAACGGTAAATTTCGCAGTGATGAATTAAATTTTTGTATGATATCAATAATTTCGGTTTATTATACCTAATTTTATTGAATATCAATTTAATACTTTATAGCGAACGATTCAACGTTTATTATCAAAAGGTTAAAAGCAATAAATAAAAATAAAATAAAAATAAAACTGTACATACTTACCTATGAGATAGAATTCTCAGAGACTTGCTTTAGTCGACTCATAGGAGAGTCGTTCGATTTGGTTTTCCATTGCTACATAAGTGTATCCACGAGTTTTCAATAACTTTTCTTCTAAACATATGAACGGTCCTTCTCTGCATAAAGTAACGAACTCGGTATTGGAATGTGTCTGATTGTTCGAACATTTCGCTTCGTGTGACCATTTTCCGCATTTATGACATCTTTCAAGATGTCTTGCTCTTCTTTTTGCTGCGGATTTTGATTTTCCTTTACCAAAATGTATCTTATTATGATCTTTCCTGAGTTCTTTCCTTACTTCATCCATTTTGCCTCTTTTGAATCATACCAGTTCACTCGGGAAGGTGTTATTATTATGTTTAGTAATCATAGCGTGTAGTAGTAGACCATGGTTCAAATCAAAGGAATTCTTCATCTCGTAAAACCTAAAAACACAAAAATTCAGAATGGGGGGAGAAGACTAGTTCTTTAGGGTCTACTAGGGAAAGACCATTCGGATTTCATTTTTGAGAACTACACAAAAACAGAAAATCTAACTCTAGATAGCATTATATTACCCTTAAAAGATTTGATTCTCCCCACACTTAGTTAGCTATGGTATCGAAATTGTGATTAACTTCATTATTAACTTCAATTGGACCATCAATAACTTGCATATCTCTGACTTTTGCTTCAAGCCATTTGTTGATTTCCTCTGTAACATTCACAAATTCAATTAACATCGCCTTTTTCTTTAGGCGACAAATTGGATACTAATCGGTTACATAACTTAAAGTTCCCCTTAATCCTAGCATCTTGAATCCGTTTATAAAGTTTCTTTGTTGAACTGTTAAAAACGGGTTCATCTAATTTCGTATCAACAACGGGGTTCTTTATTATCAGGTCATCATTAGGTGTTTCTTCATCTTCCCCACACTTAGGCATTTTTATTGGTTCAACAGTTTTGGTTGGTGGAGATTTAAACTTTCAGTTCACAAAGGTGACTGATTTATCACCATCCCTAAGTGTCATTCTACCCTCTCTTACATCAAAGAATGCCTCGGTGGTTGCTAAAAATGGGCGACCTAAAATCAGAGGAATATCATGGTCTTCCTCCATATTAATTATTATGAAATCTGCAACAAAGATCAAACTTCCCACTTTAACAAGTAAATTGTTGGCTATTCCAACCGGGTGTTTAATGGTTAGTTCAAATGATTGAACACCTATGCTGGTTGGTCTTAATTTACCCACACCTAATCTTTTGTATAAGGAAAGAGGCATAATATTTGCACTTACCCCTAAATCTGCAAGCCTATTATACATAGCACCATCAGTAAGCAAGCAAGAAATGATAAATTCACCTAGGTCTCCTACTTAATAAGTGGAGATAGTTTGTTAACCTTTTCCGGGTGCTCTTTTCTTGGTTCTTCCACTTCTACTTGAACTTCTTGTTCATATTTTTCTTCGTTTCTTGGAATGGGAGGTTTATATAGAAATTTTTCTTCATCACTCCAATTTGAAGCCTCCCCATCTTCCAATTTTGGCTTTTCATATGTTGTTGAAAACATATTTATGTTTTCATTCTGAGGGTTTTCTTTGGTGGTGAAATTTGATTAACTTCATTGTCAACTTCCATCGGACCATGTATGTAATCTTTAACTCTGTGACCATTAACTTTAAATTCAATCCCATTTGAATTTATTAACTCTATTATTCCGTATGGGAAAACTCTTTTGACTATAAATGGTCCAGACCATCTTGATTTCAATTTTCCAGGAAATAGATTGAATCGTGAATTGAAAAGAAGAACTCTGTCTCCTTCCTTAAATTCTTTTGAACTTCTGATTCTTTTATCATGCCATTTCTTCATTCTTTCCTTATAGATTAACGAATTTTCATATGCATCATGTCTTAATTCTTCTAATTCGTTTAGTTGACTTAATCGTAGACGTTCGGCTTCATGCAAATCAAGATTACATGTCTTCAAAGCCCAAAATGTTTTGTGCTCAATTTCTACTGGAAGGTGACATGATTTTCCGTAAATGAGTTTAAAAGGTGTGGTTCTAATTGGAGTTTTGTAGGCTGTTCGAAAAGCCCAGAGTGCATCCTCCAATTTCATGGACCATTCCTTCGGATTTGATCCTACAGTTTTCTCTAGAATACGTTTTAAAGCTCGGTTGGTATTTTCAACTTGTCCACTTGTTTGTGGATGATAAGCGGTTGAGATTTTATGAGTTACTCCATATCTTTTGAGAACTTTCTCAAGTTGATTATTATAGAAATGAGTACCCCGATCACTTATTAAAGCTTTCGGTGTTCCGAACCTTGCAAAAAGACGTTTTAAGAAGTTGACTACAACTCGTGCATCGTTAGTTGGAAGAGCTTGTGCTTCCGCCCATTTAGATACATAATTAATGGCAACGAGAATGTAGAGATTGTTATGAGATTTTGGAAATGGACCCATAAAGTCAATACCTCAAACGTCGAATACTTCACATACTTGAATGACATTTTGTGGCATTTCATCATGTTGACTTATTTTTCCGGCCCTTTGACATGCATCACAGGATTTACAAAGAAGGTGTGCGTCTTTGAAAATTGAAGGCCAATAGAATCCAGCGTCGTAGACTTTCCTTGCTGTGAGTTGAGGCCCATAATGCTCTCCTGTTTGAAATGTCCCGTTCTTATTGATTAAAAACGTTCCATATTAATTGATTTCGTTGCGAGGTTTTGACCTCTATATGAGACGTTTTTCAAAGACTGCATTCATTTTTAAAACAAACCATAACCTTTATTTCATAAATAAAGGTTTAAAAAGCTTTACGTAGATTATCAAATAATGATAATCTAAAATATCCTGTTTACACACGACCATTACATAATGGTTTACAATACAAATATGTTACATCGAAATCAGTTTCTTGAATGCAGTTTTTACACAATATCATACAAACATGGACTCCAAATCTTGTCCTTATTTTAGTATGCAACAGCGGAAGCTCTTAATATTCACCTGAGAATAAACATGCTTTAAACGTCAACAAAAATGTTGGTGAGTTATAGGTTTAACCTATATATATCAAATCGTAACAATAGACCACAAGATTTCATATTTCAATACACATCCCATACATAGAGATAAAAAATCATTCATATGGTGAACACCTGGTAACCGACAATAACAAGATGCATATATAAGAATATCCCCATCATTCCGGGACACCCTTCGGATATGATATAAATTTCGAAGTACTAAAGCATCCGGTACTTTGGATGGGGTTTGTTAGGCCCAATAGATCTATCTTTAGGATTCGCGTCAATTAGGGTGTCTGTTCCCTAATTCTTAGATTACCAGACTTAATAAAAAGGGGCATATTCGATTTCGATAATTCAACCATAGAATGTAGTTTCACGTACTTGTGTCTATTTTGTAAATTATTTATAAAACCTGCATGTATTCTCATCCCAAAAATATTAGATTTTAAAAGTGGGACTATAACTCACTTTCACAGATTTTTACTTCGTCGGGAAGTAAGACTTGGCCACTGGTTGATTCACGAACCTATAACAATATATACATATATATCAAAGTATGTTCAAAATATATTTACAACACTTTTAATATATTTTGATGTTTTAAGTTTATTAAGTCAGCTGTCCTCGTTAGTAACCTACAACTAGTTGTCCACAGTTAGATGTACAGAAATAAATCGATAAATATTATCTTGAATCAATCCACGACCCAGTGTATACGTATCTCAGTATTGATCACAACTCAAACTATATATATTTTGGAATCAACCTCAACCCTGTATAGCTAACTCCAACATTCACATATAGAGTGTCTATGGTTGTTCCGAAATATATATAGATGTGTCGACATGATAGGTCGAAATATTGTATACGTGTCTATGGTATCTCAAGATTACATAATATACAATACAAGTTGATTAAGTTATGGTTGGAATAGATTTGTTACCAATTTTCACGTAGCTAAAATGAGAAAAATTATCCAATCTTGTTTTACCCATAACTTCTTCATTTTAAATCCGTTTTGAGTGAATCAAATTGCTATGGTTTCATATTGAACTCTATTTTATGAATCTAAACAGAAAAGTATAGGTTTATAGTCGGAAAAATAAGTTACAAGTCGTTTTTGTAAAGGTAGTCATTTCAGTCGAAAGAACGACGTCTAGATGACCATTTTAGAAAACATACTTCCACTTTGAGTTTAACCATAATTTTTGGATATAGTTTCATGTTCATAATAAAAATAATTTTCTCAGAATAACAACTTTTAAATCAAAGTTTATCATAGTTTTTAATTAACTAACCCAAAACAGCCCGCGGTGTTACTACGACGGCGTAAATCCGGTTTTACGGTGTTTTTCGTGTTTCCAGGTTTTAAATCATTAAGTTAGCATATCATATAGATATAGAACATGTGTTTAGTTGATTTTAAAAGTCAAGTTATAAGGATTAACTTTTGTTTGCGAACAAGTTTAGAATTAACTAAACTATGTTCTAGTGATTACAAGTTTAAACCTTCGAATAAGATAGCTTTATATGTATGAATCGAATGATGTTATGAACATCATTACTACCTTAAGTTCCTTGGATGAACCTACTGGAAAAGAGAAAAATGGATCTAGCTTCAATGGATCCTTGGATGGCTCAAAGTTCTTGAAGCAAAATCATGACACGAAAACAAGTTCAAGTAAGATCATCACTTGAAATAAGATTGTTATAGTTATAGAAATTGAACCAAAGTTTGAATATGATTATTACCTTGTATTAGAATGATAACCTACTGTAAGAAACAAAGATTTCTTGAGGTTGGATGATCACCTTACAAGATTGGAAGTGAGCTAGCAAACTTGAAAGTATTCTTGATTTTATGAAACTAGAACTTTTGGAATTTATGAAGAACACTTAGAACTTGAAGATAGAACTTGAGAGAGATCAATTAGATGAAGAAAATTGAAGAATGAAAGTGTTTGTAGGTGTTTTTGGTCGTTGGTGTATGGATTAGATATAAAGGATATGTTATTTTGTTTTCATATAAATAAGTCATGAATGATTACTCATATTTTTGTAATTTTATGAGATATTTCATGCTAGTTGCCAAATGATGGTTCCCACATGTGTTAGGTGACTCACATGGGCTGCTAAGAGCTGATCATTGGAGTGTATATACCAATAGTACATACATCTAAAAGCTGTGTATTGTACGAGTACGAATACGGGTGCATACGAGTAGAATTGTTGATGAAACTGAACGAGGATGTAATTGTAAGCATTTTTGTTAAGTATAAGTATTTTGATAAGTATCTTGAAGTCTTTCAAAAGTGTATGAATACATATTAAAACACTACATGTATATACATTTTAACTGAGTCGTTAAGTCATCGTTAGTCGTTACATGTAAATGTTGTTTTGAAACCTTTAGGTTAACGATCTTGTTAAATGTTGTTAACCCAATGTTTATAATATCAAAAGAGATTTTAAATTATTATATTATCATGATATTATGTTGTACGAATATCTCTTAATATGATATATATACATTAAATGTCGTTACAACGATAATCGTTACATATATGTCTCGTTTCAAAATCATTAAGTTAGTAGTCTTGTTTTTACATATGTAGTTCATTGTTAATATAATTAATGATATGTTTACTTATCATAATATCATGTTAACTATATATATAACCATATATATGTCATCATATAGTTTTTACAAGTTTTAACGTTCGTGAATCACCGGTCAACTTGGGTGGTCAATTGTCTATATGAAACATATTTCAATTAATCAAGTCTTAACAAGTTTGATTGCTTAACATGTTGGAAACATTTAATCATGTAAACATCAATCTCAATTAATGTATATAAACATGGAAAAGTTCGGGTCACTACAGTACCTACCCGTTAAATAAATTTCGTCCCGAAATTTTAAGCTGTTGAAGGTGTTGACGAATCTTCTGGAAATAGATGCGGGTATTTCTTCTTCATCTGATCTTCACGCTCCCAGGTGAACTCGGGTCCTCTACGAGCATTCCATCGAACCTTAACAATTGGTATCTTGTTTTGCTTAAGTCTTTTAACCTCACGATCCATTATTTCGACGGGTTCTTCGATGAATTGGAGTTTTTCGTTGATTTGGATTTCATCTAACGGAATAGTGAGATCTTCTTTAGCAAAACATTTCTTCAAATTCGAGACGTGGAAAGTGTTATGTACAGCCGCGAGTTGTTGAGGTAACTCAAGTCGGTAAGCTACTGGTCCGACACGATCAATAATCTTGAATGGTCCAATATACCTTGGATTTAATTTCCCTCGTTTACCAAATCGAACAACGCCTTTCCAAGGTGAAACTTTAAGCATGACCATCTCTCCAATTTCAAATTCTATATCTTTTCTTTTAATGTCAGCGTAGCTCTTTTGTCGACTTTGGGCGGTTTTCAACCGTTGTTGAATTTGGATGATCTTCTCGGTAGTTTCTTGTATAATCTCCGGACCCGTAATCTGTCTATCCCCCACCTCACTCCAACAAATCGGAGACCTGCACTTTCTACCATAAAGTGCTTCAAACGGCGCCATCTCAATGCTTGAATGGTAGCTGTTGTTGTAGGAAAATTCTGCTAACGGTAGATGTCGATCCCAACTGTTTCCGAAATCAATAACACATGCTCGTAGCATGTCTTCAAGCGTTTGTATCGTCCTTTCACTCTGCCCATCAGTTTGTGGATGATAGGCAGTACTCATGTCTAGACGAGTTCCTAATGCTTGCTGTAATGTCTGCCAGAATCTTGAAATAAATCTGCCATCCCTATCAGAGATAATAGAGATTGGTATTCCATGTCTGGAGATGACTTCCTTCAAATACAGTCGTGCTAACTTCTCCATCTTGTCATCTTCTCTTATTGGTAGGAAGTGTGCTGATTTGGTGAGACGATCAACTATTACCCAAATAGTATCAAAACCACTTGCAGTCCTTGGCAATTTAGTGATGAAATCCATGGTAATGTTTTCCCATTTCCATTCCGGGATTTCGGGTTGTTGAAGTAGACCTGATGGTTTCTGATGCTCAGCTTTGACCTTAGAACACGTCAAACATTCTCCTACGTATTTAGCAACATCGGCTTTCATACCCGGCCACCAAAAATGTTTCTTGAGATCCTTGTACATCTTCCCCGTTCCAGGATGTATTGAGTATCTGGTTTTATGAGCTTCTCTAAGTACCATTTCTCTCATATCTCCAAATTTTGGTACCCAAATCCTTTCAGCCCTATACCGGGTTCCGTCTTCCCGAATATTAAGATGCTTCTCCGATCCTTTGGGTATTTCATCCTTTAAATTTCCCTCTTTTAAAACTCCTTGTTGCGCCTCCTTTATTTGAGTAGTAATGTTATTATGAATCATTATATTCATAGATTTTACTCGAATGGGTTCTCTGTCCTTCCTGCTCAAGGCATCGGCTACCACATTTGCCTTCCCCGGGTGGTAACGAATCTCAAAGTCGTAATCATTCAATAATTCAATCCACCTACGCTGCCTCATATTCAGTTGTTTCTGATTAAATATGTGTTGAAGACTTTCGTGGTCGGTATATATAATACTTTTGACCCCATATAAGTAGTGCCTCCAAGTCTTTAATGCAAAAACAACCGCGCCTAATTCCAAATCATGCGTCGTATAATTTTGTTCGTGAATCTTCAATTGTCTAGACGCATAAGCAATCACCTTCGTTCGTTGCATTAATACACAACCGAGACCTTGCTTTGATGCATCACAATAAATCACAAAATCATCATTCCCTTCAGGCAATGACAATATAGGTGCCGTAGTTAGCTTTTTCTTCAATAACTGAAACGCTTTCTCTTGTTCATCATTCCATTCAAATTTCTTCCTTTTATGCGTTAATGCAGTCAAGGGTTTTGCTATTCTGGAAAAGTCTTGGATGAACCTTCTGTAGTAACCAGCTAGTCCTAAAAACTGGCGTATGTGTTTCGGAGTTTTCGGGGTTTCCCACTTTTCAACAGTTTCTATCTTTGCCGGATCCACCTTAATACCTTCTTTGTTCACTATGTGACCGAGGAATTGAACTTCTTCCAACCAAAATGCACACTTTGAAAACTTAGCGTACAATTCTTCCTTCCTCAATACTTCTAACACCTTTCTCAAATGTTCACCGTGTTCTTGGTCATTCTTTGAGTAAATAAGTATGTCATCAATGAAAACAATGACAAACTTGTCAAGGTATGGTCCACACACTCGGTTCATAAGGTCCATGAACACAGCTGGTGCATTAGTTAAACCAAACGGCATGACCATAAACTCGTAATGACCGTAACGTGTTCTGAAAGCAGTCTTTGGAATATCATCTTCTTTCACCCGCATTTGATGATACCCGGAACGTAAGTCAATCTTTGAATAAACAGACGAGCCTTGTAGTTGATCAAATAAGTCGTCGATTCTCGGTAGTGGGTAGCGGTTCTTGATGGTAAGTTTGTTCAACTCTCGGTAGTCGATACACAACCTGAATGTACCATCTTTCTTCTTGACAAACAAAACAGGAGCTCCCCACGGTGATGTGCTTGGTCGAATGAAACCACGCTCTAAAATTTCTTGTAATTGGCTTTGCAGTTCTTTCATCTCGCTGGGTGCGAGTCTGTAAGGAGCACGAGCCATTGGTGCAGCTCCTGGTACAAGATCTATTTGAAATTCAACGGATCGATGTGGGGGTAATCCCGGTAATTCTTTCGGAAATACATCGGGAAATTCTTTTGCAATGGGAACATCATTGATGCTCTTTTCTTCAGTTTGTACTTTCTCGACGTGTGCTAGAACAGCATAGCAACCTTTTCTTATTAGTTTTTGTGCCTTCAAATTACTAATAAGATGTAGCTTCGTGTTGCCCTTTTCTCCGTACACCATTAAGGGTTTTCCTTTTTCTCGTATAATGCGAATTGCATTTTTGTAACAAACGATCTCCGCTTTCACTTCTTTCAACCAGTCCATACCGATTATCACATCAAAACTCCCTAACTCTACTGGTATCAAATCAATCTTAAATGTTTCGCTAACCAGTTTAATTTCTCGATTCCGACATATATTATCTGCTGAAATTAATTTACCATTTGCTAATTCGAGTAAAAATTTACTATCCAAAGGCGTCAATGGACAACTTAATTTAGCACAAAAATCTCTACTCATATAGCTTCTATCCGCACCCGAATCAAATAAAACGTAAGCAAATTTATTGTCAATAAGAAACGTACCCGTAACAAGCTCCGGGTCTTCCTGTGCCTCTGCCGCATTAATATTGAAAACTCTTTCACGGCCTTGTCCATTCGTGTTCTCCTGGTTCGGGCAATTTCTAATAATGTGGCCCGGTTTTCCACATTTATAACAAACTACATTGGCATAACTTGCTCCGACACTACTTGCTCCGCCATTACTTGTTCCGACACCATTCGTTCCTTTCGTTCTATTAACCCCTGGTCCGTAGACCTCACACTTCGCCGCGCTATGACCATTTCTTTTACACTTGTTGCAAAATTTGGTGCAGAACCCCGAGTGATTCTTTTCACGCCTTTGGCATAGCTGCTTCTGATTGTTGTTGTTGTTGCGGTTATTATTGTTGTTGGGATGATTGTTGTAGTTGCTGTTGTTGTTGTTGTTGTTGGACCGTTTGTTGTAGTTGCGATTGATGTTGCGATTGTTGGGATAATTGTTGCGATTATTGTTGTAATTGCTGTTGTTGTTGTATTGGTGATTCTTATCACCGTTTTCCTCCCACTTTCTTTTGACTTGCTTCACATTGGCCTCTTCAGCAGTCTATTCTTTAATTCTTTCTTCAATCTGGTTCACTAGTTTGTGAGCCATTCTACATGCCTGTTGTATGGAGGCGGGCTCGTGTGAACTTATATCTTCTTGGATTCTTTCCGGTAATCCTTTCACAAACGCGTCGATCTTCTCTTCCTCATCTTCGAATGCTCCCGGACACAATAGGCACAATTCTGTGAATCGTCTTTCGTACGTGGTAATATCAAATCCTTGGGTTCGTAACCCTCTAAGTTCTGTCTTGAGCTTATTGACCTCGGTTCTGGGACGGTACTTCTCGTTCATCAAGTGCTTGAATGCTGACCACGGTAGTGCGTACGCATCGTCTTGTCCCACTTGCTCTAGATAGGTATTCCACCATGTTAACGCAGAACCTGTGAAGGTATGCGTAGCGTACTTTACTTTGTCCTCTTCAGTACACTTACTTATGGCAAACACCGATTCGACCTTCTCGGTCCACCGTTTCAATCCGATCGGTCCTTCGGTTCCATCAAATTCCAAAGGTTTGCAGGCAGTGAATTCTTTGTAGGTGCATCCTACACGATTTCCTGTACTGCTAGATCCAAGGTTATTGTTGGTATGTAGCGCAGCCTGTACTGCGGCTATGTTTGAAGCTAGAAAAGTACGGAATTCCTCTTCATTCATATTCACGGTGTGTCGAGTAGTCGGTGCCATTTCCTTCAAAATAGTTAAATGGAACAAGTTAATCATACAGAATATTAAGAGTAGTTAATAGTATTTCGTAGCATAATATGAACTCATTTATAAAAGCTTTTTCTTCATATTAGCGTTTTATAAGTTTAAATTCGGGTAGTACATACCCGTTAAGTTCATACTTAGTAGCTAATATACAATTCAACTACTACAATTCTATATGAAAAACTGATTATAATAATATTTCGCGTTCAAACTTTTATACAATATTTTACAAACTTACAATACCGCTTATTTTACATAAAGCATGAATTATAGCACACAATAACTTTGATACAAGATAGTTGTGAAGACAATTCTAGCTAGTACACAAGTCGTTCAGCAAAGGCAATAAAGACACGTAATTCATACGTCCAGAAACAAGTCATGCATTCTGGTTTTACCAGGACTACTTCCCATCCTTGGTCTTGTGCAACATAACCGTTATGGCCGTTGATAAGACAGCGTGTTGTAACGTCATCAAAGGGACGAGGGTTACGTAATGTCCAACAGTCCCGTAATAATCTAAAAACCTCATTTCTTACCCCAATTACCGACTCCGTCACTTGTGGAAACGTTTTGTTTAATAGTTGTAGCCCGATGTTCTTGTTCTCACTTTGGTGAGAAGCGAACATTACTAATCCGTAAGCATAACATGCTTCTTTATGTTGCATGTTAGCTGCTTTTTCTAAATCACGAAGTCCAATATTCGGATATATTGAGTCAAAATAATTTCTTAACCCGTTGCGTAAAATAGCATTTGGGTTCCCCGCAATATATGCATCAAAGTAAACACATCGTAACTTATGGGTTTCCCAATGTGATATCCCCCATCTTTCAAACGAAAGTCTCTTATAAACCAAGACATTCTTGGAACGTTCTTCGAATGTCTTACAAACTGATCTCGCCTTAAATAGTTGTGCCGAAGAATTCTGGCCGACTCTAGACAAGATTTCATCAATCATGTCTCCGGGTAGGTCTCTTAAAATATTGGGTTGTCTATCCATTTTGTGTTTTTAAACTGTAAAATAGACAAGAGTTAGTTTCATAAAAAAAATACTTATTAATACAAGCAATTTTTACATATATCATAAAGCATAAGAACACTATATTACATATATTACACCACACGAATACAACTATCTTATTCCGACTCGCTCGTTTCTTCTTCTTCGGTTTTGGTTCGTTTTGCCAAGTTTCTAGGGATATATGATGTTCCCCTAATACGAGCCGTCGTTGTCCACATTGGTTTAGAAAAACCTGGTGGTTTAGAGGTTCCCGGGTCATTGTTACAACTTAAGGACTTCGGGGGTTGACGATACATATAAAGTTCATCGGGGTTGGAATTAGATTTCTCTATTTTTATGCCCTTTCCCTTATTATTTTCTTTTGCCTTTTTAAATTCAGTTGGGGTAATTTCTATAACATCATCGGAATTTTCGTCGAAATCCGATTCATCGGAGAATTGGTAATCCTCCCAATATTTTGCTTCCTTGGCGGAAACACCATTGACCATAATTAACTTTGGTCGGTTGGTTGAGGATTTTCTTTTACTTAACCATTTTATTATTTCCCCCACCGGTTCTATTTCTTCATCCGGTTCCGATTCTTCTTCCGGTTCCGATTCTTCTTCCGGTTCCGACTCTTCTTCCGGTTCCTCTTCGGGAACTTGTGAATCAGTCCACAAATCATTCCAATTTACATTTGACTCTTCATTATTATTAGGTGAGTCAATGGGACTTGTTCTAGAGGTAGACATTTATCACATAATATCAAACACGTTAAGAGATTAATATATCACATAATATTCATATGTTAAAAATATATAGTTTCCAACAAAAATGTTAAGCAATCATTTTTAAAGAAAACACGGTCGAAGTCCAGACTCACTAATGCATCCTAACAAACTCGATAAGACACACTAATGCAAATTTTCTGGTTCTCTAAGACCAACGCTCGGATACCAACTGAAATGTCCCGTTCTTATTGATTAAAAACGTTCCATATTAATTGATTTCGTTGCGAGGTTTTGACCTCTATATGAGACGTTTTTCAAAGACTGCATTCATTTTTAAAACAAACCATAACCTTTATTTCATAAATAAAGGTTTAAAAAGCTTTACGTAGATTATCAAATAATGATAATCTAAAATATCCTGTTTACACACGACCATTACATAATGGTTTACAATACAAATATGTTACATCGAAATCAGTTTCTTGAATGCAGTTTTTACACAATATCATACAAACATGGACTCCAAATCTTGTCCTTATTTTAGTATGCAACAGCGGAAGCTCTTAATATTCACCTGAGAATAAACATGCTTTAAACGTCAACAAAAATGTTGGTGAGTTATAGGTTTAACCTATATATATCAAATCGTAACAATAGACCACAAGATTTCATATTTCAATACACATCCCATACATAGAGATAAAAAATCATTCATATGGTGAACACCTGGTAACCGACAATAACAAGATGCATATATAAGAATATCCCCATCATTCCGGGACACCCTTCGGATATGATATAAATTTCGAAGTACTAAAGCATCCGGTACTTTGGATGGGGTTTGTTAGGCCCAATAGATCTATCTTTAGGATTCGCGTCAATTAGGGTGTCTGTTCCCTAATTCTTAGATTACCAGACTTAATAAAAAGGGGCATATTCGATTTCGATAATTCAACCATAGAATGTAGTTTCACGTACTTGTGTCTATTTTGTAAATTATTTATAAAACCTGCATGTATTCTCATCCCAAAAATATTAGATTTTAAAAGTGGGACTATAACTCACTTTCACAGATTTTTACTTCGTCGGGAAGTAAGACTTGGCCACTGGTTGATTCACGAACCTATAACAATATATACATATATATCAAAGTATGTTCAAAATATATTTACAACACTTTTAATATATTTTGATGTTTTAAGTTTATTAAGTCAGCTGTCCTCGTTAGTAACCTACAACTAGTTGTCCACAGTTAGATGTACAGAAATAAATCGATAAATATTATCTTGAATCAATCCACGACCCAGTGTATACGTATCTCAGTATTGATCACAACTCAAACTATATATATTTTGGAATCAACCTCAACCCTGTATAGCTAACTCCAACATTCACATATAGAGTGTCTATGGTTGTTCCGAAATATATATAGATGTGTCGACATGATAGGTCGAAATATTGTATACGTGTCTATGGTATCTCAAGATTACATAATATACAATACAAGTTGATTAAGTTATGGTTGGAATAGATTTGTTACCAATTTTCACGTAGCTAAAATGAGAAAAATTATCCAATCTTGTTTTACCCATAACTTCTTCATTTTAAATCCGTTTTGAGTGAATCAAATTGCTATGGTTTCATATTGAACTCTATTTTATGAATCTAAACAGAAAAGTATAGGTTTATAGTCGGAAAAATAAGTTACAAGTCGTTTTTGTAAAGGTAGTCATTTCAGTCGAAAGAACGACGTCTAGATGACCATTTTAGAAAACATACTTCCACTTTGAGTTTAACCATAATTTTTGGATATAGTTTCATGTTCATAATAAAAATCATTTTCTCAGAATAACAACTTTTAAATCAAAGTTTATCATAGTTTTTAATTAACTAACCCAAAACAGCCCGCGGTGTTACTACGACGGCGTAAATCCGGTTTTACGGTGTTTTTCGTGTTTCCAGGTTTTAAATCATTAAGTTAGCATATCATATAGATATAGAACATGTGTTTAGTTGATTTTAAAAGTCAAGTTAGAAGGATTAACTTTTGTTTGCGAACAAGTTTAGAATTAACTAAACTATGTTCTAGTGATTACAAGTTTAAACCTTCGAATAAGATAGCTTTATATGTATGAATCGAATGATGTTATGAACATCATTACTACCTTAAGTTCCTTGGATGAACCTACTGGAAAAGAGAAAAATGGATCTAGCTTCAATGGATCCTTGGATGGCTCAAAGTTCTTGAAGCAAAATCATGACACGAAAACAAGTTCAAGTAAGATCATCACTTGAAATAAGATTGTTATAGTTATAGAAATTGAACCAAAGTTTGAATATGATTATTACCTTGTATTAGAATGATAACCTACTGTAAGAAACAAAGATTTCTTGAGGTTGGATGATCACCTTACAAGATTGGAAGTGAGCTAGCAAACTTGAAAGTATTCTTGATTTTATGAAACTAGAACTTTTGGAATTTATGAAGAACACTTAGAACTTGAAGATAGAACTTGAGAGAGATCAATTAGATGAAGAAAATTGAAGAATGAAAGTGTTTGTAGGTGTTTTTGGTCGTTGGTGTATGGATTAGATATAAAGGATATGTTATTTTGTTTTCATATAAATAAGTCATGAATGATTACTCATATTTTTGTAATTTTATGAGATATTTCATGCTAGTTGCCAAATGATGGTTCCCACATGTGTTAGGTGACTCACATGGGCTGCTAAGAGCTGATCATTGGAGTGTATATACCAATAGTACATACATCTAAAAGCTGTGTATTGTACGAGTACGAATACGGGTGCATACGAGTAGAATTGTTGATGAAACTGAACGAGGATGTAATTGTAAGCATTTTTGTTAAGTATAAGTATTTTGATAAGTATCTTGAAGTCTTTCAAAAGTGTATGAATACATATTAAAACACTACATGTATATACATTTTAACTGAGTCGTTAAGTCATCGTTAGTCGTTACATGTAAATGTTGTTTTGAAACCTTTAGGTTAACGATCTTGTTAAATGTTGTTAACCCAATGTTTATAATATCAAAAGAGATTTTAAATTATTATATTATCATGATATTATGTTGTACGAATATCTCTTAATATGATATATATACATTAAATGTCGTTACAACGATAATCGTTACATATATGTCTCGTTTCAAAATCATTAAGTTAGTAGTCTTGTTTTTACATATGTAGTTCATTGTTAATATAATTAATGATATGTTTACTTATCATAATATCATGTTAACTATATATATAACCATATATATGTCATCATATAGTTTTTACAAGTTTTAACGTTCGTGAATCACCGGTCAACTTGGGTGGTCAATTGTCTATATGAAACATATTTCAATTAATCAAGTCTTAACAAGTTTGATTGCTTAACATGTTGGAAACATTTAATCATGTAAACATCAATCTCAATTAATGTATATAAACATGGAAAAGTTCGGGTCACTACACTGTTGGTCCTGTGTGACAATGGTTTAATATTTGACTAGTTTCATCTCCGAATACGCATCGACGTATTATTCCATCAGGGCAACTTTTATACAAATGTGGATCTTCCAAAAAATAGTGTTTTATATCACTAAAGAATTTCTTTCGATTTGGTACGACAACCCTTTTTCAAGGAATCCACATACTAAGTAGTTTGCAAAGTCTGCAAACCATGGAATTTCATTATAATCTATCTTCAATAGATATTCATCAGGAAAGTTGTCTTGTATGGCCGATTCATTTAGAACTTCTAATTCGGGATTTTCAAGACGAGAAAGATGATCAGCGGTGAGATTTTCTGCTCCCGTTTTGTCTCGAATTTCAATATCGAACTCTTGTAAGAGTAAGATCCAACGGATTAATCGTGGTTTGGCATCTTGTTTTGAAAATAGGTATCTAAAAGCAGAATGATCAGTATAGACCACCGTTTTAGCTAGAACGAGATATGAACGAAATTTGTCAAAAGCAAAGACAATAGCAAGGACTTCTTTTTCAGTAGTTTTGTAATTCGTTTGTGCTCCTTGTAATGTCTTACTAGCGTAATAAATAGGTTGAAATCGTTTTTCAATTCTTTGACCTAAAACGGCTCCCATTGCAAAATCACTCGCATCGCACATGAGTTCAAATGGTAGATTCCAATTTGGAGTTATCATGATCGGCGCATTAGTGAGTTTTTCTTTAAGAATATTAAAAGATTTGATGCATTCATCCGAAAAGATGAATGGGACATCCTTTTCAAGCAGTTTTTTCATAGGAGTGGCAATTTTAGAAAACTCTTTTATGAAACGTCGGTAAAAACTGGCATGCCCTAGAAAACTCCTAACTCCTCTAACATTGGTGGGATGGGGAAGTTTAGCAATTACATATACTTTAGCTCTATCCACTTCAATTCCTTCACTTGAAATTTTATGACCAAGAACGATGCCTTCTTTAACCATGAAATGGCATTTCTCCCAATTAAGTATTTGATTTCTCGCATCTAATAAGCATTCGTTCAAGATTAACTAGACATGTTTCAAAAGTATCACCGAAGACTGAAAAGTCGTCCATGAAAACTTCCATGCATTCTTCTATCATGTCATGAAAAATCGCTATCATGCACCTTTGAAAGGTTGCAGGGGCGTTGCAAAGTCCAAATGGCATGCGTTTGTAAGCAAAAGTACCATAAGGGCACGTGAAGGTGGTTTTCTCTTGATCCTCGGGTGCAATTGGAATTTAAAAGTATTCGGAGAAACCGTTAAGAAAACAATAGTAACTATTCCCAGCTAACCTTTCCAATATTTGATCAATGAAAGGTAAGGGAAAGTGATCTTTTCTGGTGGAGTAATTTAATTTTCTATAATCAATACAAACACGTCATCCTGTTACAGTCATAGTAGGAATAAGCTCATCTTTTTCATTTGTGATGTAGTGACCCGAACTTTTCCATGATTATTCCATGATTATATATTAAATGAAAACTATATTTGCATGATTAAATGTTTCCAACATGTTAAGACTTAATTATTTGAAATGAGTTTCATGTAGACAATTGACCACCCAAGTTGACCAGCGATTCACGAATGTTAAAACTTGTAAAAATGACATGATGATATATATATGGACATATATATGGTTAACATGAGATTATGATAAGTAAGTATCTCAATAAGTATATTAACAATGTGTGATATACATAAAAAATGAGAATATTGAATTATGAAGCTCTAAACGATATACATAACGATTATCGTTATAACAACGTCTTACTAAATACATATGTATTGTATTAAGATATTGATATACTATATTTAACATGATAAAATGATAATTAAGTATATCATTGAGTGTATTAACAATGAACTATACAAGTAAGATGAGACTACTAACTTAAGAATTTCGAAAATGAGACATATATGTAACGATTATCGTTGTAACGACATTTTAAAGTATACATATCATATCAAGATATATTCATTGTTGGTGATTTGTGTCACCAATATGATTTAAGTGTAATGGGATTAATTTGTTAACCAAAATAACCTTGATAAATATCGAAAAAGTTTGGGAAAGTGTGGAGTGCAAAATTGTTTGAACTTATCTTGATTATGACAGGGGTTCGGGGGTAGCACCCCCGATAGCGGGGTCCAAGGGGTGGCAACCCCTGGCAGGGTCCAAGGGCTGGTAACCCCTGGCTGGGGTTAATATCGCTTTATTAAAAATGTGTTAAAAAATTTGATTTTAAGATTTCAACAACATTAAATAAGATCGTTAACTAAGACACATATCAAAGTACTTCTACTTAGCAAAAATACTTACAATTTCATTCTCATTCGTTTTCATCAACAATTTTACTCGTATGCACCCGTATTCGTACTCATACAATACACAGCTTCTAGATGTATTTACTATTAATATATACCAATCGGAAACCATCATGATCAGCCATAATTGATTGGAATTTGGAGTCTTTCATGTAGGGTTTACCTTTTGACTAATTGTAAGAATTATTGCAACTAAATTCCAAGCTTAAAAGTTAATCAAATTGACTACATATACATGCATATTCACGTCCATAATTCTATCACCATAACCCATTTGATTTTAATCTTAATCTTAATTTTCTTTCTACTTAAACACTTTCATTCAAGAACACATCTATATTCAGCAACCTTTCTTCATCTACATCAAATTCTACTTCAAAATCTAATCTATAATCGTCGTAAGAAAAATCATTCAAGAATCATTTCAAGTTTACTAGATTACTACCAAGCTTTCTAATCCAATCCAAGTACTCATCCAAGATCAAGAAACCTTTGTTATTTATAGTAGGTTATCTTTCTTATTCAAGGTTGAAGGTATTTCATATGCCCGAGAGACATATTAAATTAACGTGGCTAATGTGTTATGATCCAAGTCGGGTCATACCCAATAACAAGCTTATCGACACTTTATAAGTATTTAATCGTAACGATTGGATCATTAAGTAAATACGCGACACTTGAACTTTAGAAAATTGGTTTTCTGAAATATTATCACTTGAGATAAATTATTTGGATAATTTATAAATACAAAGGATTTAATTATTTATAAGTTTAAATAATTAAGATGTGCTATGTTTTATAAATAGGTTTATAAAATTGCAAGTAACAATAAAATGCATGGTCTTTTAATTACAAGTTTTTTTTTACAAAATCTTGTTATTAACATAGTGGGGGTGGTGGTTTTGGAGCCCCAAGGAAAGACCACCATGCTTGTTTTTTGTTGCTTTCCACATAGTACATTTATCAAGGGCATGCTTGTTTTCTCTTTAACCAAGTATTGACTCATGCATTCTAGTGATAAGTTGTAAAAACTCTCCTCTTCTTCTCTTGCACCTGCTGGCCAAAATACATAGAGAAAAAAGAGTGAGTTTTGAGTTTAATTGCAAGCTCATTTCAAGTGTAATCAAATCCTAACCAAAGTGCAAAGTGTTGGTGATAAGTTTGGGGTATAACAACTTGAGGTTTCATTGTTTTGAGACTTCATTCATCATCATCTTCTTGGGAACTGCTGGCCGATTTTATTGCAAAGAAACAAGTGGGTTTCAAGCTTGTTTTACTAGCTCATTAAAGTTCTAAGGCCCAACCAATTCAAGGGTGTGTTGGTGCATTGTTTCATCATCTTCTTGTTCCTTAAACTCACCGTCAATTAACTTGAGGAGGTATTACTTTCTTCCTTCTTGTTATATATATATATATATATGTAAGCATTTATCCATGACTTGATATGAAAATGGGATTTAACAAATTGCTTATCAAATGTTCTTGTTCTCTAAATGCTTCCGCTTGCTTTTAATATCTTAAAATGGGTTTTATGATTGAGTAAACTACATTAATATGTTACTAGCTAAAATTGTTAAATTCCATCAATGGTATCTAGAGCCGAGGTCTATGGATTATGCTTCTTATATTGTTTTAAACCCACTATATTTGCATTTCAAGTACATGCATGAAAATGAAATGCAAAAATTGTCGGGTTTGGGTGGGTTTGGAATTTTGGCCGAATTTTAGGAGACCCAAAATGGGTTTTTGGGTTCTTCCATTTGGTCAAATTTTGGTTGAATGTTAATGTTCACAATCAAAGCATTGACCTTATGTTTGGTTGAATGTTTGGTTGATTTAATTCATTCATATGTAATTTATTTTGGTTATGTAATTTATTTTATATTTGGTATGTAAAATAGATTAGGTTGTATTTTCATTTTAGAAAATGTATTAGGATATAATTTTGTAAAAATGAAGATGCAAGATCAAGACAAAGAAAATGCAAGATCAAGAAGCATATAGATGCAAGTTTAAGTGGGAGATTTAAAATCTCCTACCTTGTGTTATAACCCCATAACCGGTGGCATTTTGTTTTCGGCTAAACAAAATGCCTACAAAAAGGCTTGATTGTGAATATATTATTTTGCATGCGTGGTTGTTTTGTATGATTATGGATTGTATGTTTTTATGCTACAAGTTAATCACACAAGTTAACAACAAGCTAAAATGAAATTTAATTGGTTAAATTAGACGTTTATTAACGACATGCAAAACGACAATTTAAATGGTTAAATTGAAATGGCTAAAAGGACACTAATAAACGGTTATTAAGAACATGATAAGGATCATATATATAAAATGGTTTATATCAAGTAATTAGCTTAATTACAAGACATGAAAATGTTTTTTCACAAGTACCATACACTAAATGCATGTTGGTGTGTGGCATAAAAGTTTTCTTAAACTAGAATTAATGGAAACTTAAAATACCTTTAATTAACAAGGTAAACAAGTTAAACGTCATCCTTTTGTGCAACACTTAAAAATATTAGGGAACTCATAATGGGATAAAGGTCACCTAACCGTTATGAGCAAACTAATATGATTGAGGTGAATTTCATACACTTGTGGGATAAAGGTCACCTAACCACCAATATGTTGAATTTACATATTAGCACAAGTAGGACAACTTGATTTGGGAATCATGAACTTAGGGTCACTAAAGCATGAGGAACAAATAGGCGTTGATGGGATAAATATGCCATGCAAAAGGATTTCATGATCCCATAACTTAGAAGTTGCAAAAGGATTGCAATTGTCATATAATGACTACCTAGCTAAATCAAATGATGGGATAAAGGTCACCTAATCGAAATTTGGTTTACCGTTGGATTCTGAAATTTAACAAATATCAATTGGATTTAAAGGGTATTGATTGTTAAATTAAAAATTGATACTTAAATAACTTTGTTAAATTTTGTAGATGGCCGCCAATAACAACAACATTCCAAATGCACCAATAAACTTTAACAACCTATCGTTGAAGTCAATCCTCAAAAATGAAAAACTCAACCATAGGAACTTCATGGATTGGTTCCGCAATCTAAGAATTGTCCTCAAACTAGAGGATAGGGCGTATGTGTTGGAAGACCCCATTCCCGATCAACCGGACGAGGATGATACGGAAGGCATGGCCTATTGGGAGAAATATTGCACCGATTCGTTGCAAGTTTCTTGCCTCATGCTTGGGACTATGATACCCGAACTCCAAAAGGACTTCGAGCATCATAGTGTATATGACATGATCACATAGTTGAAAGAGATGTTCCTTCAACAAGCTCGTGTCGAGCGATTCGAAAAGGTTCTAGCGCTTCATACATGTCGGATGGACGACTCCCAATCCGTTTCATCTTATGTCCTTAAGATGAAAAGCCTTATTGATCGAGCGAACTGTCTAAATTGCAACGTGTCTAATGAATTAGCCACGGACCTTATTCTCAACTCATTGTCAAAAAGGTTTGACACATTTGTAATGAATTACAATATGAATGGTTGGGATAAAAGCATTGGCGAATTACATGCCATGCTTAAGACGGCAGAAGCAAGCATGGGTAAAAGGGCTTCACCCTTGTTTACGATCAATGAAGGTAGGTCTAAAAACAATAACACTTCTAAGCCAAAGGCGGCTAAGAGGAAAGGACCCGCCTACCAAGGCAAGGGCAAGGGAAAGGGGAAGATGGTTACCCCAACCAACAACAACAAAAAGCAAAAGGTTGCCGGTAAAGCTAACCCCAAGGAAGATCCGTGCTTTGGTTGCGGTGAAATGGGTCACTGGAAACGCAACTGCCCAGTTTACCTAAAGGAGTTGAAAGAAAAGAGGGATGCAGGGCAAACCTCAGGTAATGTATATATGGTATACATTGAGCTTAGTATTACTTCTTCTGATACATGGGTATTAGACACAGGATGTGGAACTCATATTTGCAATTCATTGCAGGGGTTCAAAAGAAGTGATCAAGATACGGGAACAATAAGTCTCTTCATGGGAAATGGAGTAAGGGCGCAAGTGAAAGCTCAAGGAGACTTTGTTTTAAAGCTTCCAAGTGGTTTGGAACTTATTTTGAAAAATGTTTTGTATGCACCCGATTTATCTCGAAACATTATTTCTGTATCCCGTTTGAAACAATATGGTTTTAATCTTAATTTCATTAATGATGATATCCATGTTTCTTTAAATAATGTGTTCTATTTTAAGGCTTCGCCTTCGAATGGTATTTATGAATTGGTTCATGATGACACATCATACAATAGCTCAATATACCATGCAAACACCAAGAAGCTCAAAAGGGATTTGAGTGATTCCTACTTATGGCATTGTCGCCTTGGTCACATAAACAAGAATCGAATGCATACACTTCAAAAGAATGGACTTTTGAAATCAAATGAACTAGACTCGTTTGATGTATGTGAATCTTGTTTACAAGGCAAAATGACTAAAGCACCTTTCAAAGGGACCTATGAAAGGGCTAAAGACTTATTGGGATTAATACATTCAGATGTATGTGGACCCTTTAAGCCCGTAACTAGGAATGGTGAAAGATACTTCGTTACTTTCATTGATGATTTCAGTCGTTTCGGATATGTCTACTTGTTAAGACATAAGGACGAAACTTTTGAAGCATTCAAAGAGTATCAAAACGAAGTACAAAATCAACTTAATAAGACAATCAAGGTACTTCATACCGATAGAGGAGGTGAATACCTAAGCAATGCTTTCCAAGATCATCTTAAAGGTTGTGGGATTATCTCGCAACTTACTCCTCCTGGAACACCCCAACTTAATGGAGTTTCTGAAAAGAGGAACCGAACCCTAATGGATATGGTTCGATCTATGATGGCTAGAAGCTCGTTACCTCAATCATTTTGGGGTTATTGTCTATGCTTCGCGGCTCGTATTCTAAATATGGCCCCAACCAAGAAAGTGGAACGAACTCCTCATGAGATGTGGTTTGGAAAACCTCCATCTATATCATACTTAATGGTACGGGGATGTGAAGCTTACCCTAAGCGTTACGTCCCTAATAAGTTGAATGCTCGATCCACGAAGTGTATCTTCATAGGATATCCCAAGGATGATATGGGATACTACTTCTATGATCCATCCGAGCAAAATGTATTTGTTGCTCGGAAGGCTGAATTCCTTGAAGCTAAGTTCCTAATGGAAGGTAATAATGAAAGGAAGATAGATCTTGAAGAGGTTCGAGATCAAGTAGATGATACACAATTGGTTAACGCTAGCACTCAACATGAAAATGTTGAGGATGATCAAATGGATGATCAAAGTATACAAGACCTTCGCAGATCTGGTAGGATTAGTAATCCTCCTGAGAGATATGGGTTTCTCATGGATGGTTGCTATGTGGTTGATTTGGATGAACCAACAAACTACCAAGATGCTTTATCAAGGATTGATAAAGATAAATGGTAGGAAGCCATGAATGCTGAGATGCTATCTATGTATGACAACCAAGTTTGGGAACTAGTTGTACAACCTGCTAGCTCCAAGTTAGTTGATTGTAAATGGATTTTCAAGATGAAAACCGACATGCATGGAAACTAAAATACATATAAAGCTAGACTTGTAGCAAAAGGTTTCACTCAAACTCAAGGGGTTGACTATGATGAAACCTTTTCGCCTGTGGCAATGCTAAAGTCTATTAGGATATTATTTTTCCATTGCTGCTCATTATGATTATGAAATATGGCAAATGGATGCCAAGACCGCTTTCCTAAACAGATATCTTGAGGAAGATGTCTATATGGTTCAGCCTAAAGGTTTTGTCGATCCGAAACATCCTAACAAAGTATGTAAGTTAAAGAAGTCAATCTACGGATTGAAACAAGCATCTAGAATGTGGAATCATCGTTTTAATGAGGAAGCCAAGAAATTTGACTTCATTAAAAATGGTGATGAAGCTTGTGTATACAAGAAAGCTAGTGGGAACACTATCATGTTCCTTGTATTATATGTGGATGATATATTATTATTTGGGAATGATACCCGACAATGCAAGGAGTTAAAACTTGGCTAAAAAGCTGCTTCTCCATTAAGGATCTTGAAGAAGCACAATACATTTTGGGGATTAGGATCTACAGGGATAGATCCAAGAAATTGATAGGTTTGAATCAAAGTGCATACATTAAAAAGATCTTGAAAAGGTTCAAGATGGAGAACTCTAAGAAAGGTTTGGTACCTATTCAAAGAGGAACGCTCCTTAGTTCATCTCAGTGCCCGACCATGAAAGATGAACAAGAGAGAATGAAGAAAGTCCCATACGCATCTGCTATTGGGTCAATCATGTATGCAATGATATGTACTAGACCGGATGTGTCATGCGCTCTTAGCTTGACAAGTAGATACTAGAATAACCCAGGAGACAGTCATTGGATTGCGGTTAAAAGTATATTGAAATACCTTAGGAGGACTAAGGATATGTTTCTTATATACGGGTCTGGTGAGGAGGAACTCGCTGTAAAAGGTTACGTGGATGCAAGTTTCCAAACTGATCGAGATGATTCTCGATCACAATCCGGTTATGTCTTCACATTAAATGGAGGTGCGGTCTCTTGGAAGAGTTCAAAACAGGATATTGTTGCCTTATCCACTACAGAGTCGGAGTACATTGCCGCCTCATTGGCAGCTTAGGAAGCTGCATGGATGAATAAATTCATCGATGACTTAGGAGTAGTCCATTCCATTCAGGACCCTCTTGAGATCTTTTGTGACAACGAGGGTGCGATTGCTCAAATCAAGGAACCTCGTGCACACCAAAAGACGCGTCACATTGAGTGGAGATTCAACTACATAAGGGATGAAGTTGAAAAAGGAAAGATTTGTATTCGCAAAGTTCACACAGATCTTAATATAGCGGACCCACTCACGAAGCTCTTACATGGTCCAAAACATCAAGGGCATGTTAGTGCATTAGGGCTTCGATATTCTAGTGATTGGTTGTGATCTATTTATGTATCGTAACGGAACGAAATGGTTCAAACTCGTTAATATAATTATGGTGTTAATTTGTTAATCTTGATTCAGGTTCCTATTTTGCATATTTTATCCATGAATAAGTAATTATTCTAAATTCCGTAGTCGATCACATTTGTGGGAGCAAGTGTGAGGTTTAGACTATTATGAACTTGGATTGGTATACATTCAAGGGGTGAATGTGGGGCAAGGTTGCAACCATGGTTCATAGATATTTGTGGGATACAAATATTGGAAGACCCGCCCTCAAGATTTACTAAATGGAACCTTTGTGGTTGATCACATGTATTCTTGAGTAAAGGCGAATATCATTGTATCCTCAGACCTGAGATACATATTGGGTTCGAATATTTACCATGTACTGTGCCTTGATTCTTTCCTTCGCTATTCTGAAATATGGTAGTTCATAAGGAAGAGCTCAGGTATAATGCAAGGTGTATATTTAGGACGTATGTAGTCAAGATGGAATTTGTCCCTCTTATTCGTTGAAAGTCAGATGTCTAAGGCCTGATAAAGTTAGATCTAAAAGAGAATGATCATTCTGTGTCTCTTGGATTTAACATGACATCTAGGACGAAAGGATAGAATGAAAGATTCACCTATTCACATTCGAGAGGAAACTCGAAAGGGATGATGTTATTGAATGGAACTAAGTCATAACATATTGGGGGTGATGGACGGTCGTTAGGTGGTATCCATCACTTGCATTAATTTCTTATGTTTCTCGTGCAAGTGGGAGATTGAAGGTATTTCGTATGCCCGAGAGACATATTAAATTAACGTGGCTAATGTGTTATGATCCAAGTCGGGTCATACCCAATAACAAGCTTACCGACACTTTATAAGTATTTAATCGTAACGATTGGATCATTAAGTAAATACGCGACACTTGAACTTTAGAAAATCGGTTTTTTGAAATATTATCACTTGAGATAAATTATTTGGATAATTTATAAATACAAAGGATTTAATTATTTATAAGTTTAAATAATTAAGATGTGCTATGTTTTATAAATAGGTTTATAAAATTGCAAGTAACAATAAAATGCATGGTCTTTTAATTACAAGTTTTTTTTTTTACAAAATCTTGTTATTAACATAGTGGGGGTGGCAGTTTTGGAGCCCCAAGGAAAGACCACCATGCTTGTTTTTTGTTGCTTTCCACATAGTACATTTATCAAGGGCATGCTTGTTTTCTCTTTAACCAAGTATTGACTCATGCATTCTAGTGATAAGTTGTAAAAACTCTCCTCTTCTTCTCTTGCACCTGCTGGTCGAAATACATAGAGAAAAAAGAGTGAGTTTTGAGTTTAATTGCAAGCTCATTTCAAGTGTGATAAAATCCTAACCAAAGTGCAAAGTGTTGGTGATAAGTTTGGGGTATAACAACTTGAGGTTTCATTGTTTTGAGACTTCATTCATCATCATCTTCTTGGGAACTGCTGGCCGATTTTATTGCAAAGAAACAAGTGGGTTTCAAGCTTGTTTTACTAGCTCATTAAAGTTCTAAGGCCCAACCAATTCAAGGGTGTGTTGGTGCATTGTTTCATCATCTTCTTGTTCCTTAAACTCACCCTCAATTAACTTGAGGAGGTATTACTTTCTTCTTATATATATATATATATATATATATATATATATATATATATATATATATATATATATATATATATATATATATATATATATATATATATATATATATATGTAAGCATTTATCCATGACTTGATATGAAAATGGGATTTAACAAATTGCTTATCAAATGTTCTTGTTCTCTAAATGCTTCCGCTTGCTTTTAATATCTTAAAATGGGTTTTATGATTGAGTAAACTACATTAACATGTTACTAGCTAAAATTGTTAAATTCCATCAAAGGTAATACTCATATCCAAACTTTGATTCGATTTCTATAACTATAAACTATCTTGATTCGAGTAATAATCTTACTTGAAATTGTTTTCGTGTCATGATTCTGCTTCAAGAACTTTCAAGCCATCAAAGATCCATTCAAGCACAAGATTAGTTTTGTCATTTCCAGTAGGTTTACCTACTATACTTGAGGTTGTAATGATGTTCGTAATATCATTCGATTCATATATAAATAACTATCTTATTCGAAGATTTGAAAACGTAATCACTAGAACATAGTTTAGTTAATTCTAAACTTGTTCGCAAACAAAGTTAATGCTTCTAACTTGACTTTTAAAATCAACTAAACACTTGTTTTATATCTATATTATATGCTAACTTAATGATTTAAAACCTGAAAACATGAAAAACACCGTAAAACCGGATATACACCGTCGTAGTAACACCGCGGGCTGTTTTGGGTTAGTTAATTAAAAACTATGATAAACTTTGATTTAAAAGTTGTTCTTTTGGGAAAATTATTTTTCTTATGAACATGAAACTATATCCAAAAATCATGGTTAAACTCAAAGTGGAAGTATGTTTTCCAAAATGGTCATCTAGACGTCGTTCTTTCGACTGAAATGACTACCTTTACAAAAACGACTTGTAACCTGTATTTCCGACTATAAACTTATACTTTTTCTATTTAGATTCATAAACTTAAGTTCAATATGAAACCATAGCAACTTGAATCACTCAAAACGGATTTAAAACAAAGAAGTTATGGGTAAAACAAGATTGGATAATATTGCTTGTTGTAGCCACGTGAAATTTGTAACAAATCTATACAAATCATATCCTAGCTAACTTATATTTTATTATACATGTATTCTAATATATTATGTAATCTTGGGATACCATAGACACGTATGCAAATGTTTTGACATATCATATCGACCCATGTATATATATTATTTGAAACAACCATAGACACTCTATATGCAGTAATGTTTGAGTTAGCTATACAGGGTTGAGGTTGATTCCAAATATATATATACTTTGAGTTATGATCTAGCCTGAGACGTGTATACACTGGGTCGTGGATTGATTCAAGATATATATATATATATATATATATATATATATATATCGATTTATTTCAGTACATCTAACTGTGGACAACTAGTTGTAGGTTACTAACGAGGACAGCTGACTTAATAAACTTAAAACATTAAAAAGTATTAAAAATGTTGTAAATATATTTTGAACATACTTTGATATATATGTACATATTTGTTATAGGTTCGTGAATCGACCCGTGGCCAAGTCTTATTTTTCGACGAAGTGAAGATCTGTGAAAGTGAGTTATAGTCCCATTTTTACTCTCTAATATTTTTGGGATGAGAATACATGCAGTTTTGAAAATGATTTACCAAATAGACAGAAGTATTGAAACTACATTCTACGTTGAATCGTTATACCGGATATCGCCCTTGTTGAACTTGGTAGCCTAAGAATTGGTGTTTATTATAATTGCCACCAATTGACGCGAATCCTAAAGATAGATCTATGGGCTTTGACACGCCCCAGTCAGAGAATTTGAACTGCTTTAGTACTTCGATATTTATATATGGGGATATTCTAGATGCATTTGTTAATGTCGGTTACCAGGTGTTGAACAATATGAATGATTTTTATGCAGATTGCATGTTATTGAAAGATGAAATCTTGTGGTCTATTATTACAATTTGATATATAGGTTAAACCTATAACTCACCAACATTTTTGTTGACGTTTAAAGCATGTTTATTCTCAGGTGATTATTAAGAGCTTCCGCTGTTGCATGCTAATTTATGGACAAGAGTTGGAGTCAGCATGCTTGTATAATACTGTTTAAAAACTGCATTCGAAGACATATATATTGTTTTGTAATATTATTGTAAACCATTATGTAATGGTCGTGTGAAAACGCTATATTTTAGATTATCATTATTTGATAATCGTCGTAATATTTTAAAGGTTATGGTTTGTTTTAAAAATCGAATGCAGTCTTTGAAAAATGTGTCATATAGAGGTCAAAGCCTCGCAACGAAATCAATTAATATGGACCGTTTATAATCGATATGAACGGGACATTTCATGTGATGACAGTGATGCCACCCTTCTTAGGTACACATTGAACTGGGGTTACCCATGGACTATCATAGATTGGATAAATTAAACCTGCATCGAGCAGTATAATAATTTCTTTCTTAACAACATCTTGCATATTAGGATTTAGTCTTCATTGGCGTTGCAGATATGTTTTATGACCTTCTTCCATAAGGATTTTATGTGTGCAATACGAAGGACTTATACCTTTAATGTCATGAATCTTCCATGCAATAGCTGGTTTATGAGCTTTTAGCATAGAAATGAGTTGAGAATTTTCATTTTCTGTAAGAGAAGACGATATTATTACAGGTAATTCAGATTCACCATGTAAATAAGCGTATTCAAAATGGTTTGGAAGTGGCTTTAATTCTAATATCGGTGGTTCTTCTATTTATTTGTATCAATATCTGTCTTCCTCTTTTAGCATTTGAAGTTCTTCTGTTGTTGGTTTATATTCATTAGCCATAAGTGTAGCTAACATTTCAGCTTCATCAATTGGTTCAGTTCCTTCTCCTAAAGAACATTCTCCGGTTCCTTGTAATTCTGAAAATTCTTGTAACAATTCTGCTTGTGAATCTATAGTTTGGACATAATAACATGTACCAACTGAAAAGGTAACACTCTCGTCCTCTATACTTAGGGTCAATTTCTTATCAAACACGTCTATTATTGCTTTAGCCGTGTTTAAGAATGGTCTTCCTAATATGAGAGGAACTCGAGAATCTTCTTCCATGTCCAAAATAACAAAGTCTACTGGAAATACTAAAGTACCAACTTTAACTAGCATGTTCTCCATTATCCCTCTAGGATATTTTATTGATCGATCGGCTAGTTGTATGCTTATTCATGTTGGTTTCAAATCTTCAAGGTCTAGTTTAGCGTATAGTGAATACAACATTAAATTTATACTAGCACCTAAGTCTGCCAATGCTTCTATTGAACTAAGACTACCCAGAAAATATGGAATTGTGAAACTTCCAGGATCTGATAATTTTTCTGGTATCTTATTCAACAGTACTGTAGAATAATTAGCATTCATTGTAACAGCCGTGAGTTCTTCTATTTTCTTTCTATTTGTGATTAGATCTTTCAGGAATTTAGCATATCTTGGCATTCCTGAAATCACATCAATGAAAGAAAGATTGATATTTATTTGTTTAAACATATCCAAGAATTTGGATTGCTCGGCTTCAAGTCTTTCTTTTCTCATTTTACTCGGGTAAGGAAGCGGTGGTTGGTATAGTTTAACATAAGGATTTACCTTAGCTGTGTTATCTTCATTAACCTTTTCAACTACTGGTTCTGATTCCTTCTCTTGCTCAGGCTGTGGTGCCTGTGTAGTAGGAATAGAGTCATCAGAAATTACAGGTATTTCAGGTGGTTTAAGTGTAATACCACTTCTTGTGGTAATGGCTTTAGATGTTTTATTTCAGGGGTTGGCATTTGTATCGCTAGGTAGACTCCCCGGTTTTCTTTCACCAATTAACTTTGCTAGGTTACTTACTTCTTGTTCCAGATTTTGGATAGAAGCTTGTTGATTTCTAAATGCTTGAGCATTTTGTTCATTAGTTTGTTTCTGAGATGTGAAAAACTGAGTTTGAGATTCATCTAGCTTCGACATCATATCTTCTAAATTTAGCTTTTTATCATCGGTTTGTGGTGGTTTATTTGGAAAAATAGGTCTTTGCTGATTGTAAGTATTGTTAGATACTTGTTGATTGGTAGGACCTTGTTGGTTGTTGTATGGAACATTTTGGTTATAATTTTGATTTTGATTGTTGTTTGGTCTTGGCGGTTGATAATTATTTTGATAATTATTTCCAGGCCTTTGGTTCATGTATGAAACATTCTCTCTTTGTTCCATTGTTTGTTCAATACTGAGACAATCTTTTGTCAAATGTGGTCCTCCACACTGCTCACAACTAATGCGTATTGCGGAAATGGAATCATTGTCAAGACTAGAATCTTTAGTCATCTTTTCCATTCGTCTCTCGAAAGCATCTAACTTTGCGGAAATGGAATCATTGTCATGACTAGAATCAGCTCTAGCCGCTTTAGATGAACGAAAGATATCTTTTTTGTGGTGCCACTCATGTGAGTGGGAGGCTGTGTTATCAATAATTTTGTGAGCTTTAGTTGCGGTTTTCTTCATAATGGAACCACCAGCTACTGTGTCGATGTCTTTTTGTATGGCAACGTCGACACCTTGGTAGAATATTTGTACTATTAGATAAGTGTCTAAACCATGTTGAGGACATCCTCTCAACAACTTTTCGAATCTTGTCCACACCTCATATAATGTTTCAATTGGCTTGTGCGCGAACGTAACAATTTCTCCTTGAAGTCTCACGGCTTTAGATGCCAGAAAGAATCTTTTAAGAAATTTCTCAACTAAAATATCCCATGTATCAATCGCTCCTTCAGGTAACGATTCTAACCAATCTTTGGCTTCTAAAATGTCCCGTTCATATTGATTATAAACTTTCCATATTAATTGATTTCGTTGCGAGGTTTTGAACTCTATATGAGACGTTTTTCAAAGACTGCATTCGTTTTTAAAACAAACCATAACCATTATTTTATCGACAAGGTTAAAAAGACACAATGTAGATTATCCAGAAATGATAATCTAAAAATATCACACTTACACACTACCAATACATATTGGTTTACAATATTAATATGTTACAACAAAATAAATCCCGAATGTAGTTTTAAACAATATTATACAAGCATGCTGACAACAAATCTTGTCCATATATTAGCATGCAACAGCGGAAGCTCTTAATAATCACCTGAGAATAAACATGCTTTAAACATCAACAAAAATGTTGGTGAGTTATAGGTTTAACATATATATTTATCAAATCGTAATAATAGACCACAAGATTTCATATTTCAATATACATCCCATACATAGAGATAAAAATCATTCATATGGTGAACACCTAGTAACCGACATTAACAAGATGCATATAAGAATATCCCCTATCATTTCGGGAAATCCTTCGGACATTATAAAAACGAATTCGAAGTACTAAAGCATCCGGTACTTTGGATGGCGTTCGTTAGGCCCAATAGATCTATCTTTAGGATTCGCATCAATTAGTAGATCGGTTTACTAATTCTTAGGCTACCAAGCAAAAAGGGGCATATTCGGCTTCGATCATTCACCCATATAATGTAGTTTTATTTACTTGTGTCTATTCCGTAAAATATTTATAAAACTGTATGTATTCTCATCCCAAAATATTAGATTTTAAAAGTGAGACTATAACTCACTTTCACAGATTTTTACTTCGTCGGGAAGTAAGACTTGGCCACTGGTTGATTCACGAACCTATAACAAATATGTACATATATATACATATATATATATATATACATATACATATATATATATACATATATATATATATACATATATATATATATACATATATATATATATACATATATATATATATACATATATATATATATATATATATATATATATATATATATATATATATATATATATATATATATATATATATATATATATCAAAGTATGTTCAAAATATATTTACAACATTTTTAATACGTTTTAATGTTTTAAGTTTATTAAGTCAGTTGTCCTCGTTAGTAACCTACAACTAGTTGTCCACAGTTAGATGTACAGAAATAAATCGATATATATTATCTTGAATCAATCCACGACCCAGTGTATACATGTCTCAGGCTAGATCACAACTCAAAGTATATATATTTTTGGAATCAACCTCAACCCTGTATAGCTAACTCAAACATTACTGCATATAGAGTGTCTATGGTGGTTCCAAATAATATATATACATGGGTCGATATGATATGTCAAAACATTTGCATATGTGTCTATGGTATCCCAAGATTACATAATATATTAGAATACATGTATAATACAATATGAGTTAGCTAGGATATGATTAATATAGATTTGTTACCAATTTTCACGTAGCTACAACAAACAAAATTATCCAATCTTGTTTTACCCATAACTTCTTCGTTTTAAATCCGTTTTGAGTGATTCAAGTTGATATGGTTTCATATTGAACTTAAGTTTATGAATCTAAATATAAAAGTATAAGTTTATAGTTGGAAATATGGGTTACAAATCATTTTTGTAAAGGCAATCATTTCAGTCGAAAGAACGACGTCTAGATGACCATTTTGGAAAACATACTTCCACTTTGAGTTTAACCATGATTTTTGTATATAGTTTCATGTTCATAAGAAAAATCATTTTCCCAGAAGAAAAACTTTTAAATCAAAGGTTATCATAGTTTTTAATTAACTAACCCAAAATAGCCTGCGGTGTTACTACAACGGCGTATATCCGGTTTTATGGTATTTTTCGTGTTTTCAGATTTTAAATCATTAAGTTAGCATATCATATAGATATAGAACATGTGCTTAGTTGATTTTAAAAGTCAAGTTAGAAGGATTAACTTTTGTTTGCAAACAAGTTTAGAATTAACTAAACTATGTTCTAGTGATTACAAGTTTAAACCTTCGAATAAGGTAGTTTTATATATATGAATTGAATGATGTTATGAACATAATTACTACCTCAGGTTTTACGAATAAACCTACTAGAAATGGGAAAAATAGATCTAGCTTCAAAGGATCCTTGGATGGCTTGAAAGTTCTTGAAGTAGAATCATGACACGAAAACAAGTTCAAGTAAGATTTCCACTCGAAATGAGATTGTTAAAGTTATAGAAATTGAATCAAAGTTTGAATATGAGTATTACCTTGTATTAGAAAGGTATCTTACTGTAAATAAGAAAGATTTCTTGAGGTTTGATGATCACTCAAAGTGGATTTGCGAAATTGGAAGTAAGCTAGCAAACTTGGAAGTGTTGTTAGTGTGTTCTTGAGTAGTTGTTTTATAACTTGGTTTATGTATGGATTTATGAACTAGATTGAGCTAGATTTTGATGAAGATGATGAAGAACACTTAGAACAATGGAAGAACACTTGAGAGAGAGTAGGTTGATGCATGAAAATTGAAAATGAAAGTGTGTTTTTGGTTCCTCATTCACGTGAATGTATGAGTCAATATAGGCTCCATTAGTTTGTTGTTTTGTTAGATATTTCTTGCTAGATGTTAAATGATGGTTCCCACATGTGTTAGGTGACTCACAAGGGCTGCTAAGAGCTGATCATTGGAATGTATATACCAATAGTAAGTACATTTAGAAGCTAGGTATTGTACGAGTACGAATACGGGTGCATACGAGTAGAATTGTTGATGATAATGAACAAGGATGTAATTTTAAGCATTTTTGTTAAGTAGAAGTACTTTGATATGTGTTTTGAAGTCTTTAAAAAGTGTAAGAATACATATTAAAACACTACATGCATATACATTTTAACTGAGTCGTTAAGTCATCGTTAGTCGTTACATGTAAGTGTTGTTTTGAAACCTTTAGGTTAACGATCTTGTTAAATGTTGTTAACCCATTATTTAATATATCTAAAGAGATGTTAAATTATTACTTTATCATGATATTATGATATATTAATATATCTTAGTATGATATATATATACAGTTAAATGTCGTTACAACGATAATCGTTACATATATGTCTCGTTTCGAAATCATTAAGTTAGTAGTCTTGTTTTTACATATGTAGTTCATTGTTAATACACTTAATGATATGTTTACTTATAATTTATCATGTTTATATAGTGTATCAATATCTTAATATGATTCATATGTAATTAGTAAGACGTTGTTATAATGATATTCGTTATATATATCGTTTTCGAGTTTCTTAATTCAATAGTCTCATTTCTATGTATATAACCCATTGTTAAAATACTTAATGAGATACTTACCTATCATAATAACATGTTAACTATATATATATATATATATATATATATATATATATATATATATATATATATATATATATATATATATATATATATATATATATATATATATATATATATATATATATATCCATATATATGTCATCATATAGTTTTTACAAGTTTTAACGTTCATGAATCGCCGGTCAACTTGGGTGGTCAATTGTCTATATAAAACCTATTTCAATTAATCAAGTCTTAACAAGTTTGATTGCTTAACATGTTGGAAACACTTAATCATGTAATTATCAATTTCATTTAATATATATAAACATGGAAAAGTTCGGGTCACTACAGCTTCTCCCTTTAAAGTCCAGGGAAATAACATGAGAAAGATCTGTTCATCCTCAACTTCTCTGATTTTAAATAAAGTACAGATCCTATTAAAGGTTCGAAGATGTTCGTTTGGATCTTCTTTTGGCGTACCACTAAATTGGCATTGATTAGTTACCATGTGTAGGATTTGTCCTTTGATTTTATAATCTGGTGCATTAATGTCTGGTTGAGTAATGACATGTCCTTGGCCAGTGCGTGTAGCTCTCATTCGATCCTCCATACTTAGAGGTTCCTGAATTTCCATGATTGAATTTGTTGAATCTGAATCACTAGAGGATTCTAATTTAATGGTTTCTTCCTCAACAATCTCCGGTTGAATAATTTGTGATTCAGGAGGAATGATTAGTGGTTCAGGATCTCTGAATTATCCTTGAATATCCTCCGGGTACTCAATTGTAAAGTTGGGTTCAAAAAATGGATTATCGGAAATGTGAATTGGAGTACTTGGTCGACTAGATGATGATTCTAAAGAAAAATCAACGGCGCCGATATTGGCTAGATGTCTTGATCGAGTTACAGGAGGTGAACGTATGAAAGGTGGTGAACGTTTTCCTCGGTGCATTCACTGAATATCCTATTAGTTATAAAGATAAAAATTATATAAGTTATCAAATTAATAGACTTTTCTGATTTCGCCCACGTTTTGAATAGCCAATAGATGCAGCAGGTTGCCAGGACCCTTTAAATCGGAAGCCCATAACTCGCCACTAACAAATCTAACTATTACTACGAACCAGAAAATTTTGGATGTCTATCAATTTAACCGCTTAAAATAATTTTTTGTCGAAATTTCAAGAAAACAAAGAAAATTCTATGTCCTAAACTAGAGCGTAGAAATGAAAAAGAAAAAGCGCGTCGAAAAATAAAAGGTCGAAAAATAAGCGTCGAAAAATAAAAGTCAAAAAATAATAATAAGAAAGTAAAGCGTTGAAACTTAAAAGTCTAAAACCTAAAAATTAAAACTTTTGTCTAAAGGTATTAAAGCTTAAAAGGAATTTTAAACAGAAAACGGCAATTACTTAAATAGGCACTGAAATTTAAAAACTTAGAATGGCGTCGCAGAATTTTAAAGAGCCTAAATCTTAATCTAAAGAAAAAGCACTTAAGGGATTTTACGAAAAAGCTTAAAAATCTAGAAATATTAAATTAACTACGGCAAAAACTAAATTTAAAACTAATTATAAACAATAAATATACAAATTACGATTAAACGATAAAAATATACAAAATATAAAAATAAAACTAAAGTTATAAAAATACAATTTTATATAGAAAATATTATATTTATATTATTTATATTAAAAATATTAATCTATATAATTAATAAAACTAATTAAAACTTAACAATACAAATTTAATTAAAAACTAAAACTAAATATTAAATAACTAAACCCTAATTAGGTTTAATAATAATAATTAATAGTAAAACTTACTCCGTAATTAATGCTTTAAGGTACCTGGCGTGTCAGACCTTTCCATGCGATCGCATAGCCTTAACACTCCATTCTCATGCGGTCGCATGAGAAGCAGGTTCAGATTAATGCAGGTTCAAATTTTGCAGGCTCAGATTTGTTTTGTAAGAGAGGAGCTCCGCGACTGCGGAGTTATGCAGGCTCAGAATCCAGCGCAGGTTAAAACTAGTTCGGCAGGTTCAGTTTTATATTATTATTTTTTACTTTGATTTTTATTTATAGAAAATATATGTAATTTAACTAAATCTTATATTTTTAAAAAAAATTACTTATTAGTTTTTATAAAAAAATAAACTTTTTAATTTAAACACTTAAAAGTATAGAAATTTATTATTATTTTTTATATTTTTATGTTTAAAACTTATTATATTTTTACAAAAATAGATTAAACACTTAATTTTTTTTATATATATAGCTTTTCGCTTCGGCGTGATGATGCCCGGCAGCGGTGCCAAAAATACTTGATGTTAAAGCAGCAAGGGTAGTACGAAATATTATTATTTTTGTTACGAAATACTATTAAATACGATACAATTTACACAAGTTATTTATTTATTTATTTATAGAATGGATATACCTAAACCTTGCTACAACACTTAAAGACAGTGTACCTAATCGTAGAGTAGTGTAGTTTTTAGTAAGTCCGGTTCGTTCCACAGGGATACAGCTGAGTTTAACGCTATATTTTTATTAACTATATTTGTATATATATATATATATATATATATATATATATATATATATATATATATATATATAAGTAGTATTATTATTATTATAAAGGGGGTTTTTACTGTTTAATGACCGGTTTGTCGATTTTAAGTCTTAATGCAAAATAATAACTTAATTTAAAGTGTAAAGTAAATGACGATAAATAAAAATGCGATAAAATAAAAGTACGATAATTAAAAGTGCAATAATTTAAAGTACATTAAATAAAATGACGATAAATAAAAGTGCGATGAGATATAAAATAAAGGAATTATGCTTATTTAAACTTCCGTAATCATGATGTTTGACGTTATGATTTTAATTTGTTACCATGGGTTAATTGTCCGTTGTCCTAGATTATTTGATATGTCCATCTAGTTTTGTCCTTAATAGTCCATCGATCATAATTATAAAGTGTGAGAGTCTTCGCCAAATTAACCTTATACCCGAAGTCAAATATTCCAACTAATTGGGGACTTAAACTGTAACAAGGTCTTAATACTTTGTTTAATGAATACACCAGGTTATCGACTGCGTGTAATCTAAGGTTTTAATACTTTATTAACAATTACACCAATTATCCTTGAATGTAATCCACCCCTGTTTTAATGAGTCCATTGACTATTAATCCATCCTCGTGTCCGGTCAAATAAACAATTATTAGTATTTATAGATATCCTGCCCACCGTACCCAGTCAAGCGTATGTGGTTATATATAAATACGTCAAGTTGTAAATCTCCATATTAAAATTAACAAGATATCATTTAGTTAATCAAATATAAAGCCCATTAATAGCCCATAGTCCAATTTCCATAAGTGTCGGTCTTTTGTCCAAACCCCAATTATGGTCCAAAGCCCAATAACCCCGTCTTTAATATTTAGTCCAATATCACAATTACTTCGACTTAAATAAGCATAATTATAACTTAGCTACGAGACATTAATTTAAAAAGAAGTTGAACATAGCTTACAGTGATTATTAATAGCATAGCGTTACACGAACAGAGTTTCGACTTAAAACCCGTAAAACATTCGTTACAATAACCTAACTAACTTATTATTAATCTTAAATTAAAATTAAAATTATAAATATAAATATATAAATATAGATTAAGAGATTGAAGTAGAAAAAGGGTGAGCAGTTCGGCAGAATGCTTGGCCTTTTATAGGCCCATTTGGAACTGTGCTGCTCCGCGATTGCGGAGGTTTTGCTCCTCACAGCTTCGCGACTGCGGAACTTTGGATTCCAGCTCACCAAAATGAATTACACGTGGGCTGCTGATAAATATAATATATAATATAATATATAATTAATTATATATTATATTATATTCTTGTGCATAATTGACTTGTACTTTTAGCTCCGTTGAGTCGTACGTTGATAGTTGGTTCATGTCCCAGTTTTGAATTTTCAAACATCCTTTCGTACGATTTAATATCTTGTACTTTGCGTTTTGCGGTTTGTACTCTTGTAATTTTGAGTCGTTTCTAATCAATAAATTGAACCACTTGGATTGTACTTTGTGCTTTTTAGCGTTTTGGTCATTTGCGTCTTCAAATCGTTAATTCTGTCTTTTGTCTTCACCTTTTATTATTTAAACGAATATCACTTGGAATTAGAACAATTGTGTGATGACCCGTCCTAATCCACCTGGACGAAGTGTTCAACAACTGGTTCCATTGCGAGGTACAGACCTCTATATGTCTTGAACGACTCCATGTAATATCTTTAAAATGAGCAAATGCACAGCGGAAGACTTAATTCGTACCAGAGAATAAACATGCTTAAAAGTGTCAACCAAAAGGTTGGTGAGTTCATAGGTTTATCATATCAATCATTTCAATATATTAATAGACCACAAGATTTCTATTTATAAATATATGTACACTCGCAAGTGTATAAAACCGTTCTGCTTATGTTGAGGCCTCAGTAACCAACCTTAACAATAATATAATAAGTCATCTTCGTAGAGATGGATACGTACACTCGCAAGTGTATAAATAATCCTCGAAGTACTAAACATCCGCCCACTAGCTCTTATGTCTGGTGCAGCCTACAGGATGGGGGTGTTAAGCCCGATAGATCTATATTTAGGATTCGCGCTTACATGCTATTATAACATGTAACTAAATTACCTAGCACATCAATCCGCAGAATATCATTTTTAATCACTTGTCTCTATTTCGTAAAGCATTTATAAAAGCAGCGCATGTATTCTCAGCCCAAAAATATATATTGCAAAAGCAATTAAAAAGGGAGCAAATGAAACTCACCATACTGTATTTTGTAGTAAAAATACATATGACTATATTGAACAATGCAGGGTTGGCCTCGGATTCACGAACCTATATCATTTATATATATATTAACACACATAATTGTAATCGAACAAATTTTATATATTATTATTGATATAAATGTTATCTTAATAAATTACATGTTTTGTTAATGACTTAATTAATATATTCATTTTATATGCTTTTAAATAAATAAATAATTTTTCTTATAGGAGTATTAATATAGTTTTTATTAAATATATTTCTAAATTAACTAATTTTTATAATAATAATAATACTAATAATGATAAAAATAATAATACTTTAACAATAATAATCATAATGATAATGGTAACATTAATAATAAAATAATAATGATAATAATAATAATAATAATAATAATAATAATAATAATAATAATAATAATAATAATAATAATAATAATAATAAAAATAATAAAAATAATAATACCTAAATGGGAGTTCATCAACATAAAAGGAGCCCAAAAATATATAGTCCATTAGTATGGTTACTTGGATCTACAAAGCCCATGCATGGAGTTAGCCCAACAATAGGCCCAAGTAACCTTGGATCAAACCCAATACTTGCTATTTAATAAATAATTTTTTTTTGCTGCAGGTGAGAATTAAACCCGGGACCTCTTGATTAACAATTCCATACCAAACCACTCGTCTGTTGGTTCATATCAGATATAATACTCCAGATTAATTTTATAATCTATCTCTATCTGTATCCAGTTTTTCTTCATCAACTAATTATCATCTTCCTTCATGGTTACCATTATAATTATTTTTATTAAAGAGACAGTAATCATCTCCATTCATAATTTCATGTTCGCTGTTTCATTAATAACCTCGTTTTCTTCATCAATGAACCTCACCCTCATACTCAAGGTCATCATCAACGTCTTTCTTGTTTAATTATCATAACGTTTAATATCATGAACTGTATTAATATGAAAATTAAGATCTCGTATCATCTTAACATCATATCAACTCATTCATCTTTATTATTATCATTATTTTTCGTTATTAATGTTTCACAGAATTCGCCTGTCTTCCCCAAGAAGTCAACTCAAACTCCTCACACATATGTATTATAAACCCATGATAATATCATACGTCAATTAATATAAAAAGAGCCCCAACCTAAATACTTACTCTCTTATTTAATTATAGTCGTCCCTACAGCACCACTAATACGTTCCAAGGGGAATTCGCTAAGTTTAATGATCCAAATAATATTAAAGAAGTCCCCCTTGGCAAATAAGATTGATCCACAATATATAATGGGTGGGGTATCGGTTTGGAAATACAAAATTTAAACTGCAGATACAACAAACAAAAAGTAACGCATGCTTTCCTTATTATAATCGCTATCCTCTCCACTTTATTCTCTTAGCCATCATCGTTATCTTTGCATTATCATCAACATTTTTATTTATCTCAAGACTGCTTAACCGAAAAGAAAATAAATAAAGAACACAGCAGCGGTATTAATTTGGGTTCAGTGGGTGTGACGATTAAAACAGAAAACGAAAGTTGTAGTAGATTTCAAGGTCGAGAAGGTGTTTTGAAAAGTGGTGGAAGTGAAGATATAATTGAGCTTTAAACAGAAGTATTGTAATAATAGCTTTTCAAGATTATTTGGGTTCTGTTGTACAGGAGAACAGGCGTAACAGCAACCCATGGTTGTTTTAGAAGTGGCGAGTTTATGATGGTGTGGGTTCATGGTGGTGTTTAAAGGTGATAGTGTTATGGTGGTTCACGGTTGAAGAAGAGAGATAGAAAATAGATGATGGTGGTTTGGTTTTTGTGGTTTTGACTTTCGAACGATAATCGAATTGAAATGAATCAGACCAATATGCGAGAAAAGGAAACCCAGATAGATAGATAGTAGCGAGCAGGTTGGTGTTGTTTGTATGTTGATCAAGGTGGTGGCGATATCGTTTGTTAAAAGGTGGTGGAAGTGGAAGTGGGTGTGGTTGTAATGGTAATTGATAAAGATAGTGAAAATGAATTGGAATAGTTTTACTTTAACAGAATTGATCACCTGTTATATATAGTCGAATATTGTATATGAGTAATTCACTCAGGAAAAGAAAGAAAAAAAAATTATAAAGGAAAAAAAAAGTTGAAAACATAATTTGTTTGTATTCAATCTTTGGATTCGATTTGTGACTAGTTCAGAGACAGAAATCAAGATTTGGTCAGATCTGATTACGATGTAACAAGGATCCTAATATACATATCTGATTAAACGTAATTTGTATTAATAAATAATTAAGTATATATTATTACTAGTAATTATTATATAAATAATAATAAAATTAAATATAATAATAATAATATCAATATTTCTAATATTAATAATAAATATATTAATAACAATAAAAATAATAATGATAATAAAAAATGATAATTTTATTGAGTTCTATAATAACAATCATTAAAAATAATAATAATAATACTATTAATAACACTACATATAATGATATTATTATTATTGATAATAATATAACTAATAATAATATAACTACTCATACATCAATTTTTATATATATAAATACTTAGATTAAAAAAAAAGTATAATGATTATTAATATAACACTTATTCTTTAACTTGAAATTACATTTATTAATAATTGTATCATATTTTATATGAATACATCTGTTGCATACTTGCTATCTATTTAGTTTTTAAATGTTATTATTAATAGAAATAACATACATCTATTTATATGTAATCATTTTAATGATATCTTAATTATTCTATTTATTATTTTATATATATGACAACATTCAGTTAATAATAATCATATCTTATTTATATATAAATTCCTTTATAAATTTTAATATAATTATTTTATATTTTGTTTTTTACATATTTAATTTAAGTTATATTTTATTATTTCCATTTACCATATATCCTTACATTTACATATATATATATATATATATATATATATATATATATATATATATATATATATATATATATATATATATATATATATATATATATATATATATATATATATATATATATATATATATATATTCATATCTATTTACAAATAATTTGTAGTGACCCGAACTTTTCCATGTTTATATATATTAAATGAAATTGATATTTACATGATTAAGTGTTTCCAACATGTTAAACAATTAAACTTGTTAAGACTTGATTAATTGAAATAGGTTTCATATAGACAATTGACTACCCAAGTTGACCGGTGATTCACGAACGTTAAAACTTGTAAAAACTATATGATGACATATATATAATTATATATATAATTAACATGATATTATGATAAATAAGTATCTCATTAGGTATTTTAACAATGAGTTATATACATAAAATTGTGTTTATTGAATTAAGAAACTCGAAACGATATATATAACGATTATCGTTATAACAACGTCTTAATAATTACATATGAATCATATTAAGATATTTTTACACTATGTTTAATCATGATAAATGATAAGTAAACATGTCATTATGTATATTAACAATGAACTACATATGTAAAACAAGACTACTAACTTAAGAATTTCGAAACGAGACATATATGTAACGATTATCGTTGTAACAACATTTAACTGTATATATATATCATACTAAGATATATTAATATATCATAATATCATGATAATGTAATAATTTAACATCTCTTTAGATATAATAAACAATGGATAAACAACATTTACATGTAACGACTAACGATGACATAACGAATCAGTTAAAATGTATATAAATGTAGTGTTTTAATATGTATTCATACACTTTTGAAAGACTTTAAGACACTTATCAAAATACTTCTACTTAACAAAAATGCTTACAATTACATCCTCGTTCAGTTTCATCAACAATTCTACTCGTATGCACCCGTATTCGTACTCGTACAATACACAGCTTCTAAATGTATGTATTATTGGTATATACACTCCAATGATCAGCTCTTAGTAGCCCATGTGAGTCACCTAACACATGTGGGAACTATCATTTGGAAAATAGCATGAAATATCTCATAAAATTATAAAAATATTAGTAATCATTCATGACTTATTTACATGAAAACAAAATTACATATCCTTTATATCTAATCCATATACCAACGACCAAAAACACCTACAAACACTTTCATTCTTCAATTTTATTCATCTAATTGATCTCTCTCAAGTTCCATCTTCAAGTTCTAAGTGTTCTTCATAAATTCTACAAGTTCTAGTTTCATAAAATCAAGGATACTTCCAAGTTTACTAGCTCACTTCCAATCTTGTAAAGTGATCATTCAACCTCAAGAAATCCTTGTTGTTTATAGTAAGATATCATTCTAAATCAAGGTAATACTCATATACAAACTTTGATTCAATTCCTATAACTATAACTATCTTAATTCGAGTGATAATCTTACTTGGACTTGTTTTCGTGTCATGATTCTACTTCAAGAACTTTCAAGCCATCCAAGATCCTTTGAAGCTAGATCATTTCTTGTCACTTCCAGTAGGTTTACCTACTAAACTTGAGGTAGTAATGATGTTCATAACATCATTCAATTCATACATATAAAACTATCTTATTCGAAGATTTGAACATGTAATCACTAGAACATAGTTTAGTTAATTCTAAACTGGTTCACAAACAAAAGTTAATCCTTCTAACTTGACTTTTAAAATCAACTAAACACATGTTCTAGATCTATATTATATGCTAACTTAATGATTTAAAATCGGAAAACTCGAAAAACACCGTAAAACCGGATATACGCCGTCGTAGTAACACCGCGGGCGGTTTTGGGTTAGTTAATTAAAAACTATGATAGACTTTGATTTAAAAGTTGTTCTTCTGGGAAAATTATTTTTCTTATGAACATGAAACTATATCCAAAAATCATGGTTAAACTCAAAGTGGAAGTATGTTTTCCAAAATTGTCATCTATACGTCGTTCTTTCGACTGAAATGACTACCTTTACAAAAACGATTTGTAACTTATTTTTCTGACTACAAACCTATACTTTTTATGTTTATATTCATAAAATAGAGTTCAATATGAAACCATAGCAATTTGATTCACTCAAATCGGATTTAAAACGAAGAAGTTATGGGTAAAACAAGATTGGATATTTTTTTATTGTTGTAGCTACGGGAAATATTGTAACAATTCTATACAAATCATATCCTAGCTAACTTATATTGTATTATACATGTATTCTAATGTAATCTTGGGATACCATAGACATGTATGCAAATGTTTTGACATATCATATCGACCCATGTATATATATTATTTGGAACAACCATAGACACTCTATATGCAGTAATGTTGGAGTTAGCAATACAGGGTTGAGGTTTTTTTTCAAAAACATATATACTTTGATTTGTGATCTAGCCTGAGACGGGTATACACTGGGTCATGGATTGATTCAAGATATTATATATCGATTTATTTCTGTACATCTAACTGTGGACAACTAGTTGTAGGTTACTAACGAGGACAGCTGACTTAATAAATTTAAAACAGTAAAACGTATTAAAAATGTTGTAAATATATTTTGAACATACTTTGATATATATGTACATATTTGTTATAGGTTCGTGAATCGACCAGTGGCCAAATCTTACTTCCCGACGAAGTAAAAATCTGTGAAAGTGAGTTATAGTCCCACTTTTAAAATCTAATATTTTGGGATGAGAATACATGCAATTTTATAAATGTTTTACGAAATAGACACAAGTAATTGAAACTACATTATATGGGTGAATGATCGAAGCCGAATATGCCCCTTTTGCTTGGTAACCTAAGAATTAGTAAACCGATCTACTAATTGACGCGAATCCTAAAGATAGATCTATTGGGCCTAACGAGCCCCATCCAAAGTACCGGATGCTTTAGTACTTGGAATTCATTTATATCATGTCCGAAGGATTTCCCAGAATGATAGGGGATATTCTTATATGCATCTTGTTAATGTCGGTTACCAGGTGTTCACCATATGAATAAATTTTATCTCTATGTATGGGATGTATATTGAAATATGAAATTTTGTGGTCTATTATTATGATTTGATAATATATAGGTTAAACCTATAACTCACCAACATTTTTTGTTGACGTTTTAAGCATGTTTATTTTCAGGTGATTATTAAGAGCTTCCGCTGTTGCATACTAAAATAAGGACAAGATTTGGAGTCCATGCTTGTATGATATTATGTAAAAACTGCATTCAAGAAACTTATTTTTGATGTAATATATTCTTATTGTAAACCATTATGTAATGGTCGTGTGTAAACGGTATATTTTAGATTATCATTATTTGATAATCTACGTAATGCTTTTTAAGCCTTTATAGATAAAATAAAGGTTATGGTTGTTTTTAAAATGAAAGCAGTCTTTGAAAAACGTCTCATATAGAGGTCAAAACCTCGTGACGAAATCAATTAATATGGAACTTTTATAATCAATATGAACGGGACATTTCAGTTGGTATCCGAGTGTTGGTCTTAGAGAACCAGAAAATTGCATTAGTATGTCTTACCGAGTTTGTTAGGATGCATTAGTGAGTCTGGACTTCGACCGTCTTTTTCTTCAAAAACGATTGCTTAACATTTTTTTGTTGGAAACTATATATTATTAACATGTAAATATTATGTGATATATTAATCTCTTAACGTGTTTGATATTGTGTGATAGCTGTCTACCTCTAGTACAAATCACATTGATTCACCTAATAATAATGAAGAGTCGAATATATTTTGGGAAGATTCACACAAATCCCATTGATTCACCTAATAATAATGAAGAGTCGAATATATTTTGGGAAGATTCACAAATTCCCGAAGAGGAACCGGAAGAGGAGGAACCGGAAGAGGAGGAACCGGAAGAAGAGGAACCGGAAGAAGAGGAGGAATCGGAAGAGGAGGAACCAGAAGAAGAAGAGGTTCCGGAGGAAGAAATATTGATACCTATAGTAAATCGATTAAATAAAAGAAAATCCTCAACCAACGGACCAAAGTTAATAATGGTCAATGGTGTTTCCGCCGAGGAAGCAAAATATTGGGAAGATTACCAATTTTCCGATGAATCAGATCCCGATGAGGATTCCGATGATGTTATAGAAATTACCTCAACCCAATTTAATAAAGCGAAAGAAAATAATAAGGGATAAGGTATAAAAATAGAGAAACCCGATTCCAACCCCGATGAACTTTATATGTATCGGCAACATCCGTATTTCCTAAAATGTAACAATGACCCGGGAACCTCTAAACCACCAGGTTTTTCTAAACCATTATGGAAAACGACGGCTCGTATTAGAGGAACACCATATATTCCTAGAAAATTAGGAAAACGAACCAAGTCCAAAAAAGAAGAAACCAGTGATTCAGATTAGAGGGTTGTAATCATGTTGTGTATTATATGTATTGTAGTGTGCTTGTACTTTTATGTTCTATGTAAAAATTGCTTGTATTGTTTGTTATTACGAATCTAATCCTTGTCTATTTTACAGTATAAAAACAAAATGGACGTTAAGGGTAGACAACCGAATATTTTAGAAGACCTACCAGAGGATATGATTGAGGAAATCTTGCCTAGAGTCGGTCAGAATTCATCAGCACATTTAGTTATGGTGAAATTAACTTGTCAAACATTTGAAAGACTTTCCAGAAATGCCTTAGTTTATAAAAGGCTTTCCTTTGATAGGTGGGGTATATCACATTGGGGAGACCGTAAGTTACGCCGTGTTTTCTTTAAATCATTAAATGCAGGGAACCCAAATGCAATTTTACGCTACGGGTTAAGAACCTATTTTGACTCAACATATCCCAATATAGGATTTCGTGAATTAGAAAGAGCTTCTAACATGCAACATAAAGAAGCATGTTATGCTTACGGGTTAGTGATGTTCGATTCTTACCAAATGAGAAAAAGAACATCGGATTGCAACTTTTAAATAAAACCTTCCCACAAGTGATAGATTCAGTAGTTAGGGTGAGAAACAAGGTTTTTAGATTATTACGGGGCTGTTGGACATTACGAAACCCTCGTCCTTTTGACGACATTACAACATGCTGCCTAGCCAATGGTCATAACGGTTATTTTCTACAAGACCAAGGATGGGAAGTCGTCTTAGTAAAACCAGAATGCATGACTTGTTTCTGGACTTATGAATTACGTGTCTTTATTTCCTTTGCTGAACAACTTGCGTATTAACTAGATTTATCTTCAAAACTGTCATGTATCATAGTGTACTATATTTCATGTTATATGTAATATAGCGAAGTTGTAAGTTTGAAGAATATTTGTATGTGATATATTATTATAATCAATTTTTCATATGGAATTGTAGTAGTTGAATTGTATATTAGCTACTAAGTATGAACTTAATGGGTTGGTAGTACCCGAATTTAAACTTATAAAATGCTAATATGAAGAAAAAGCTTTTATAAATGAGTTCATATTATGCTACGAAATACTATTGACTACTCTTAATATTCTGTATGATTAACTCGATTTAGTTGGATATTTTGAAGGAAATGGCACCGACTACTCGACACACCCTGAATATGAGCGAAGAGGAATTTCGTACCTTTCTTGCTGCAAACATAGCCGCAGTAAGGGCTGCGCTACATACCAACAATAACTCTGAATCTAGCAATGCAGCTAACGGCGTAAGAAATCGTGTAGGATGCTCCTACAAAGAATTCACTGCCTGCAAACCTTTGGAATTTGATGGAACCGAAGGACCAATTGGATTGAAATGGTGGACCGAGAAAGTCGAATCAGTGTTTGCCATAAGTAAGTGTACTGAAGAAGACAAAGTTAAGTACGCTACGCATACCTTCACATGTAATGTGTTAACGTGGTGGAACAACTATCTTGAACAGGTAGGACAAAATGCTGCTTACGCACTACCGTGGTCGGTATTCAAGCAATTGATGAACGAGCAGTACCGTCCTAGAAATGAAGTCAATAAACTCAAGGCAGAACTTAGAGAGTTACGAACACAAGGGTTCAACGTTACCACATATGAACGACGATTCACAGAGTTGTGCCTATTGTGTCCGGGCGCATTCGAAGATGAAGAAGAGAAGATCGACGCGTTTGTAAAAGGGTTACCAGTAAGGATTCAAAAAGATGTGAGTTCACACGAGCCCGCTTCTATACAGAAGGCAAGTCAAATGGCTCATAAACTCATAAATCAGATTGAGGGAAGAATTAAAAAGCAGGCTGCCGAAGAAGCCAACACGAAAAAACTCAAGAGGAAGTGGGAGGAAAACGGTGACAACAGTCACCAGTACAACAACAATAACAATTACAACCACAATCGCAACAACTATCCCAACAACCGCAACAACAATCGCAACAATAACCGCAATCCTAACAATAACTACAACAAACATCCCAACAACAACAACAACTACAACAACCATTTTAACAACAATAACAATCCCAACAACAACATCAATAACAACAACGGCAACAAAAACCAAAAATAGCCATGTCATAGGTGTGAAGAAAATCATCAGGGGTTTTGCACGACATTTTGCAACAGGTATAAAAGAAATGGTCATAGCGCGACAAAGTGTGAGATCTACGGACCAAAATTTAACAGAACTAAAGGAACAAATAATGTCGGAACAAGTAATGCCGAAACGAATAGTGTCGGAGCAAGTAATACCAACGCTGTTTGTTATAAATGTGGAAAACCGGGCCACATTATTAGAAATTTCCTGAATCAGGGGAATACTAATGGGCAGGGCTGTGGAAGAGTTTTCAATATTAATGCGGCAGAAGCACAGAAAGACCCGGAGCTTGTTACGGGTACGTTTCTTATTGACGATAAATCTGCTTATGTTTTATTTGATTCGGGTGCGGATAGAAGCTATATGAGTAGAGAATTTTTTGCTAAATTAAGTTTCCCATTGACACATTTGGATAGTAAATTTTAACTCGAATTAGCAAACGGTAAATTAATTTCAGCAGATAATATATGTCGGGAGAGAGAAATTAAACTGGGGGATGAAATGTTTAAAATTGATTTAATACCAGTCGAGTTAAGGAGTTTTGATATAATAATTGGCATGGACTGGTTGAAAAAGGTAAGAGCAGAGGTCGTTTGTTACAAAAATGCGATTCGCATTATTGTGAAAAAGGAAAACCTTTAATGGTGTACGGAGAAAAGAAACAACGCGAAATTAAATCTTATTAGTAGTTTGAAGGCGCAAAAACTAATAATAAAAGGTTGTTACGTCATTCTAGCACACATCGAGGAAGTTAAACCTGAAGAAAAGAACATCAGTGATGTTCCCGTCGCAAAAAAATTTCTCGATGTATTTCCGAAAGAATTACCGGGATTACGCCCACATCGATCCGTTGAATTTCAAATAGACCTTGTACCAGGAGCTGCACCAATAGCTCGTGCTCCATACAGACTCGCACCCAGCGAAATGAAAGAATTACAAAGTTAGTTACAGGAACTTTTAGAGCGTGGTTTCATTCGACCAAGCACATCACCATGGGGAGCTCCTTTTTTGTTTGTCAAGAAGAAAGATGGTATATTCAGGTTGTGTATCGACTACCGAGAGTTGAACAAACTTACCATCAAGAACCGCTACCCACTACCGAGAATCAACGACTTATTTGATCAACTACAAGGCTCGTCTATTTGATCAACTACAAGGCTCGTCTATTTGATCAACTACAAGAATAGCTGTCAGAATAACTATCGGAATAGCTATCAAAATCTGAGGGACTCAAACTGGTTGAGGGATTCATCTCGTACGATCAGATAAAGTATTTTCGATAAGAAATAGATTATAGGATGTAGATTAGTACCTTGTAATACATAATTTACATATGCATATAATACTAAAATTCCATAAGTTACGAAGGAATCTACAGAAGCTGTCAGGCAAAGGTAACAATAACAGATACTCTAAGATATGAATTTATCTATACACTGTCTATACAATAGAGGCAGTAAGACGTGTCTAGACTTTAAGGATGATAAGTAAATAATTTTCGACACTAAATGATAAGCAAAACTTTTGACATGCTGACACGGTCGAAGTCCAGACTCACTAATGCATCCTAACGACTTATCAGTTAGACACACTAATGCAGACCTGGTTCGCTAAGACCATCGCTCAGATACCAACTATAAAGACCCGTCCTAATCTATCCGGACGAAGTCCATATCGATTATAAACGATTCTCAACAGTTGGTTACATCGCGAGGTACTTGACCTCTATATGATACATTTTACAAACATTGCATTCATTTTTGAAAAGACAATCTTTCATTACATCAAAAGTTGACGGCATGCATACCATTTCATAATATATCTAACTATAATTGACTTAATAATAATCTTGATGAACTCGATGACTCGAATGCAATGTCTTTTGAAATATGTCATGTATGACTCCAAGTAATGTCTCTAAAATGAGAAAATGCACAGCGAAAAATTTCTTTCGTACCTGAGAATAAACATGCTTTAAAGTGTCAACCAAAAGGTTGGTGAGTTCATTAGTTTATCATAAATAATCATTTCATAATTTTAATAGACCACAAGATTTTCATTTCTCATAAACATACGTCCCATGCATAGAGACAAAAATCATTCATATGGATTGAACACCTGGTAACCGACGTTAACTTAATGCATAGAATATCCCCAAAATAGAACCTCTCGTCTGTATAATAATAATCTTGAAGTTATAAAGCATTCGTACCCCGAATGGGACTTGTCAAGGTCCATAGATCTATCTTTAGGATTCGCGTCAATCAGGGGCCATTTTCCTAAATTCTTAGGTTACCAGACTTGAAGGGCGATATTCGGTTAATAATCCAACCATAGAATGTAAATTTAAGTACTTGTGTCTATTTCGTAAAACATTTATAAAAGCATCGCATGTATTCTCAGTCCCAAAAATATATATAGCAAAATCATTTAAAAAGGGAGCAAATGAAACTCACCTAATGTATTTTGTAGTAAAAATACATATGACAACATTAAATAACTGAACAATGCAGGGTTGGCCTCGGATTCACGAACCTATATCATTTGCATATATATATATATATATATATATATATATATATATATATATATATATATATATATATATATATATATATATATATATATATATATATATATATATATATATATATATATGCATAATCCTTATTTATATGCTTATAATCTTAACAACGTTATTAAAACTTTTATTTTCTTAATCAATATTATTTTTATAATAATGATATAGTTGATACTTGGTAGTAATAAAATGATAGTTTTTAATTAAAAAGGCAATCTTGTTATATATGAATTTTTCTTTTAATACAAATGTTAATTTTAATACTAATTTTAATAAGAATGATAATAATTATGATACCTAATATTACTAATAAAGGTATTAATGTTAATAATTATATTAATGATAATAATAATGATATTTATGATAATAGATGTAAAATTATTAATTTTATTGTTAACGATAGTTATGATAATAATTTTTAGTAATCTACATAATAATACTCATGATAATATATATAATAATACTTATAACGATAATAATCATAATTGTAATTAGGGTTACGATAGTAATAATAATAAATGGTAACTAATGCTTATATTAGTAATAATAACAGTAATAACTAATATTCATAATACTTAATGATAATACTAATAATAATAATTCAAATACTTAGTAATATTACGAACAATAACAATAATAATAACAATAACAATAATAATAACAACAATAATAATAATAATGAAAGTGATCATAATAATAATAATTATACTTCTAATAATAGCATAAATAATAATATATATATATATATATATATATATATATATATATATATATATATATATATATATATATATATATATATATATATATATATATATATATATATATATATATATATATATATATGCATAACCCTTATTTATATGCTTATAATCTTAACAACGTTATTAAAACTTTTATTTTCTTAATCAATATTATTTTTATAATAATGATATAGTTGATACTTGGTAGTAATAAAATGATAGTTTTTAATTAAAAAGGCAATCTTGTTATATATGAATTTTTCTTTTAATACAAATGTTAATTTTAATAGTAATTTTAATAAGAATGATAATAATTATGATACCTAATATTACTAATAAAGGTATTAATGTTAATAATTATATTAATGATAATAATAATGATATTTATGATAATAGATGTAAAATTATTAATTTTATTGGTAACGATAGTTATGATAATAATTTTTAGTAATCTACATAATAATACTCATGATAATATATATAATAATACTTATAACGATAATAATCATAATTGTAATTAGGGTTACGATAGTAATAATAATAAATGGTAACTAATGCTTATATTAGTAATAATAACAGTAATAACTAATATTCATAATACTTAATGATAATACTAATAATAATAATTCAAATACTTAGTAATATTACGAATAATAATAATTACAATAACAATAACAATAATAATAACAACAATAATAATAATAATGAAAGTGATCATAATAATAATAATAATAATTATACTTCTAATAATAGCATAAATAATTATATTCATAATAATAATACTCATAATAATAATAATAATAATAATAATAATAATAATAATAATAATAATAATAATAATAATAATAGTAGTAGTAGTAGAAATGAGAAGTAAAGATATACCCTAAAAAGAGAATGCACCAACGGGACTCGAACCTGAGACCTCACGATACCCAACACATCCTTTTAACCATGGCTCCAGCCATTTGTTTCTGTTTTATTCTACTCTTCTTATTTTTATAACCCATATTTAAATTCAATCTGGTTTCTTCTTCTTCTTCATCGAATTCAGACCCAGGGATCCATTAAAGATTACTAACTCTTAAATATATTAAATTAGGATTTGAATTAATTACAGAAAGCATTAGCGATTAACCAGATTAATTAAAACAGAAAATATTTAAAAATAAATGCTAGAACAGAAGAAAAAGGAAAAAAAATAAACGTGTATGAACTCATACTTTGATTTTGATTTCTGTAATGTTTTAGCCAAAACTTATAACATCAAATATGTTTCAAATCACCTCTATGATCTTTCTGAACACTCAATTAAAATAGATACATCGTATTGACTTCGAATTTGCCATGAACAACCCGTTTGACCTTTTTAAACTTAAACTTTGACCTCCAAAATTCGTACTCGATAAGAACAATTGAAATTTGATACTTTACAGGTAGTTTGAGTGAGGGATTTATGACTAAACTGCATTTTTATACAATTTGAAATCGAATTTGATTTTGAGGTTCTTGCAATTTGAGTTTAAAACAGAGGTTGTCGACTAAATTTCTTGGATTTCAATTTAAATTCACAGTTAAATGAAGCTGAAATTGATAACTGATAATATTAGTGTAATAATTGAATGGCTTGTTCCCTGATAACGTAAGTTAATTATTGGATTTATAATAAGAGTGGCTGACAGAATTTTAAAACGAATAAAAAAAAGGCAGTTGATTAATACCTTTAACAGAATTTGTTTGATAGCTGGGTTGGAATCGAATATATAACAGTTGATAGTACAAATCGTGAGCAACATATTTACTGGGTTGATTATGATAGATAACCTTACGTGATATACCTGAATCATAATATATCTTTACTTTATAAAAACTGTATTTATATTTTATATATATTTATTGTATTTATATTTATTTATTTTTATATGCTGTATCCGTATATATATACGTATATTTATATCTGTATATATTATTATGTATTTAAATATAGTTATATTTATATCTTGCTTTTATATATATGTATATGTATATGTATATATATAATTAATTCTTCCATTTTAACCTTTAGTAAATATAAATATATTAATGTTATTAATAATACTAATACTAATAATAATAATAATCATATACATGGTAATGATAATAATATCAATAATACTAATAATAATTTGTATTATTTTTTAATGACAATGATAATGATCATGATAATTTATAATGATAGTAATTATTATTAATAATAATGATACTCAATAATAATACTAATACTTATCTAAATGACAAAAATTATAATTACTGATTATGATATTATCAATGATAACTATATTACTAATAATAATAGTAACATAACAATTCTTATGTTATCAAATTTCATAAAATAACTTTTTAGTATAAATAATAATAATAATAATAATAATAATGAATATAATAATAGTCATATAGTAACCACAATTAAACTTGTAATTTCATTAAATATATTTATCTTACAGTTCATATTATATATTATACGAATATATCCATTGAATAGTTAATATTTATATATTTTATAAATGTTACAATATAATAGTTACTAATAGACATAGATTCATAATAAGGTTATATCTATTTATATTTATTTTAATTATAGCTTAATTACTTTATTTATTATTTTACATTTTTAGTTCTAATTAATAAGTGTATACTTTATCAATTCAAAACCTTATATATATACATTTATATTTATATTTATATAATATATATATATATATATATATATATATATATATATATATATATATATATATATATATATATATATATATATATATATATATATATATATATATATATATATATATATATATATATATATATATATATATATATATATAATCATATTCATTTAAATAAATGGTTCGTGAATCGTCAGAATTTGGTCGAGGTTAAATGAATGTATGAACACAGTTTAAAATTCTTGAGATTTAACATTACAGACTTTGCTTATCGTGTCGGAACATATCAAGATTAAGTTTAAATTTGATCGGAAATTTCCGGGTCGTCACATGTGTGGGCCATATCTTGACAAGTTTGTCATTGTTTTCATCGATGACATACTTATTTACTCGAAGAATGATCAAGAGCACGAAGAACATTTGAGAAAAGTGCTAGAGTTGCTGAGAAAAGAAAAACTGTACGCTAAGTTTTCAAAGTGTGCATTTTGGTTGGAAGAAGTTCAATTCCTCGGTCACATAGTGAACAAAGAAGGTATTCAGGTGGATCCAGCAAAGATTGAAACCGTTGAAAAGTGGGAAACCCCGAAAACTCCGAAACACATACGCCAGTTTTTAGAACTATCTGGTTACTACAGAAGGTTCATCCAAGACTTTTCAAGAATAGCAAAACCCTTGACTGCATTAACGCATAAAGGGAAGAAATTTGAATGGAAGGATGAACAAGAGATAGCGTTTCAGTTATTGAAGAAAAAGTTAACTACGGCACCTATATTGTCATTACCTGAAGGGAATGATGATTTTGTGATATATTGTGACGCCTCAAAGCAAGGTCTCGGTTGTGTATTAATGCAACGAATGAAAGTAATTGCTTATGCGTCTAGACAATTGAAGATTCACGAACATAATTATACGACGCATGATTTGGAATTAGGCGCGGTTGTTTTTGCATTAAAGACTTGGAGGCACTACTTATATGGGGTCAAAAGTATTATATGTACCGACCACAAAAGTCTTCAACACATGTTTAATCAGAAACAACTGAATATGAGGCAGCGTATGTGACAACCCGGAAATTTCCAACGAAATTTAAACTTTAATCTTTATATGTTTCCGACACGATAAGCAATATTTGTTAAGTTAAATTTCAAGAATTTTAAACTATGTTCATACATTCATTCAACCTCGACCAAGTTCCAACGATTCACGAACCATTAAACGAATATGATTATATATGTATATGTGTATATATATTATAACTTGAAACGTAAACAAAATATTAGATTAAATACTTTATATGATTGTATCTGTTTCAAAATGTTTATCAATGGAATTAGAAGATAAGATCAAATGATTGAATTATCAGATATATTGAATTATGATTACAAGTATCTGTTGAAAGGCCCACGTTGATTTGAGAAATCTTTCCATTTTAACAATATTCGGAAAATGGTAAAGTGATTTATAAATAAGAACAAATTGTCAATCATTGAGAACTAGACAAAGGATAGTGGAAGATTGAATCTCATAAAGACTCGATTGATCTATTTAGTTTCAAACGTACAAAAACATTTTCAGTTTAAAAAGAACTTTATTATTAAAACATATATAACTTTTATAAATATCTAGAACCACTTTTGACAACTCATTACTTAACTAGTATGATAAAGATAACGATATTTATATTTTATTTTATTAAATATATATAACGATTTAAATTAATATTATATATATTTATACGCGTATTATACGTACATAGTTTTATACTTTTACTATACTTAAACTTTACGTTTACTTTATTTTTACTTTACTTTAACTTTAATAATTCACTTTAATAATTCATACTTTAATAATTTACTTTAATAATTCATACTTTAATAATTAACTTTAATAATTCATACTTTAATAATTCACTTTAATAATTCATACTTTAATAATTCAAAAATCTATTATAAATAGAATTCAATAGGTTTCATTATTTCATAGAAACTTGAAAATATTTTTCTCTAAACTCTCTCAATCGATTTACATATATATATTTACTCCGTATTATTTCAAGATATTATTAGTATACATAAAATATTACGACTGAGTGCTGTCCGAGTGATTTCGAAATTGTTTTTCGAGTAGGATAGGATTAAGGAAATTATGGGTTATAGCTATGGAGGTGATTGAGTATGCTTAATGGGTATGCTCGTGAGGTCAATATAGTGTTTATCATTTCCGTTGCGTCTACGTACCTTTCCTGCAATATTGAATCTCAATATTGATACGTGAGTACTCATAATTTAACTTTTACATACTAATAGTGTATCCCTGACTAGTGCTCGAGTATTTAGGATTATGCATGCTTGTACTTTTGATATTACCCTTAGACAGGTTAGGTTGAATCTTGAATTAGTTACACTTGCAGTTGAGATAAGGTATAAGATATGCATGTCCTTGGAAAGCTAGCGAAAAATTAAGAACTTTTCCTTTAGATATCGAATGGTTTCGATGAACGGATTAGAAGTTATAATCAATTGAATTTTCGATATTTTTATTAAAAATGATTATTATTATCGTCGTTCTAGTTTTATCTTATTATTATCATTATTATTATCTTTATCAATAAAAGGGATTTATCATTAAAAATTGTTATTTTTTTTATTATTACTATCGTTATTATCGTTAAAGTTATAATTAGTATTATTATTATTATCCAATTATTATTATTATTATTATTATTATTATTATTATTATTATTATTATTATTATTATTATTATTATTATTATTATTATTATTATTATTATTATTATTATCATTATTAATATATATATATATATCATTATTTAAAAATGGTTATTGTTATTGTTATTATTATTATTACTATATTATCATTGAGATAATTATTAGTATTATCGTTAATAATGTTATAGTAACTATCATTATTAATATTAGTGTAAATAAAACAAATATTTGTAACACCTAATTATTTTGATTACTATTATTATTATTATTATGAACACGATATAAAAGACGATTAAAAGCTATTAAACGAAACGATTAGAAAATAATGAGTAAGAGTATCATGATGAAATTAAAATATTATAAGATATTGATTTAGATAAAATTATCATTCTTATTATTTTTATCATTACTATTATTATTAAAAGTATCGTTAGTATTAAAACTATCATTTTAACAAAAATTATTATTTTAATAGAAATGTCATTGTTACTATAAAATATCATTATTATTATTATTATTATTATTATTTTAAATAGAATTATTATTTTAAAGATAATATTAAAAATTATCGTAAATATTAAAGTTATCATAATTAGAATTATCGTTTTATCATAATGTCATCTTAGTAATTATAAATATTGATATTTTTATAATAATAATTATTATTACAAAATAATACAACTTTTACTTACTATCATTATAGATATTATTTTATCAAATAAATATGTGATACAAACATATTTTACTACGTGTAATAACTTACTTTAATAATGCCTATCATATTATCTTTATGATATTAAATGAACCCTATAAATTTTATTACTTAATATATATAAAAGTATATTTTATTATATAAATTTAATATAAAATTTTATTTATTAATAAATAAATTATATTATTTACTCTAATAAATCTTTTAAAAATATTTAAAAATATAAAACGACGATATTTAAACTATATATTAATCATGTATAGATTTTTGGAAATTATTTTGAGTCAAATTTACTTTTGTTGACTTTTGCATATTAGTCTCGAGCATTAGGATTTTGGTACACTATGACATGACCTAATTTGTTAGACAAATATTGACCAACACATAAATATATATAATTAATTTAGGTTCGTGAATCCGAGGCCAACCTTGCACTTGTTCAATGACGTTATATGTATTTTTACTACAAAATACATTATGGTGAGTTTCATTTGCCTTTTTACCCTTTATATTTTTGGGACTGAGAATACATGCGCTTTTATAAATGTTGGACGAAATAGACACAAGTAATTGAAACTACATTCTATGGTTGAATTATCGAAATCGAAATATGCCCCTTTTTATTAAAGTCTGGTAATCTAAGAATTAGGGAACAGATACCCTACTTGACGCGAATCCTATAGATAGATCTATTGGGCCTAACAAACCCCATCCAAAGTACCGGATGCTTTAGTACTTCAAAATTTATATCATGTCCGAAGGAGGATCCCGGAATGATAGGGGATATTCTTATATGTATCTAGTTAATGTCGGTTACCAGGTGTTCGCCATATGAATGATTATTTTTGTCTCTATGCATGGGACGTATATTTATGAGAACTGGAAATGAAATTCTTGTGGTCTATTAAAATGATGGAAATAAATGATTATGATAAACTAATGAACTCACCAACCTTTTGGTTGACACTTTAAAGCATGTTTATTCTCAGGTGTTAAAGAAATCTTCCGCTGTGCATTTGCTCATTTTAAAGATATTACTTGGAGTCTTTCATAGCATATTTCGAAGAAAGTTGCATTCGAGTCATTGAGTTCATCAAAGATTATTATTAAATTAATTTATAGTTGGATAGTGGATATTATGAAATGGTATGCATGCCTGTCAATTTTTGATGTAAAGAAAGTTTGTCTTTTAAAAACGAATGCAATGTTTGTAAAATATATCATATAGAGGTCAAATACCTCGCAATGTAATCAACTATTGTGAATCGTTTATAATGTATAGGAACGGGTCCTTTCATTTGGTATCAGTGCGGTGGTCTTAGCGAACCAGGTCTGCATTAGTGTGTCTAACTGATAAGTCAATAGGATGCATTAGTGAGTCTGGACTTCGACCGTGTCTGCATGTCAAAAGTTTTGCTTATCATTTTGTGTCGAAAATTAACTACTTATCATCCTCAGAAAATTACCTGCTTATCATTTTTAGTCTAAGACACGTCTTGCTGCATTGATTGCATGAATAGTGTATAGACAAAAATTCATATCTTAGCATATCTGCTAAATCATATCTTATCGTATCTGTTACTTTAAACTTTGCCTGACATATCCCGCAAAGTCCTCCGTAATCTACGAAATCTTTTGATCTATATATATATATATATATATATATATATATATATATATATATATATATATATATATATATATATATATATTCTATGTAATTAGAATACCATCCGTTATCCAAAATCATTTCATATCGAAAAAAAAATCCTTTATCCAATCGTACGAAATGGAATTCGTCATCAGTTCAAGTCACTCAGATTCCGAAATGGAATCCCATTCTAGCTCCGAAAGCTTTGTGACCGGAATAGATCAACCAATCAGTCATCACCTATTCTGGATGAATTGGGGATGGGTTCGTAGCCTCCTCAATCATTGGAGACAAGAAGAAGGTGATCCCTTCCATCCACCACATTGCCCTCTTGACGAAGAACCTGAAGCACTTACCGGAGAAAACCACCATTTTTTCGTTCATTTCCAGAGTATCTCGTCACGATTATATATTACATCAAATTTTAGATTTTATTTATCCACTCGTCCGAACCGACAATCACCCCGGTGTAATAGAAGAATTCAACAAGCTTCACGCTCGGGTAATGGCTTTGGAGAATATGGTAAAGAGATTACAAACACCAGCAGCAGCATCAGCAGCATAACCAGTACCACCATCATCAACGCCAACAGTAACATTACCACCTCCAACCACAACCGCATCGTACACCTCAACTTCACAATCTGTCCCACGAGCATCAACGTCATACGCACCATAGATACCAAGGAGTACCAACAACAATAACTGACAAAGTATTAATTCATAACTTCATTGGAGAAACATTCCGCGGTGATTATGTAATCTCTAAAGTCTTAGAGATTATCTAATCTAGCCCTAACCATAAATCAGTTAAGCGAACCAAAATGATAGAAGGAAGAATAGAAACCCTGACAAAAATGGTGTGTGATTAACAAGCTAAACTTGCTTTACCAACAGCATCAACAGTACCGTCAGAGTTACCAGCATCGTCAGTACAGTCAACATCCGAATCAACAACACCGATAACATCACAAACTCCGTCAGTTCAAGAATCACTGTGGACATCATTACGAATCAATAACGTGTATATTGTATCAACGAGTTATAAAGAATTAACTCATTCCCTATGAAAAAATTATATGTATATGTATATATATATATATATATATATATATATATATATATATATATATATATATATATATATATATATATATATATATATATATATATATATATATATATATTTGAAATAAATCTTTCCGTGCTAAGCTATTGTGTGTGAATCTTAACTACTCGGTTAATTCATATTACAAATATGCAATAATGTACGTCCTTCGGCCGCAACTTAACCAGCATTAACTACAATCTCTGTCGCAATTCAACAAATTCCAATTCATAATAAATCAAGTATATATTTGATTTTACACTTTCATCATCGATGTACCCGAAACTTTTCAGATAACATCATTCGTACTTTACGAAATTCACAAGAATTCCACGAACCGAACATCATACATCAATAAATAACGAAGTATTGATTCATAATTTCAATGTCATTAAAGAAATACTGCGTAAAAGTTATGTACTTTTTAAAGCCTTTAGGGAATATTCAATTCTAGTTTCAACCGTAAATCAAATAATTTAATATTAACTCATTAAATCTATGTTACATCTGAAGAAAATATACATATATATATTTTCATAAAGACTGTAATAAAATTCTTTTGTACAAAATATTAATTGTGAATTTTTTTTAACGGGTAGATAATACCCGAGAGATATATAAATTCACAATTAATATGTTGCATTCTTCGAATCTGATTCAGAAAATCATCCATTATAATCCCTACTTTCACAACAATATACATTATTTTATAGAAATCAAAACAACCATACTCATTCAAAATTTAATTACATATTCTGATTTTGAAATCCCAAAATTCAACTTGAGATATGACCAGAATCATCACTCTTAGATCCTTACATCTTTCACAAGCTATATTTTGACTTCAAAACTGTGTTAGAATATCAAATGTATGTTAACGATTACAATCTGTGTTCAAACCCTTCGAAAATTTCTGAAGACACTTCGAATGATGAGCAATCGAGATGATGATCCAACCACATGTTACCCACAGTTATGTACCCGAAAAACTCTTGAAACCAAAGTAAAAGTTTAAACAATGTATCCGCGTCAGATTCTTTGGCATTTATTAGCAAAAATAACTTTGCGACTCCTATTCAAAGTAGCCAGTTTTGTCACGGCTCCAGCAAATCAACTTCGACTTTTCAGTCAGACTAACCTTATTATAACCTTGAGATATACACCATCGTTACCAGGGAACCTTTTACATTCCACCACATTATTAGCAGATGTACCAACAACTTCATTAACCTTTGACTTTAGCCTCTTCAAAAAGTCATTATAATTATTCATTGAAACCCCATCATTTACTCATTCGCATCTTGTAATGAGAATTGCCATACGAATCATTGGGAATTAGCAATCAGTATTTTGAAATCTCGCAGCATGTCTACGCCAACAGTTATATGTGTATATATAACGTCTATCTTCTGGACTTAATTTGAATGTGAAGTTTCTGAAAAACACTTCGAACTACGAATTGGTTCTCCGAAAATAGAAAAAATGCTGATGAAGCAGCAAAAACTATAAACGACTTTAAACGGTAAAAGCTGGATGATAATGATGAAGTGTGCGGGCAAAGCGCAGAAAAAGAGAAGTTTTGGAACTGGAAAACGGATTGAGCAAAGTAGGAAGGAGGCTGTGGACAAATTACAAAGACTGAACTTGACTTCAAAGGATCCAAATGATTCAGTACCTGATGAAGTCATTAACGAATACCTTGCTCCTGACTCTAAACCCCTGCGGACAATATTCTTCATCATCCTCTGATATTAGAAATTCTAAAATATCATCATATCTTTCATTATAAATATCCTCCATATTTCTGAAGATATTTTCTTAATTCTTCTTATTTGAAATCATTTACCTCTTCGCGCTATCTGTATTACATCATAAAAGAAACTATTTTAGTTTCTAAATTCTGAAACATTCAAGTTTAAAATAGGAATATTTTGAAGTAGTGTTGGGAACTGAAGCATGAATTAGTATAATATAATGACACTTGATCAATGTGATTATATTACAGTAAGTCATGCCGAGTTTCTAAATAGAACGTGATGATTCACAGATCATAACATCATCATGTGCCATGTTATACGACTCTTGTATTCTATTTAACCTCTAAAATATCAAGAAAATATTTCTTGATGATTCGGCCTTTTCCAAGGTATTCTAGTAATTTGACAAGTCAAGATCGTGCCATCACAATTTCCTTCCTAGTACATTAACAATGTTCATTCCGAAATTCATATCTGTGAATTCTGGACCATTACAAGCGGTGCTTAATCGCAAGAAGAAGAAACGAAAGGACAAAACTCCGAAATAGAAATTGGGGTATAAATTGCAGCAAATAAAAGAGAGCATTAACTGTGAATGATAATGATTATAGAAGACAGAAGCAGAGACTTTGAAATATAAGGGAACATATAAAGCCCAAATACAAACCAGGAATTATAAACCATATATATCGATGCATATGGCAATATAAAGACACGCTAGAACTAGAAACACTATAAACCCAAGAGTATAGTAGAAGTAAATAGATTCTTCCGGCGGTAGATGAAAAAGAAGAATGACCGATATGAAAGTTATAAGTATATCGAGAATCAGAACTGGATGGAGCATATTGATGAATACTTTAAAATATGAGTTGAGGGGGAAAGAATAGAAGGTGATGAAACATGACTAGGAACTTAGAAATCAATAGATTTAACACACACAATGGCGGAATAAGTGAATCAAACCCTCTAGTGAATAGGTTAAGTTTTTTTTTGATTAATTTAGTCAAACCACAACTAAATCAAGTGTGATTAGATCAACACCTAGAGCTATTATTCACCACCTGGGTGATTTGGACTGAGAGAGAATCGGAGGAGCTCACTAGATCTGAGTGTGTGTAATAAATGAGAGGCTTAACCTAAAATGAAGAACATAAGACTTTATATACCCCTGCTGTTGACTCACCCATACGATTCATTCATCACACGTACGAGTTGGCTTCATCAGCCGTACGGGTGATCATTCACTCGTGTCTTTTCATTTAGATTGTAATTGTGACTTAGCTCAGCATCAACCGTGCGTATGAGCCTATCAGCCGTACTAGTGGGGCTTCACTCGTACGTCTGACTAAGTCTAACATAGTCAAACATCTAAATCTCGTTTCTGCAGTTCCTGTAACCACATACAAACACGGATAGGATAATAACGAGCAATCATGGTAGCCTGTAAACTGTTGTACCTGCAATGGACGTGGGTAGATGTCTAGGGACTTGCATAAAATGCATCAACAGAAGGTGTGAGTTGTAAGGAAACGAAGGAGGTGAATTTATAAGAAAATCTCCGATAGAACAATTAAAATGGACGATCGCATTTAAAGCGGATCCTAATTCCCTTGATTACCGGAGAGTCAAATCTTATTAAGAAGATTTTCTTCAAATCCCTTGAAATCTGGGAATCAATCATATCTACGTCAAATGATAAGATGAATCTACACTTACTCATTTCACTCTTCTATGTTAACTTCATTCGTACTCTTCATATAAATGGATTGTTTATCCAAATTATTCGCTGATGATAAAACTCTAATTTTCAGCCCGTATGCATCATGAAAACATACTTATTATCATTCACGACCTTTCCACTCAAATTTCGGGACGAAATTTCTTTAACGGGTAGGTACTGTGACAACCCGAAAATTTCCAACCAAATTTAAACTTTAATCTTTATATGTTTCCGACACGATAAGCAATATTTGTTAAGTTAAATTTCAAGAATTTTAAACTATGTTCATACATTCATTCAACCTCGACCAAGTTCCAACGATTCACGAACCATTAAACGAATATGATTATATATGTATATGTGTATATATATTATAACCTCGACCAAGTGCTAGAGTTGCTGAGAAAAGAAAAACTGTACGCTAAGTTTTCAAAGTGTGCATTTTGGTTGGAAGAAGTTCAATTCCTTGGTCACATAGTGAACAAAGAAGGTATTCAGGTGGATCCAGCAAAGATTGAAACCGTTGAAAAGTGGGAAACCCCGAAAACTCCGAAACACATACGCCAGTTTTTAGAACTATCTGGTTACTACAGAAGGTTCATCCAAGACTTTTCAAGAATAGCAAAACCCTTGACTGCATTAACGCATAAAGGGAAGAAATTTGAATGGAAGGATGAACAAGAGATAGCGTTTCAGTTATTGAAGAAAAAGTTAACTACGGCACCTATATTGTCATTACCTGAAGGGAATGATGATTTTGTGATATATTGTAACGCCTTAAAGCAAGGTCTCGGTTGTGTATTAATGCAACGAACGAAAGTAATTGCTTATGCGTCTAGACAATTGAAAATTCACGAGCATAATTATACGACGCATGATTTGGAATTAGGCGCGGTTGTTTTTGCATTAAAGACTTGGAGGCACTACTTATATGGGGTCAAAAGTATTATATGTACCGACCACAAAAGTCTTCAAAACATATTTAATTAGAAACAACTGAATATGAGGCAGCGTATGTGACAACCCGGAAATTTCCAACGAAATTTAAACTTTAATCTTTATATGTTTCCGACACGATAAGCAATATTTGTTAAGTTAATTTCAAGAATTTTAAACTATGTTCATACATTCATTCAACCTCGACCAAGTTCCAACGATTCACGAACCATTAAACGAATATGATTATATATGTATATGTATATATATATTATAACTTGAAACGTAAACAAAATATTAGATTAAATACTTTATATGATTGTATCTGTTTCAAAATGTTTATCAATGGAATTAGAAGATTAGATCAAATGATTGAATTATCAGATATATTGAATTATGATTACAAGTCTCTATTGAAAGGCCCACGTTGATTTGAGAAATCTTTCCATTTTAACAATATTCGAAAAATGGTAAAGTGATTTATAAATAAGAACAAATTGTCAATCATTGAGAACTAGACAAAGGATAGTGGAAGATTGAATCTCATAAAGACTCGATTGATCTATTTAGTTTCAAACGTACAAAAACGTTTTCAGTTTAAAAATAACTATATTATTAAAACGTATATAACTTTTATAAATATCTTGAACCACTTTTGACAACTCATTACTTAACTAGTATGATAAAGATAACGATATTTATATTTTATTTTATTAAATATATATAACGATTTAAATTAATATTATATATATTTATACGCGTATTATACGTACATAGTTTTATACTTTTACTATACTTAAACTTTACCTTTACTTTATTTTTACTTTACTTTAACTTTAATAATTCACTTTAATAATTCATACTTTAATAATTCACTTTAATAATTCATACTTTAATAATTCACTTTAATAATTCATACTTTAATAATTCACTTTAATAATTCATACTTTAATAATTCATACTTTAATAATTCACTTTAATAATTCAAAAATCTATTATAAATAGAATTCAATAGGTTTCATTATTTCATAGAAACTTGAAAATATTTTTCTCTAAACTCTCTCAATCGATTTACATATATATATTTACTCCGTATTATTTCAAGATATTATTAGTATACATAAAATATTACGACGGAGTGCTGTCCGAGTGATTTCGAAATTGTTTTTCGAGTAGGATAGGATTAAGGAAATTATGGGTTATAGCTATGGAGGTGATTGAGTATGGTTCATGGGTATGCTCGTGAGGTCAATATAGTGTTTATCATTTCCGTTGCGTCTACGTACCTTTCCTGCAATATTGAATCTCAATATTGATACGTGAGTACTCATAATTTAACTTTTACATACTAATAGTGTATCCCTGACTAGTGCTCGAGTATTTAGGATTATGCATGCTTGTACTTTTGATATTGCCCTTAGACAGGTTAGGTTGAATCTTGAATTAGTTACACTTGCGGTTGAGATAAGGTATAAGATATGCATGTCCTTGGAAAGCTAGCGAAAAATTAAGAACTTTTCCTTTAGATATCGAATGGTTTCGATGAACGGATTAGAAGTTATAATCAATTGAATTTTCGATATTTTTATTAAAAATGATTATTATTATCATCGTTTTTATCGTCGTTCTAGTTTTATCTTATTATTATCATTATTATTATCTTTATCAATAAAAGGGATTTATCATTAAAAATTGTTATTTTTTTATTATTACTATCGTTATTATCGTTAAAGTTATAATTAGTATTATTATTATTATCCAATTATTATTATTATTATTAGTATTATTATTATTATTATTATTATTATTATTATTATCATCATTATATATATATATATATATATATATATATATATATATATATATATATCATTATTTAAAAATAGTTATTGTTATTGTTATTATTATTATTACTATATTATCATTAAGATAATTATTAGTATTATCGTTAATAATGTTATAGTAACTATCATTATTAATATTAGTGTAATCAAAACAAATATTTGTAACACCTAATTATTTTGATTACTATTATTATTATTATTATTATGAACACGATATAAAAGACGATTAAAAGCTATTAAACGAAACGATTAGGAAATAATGTGTAAGAGTATCATGATGAAATTAAAATATTATAAGATATTGATTTAGACAAAAATATCGTTCTTATTATTTTTATCATTACTATTATTATTAAAAGTATCGTTAGTATTAAAACTATCATTTTAACAAAAATTATCATTTTAGTAGAAATGTCATTGTTACTATAAAATATCATTATTATTATTATTATTTTAAATAGAATTATTATTTTAAAGAGAATTATTATTTTAAAGATAATATTAAAAATTATCGTAAATATTAAAGTTATCATAATTAGAATTATCGTTTTATCATAATGTCATCTTAGTAATTATAAATATTGATATTTTTATAATAATAATTATTATTACAAAATTATACAACTTTTACTTACTATCATTATAGATATTATTTTATCAAATAAATATGTGATACAAACATATTTTACTACGTGTAATAACTTACTTTAATAATACCTATCATATTATCTTTATGATATTAAATGAACCCTATAAATTTTATTACTTAATATATATAAAAGTATACTTTATTATATAAATTTAATATAAAAATTTATTTATTAATAAATAAATTATATTATTTACTCTAATAAATCTTTTAAAAATATTTAAAATATAAAACGACGATATTTAAACTATATATTAATCATGTATAGATTTTTGGAAATTACTTTGAGTCAAATTTACTTTTGTTGACTTTTGCATATTAGTCTCGAGCATTTGGATTGTGGTACACTATGACTTGACCTAATTTGTTTGACAAATATTGACCAAAACATAAATATATATAATTAATTTAGGTTCGTGAATCCGAGGCCAACCTTGCACTTGTTCAATGACGTTATATGTATTTTTACTACGAAATACAGTATGGTGAGTTTCATTTGCCTTTTTACCCTTTATATTTTTGGGACTGAGAATACATGCGCTTTTATAAATGTTTGACGAAATAGACACAATTAATTGAAACTACATTCTATGGTTGAATTATCGAAATTGAAATATGCCCCTTTTTATTGAAGTCTGGTAATCTAAGAATTAGGGAACAGATACCATAATTGACGCGAATCCTAAAGATAGATCTATTGGGCCTAACAAACCCCATCCAAAGTACCGGATGCTTTAGTACTTCGAAATTTATATCATGTTCGAAGGAGGATCCCGGAATGATAGGGGATATTCTTATATGTATCTAGTTAATGTCGGTTACCAGGTGTTCGCCATATGAATGATTATTTTTATCTCTATGCATGGGACGTATATTTATGAGAACTGGAAATGAAATTCTTGTGGTCTATTAAAATGATGGAAATAAATGATTATGATAAACTAATGAACTCACCAACCTTTTGGTTGACACTTTCAAGCATGTTTATTCTCAGGTGTTAAAGAAATCTTCCTCTGTGCATTTGCTCATTTTAAAGATATTACTTGGAGTCTTTCATAGCATATTTCGAAGAAAGTTGCATTCGAGTCATTGAGTTCATCAAAGATTATTATTAAATCAATGTATAATTGGATAGTGGATATTATGAAATGGTATGCATGCCTGTCAATTTTCAATGTAAAGAAAGTTTGTCTTTTAAAAACGAATGCAATGTTTGTAAAATGTATCATTTAGAGGTCAAATACCTCGCAATGTAATCAACTATTGTGAATCGTTTATAATGTATATGAACGAGTCCTTTCAGCGTAGGTGGATTGAATTGTTGAATGATTACGACTTCGAGATTCGTTACCACCCAGGGAAGGCAAATGTGGTAGCCGACGCCTTGAGCAGAAAGGACAGAGAACCCATTCGAGTAAAAGCTATGAATATAATGATTCCCACTAACCTTACTACTCAAATAAAGGAGGCGCAACAAGGAGTTTTAAAAGAGGGAAATTTAAAGGATGAAATACCCAAAGGATCGGAGAAGCATCTTAATATTCGGGAAGACAGAATCCGGTATAGGGCTGAAAGAATTTGGGTACCAAAATTTGGAGATATGAGAGAAATGGTACTTAGAGAAGCTCATAAAACCAGATACTCAATACATCCTGAAACGGGGAAGATGTACAAGGACCTCAAGAAACATTTTTGGTGGCCAGGTATGAAAGACGATGTTGCTAAATACGTAGGGGAATGTTTAACGTGTTCTAAGGTCAAAGCAAAGCATCAGAAACCATCAGGTCTACTTCAACAACCCGAAATCCCGAAATGGAAATGGGAAAATATTACCATGGATTTCATCACTAAATTACCAAGGACTGCAAGTGGTTTTGATACTATTTGGGTAATAGTTGATCGTCTCACCAAATCAGCACACTTCCTGCCAATAAGAGAAGATGACAAGATGGAGAAGTTAGCACGACTGTATTTGAAGGAAGTCGTCTCCAGACATGGAATACCAATCTCTATTATCTCTGATAGGGATGGCAGATTTATTTCAAGATTCTGGCTGACATTACAGCAAGCATTTGGAACTTGTCTAGACATGAGTACTGCCTATCATCCACAAACTGATGGGCAGAGCAAAAGGATGATACAGACGCTTGAAGACATGCTACGAGCATGTGTTATTGATTTCAGAAACAGTTGGGATCGACATCTACCGTTAGCAGAATTTTCCTACAACAATAGCTACCATTCAAGCATTGAGATGGCGCCGTTTGAAGCACTTTATGGTAGAAAGTGCAGCTCTCCGATTTGTTGGAGTGAAGTGGGGGATAGACATATTACGGGTCCGGAGATAATACAAGAAACTACCGAGAAGATCATCCAAATTCAACAACGGTTGAAAAACGCCCAAAGTCGACAAAAGAGCTACGTCGACATTAAAAGAAAAGATATAGAATTTGAAATTGGAGAGATGGTCATGCTTAAGGTTGCACCTTGTAAAGGCGTTGTTCGATTTGGTAAACGAGGGAAATTAAATCCAAGGTATATCGGACCATTCACGATTATTGATCGTGTCGGACCAGTAGCTTACCGACTTGAGTTACCTCAACAACTCGTGGCTGTACATAACACTTTCCACGTCTCGAATTTGAAGAAATATTTTGCTAAAGAAGATCTCACTATTCCGTTAGACGAAATCCAAATAAAAGAAAAACTTCAATTCATCGAAGAACCCGTCGAAATAATGGATCGTGAGGTTAAAAGACTTAAACAAAACAAGATACCAATTGTTAAGGTTCGACTACCCGCACTTATTTCCAGAAGATACGTCAACACCTCCAACTGCTTAAAATTACGGGACGAAATTTATTTAACGGGTAGGTACTGTAGTGACCCGCACTTTTCCATGTTTATATATATTAAATGAAATTTATATTTACATGATTAAGTGTTTCCAACATGTTAAGCAATCAAACTTGTTAAGAATTGATTAATTGAAATAGGTTTCATATAGACAATTGACCACCCAATTTGACCGGTGATTCACGAACGTTAAAACTTGTAAAAACTATATGATGACATATATATGATTATATATATAATTAACATAATATTATGATAAGTAAGTATCTCATTAGGTATTTTAACAATGAGTTATATACATAAAATTGTGTTTATTGAATTAAGAAACTCGAAACGATATATATAACGATTATCGTTATAACAACGTCTTACTAATTACATATGAATCATATTAAGATATTGTTACACTATGTTTAATCATGATAAATGATAAGTAAACATGTCATTATGTATATTAATTGTTACACTAATTGTTAACAAGATTGTTATTATTATCATTTTATTACTAAAGTAAAGTATCATGGAAATTAAAAATTATCAAAAATTATTATATTTATCATTATTAAAATTAACACTATTAGTATTAGTACTATTACTATCATTAATATTATCCTTCTTATCATTTTAGTAACATTACAAATAGATATATATTTTTATATAAAATACCTTACGATAGTATTAATATTACGTATCACTCAATTTTATTATAGTAACTAAACTATATATGAATAATATCAACAAATATATATAAAAAGATATTTTATCATATATATATTAACCTTAATAGGAAATAGTATCATTAATATGATATAATGAATATTAGTTATACAAAATATACATAAAATTTAATTTATCTATATAACACATAATATCACAAGTACGCTTACCAATAATAATATATATAAGTTGATCGATTACCAGTATATATTTTAATATATATATATACGAATGATATAGGTTCGTGAATCCGAGGCCAACCCTACACTTGTTCATTGTCGTCATATGTATTTTTACCACAAAATACATTATTGTGAGTTTTCATTAATCCATTTTTAAATGCTTTTGCAATATATATTTTTGGGACTGAGAATACATGCGATGTTTTTATAACTGTTTTACGAAATAGATACGAGTAAATGAAACTACATTCTATGGTTGGATTATTAAACCGAATATGCCCCTTTTTATTAAGGCTGGTAATCTAAGAATTAGGGAACAGACACCCTAATTGACGCGAACTCTAAAGATAGATCTACCGGGCCCAACAAGCCCCATCCAAAGTATCGGATACTTTAGTACTTCGAAATTTATATCATGTCCGATGGAGGATCCCGGAATGATGGGGATATTCTTATATGCATATTGTGAATGTCGGTTACCAGGTGTTCAATCCATATGAATGATTATTTTTGTCTCTATGCATGGGACGTATGTTTTTGAGAAGGGGAAATGAAATCTTGTGGTCTATTAAAATATTGAAATGATTGTTATGATAAACTAATGAACTCACCAACCTTTTGGTTGACACTTGAAAGCATGTTTATTCTCAGGTACGAAAGAAATCTTCCGCTGTGCATTTACTCATTTTAAAGATATTACTTGGAGTCATTCATGACATATTTCAAAAGACGTTGCATTCGAGTCGTTGAGTTCATCAAGATTATTATTAAGTCAATTATATTTGAATATATTATGAAATACTATACATGCCTGTAAACTGTCGATGTAACGAAAGTTTGTCTTTTCAAAACGAATGCAATGTTTGTAAAATGTATCATATAGAGGTCAATTACCTCGCGATGTAATCAACTGTTGTGAATCGTTTGTAATCGATATGGACTTCGTCCAGATGGATTAGGACGGGTCTTAACAGTAGGGAGATTTCATAATAAAAGGAATATGCCACATTAATGGTTAAGTATGGTTACCGAAGCGCTTAACAACTTATAGAATACTTTTATACCCTTGCGAGTGTACATATATTTATAACTTTGAAATCTTGTGGTATATAATTATATCGATGATAAACCTATATATCTCACCAACCTTTGTGTTAACTGTTTACGCATGTTTATTCTCAGGTCCTTAAGAAAGTCTTCCGCTGTTGCATTATCTGAGCAAGCTGTGCATGGAGTCTCATACTTTTATTTAAATAAAGTGATGCATTCAATAAAACCTTTGTCATGTATTACATTCGACTGTTACGTCACGTTTGTAGTATTTGGAAACTGATGTATTTTGGGGATTATTTCTTAAATAATCACCCACTTGTTTAAAACATGCATTATGTATAATAATGATGTGCTTTTTATGAAACGAATGAAATATTTTCTAAAACGTATCATATAGAGGTCAAATACCTCGCTATGGGACCAATGAGAACGTATTGCGTTTATAGTAATATGGACGGGTCGTTTCAGTTGGTATCAGAGCGGTGGTCTTAGCGAACCATGTCTTGCATTAGTGTGTCTAACGGATAGTTATTAAGATGCATTAGTGAGTCTAGACTTCGACCTTAACTGCATGTCAAAAGTTTTGCTTATCATTTCTAGTCGGAAATCATCTACTTATCACCCTTAGAAAATTACATGCTTATCATTCTTAGTCTAGACTCATCTTAATGCATTGATTTCATAAATAGTGCATAGACAAAGTTCATATTTTAGCGTATATGCTAATTTATATCTTAGCGTATCTGTTACTATAAACTTTGCCTAACATATTCCGTAAATTCCTCCATAATCTATGAAATCTTTTGCTCTATATATATATATATATATATATATATATATATATATATATATATATATATATATATATATATATATATATATATATATATATATATATATATATATATATAGATATTCTATGTAATTAGAATACCATCCGATAGCCGGAAATCATTTCATATCGAAAAATCCTTTATTCAATCGTACGAAATGGAACTCTCCACTAGTTCAAGTCCCTCGAATTCCGATATGGAATTTCACTCGAGCTCCGAAAGCTGTGTGACCAGAATGGATAAACCAATTAGCCATCATCTATTTTGGATGAAGTGGGGATGGGTTCATAGTTTACTTAATCATTAGAGACAAGAAGAAGGTGATCCCTTCCATCCACCACATTGCCCTCTTGGTGAAGAACATGAGGCACTTACTGGCGAACCCGTTCGTAACACCATTTTCTCTCTCCTTTCCAGGATATGCCGCAACGAGTATAATATTACTAATATTATTGAGGCTATCCGACCTTTACTCCGTATCTTGCATGGTGAATTATTTAGTAAAAAAAAAAAAAAAATTTACTGTCATGAAAAGCAAAACTTCATTAGCAAGTGCATCCTACATCATTTCATTCCCTTTATAAAGCTCTTGACCTCTCTTTTTATTCAAGAAACTTTAAACATCTTCTTTCACAATACAAAACAAAAAAAATTCTCATCATCTATACTCACATCAAACCACTACCAGCACCAGCAGCAGCATTACCAACAACATCATAAGCCTCTATATCGCAAGCCGCATTACGAGCATCAACATCATACGTACCGCAGACACTGAGGGATACCAACAATAATGAGTGATGAAGTATTAATTCATTATTTCATTTACATTGAAGAAATATTCTGTGGCGATTATGTAATCTCTAAAGTTTTAGGGATTATTCATTTCTAGTTCCAACCGTAAACCAAATGAGATTAATATAATATTAACTCATTAAATCCATATTACATCTGAAGAAAATATATATACATATATTTTTGTGACGACCCGGGAATTTCCAACCAGATTTAGACTTAATATTGATATGAATTCGACACGATAAGCAAAGTCTGTAATGTTGAGTCTCAAAAAGTTTGAACTATTTTCAGTAATGCATTGGTCCTTTGACTATTTTTGACGATTCACGAACCTTTAATTGTAAACAGAAATGTATATATAAATAACCATGTAATTATAAATAATAAAATAAATATATTGGTAAACTATTATGTGGTTTAATTATTATAAAAGATAAATTAAAATAATTAAAATTTATTATTTCAAATAGAATATATTGAATAATAAGTATTATCTAGGTAAGGAAATGTAAAGTTAATATATTACAAGCTAGGATATAAATGATATATCAATATTATTATTATTACTTCCATTATAATTACTAACGATATTAATATTTGTATTATTAATATTATTAACTCTAACATGAGATATAAATATATATATAAAATTTGAAATATATATAAGTAGCTATATTAATATTACTAATATAATTAAATGTATCATTATTAGAATCTCAATAGTATTAATATTAAAGTTTACAAATTATATATAAGCAATCAAAAATAAACAAACAAATATATAAATACATACACATATATAAAATATAAAATACATTTTCATATATAAAAATACATAAAGATAAATATATATATATATATAAATACTGATATTTAGGTATATAATTATAGATACAGATAAAAATAATAAATACTGATAATTATATGTATATAATTAAAAATAACAAACGTGTTAAAATTCTATACTCATAGGATCTTAATCTGTTTTGTATCTTCCTTTTATTTCTTTATATCCTTTTCTTGTTTGAGCTGTAAGTGGTGACAACCATACAGAACTAGTATATATATAAAAATTGATCCACCTTTAGAATCAAAACAAATAGCAGATTAAATTAATAATTGATAAATGGTACGAATCCTATATATATTAATCTGTGTAGGGTACCAATCAACTTTACAAAAGTTTGTTGCTATCTTTGAGTTTGTTAAACATCCAATTCACGCTACAATCTAGGACAAATTTGGTTAGAGATTCTTTTTATTTATTTTTTTTCTTCTTCTTTGTACCCGATTAAAATTCCCTGTCGACACCAAATCCATTATATCATACGAGTATTACAAGTTGTGAGGAGATACCATAAGGCTTAAAATATCAATTATCAATCACTAATGGGAACTGCATTTTTTTTCGATCAAACTAAACAGAAAAGAGCTGAAATTTTTTTTTTCCTGTGTTCTTGAACCATTTTTTTAAAAGCTTTAATTTTTATTTTAATTTCAAAATCTAGAATTGCAGGAGTATTAGGAAACCTTTATTCGATCTACCTACAAATTGTGAAGATTCAATTTCTTGTATCGAATTAGAATCTCGAAGTCAAAGTTAAGTTTTAAAAGTCAAACGTTTTCTTTTTCAATGAAATTAACATTACAGAGAATATTACAATTGGAAGTAACGATTCAAAAAGATTCCATTAAAGATTTAGAACACATTTCATGTTGTAATGATTGTCTGAAAATGTCTGAATTTCAAAATCAGTGTTTGGGTTGTTCATGGTGTTCATCGTGTATTTTTATCCTGCTGCTGCTATTTTTTTTTCTTCTTATTTTTTTTTGATTCTGATAACCATGACACTCAAGATCGATTCTTTCTGTATTAATTCAAGTTTCAAATAAAACAAATAAATCAAATATATGATATTCAGTATTCTGGTCGATGAGTTTTTGGAAGAAGAAGGAGATTTCAGAAACTGATTTAAATGAAAACTGATAGTGTTTTAATTCGGAAATAAATGTTTGGAGCCGTGGTTAATGGTGTAGTCGTGAAGCGAGAGGTCTCGGGTTCGATTCCTGCCTGCGACATTTCTTTTTAGAAAACCATTTTGAGGTAGTTTTCTTACTAATTATTATTAGTATTATTGTTATTATTAATTTTTGATATTATTACTAAGTATTATAGTTATTATTATTGTTAGTATTATTAATAAGTATTATTTACCTTTTATTATTATCATAAATAATAAATACAATTATATTACTATTATCATTAAGATTATGATTATTATTATCATTATTAGTATGAAAATGTTATAATTCCCATTAATATTGGTATTAGGATAATTTTATGATTTTTAGTATTAGTATTAATATAAGTTGTTTTATTAACATTATCATTATTATTTTAATTAATATTTGTATTAATAACATTATTATAGTTATTAAGATTATTATGATTATTATTATTATTAATATTGTGAAAATAATACAAATTATTATTATCTTCATAAATATTAGTATTACTATCACTTTGTGAATATTAGAACCATTACTATTAATATAAGTATATTATTAGTATTAATACCATCATTTTTATCACTAATGAAATCATAACTATTATTATCGTTATCATAACCCTGGTACAATTATAATTAATCTTATTATTATTGTTATTACTAATATTATTATCAAAATAGGTATTATTATGAAATAATATGAATATTAATATTATCTTTATTAATCTCAAAAGCTACCTTTTGAAACAGATAAATATTTTGTACGAAAAATATACTTATTACATATACTATAATTATATTAAAATTTCACATAACTATATATATATATATATATATATATATATATATATATATATATATATATATATATATATATATATATATATATATATATATATATATATATATATATATATCAAACTTACTAATATTGTTTATATAAATACTTACAAATAATAAACTATTGATTTTTAAATATAACATTTAAATAAGTATAGATAGATTAATATAACTATATAAATAACAACCATTTTGAATATAAACACAAATTAAATATATAATATAAATTAAGATAATAAATTGTTCGATTACGATTATACGTTTTAATATATATACATACAAATGTTATAGGTTCGTGAATCCAAGGCCAACCTTATACTTGTCCAATGTTGTCTTGTGTATTTTTTCTACAAAATACATTAGGTGAGTTACATTAATCCCCTTTTTAATGCTTTTGCAATATATATTTTTGGGACTGAGAATACATGCGCTGCTTTTATAAATGTTTTACAAAATAGACACAAGTAATCGAAACTACATTCTATGGTTAAATTATCGAAATCGAATATGCCCCTTTTTATTAAGTCTGGTAATCTAAGAATTAGGGGACAGACACCATAATTGACGCGAATCCTAAAGATAGATCTATCGGGCTCAACAAGCCCCATCCAAAGTACCGGATGCTTTAGCACTTTGAAATTTATATCATGTCCGAAGGAGGATCTCGGAATGATGGGGATATTCTTATATGCATATTGTGAATGTCGGTTACTAGGTGTTCAATCCATATGAATGATATATTTGTCTCTATGCATGGGACGTATGTTTACGAAAAATGGAAATATGAAATCTTGTGGTCTATTAAAATTATGAAATGATTATTTATGATAAACTAATGAACTCACCAACCTTTTGGTTGACACTTAAAAGCATGTTTATTCTCAGGTACTAAATAAAACTTCCGCTGTGCATTTGCTCATTTTAGAGATATTACTTGGAGTCATTCATGACATATTTCAAAAGACGTTGCATTCGAGTCATTGAGTTCATCAAGAATATTATAAAGTTATTTATAGTTTAGATATATTATGAAATGGTATGGATGTCTATCAACTTACGATGAAATGAAAGTTGTCTTTTAAAAATGAATGCAATGTTTGTAAAATGTATCATATAGAGGTCAAGTACTTCGCGATGTAATCAACTGTTGTGAATCATTTATAATCGATGTGGACTTCGTCCAGATGGATTAGGACGGGTCTTCACAGTTGGTATCAGAGCAGAGGTCTTAGCGAATCAGGTCTGCATTAGTGTGTCTAACTGATAAGTCGTTAGGAGGCATTAGTGAGTCTAGACTTCGACCGTGTCTGCATGTCATAAGTTTTGCTTATCATTTCTAATCGAAAATCATTTGCTTATCATCCTTAGTAACTTACCTGCTCATTATTCTTAGTCTAGACACATCTTATTGCATTGACTACATGAAAAGTGTATAGACAAAAATTCATATCTTAGCGTATCTGCTAATTCATATCTTAGCGTATCTGTTATTGTTATCTTTGCCTGACAGCTTCCGTAGATTCCTTCGTAACTTATGAGATTTTAGTATTATATATGTATATGTAAATTATGTATTTCAGGATACTAATCTACATCCTATAATCTATTTCTTATCGAAAATCCTTCATCTGATCGTACGAGATGAATCCCTCAACTAGATCGAGTCCCTCGGATTCCAACAGCTATTCCGATAGTTATCCCGACAGTTATTCAGAATGGATAGTCATCTAAGCTTCGAAAGCAACGACACTAGAATGAAACAACCAATCATCCATCCCCAATTCATCTGATGGATTCATAGTCAACTTAATTAATGGAAACGCGCAGAAGGCAGTCCCTTCCACCAACCGAATTCACCTCTTGACAATGAACCTGAAGCGTTTACCGGCGAACCTGTTCGAGACACCATTTTCAGTCTCATTTCCAGGGTAACTCGACAAGATTATATTCTATCCACAATTCTGAATCTTATTCATCCACTCGTTCCGACCGACAATCATCCTGGAGTAATAAGTCAACGAACTTCATGCTCAAATAATCAATTCGGAGAATATGGTGCAAAATGTACCAGCTTCAGCAACATCATCGGCACCAACAGTACAATCAATAACAGCACCAGTACCATCAACAATCCATGCTTCAATATCATCATCTGTACTTTGAGTATGATCTTCGTTCTACATATCGTTCTACCTCACTTATCTTCGTTCGACATGGCGAATATGTAATCTCTAAAGTTTTAGAGATTATTTATTCTAGTTCCAACTGAAAAGCAAATGAGTTTAATATCATATTAACTCATTAAATCCATGAATACATCCGAAGAAAATATATATGTATATATGTTTTCATAAAAATTGTAATTAAAAATTCTCTTGTACAAACTGTTAATGGTGAAAATATTTTAACTGGTAGGTAATACCCGAGGATTATTTAAATTTCACATTAATAAGTTACATTATACGTTCTTCGAATCTGTTTCAACAGTCATATACTATCCTACTTACATCCACCAATATACAAATCCGTTCACCACAGAGTAACCATATGATAATGCTAAAAACGAACATATATTTCATAGCATTATTCCTCAAGAAAGACAAGCTTTTAGTTGCAACTGTTCTATTTACAAGTGATATTCGTTTAAATAATAAAAGGTGAAGACAAAAGACAGATTCGACGAATTGAAGACGCAAATGACCAAAAAGCTCAAAAGTACAAAATACAATCAAAGAGGTTCCAATTATTGATAAGAAACGTCTCGAAATTACAAGAGTACAAGATTCAAAACGCAAAGTACAAGATATTAAATTGTACGCAAGGACGTTCGAAAATCCGGAACCGGGACCAGAGTCAACTCTCAACGCTCGACGCAACGGACTAAAAATTACAAGTTAACTATGTATATAAATATAATATAAATATAATTAATTATATTAATTATATATATATTATATTTATAAAATAAATCGTCGGCAAACAAAGAGCCAAATGTGGGTGAGCTGTGAAAACGATCTCCGCGACTCGCGGAGTATGAAGAAGGAATGGGCCGCGAGTCGCGGAGCCCCAAAAACTGAAACTCCCTATAAAGCCCAACGAATTCTGATCAATTTTTAATCCAAATTCAATCTCTCTCTATATATGTATACGTAAATATATTTATATTTATATTTTAATTTTAATTTTAATTATAATTCTAATAATAAGGGTATGTTAGCGAATGTTGTAAGGGTGTAAGTCGAAATTCTGTCCGTATAACGCTACGCTATTTTTAATCATTGTAAGTTATGTTCAATCTTTTTAATTTAATGTCTCGTAGCTAAGTTATTATTATGCTTATTTAATCCGAAATAATCAGGATGTTGGGCTAATTACTAAAATTGGGTAATTGGGCCTTGTACCATAATTGGGGTTTGAATAAAAGAACGACACTTGTGGAAATTTGACTATGGGCTATTAATGAGTTTTATATTAACTAAATAATACCTTGTTAATTTAATATACAAACTTATAATTCGACGTATTTATATATAACCACATACGCTTGACTGGGTACGGTGGGCGGGATATCTATAAATACCAATAATTATTCATTTTACCGGACACGGAACTGGATTAATAGTTAATAGACTTGTTGAAACAGGGGTGAATTACATTCAAGGGTAATTGGTGTAATTGTTAACAAAGTAGTAAAACCTTGGTTTACACACAGTCGATAACCTTGTGTATTCATTAAACAAAGTATTAAAACCTTGTTACAATTCGAATCCCCAATTAGTTGGAATATTTGACTTCAGGAATAAGAATAATTTGTCGAAGGCTTTCGCTCTTTATATTTATGACTGATGGACTATTATGGACAAATCCGTATGGACATATTAAATAATCCAGGACAAAGGACAATTAACCCATGGGCATAAAACTAAAATCAACACGTCAAACATCATGATTACGGAAGTTTAAATAAGCATAATTCTTTTATTTCATATTTAATTTCCTTTATTTTATATTTAATTTCACTTCTAATTATCGCATTTTTATTTATTGTTATTGTATTTAATTGCACTTCTAATTATCGCATTTTTATTTATTGTTATTGTATTTAATTGCACTTTTAATTATCGTACTTTTTAATTATCGCAAGTTTATTTTATCGCACTTTTATTATTTGCAATTTCATTATCGTTATTTACTTTACGCTTTAAATTAAAGTCCTTTTAATATTTTACATTTGGTTTTAACTGCGACTAAAGTTTTAAAATCGACAAACCGGTCATTAAACGGTAAAAACCCCCCTTTATAATAATAATATTACTTATATATATATTTGTATTTTTATAAAAGTAAACTAATATAGCGTTAAGCTTTGTTTAAAGATTTTCCCTGTGGAACGAACCGGACTTACTAAAAACTACACTACTGTACGATTAGGTACACTGCCTATAAGTGTTGTAGCAAGGTTTAAGTATATTCATTCTATAAATAAATAAATATCTTGTGTAAAATTGTATCGTATTTAATAGTATTTCCTTGTAAAATATAAAGCTATTTTATATACACCTCGCATAACATCAAGTATTTTTGGCGCCGCTGCCGGGGAACTCTTAAACGCCGGAAGCGCAACGCTAATAATTATAAAAAAAAAGATTTTTATTTTTAGTTTACTTTTATTAAAATTCACTTTTGTAAAAATACGTTTTAAATATTCGAAAATATAAAAAGAAAAACAAAAATTTATATATTTTTAAGATTTTGTTAAATATTTAAGTTTTATAAAGTTTCTTTATTTTTATTTTATAAAAATATAAGTTTTTATTATATAAATATTTTAGATTTTAAAACAGAAAACATAAAAAAAATATAAAATAAAATAAAATAAAAAAAAACGCGTCGAATTTTAAACTGTACCTGAGTTGAAAATTGGAACCCCGCGACTCGCGGAGTTTGCAGCCTCGAATACCGCTACTCGCGGAGCAGCCCTGACACCCGTGACTGAAACCCTAATTCGCATTAAATACGGGTAATTATTAATTATTATTATTATTAACCCTAATTACTTATTATTATTATAATTAGTTTTACTTTTTATTTAATTTATATTTTAGTTAAATTAGTTTAATTAAATTGTAAAATTAATAGTTTTAATAAATAATTAATATAAAAATAATATTTTTATAAAATTTGTACTTTTTACAAATTTTTGTATATTTTTATATTTTGTCCGTTTTTAATCGTTTTAGCGTAATATTTATATTTTTAGCTCATATTTAGTTTTAAACTTAGTTTTTGCTATCGTTATTTTTACTTCTAGATTTTTAGGCTTTGCCGTAAAATCTCTTAAGTGCTTTTTCTTTAGACTAAGATTTAAGTGCTTTAGAATTTTGCGACGCCTTTTTAAGTTTTAGTTTCTTTTTAAGTTATTTCCATTTGGGATATAGTTTTTCTTGTAAGCTTTAATATTTTTAGACACCTTTTACCTATGTATCAATTATCATTCCAATTAGTAATCTCAATTTGCGATTATAATTTTAAGTTAGTTGTAGTGATAAGGTTGGGTTAGTCAAGTATTTTTAAGTTTTATAAGTTTCTTTTATTTTTCCGTCGCCTTTTATTTTTCTTTCTTATTTTTCTTTTTCGATCTTTTTCCGACGAACTCTTTTTCTTTCTTATTTCTCGCCATTCTAGTTTTTAGGACATAGAGTTTTTATTCTACTTCTTATCTAAATTTTTTAAAATTACAAAAATTTATTTTAAGTGGTTAAATTGATAGACATCAAAATTTTCTGGTTCGTAGTAATAGTTGGATTTGTATGTGGACCGGGTTATTGGAGCCAAACAGTCCTCAATTATATTGAGACCAAACGAATCCTGCCCCTCTGCTGCATCTTTTGGCTATTCGAAACGTGGGCAAAATCAGAAAAGTCTATTGATTGGATAACTTATTATAATTTTTCTTTCCTTTTAAAAACTAATAGGATATTCAGTGAATGCACCGAGCAAGACGTTCATCACCTTTTGTACGTTCACCACCTGTAACTATATCAAGACATCTAACTAATATTGTCGCCGTTGATAATCCATTTTTTGAACCCGACCTCACAATTGAGAATCCGGAGAATATTCAGGGACGATTCATAGATCCTGAATCATTAAATTTTCCTCCGGAACCACCAATCATTCAAACAGAGATTGTTGAGGAACGAACTATTAAATCAGAATCCTCTAGTGATTCCGATTCAACAGATTCAATTATGGAGAATCTGGAACCTTTAAGTATGGAAGACCGAATGAGAGCTAAACGCACTAGCCAAGGTCACGCAATTACTCATCCAGACATTAATGCGCCAGATTATGAAATCAAAGGACAAATTCTACACATGGTGACTAATCAATGCCAATTTAGTGGTGCGCCGAAGGAAGATCCAAATGAACATCTTCGTACCTTTAATAGGATCTCCACACTATTTAAAATCCGAGAAGTGGAGGATGAACAGATATATCTCATGTTATTTCCCTGGACTTTAAAGGGAGAAGCCAAAGATTGGTTGGAATCGTTACCTGAAGGGGCGATTGATACATGGGACGTTTTAGTTGAAAAATTTCTTAAACAATTCTTTCCGGCATCTAAAGCCGTAAGACTTCAAGCAGAAATTGTTACGTTTACACAGAAGCCAAATGAAACTCTATATGAGGCGTGGACAAGATTTGAAAAGTTATTAAGAGGATGTCAGCAACATGGTTTAGACACCTGTCAAATAGTACAAATATTCTACCAAGGATGCGACATCACTACAAGGAAAGACATAGATATAGCAGCTGGTGGTTCTATTATGAAGAAAACCGAAACTGATGCTTATAAAATTATTGATAACACTGCTTCCCACTCACATGAGTGGCACCAAGAAAAAGATATCGTTAGATCATCTAAAGCAGCTAGAGCCGATTCTAGCCATGACTTAGATTCTATTTCCGCAAAGATAGATGCTGTCAAGAGATGAATGGAAAAGATGACTAAAGATATTCACTCAATACTAATTAGTTGTGAGCAGTGTGGAGGACCACATTTGACAAAAGATTGTCTCAGTATTGAATTAACAATGGAACAAAGAGAGAACATTTCATACATAAACCAAAGGCCTGGAAATAATTATCAGAATAATTATCAACCGCCAAGACCGATTTACAATCAAAACCATAATTATAACAGAAATGTTCCATACAACAACCAACAAGGTCCTAGCAATCAACAAGTGTCCAACAATAATTATAATCAGCAAAGACCTAATTTTCAAAACAAACCACCACAACAAACCGATGATAAAAAGCCAAATTTAGAAGATATGATGACGAAGCTAGTTGAAACTCAAACGCAGTTTTTCACATCTCAAAAACAAACCAATGAACAAAATGCTCAAGCATTTAGAAATCAACAAGCTTCTATTCAAAACTTGGAACAAGAAGTAAGTAACCTAGCAAGGTTAATAGGTGAAAGAAAACCGGGAAGTTTACCTAGTGATACAAATGCTAATCCCCGAAATGAAACAGCTAAAGCTATTACCACAAGAAGTGGTACAACACTTAAACCACCTAAAATACCTGTAACTTCTGATGAAACTATTCCTACTCCATAAGAACCACAACCTGAACAAGATAAGGAAACAGAACCGGTAGTTGAAAAGGTTAATGAAGATAACACCGTTAAGGATAAACCTTATGTTAAACCATACCAACCACCACTTCCTTACCCGAGTAAAATGAAGAAAGAGAAAATTGAAGCCGAGCAATCCAAATTCTTGGATATGTTTAAACAGATAAATGTAAATCTTCCTTTCATTGATGTGATTTCAGGAATGTCTAGATATGCTAAATTCTTGAAAGATCTGATCACGAATAGAAAGAAAATGGAAGAACTCTCGGCTGTTACTATGAACGCTAATTGTTCAGCAGTGCTGTTGAATAAGATACCAGAAAAATTATCTGATCCAGGAAGTTTCACAATTCCATGTTTTCTGGGTAGTCTTAGTTCAATAAAAGCATTGGCAGACTTAGGTGCTAGTATAAATCTAATGCCGTATTCACTATATGCTAAACTAGACCTTGGAGAATTGAAACCAACTAGAATAAGTATACAACTAGCCGATCGATCAATAAAATATCCTAGAGGGATAATGGAGAACATGCTAGTTAAAGTTGGTACTTTATTATTTCCAGTAGATTTTGTTGTTCTGGACATGGAAGAAGATTCTCAAGTTCCTCTCATATTAGGAAGACCATTCTTAAACACGACTAAAGCAATGATAGACGTGTTCGGTAAGAAATTGACCCTAAGTATAGAGGACGAGAGTGTTACCTTTTCAGTTGATAGAGTAATGCAACAACCACAATCTGCAGATAATACATGTTATTATATTCAAACTATAGATTCACATGCAGAATTATTAGAAGAATTTCCAGAATTACAAGGAACAGGAGAATGTTCTTTAGGAGAAGGTAATGAACCAATTAATGAAGCTGAAATGTTAGCTACACTAATAGCTAATGGATATGAACCAACAACAGAAGAAATTCAAATGCTAAAAGAAGAAGACAGATATCGATATAAATCATCGATAGAAGAACCTCAGAAATTAGAGTTAAAGCCACTTCCAAACCATTTGGAATACGCTTATTTACATGGTGAATCTGAATTACCTGTAATAATATCGTCTTCTCTTACTGAAAATGAGAAATCACAACTCATTTCTGTGTTGAAAGCTCATAAACCAGCCATTGCATGGAAGATTCATGATATTAAAGGAATAAGTCCTTCATATTGCACACATAAAATCCTTATGGAAGAAGGTCATAAAACGTATGTGCAACGCCAATGAAGACTAAATCCTAATATGTAAGATGTAGTTAAGAAAGAGATTATTAAACTGCTAGATGCAGGTTTAATATATCCAATTTCTGATAGTCCATGGGTAAGCCCAGTTCAATGCGTACCTAAGAAGGGTGGCATGACTGTCATTACAAATGAAAAAATGAGCTTATTCCTACAAGGACTGTAACATGATGGGGTGTATGTATTGATTATCGAAAATTAAATGACGCCACCAGAAAAGATCACTTTCCCTTACCTTTCATTGATCAAATGTTGGAAAGATTAGCCGAAAATAGTTACTATTGTTTTCTAAATGGATTTTCCGGATATTTTCAAATTCCAATAGCACTCGAAGATCAAGAGAAAACCACATTCACATGCCCTTATGGTACTTTTTCTTACAAACGCATGCCATTTGGACTTTGCAACGCCCCTGCAACCTTTCAAAGGTGCATGATGGCGATTTTTCACGATATGATAGAAGAATGCATGGAAGTTTTCATGGATGACTTTTCAGTCTTCGGTGATACATTTGAATCATGTCTAGTTAATCTTGAACGAATGCTGATTAGATGCGAACAGTCAAATCTAGTACTTAATTGGGAGAAATGCCATTTCATGGTTAAAGAAGGCATTGTTCTTGGACATAAAATTTCAAAGGAAGGAATTGAAGTGGATAGAGCTAAAGTAGATGTAATTGCTAAACTTCCACATCCAACCAATGTTAGAGGAGTTATGAGTTTTCTAGGGCATGCCGGTTTTTACCGACGTTTCATAAAAGATTTTTCTAAAATTACCACTCCTATGAATAAACTCCTAGAAAAGGATGCTCCATTCATCTTTTTAGATGAATGTATCAAATCTTTTAATATTCTTAAAGAGAAACTCACTAATGCGCCGATCATGATAACACCAAATTGGAATCTACCATTTGAACTAATGTGCGATGCAAGTGATTTTGCAATGGGAGCCGTTTTAGGACAAAGGATTGAAAAACGATTTCAACCTATATATTATGCTAGTAAGACGTTACAAGGAGCACAAACGAACTATACAACTACTAAAAAAGAACTCCTTGCTATTGTCTTTGCTTTTGACAAATTTCGTTCATATCTCGTTCTAGCAAAAACGGTGGTCTATACCGACCATTCTGCTCTTAGATACTTATTTTCGAAACAAGATGCTAAACCAAGATTAATCCGTTGGATCTTACTCTTACAAGAGTTTGATATTGAAATCCGAGATAAAAGAGGAGCAGAAAATCTCGCCGCTGATCATCTTTCTCGTTTTGAAAATCCTGAGTTAGAAGTTCTAAATGAATCGGCCATACAAGACAACTTTCCTGATGAATATCTATTGAAGATAGATTATAATGAAATACCATGGTTTGCAGACTATGCAAACTACTTAGTATGTGGATTCCTTGAAAAAGGATTATCGTACCAAAAACGAAAGAAATTCTTCAGTGATATAAAACACTATTTCTGGGAAGATCCACATCTGTTTAAAAGTTATCCAGATGGAATAATACGCTGATGTGTATTCGGAGATGAAGCTAGTAAAATTTTAAACCATTGTCACACAGGACCAACAGGAGGGCATTATGGGCCTCAACTAACAGCAAGAAAAGTTTATGATGCTGGATTCTATTGGCCTACAATTTACAAAGACGCACACCTTCTTTGCAAATCTGTGATGCTTGTCAAAGGGCCGAAAAAATAAGTCAACGTGATGAAATGCCACAAAATATCATTCAAGTATGTGATGTATTTGACATTTGGGGTATTGACTTTATGGGTCCATTTCCAAAATCTCATAATAATCTCTATATTCTCGTAGCCATTGATTATGTATCTAAATGGGCGGAAGCACAAGCTCTCCCAACTAACGATGCACGAGTTGTAGTCAACTTTTTAAAACGTCTTTTTGCAAGGTTTGGAACACCGAAAGCTTTAATAAGTGATCGGGGAACTCATTTCTGTAATAATCAACTTGAGAAAGTTCTTAAAAGATATGGAGTAACTCATAAAATCTCCACTGCATATCATCCACAAACAAGTGGACAAGTTGAAAATACCAACCGAGCTTTAAAACGTATTCTAGAGAAAATCGTAGGATCAAATCCGAAGGAATGGTCCATTAAATTGGAGGATGCACTCTGGGCTTTTAGAACAGCCTACAAAACTCCAATAGGAACCACACCTTTTAGACTTGTTTATGGAAAAGCATGTCATCTTCCAGTAGAAATTGAACACAAAGCATTTTGGGCTTTGAAGACATGTAATCTTGATTTACATGAAGCTAGACGTCTACGATTTAGACAACTAAACGAATTAGAAGAATTAAGACATGAAGCATACGAAAATTCGTTAATCTATAAAGAAAGAACGAAGAAATGGCATGATAAAAGAATTAGAAGTTCAAAAGAATTTAAAGAAGGAGACAGAGTTCTTCTTTTCAATTCACGATTCAAGCTATTTCCTGGAAAATTGAAATCAAGATGGTCTGGACCATTCATAGTCAAAAAAGTTTTTCCATACGGAACGATAGAATTAATAAATTCAAATGGGATTGAATTTAAAGTTAATGGTCACAGAGTTAAACATTACATACATGGTCCGATGGAAGTTGACAATGAAGTTAATCATAATTTCACCACCAAAGAAAACCTTCAAAATGAAAACATAAATATGTTATCAACAACATATGAAAAATCAAAATTAGAAAATAAGGAGGATTCAAATTTGAGTGATGAAGAAGAATTCTTATACAAACCTCCCATTCCAAGAAACGAAGAAAAATGTGAACAAGAAATTCAAATAGAAGTGAAAGAACTAAGGAAAGAACACCTGAAAAAGGTTTACAAACCAACTCGACTTACTAAAGCAGGAGACCAGGGTGAATTTATCATTTCTTGCTTACTTAATGATGGTGCTGTATATAATGGACTCGCAGATTTAGGAGCAAGTGCAAATATTATGCCTCTTTCCTTATACAAAAGATTAGGCATGGGTAAATTAAAACCAACCAAAATAGGTGTTCAATCATTTGACCAAACCATTAAACACCCGGTTGGAATAGCAAATAATTTACTTGTTAAAGTGGGAAGTTTGACCTTTGTTGCAAACTTCATAGTGATTAATATGGAGGAAAACCTTGATATTCCTCTAATTCTAGGTCGCCCATTTTTAGCAACCACCGAGGCATTCATTGATGTAAGAGAAGGTAGAATGACACTTAGGGATGGTGATACATCGATCACCTTTGTTAACCGAAAGTTTAGATTTCCACCAACCAAAACTGTTAGACCAATTAAAACGCATAAGTGTGGGGAAGATGAAGAAACACTTAATGATGATCCAATCACAAGGAATGCCGTTGATGATACGAAATTAGATGAACCCATTTTTAACAGTTCAACGAAGAAACTTTATAAACGGATTCACGATGCTAAGATTAAAGAAAACTTTAAGTTAAATAACCGATTAATATCCAATTTATCGTCAAAAGAAAAGGCAATGTTAGTTGAATTTGTGAAAGTTACGGAGGAAATCAACAATTGGATTGAAGTAAAAGTCAAAGATATACAAGTTGTTGATGATTCAATTGAAAATAATGTTAATCACAATTTCAACTAAGTATAGGGGGTTTATGTATTTCTGTTAGAGTTAGATTGTCTGTTTTCGTGTAGTTCTCGAAAATGGAACCCGAATGGTCTTTCCCTAGCAGACCCTAAAGAACTAGTCTTCTCCCCCCATTTTGATTTTTTTTTTTTTTAGGTTTTTACGAAATGAAGACTGCCTGTGAACTAAACCATGGTCTAATGCTACACGCTTTGATCACTAAACGTAATAATGACACACTTCCGAGTGAAATAGTATCAGTAATCAGAGAAAGATTGGACGGAGTAAGAAAAGAATCCAGATGCGAAGATAATAAGTCACAATTTGGTAAAGGAAAATCAAAATCCGCAGCGAAAAGAAGAGCACGACACCTAGAAAGATGTCACAAATGTGGAAAATGGTCACATGGAGGTAAATGTTCAAATAATCAAACCTATTCAAATACCGAATTTGTTACTTTATGCAGAGACGGACCGTTCATATGTTTAGAAGAAAAAACACTGAATGCTCGAGGTTACGCCTATGTAGCTATGGAAAACCAATTAAACCGACTATCTTATGAATGGGATAGATCATATAACTAAGAATACTATCTCATAGGTAAGTCTGTACAGTTTTTTTTGTTTTTATTTTTATTTTTAACCTTTTGATAATAAACGCTAATTTGTTCGCTATAAAGTATTAAATTGGTATTGAATAAAATTAGGTTTGGCGACCGAAATTATTGATATCATACAAAAATTTATTACATCACTGCGAAATTTAACGTTTATTCTTAAGGTATAAATATCTTTAATCAATCAACCCAAAATATTTCAAAAATTCGTCATGAGTTAAATTAGGTTATGGAACCGAAATTACTTAACCGAAAAGAGGGGTGCATATTTTTGATAATATTTGATTGATTAAAGTGGAAAAAAAAGCCAAAAAGATTTTTAATTTTATTTTTACCATGTTTTTAAAATTAATATATAAATCTTAAATTAATATTGTAAACTTTGTAAAATCAATATATTTAAAATTGTAAATATTTGAAAAATTAATATAAGTTTGGTGTGAATTTATAATATGAATTTTTAATTAAGTTTGGTGTGAATTTTTAATTTTTAAAATATGAATTTTATTTTTATGCATTTTAAATTTTAAGTTTGGTGTGAATTTTTAATATTAATTTTAAATTTTATAATTTAAGTTTGGTGTGAATTTAAAAACAAAAATTTACGTTATCTCATTAAGTTAAAAATATGATTTTTAAAATTCGTCGTAAGTTGAAGACTAGGTCGTTGAACCGAAATTGCTTTACCCAAGGGAGGGACGAGAACTTTTATTATCATTATTTTTAATCTTATTGAATTAAAGTATGCCAAAAACATTAAAAAACCCAAAAATCTTAGCTTTTAAAACAATCGCTACAAAAAGACAAATTTTAAAATTTTGTCGAAGGACGGACTAGGACATCGATCCGAAACGACCTCGTCCTAAAACAAAGGAAAACAAAATTTTAAATTTATTTTATATATGTTTTATAAGTTAAGGCTTAAAAAAATATATATACAAACCCCGCGACTCGCGAAGTTTGTAAGCATCAAACACCGCGACTCGCGGAGTTCCAAAAATATCGAAAAAAAATAAAAGGGGCAGAACTGATCAGTCCCCAACCCAACACAAAAAAACACTGCGAAACAAACCGAAAAAAAATCAAAAAAACACCCCCAAATTCACAATTTTTGACCGTTAATCATCAAATCTTTTACTAAAATCATTTTAAAAAGGATTCTATCAAGGAATTACTCAAGAAAAACGGTAAATTTCTACACCTAAACACCATTTAATCCGAAAATTAGTGTTCTTGAGCAATTTTATACCCAATTTGATTTTGATGCTTTTTAGTGTAATTATGCTTAAATTGTTTATGTATTATGCTTGTATAACCTAGATTGATGCTATTTAATATGATTAGAAGCCTTAAACTTCAAATTTTGAGTAATCTAGGGTTTGTGTTCTTGAGCAAATTTGGGGCTTTTTGATATAAACAGGTTATGGCCGATGTTTTTCATGAATTGTTGCTAAATTAAGTAGTGTAACATGTTTAGGTAGTTAAATGATCCAAACTTTGAGCCTAAACATGATTTTGAGAATTAAAGTGGACTTTTTCAAGTCTAAAATTCATGAACTTGATTTTTGAAAGATAATGTCATTTGAAACTTGTTTAATTGCTAGTAATGATTATTTTGACATGTTATTTGAGTTGAATGCTTATGAACTTGGCGAACATTTTCCTATATGCTTATTTGAAAAAGTGTAGATTTGATGAAAATATGAAAATGAGCTTAAGTTTGATATAAATTGATCATGTCATTGTAATTATTTTGATTGATGATTTTGCTGACACTAATGCATATTTGGATGCACAAAAATTGTGTTTGATGTGTTTTGCAGACTGAAAGGGGTGAATCTTCATCCCAAGCTCGCAATGCTCCTGCTGAAAATGCGGAACAATAGGAGGTGGATAACTACTACAAACAAGATATACCTCATCCAGTCATGACATTTTCTGATATGCACCTGGAAGATTTGCACCCGAACCTGAGATTTGAGAGACTTTGGATAGATTATCCAAAATACCAAAGGGGTTTGCATACTCTTCATTCTAAAGTTGTTGAGGTACCTAGGGTCATAGAATGGGGACCATTAGAAGCTGTAGAATTGGCCGGGCCAATTAGGGAATTACTTGCACAGAGGTATGGTAATTCTACTTTTAACGATTGGGTACGGTTATTCAACATGCGTAGACCTGTATATAAAGTATGGTGTGAAGAATTGTTGTGTAGTATAGAATTAAATGATCGGGTAGCTAGTTTAACCGATCGATCTTTTATTAGATTTTTGTTAGGAGGTTTGATGCGCCACATGTCTTTACTAGACATGGCTCATGCTTTACGTATATATACGCCTGAGGAGTTAGCATCTGCCGATTGTAGAGGGTTGATACTAAATGGTAGAAAGATAGACGAAAATTTTGATACGCATGGTGTACGGACTCAAATGACTAGCCATCACTGATTTAAAGGGGGAAATTACTCTTATTTGGATATAGATAGAGCTGAATTAAGAGTAATTCATAGGTTTTTAGCTAATTCGATTACACAAAGAGGTAAGAACAAGGAAAAGGTAAATGAACAGGATTTGTTTTACCATATGTGTATTCGAGACCCACAAAGCGCTGTAAGTATACCTTATTGTGTGGGTTATTATTTATCAGCTATGGTTAGGGGGATGAGACCGCATAGCATAATAGGAGGTGGTATATTTATTACTTTGATTGCTGAATATCTCGGTGTGGATATAAGTCGGGGGGGATTATTAGTCGAAGAACCAGAACCCCGCGATACAATAGGTTTAAATGTATACCATGGTGCGAAAGTTTTGAAGAGGCGAAATAACGCCGCAGTACAATACCATGGTAGACATCCACAGGTTGAGAGAAACCAACAGCAAGGTAATGTAGGAGGGGGAAATGAAATGGCAGAAATGCAAAGGTTTATAGCTTCACAAGAGTATGAAAATGCTAGACATAGAGCATCTGAAGATTGGCAAGTTCATCAAAACCAAATCATAGCTTATTGCCAACATATAGGTAGAAACTATATTCCTACTCCATCGCCCATATTCCCTCCCTGGTCTATAGAGATTCAACCACCGTATCCTACGTATAACCCAGCCGAAGCATTTTATAGCACCTATGGTTATGCATGGAACCCCTACTGGTATCACTATCATCCCTAGTCTACTTAGTTTTATTTATTTTGTAATTTGTAATGTTGATACATTTAATACTTATTTAATATTGTAATAGTTTTTATAATTTTCTAACTTTTATTTTTAGATTTTAATAATTTTTGAATGTAGGGTAATATACCAAACTTCAAAAAATATGTATATATGTATGCAGTTTATCTTATGTACACAACAGGGTAAAACAACGCATTTTCAAAGACTGGCATTAAGTTCAGCAAAAGCAACTAATTTTGACGACAAGATGCAAAATATATGTGAAATAACAACAAGACGGAATGAACAAATGATATGCACCATTTATCATTCAGCAAGCAAACACAAATATGTTTGGAAACTTTGGTAAAATTTAATCATTTTCACACAAATCACCCTCAATAATTTAAATTGTTACTGATTTCTTGCAAATGAGGGCATTGCAAGATCTTAAGTGTGGGAAGGGGTTAAATTCTTTCGGATTTTAAAATTTTTATCTTAAACACTTGGTTACCATTAAAAATACTAGTAAAGCAGTAGTTGTATTAGAACCTAGTGCTCTCTGATAATAAAGAACAGCCCTAGTCTTATATACTCACTACCCAATTCTAGTAAAATTTTTCAAAATTTTCAACTAAATGAACTCAAAATCATGTTTATACATATTTATGAACGATAAAACTAGGTTTTAACACCGAAATTATTGTAACCTCGGAAAGGACATAAATTGAGAAACAAACCAAAATGTTAAAATTCATTTAAAATGGAATAGAGGACAATAAAAAGGAAAATAAAAAGCCAAGTGTGGGAAAATTTACCAAGATATTTTAAACATATGTCACATATTTCTGTACAAATAACTGAAAATACTTTTGCTTTGGACTAAACTAAAAAGTTTTACCTGATTTACTGTAAGAAAGATGGATCTACACGATGAATCAATTCCATCATTAAAAGGAAGTAAAGTCTTCCGAAAAAGAAACGCTCTTTTTGATTTAGGTCAGGAAGTTGTCGTCCAGACCAGTTGTAGAGTCTACGAAAAACCTTGAAAAGTTTTCTCGAAAATCAGCTGGAAATCCACGGACCTCAGCATCAAACAGGGTCGCCAAGTGGTCAGACTTATACTATCCATGAGAGGATCTGTCTTGTAAAATGGGGAGGGCACCGTGCAAATTAGCTGGATAAGACTAATGAATCAGATCCCCAGAAAGGATAATCTCCTTAAAGATTAAAAATCAACTTTTAAGCCTGATATTACTCAATCCTAGAGATTGACCTTAAAGATTGAGAATTCAAACTCATGGAATTCAATGATATCTAAACTCGAGCTTGAACGAGAAAATATTTTGATCAAATTATAAACCGATTTATTTTCTGAAAACCCATTTTCAATGCGTTCATTACCATTGAACGTAAAATCCTAGGAATTCACCTGGAGTTCATTAGGTCACCTGAACCAAATTGGGTGTCAACCGTAAGAACGGTGGTTGCATAGCATGGTCAAAGACAGGACCTTGTGCCAGACCGAAAAATCATAAGGGTGAGCTTTACTATTGCTCCTACAAAGGATAGTAATTGCGTTCGACACGTTATAGACCATAATTAAAAGCATGTCAGGGGACATTGCCTTAACAGTTGCTTGTTCAACGCTTTCCTTTACAACCGGACGGTAGTTTACCGAAAGGTAATATACGGGACAAGTAAACTGGACGTGTTGCTTTCCAAATACAAGGTTAGTAAGTGGGTGACACAAAACCATAAGTTTTGAGCTAAAATTTTCAAATCTGAAACCCACCAAACCCACAAAAATATTTTGCAAACACCGGTGAAGGGTTATTCCGAAAAACTTATCTAGGGTAAAAACTAGATTTAATTTTCAAAAGATCAAATGTTTTCATAGAGATCCAATTTCCTTAATGGATCTAAATTTTTATAGTCATGTGGGACTGTAAACCATATCGTTACTACCATTGTTTATACCGCCGTATAGAAATCACTGATGTACAAAGTGTGAAGAATAAAGAAGTGATTCTGGTATTTCAAGACGTTATTGCTTGAGGACAAGCAACGCTCAAGTGTGGGAATATTTGATAATGCTAAAAATTAACATATATTTCATAGCATTATTTCTCAAGAAAGACAAGCTTTTAGTTGCAACTGTTCTATTTACAAGTGATATTCGTTTAAATAATAAAAGGTGAAGACAAAAGACAGATTCGACGAATTGAAGACGCAAACGACCAAAAAGCTCAAAAGTACAAAATACAATCAAAGAGGTTCCAATTATTGATAAGAAACGTCTCGAAATTACAAGAGTACAAGATTCAAAACGCAAAGTACAAGATATTAAATTGTACGCAAGGACGTTCGAAAATCCGGAACCGGGACCAGAGTCAACTCTCAACGCTCGACGCAACGGACTAAAAATTACAAGTTAACTATGTATATAAATATAATATAATATATAATTAATTTTATTAATTATATATATATATATATTATATTTATAAAATAAATCGTCGGCAAACAACGAGCCAAATGTGGGTGAGCTGTGAAAACGATCTCCGCGACTCGCGGAGTTTGAAGAAGGAATGGGCCGCGAGTCGCGGAGCCCCAAAAACTGAAACTCCCTATAAAGCCCAACGAATTTTGATCAATTTTTAATCCAAATTCAATCTCTCTCTATATATGTATACGTAAATATATTTATATTTATATTTTAATTTTAATTTTAATTATAATTCTAATAATAAGGGTATGTTAGCGAATGTTGTAAGGGTGTAAGTCGAAATTCTGTCCGTATAACGCTACGCAATTTTTAATCATTGTAAGTTATGTTCAACCTTTTTAATTTAATGTCTCGTAGCTAAGTTATTATTATGCTTATTTAATCCGAAGTAATCATGATGTTGGGCTAATTACTAAAATTGGGTAATTGGGCCTTGTACCATAATTGGGGTTTGGATAAAAGAACGACACTTGTGGAAATTAGACTATGGGCTATTAATGAGTTTTATATTAACTAAACAATACCTTGTTAATTTAATATACAAACTTATAATTCGACGTATTTATATATAACCACATAAGCTTGACTGGGTACGGTGGGCGGGATATCTATAAATACCAATAATTATTCATTTTATCGGACACGGAACTGGATTAATAGTTAAAAGACTTGTTGAAACAGGGGTGAATTACATTCAAGGGTAATTGGTGTAATTGTTAACAAAGTAGTAAAACCTTGGTTTACACGCAGTCGATAACCTGGTGTATTCATTAAACAAAGTATTAAAACCTTGTTACAATTCGAATCCCCAATTAGTTGGAATATTTGACTTCGGGAATAAGAATAATTTGTCGAAGGCTTTCGCTCTTTATATTTATGACTGATGGACTATTATGGACAAATCCGTATGGACATATTAAATAATCCAGGACAAGGACAATTAACCCATGGGCATAAAACTAAAATCAACACGTCAAACATCATGATTACGGAAGTTTAAATAAGCATAATTCTTTTATTTCATATTTAATTTCCTTTATTTTATATTTAATTGCACTTCTAATTATCGCATTTTTATTTATTGTTATTGTATTTAATTGCACTTCTAATTATCACATTTTTATTTATTGTTATTGTATTTAATTGCACTTTTAATTATCGTACTTTTTAATTATCGCAATTTTATTTTATCGCACTTTTATTATTTGCAATTTCATTATCATTATTTACTTTACGCTTTAAATTAAAGTCCTTTTAATATTTTACATTTGGTTTTAACTGTGACTAAAGTTTTAAAATCGACAAACCGGTCATTAAACGGTAAAAACCCCCCTTTATAATAATAATATTACTTATATATATATTTGTATTTTTATAAAAGTACACTAATATAGCGTTAAGCTTTGTTTAAAGATTTTCCCTGTGGAACGAACCGGACTTACTAAAAACTACACTACTGTACGATTAGGTACACTGCCTATAAGTGTTGTAGCAAGGTTTAAGTATATCCATTCTATAAATAAATAAATATCTTGTGTAAAATTGTATCGTATTTAATAGTATTTCCTTGTAAAATATAAAGCTATTTTATATATATCTCGCATAACATCACCATACTCATCTAATTACATATTTGGATTTTGACCTATCAGAATCCAACAAGTGGCATAATAAAGAAATAATGGACACAATAAAAATTGATTAGAAATAGATTAATTAACAATATGAAATTCTATTAAGAATCCACGCTAACAAAATCCTAGCTAACAGTTCCAAGCTAACTGTTATTTCCGTATTACCATTTAATTATCGCAATTTATTTATGGCAATTTATTTATCGCAATTTATTTTATCGCAATTTAATTATCGCAATTTTAATTATCGTCATTTAAATTCTGTTATTTACTTTACGCATTTTATTTATCGTCATTTAATTTTTGTATTTATTTTACGCACTTTAAATATCGGGACACGTATACAAGGTTTTGACATATCATATCGGCGCATCTGTATATATTATTTAGAATCACCATAGACACTCTATATGCAGTAATGATCGAGTTCTCTATACAGGGTTGAGGTTGATTCTCAAATAATATATATACTTTGAGTTGTGATCGAGTCTGAGACGTATACGGGTCACGATACGTATTAATTAATTAGAATATTATATAGTAACTTATATATGAATTATTATTTGTACACTGCTAACTGTGGGCTATCAACATTGGACAATTAAAATGAATTAAAATATTAATTATAACATATGAAACTAAATAATTCTTCAAGTTTGCCACTTGATTTCATCTTAAACCTCATTTGTATCTTGACAATTCTAATTTGCATTCAAACCTTTCATGATTCTTGAAAACACCTCAATCGATAGGATGAATCAACCGCATTTCATCTACGGAAGGAAAGAGTGATGCATATAGTTATACACCTGAAAACACTCGGAACCTTAGTAAACGTTTAACTCGTAGCTGTGCTAATTCCTTTAGAGTTATTATTACCGAAAATAACTTTGCATCTGCTGTTCGAGATAGCCAGTTTTATCACAGCTCCAGCAAGACAACTTCGACTTTTCGTACGAAACAACCTTATTATAACGTTGATATATACGCGTGCTCTTTTATTGTTACCAGGGAACCTTTCATATTCCACCATATTACCATCAGCGTTTAATCATCTAAAAACACAATTTTTCTGAAACCACCTCGGATTAATAACCGATGATTCAGATATCATAGCATTAAATGCAGAGGAAACAGAAAAATGGTAGATGGTCTAAATGACCAAAAGTTTGATGATAAAGAAAGGAGTGTTTGGAACGCTCGATAGAAAATTGGGTATTGAAAAAGAGATTGAGCTACCCATGAAGGAGACCAAGGACAAATACAAGGACCAAACCCTATATTCAAAGGATTCAGGTAATTCTGGAACCGTTGAAATCTTTAGAAAATATCTTGCTCCGAAGTCATGTTAAAATCTTACGAAAAATCTTTCTCCATCAACCATCGAACTTAGAAATTTCAAAATATCATCATCAATATCTTCGATATTTCTAAGGATAGTTTCATAAATATTCTGGTCCGAAATTATATACCTCCTCGTGCTTCCTATGTATCATTATATTGGAAATATTCAATAGAAAATTTAGTACGAAAAAGTGGATTATGCTAAACTATGAAGGAAGCCGTGGACAAATCACAAAGAATAAGTTTGACTTCAAAGAATCCAAATGATTCTGTTTCTGAGGAAATCTTTAGTGAATACCTTGCTTCCGAATCTAAACCCTTACGGATAAATCTTTTTCATCACCCATCGATATTAGAAATTCCAAGATATCATCGTATCTTTCATTATAAATATCCTCCATATTTCTGGAGATATTTTTATAACTATTCTTATCTGAAATCATCAATCTCTTCGTGCTATCAGTATTACATCATATAGAAATTGTTAGTTTCTATATTCTGTAAACTTTCGAGCTTAAAATATGAATGTTATTGAAGTAATGTTGGGAATTGATGCATGAGTTAGTATAATATAATGACACTTGATCAACGTGATTATATTACAGTAAGTCATGCTGAATTTCTAATGGGACGTGATGATTCACAGATCATAACGTCATCATGCACCATGTTACATAACTCTTCCATTCTAATTAACTTCTGAACATATCAAGAAAGTATATTCTTGATAGCTCTATTCTCAATGATTCTGGTAATTTGACGAATCAAATCGTGCTATTACGTTCTTTCTTGTTTATGACATTAAATTCATTCGAAACTCCATACTTACAAATTCTGGACCATTAGTTGTTTTACTAGAGATCGAGAGGAGATAAAAAAACGAAGATCTCCGAAACATAAATGAAGATATAAAACTCGACAACAACACTGAAATTACAATAATTAAAAATTAAAACATCACAACAATTAAAAATTAAAAGATTATAATCAAACTACTCGTCGTCGTCAATTGTCAGCTGCAAAGTAGCGTTCACCAGTCATTTCACCATCCGTGAGGTACTATGGAGACATCGGTATTTCTCTTGATGCTTCAGCTGCTGCTTCAGCTGATTCATCGAGGTAACGATAACCCAACGTCTCTTCATCTTCAAGAACTGCATACAAAGAAATGCGTTTACCGCGATCTTCAATGGTATCTCTTATAAAGTACCATTGATCATCAGTACACAGAAAACTTGCCCTACAATCCGCATCATAATCGTCTTTATAAAAGAACACAGACGTGAATTCACACGGAACTTTTTCCTTCAGAAAGGATAACAAGTCTTGTAAACCAACATCACGAATGTCGATATCTTCAAACGAAATACTGTCGCCCCACTTATATTCCTTCATTTGATTACGGAAATCACCTCCGTAATGAACATCGAATGAAACAATCATTGGAGGAAGTGTTAACATTTTGCAGTTTGGGAGCGTTTGATTTTGATTTTGAGAAAGGTGGAAATATAAAAGAAATATATGTTTGAGTGTATAAAATGAAGTATATGGTTGGTGTTTATATAGTGTAAAAGTGACCGTTGGGATAGCCGTTGGAATTTTTATTTTTATTTTTTTTATTTTACTAACGGCTAAAAATTTGGGCAAGTTTTTTTGGGTGAAGGTGGACGATGCCGTTGGGACCTCTCTCATGATAGTTTCATTCGTACTCTTCGAATAATCGAATTATTTTATCCATAATACCCAATGATGATAAAACTTAATTTATCAACCCATACTAGTCATGAAAACATTTTTAGTGTTAACCATGACCACCACAATCAAATTTCGGGACGAAATTTCTTTAACGGGTAGGTACTGTGACGACCCAGGAATTTCCAACCAGATTTAGACTTAATCTTGATATGAATTCGACACAATAAGCAAAGTCTGTAATGTTGAGTCTCAAAAAGTTTGAACTATTTTCAGTAATGCATTGGACCTTTGACTATTTTCGACGATTCACGAACCTTTAATTGTAAACAGAAATGTATATATAAATAACCATGTAATTATAAATAATAAAATAAATATATTGGTAAACTATTATGTGGTTTAATTATTATAAAAGATAAATTAAAAAAATTAAAATTTATTATTTCAAATAGAATATATTGAATAATAAGTATTATCTAGGTAAGGAAATGTAAAGTTAATATATTACAAGCTAGGATATAAATGATATATCAATATTATTATTATTACTTCCATTATAATTACTAACGATATTAATATTTGTATTATTAATATTATTAACTCTAACATGAGATATAAATATATATATAAAATTTGAAATATATATAAGTAGCTATATTAATATTACTAATATAATTAAATGTATCATTATTAGAATCTCAATAGTATTAATATTAAAGTTTACAAATTATATATAAGCAATCAAAAATAAACAAAAAAATATATAAATACATACACATATATAAAATATAAAATACATTTTCATATATAAAAATACATAAAGATAAATATATATATATATATATATATATATATATGTATATATATATGTATATATATGTATATATATATATATATATATATATATATATACTGATATTTAGGTATATAATTATAGATACAAATAAAAATAATAAATACTGATAATTATATGTATATAATTAAAAATAACAAACGTGTTAAAATTCTATACTCATAGGATCCTAATCTGTTTTGTAGCTTGCTTTTATTTCTTTATATCCTTTTCTTGTTTGAGCTGTAAGTGGTGACAACCATACACAACTAGTATATATATATAAAAATTGATCCACCTTTAGAATCAAAACAAATAGCAGATGAAATTAATAATTGATAAATGGTACGAATCCTATATATATTAATCTGTGTAGGGTACCAATCAACTTTACAAAAGTTTGTTGCTATCTTTGAGTTTGTTAAACATCCAATTCATGCTACAATCTAGGACAAATTTGGTTAGAGATTCTTTTTATTTATTTTTTTTTCTTCTTCTTTGTACCCTCTTAAAATTCCCAGTCGACACCAAATCCATTATATCATACGAGTATTACAAGTTGTGAGGAGATACCATAAGGCTTAAAATATCATTTATCAATCACTAATGGGAACTGCATTTTTTTTCGATCAAACTAAACAGAAAAGAGCCGAAACCATTTTTTTTCCTGTGTTCTTGAACCATTTTTTTAAAAGCTTTAATTTTTATTTTAATTTCAAAATCTAGAATTGCAGGAGTATTAGGAAACCTTTATTCGATCTACCTGCAAATTGTGAAGATTCAATTTCTTGTATCGAATTAGAATCTCGAAGTCAAAGTTAAGTTTTAAAAGTCAAACGTTTTCTTTTTCAATCAAATTAACGTTACAGAGACTATTACAATTGGAAGTAATGATTCAAAAAGATTCCATTAAAGATTTAGAACACATTTCATGTTGTAATGATTGTCTGAAAATGTTTGAATTTCGAAATCAGTGTTTGGGTTGTTCATGGTGTTCATCGTGTATTTTTATCCTACTGCCATTTTTTTTTCTTATTTTTTTTCGATTCTGATAACCATGACACTCAAGATCGATTCTTTTTGTATTAATTCAAGTTTCAAATAAAACAAATATATGATATTCAGTATTCTGGTCGATGAGTTTTTGGAAGAAGAATGAGATTTCAGAAACTGATTTAAATGAAAACTGATAGTGTTTTAATTCGGAAATAAATGTTTGGAGCCGTGGTTAATGGTGTAGTCGGGAAGCGAGAGGTCTCGGGTTCGATTCCTGCCTGCGACATTTCTTTTTAGAAAACCATTTTGAGGTAGTTTTCTTACTAATTATTATTAGTATTATTGTTATTATTAATTTTTGATATTATTACTAAGTATTATAGTTATTATTATTGTTAGTATTATTAATAAGTATTATTTACCTTTTATTATTATCATAAATAATAAATACAATTATATTACTATTATCATTAAGATTATGATTATTATTATCATTATTAGTATGAAAATGTTATAATTCCCATTAATATTGGTATTAGGATAATTTTATGATTTTTAGTATTAGTATTAATATAAGTTGTTTTATTAACATTATCATTAGTATTTTAATTAATATTTGTATTAATAACATTATTATAGTTATTAAGATTATTATGATTATTATTATTATTAATATTGTGAAACTAATACAAATTATTATTATCTTCATAAATATTAGTATTACTATCACTTTGTGAATATTAGAACCATTACTATTAATATAAGTATATTATTAGTATTAATACCATTATTTTTATCACTAATGAAATCATAACTATTGTTATCGTTATCATAACCCTGGTATAATTATAATTAATCTTATTATTATTGTTATTACTAATATTATTATCAAAATATGTATTATTATGAAATAATATGAATATTAATATTATCTTTATTAATCTCAAAAGCTACCTTTTGAAACAGATAAATATTTTGTACGAAAAATATACTTATTACATATGCTATAATTATATTAAAATTTCACATAACTATATATATATATATATATATATATATATATATATATATATATATATATATATATATATATATATATATATATATATATATATATCAAACTTACTAATATTGTTTATATAAATACTTACAAATAATAAAATATTGATTTTTAAATATAACATTTAAATAAGTATAGATAGATTAATATAACTATATAAATAACAACCATTTTGAATATAAACACAAATTAAATATATAATATAAATTAAGATAATAAATTGTTTGATTACGATTATACATTTTAATATATATACATACAAATGTTATAGGTTCGTGAATCCAAGGCCAACCTTATACTTGTCCAATGTTGTCTTGTGTATTTTTACTACAAAATACATTAGGTGAGTTACATTAATCCCTTTTTAAATGCTTTTGCAATATATATTTTTGGGACTGAGAATACATGCGCTGCTTTTATAAATGTTTTACGAAATAGACACAAGTAATCGAAACTACATTCTATGGTTGAATTATCGAAATCGAATATGCCCCTTTTTATTAAGTCTGGTAATCTAAGAATTAGGGAACAGACACCCTAATTGACGCGAATCCTAAAGATAGATCTATCGGGCTCAACAAGCCCCATCTAAAGTACCGGATGCTTTAGCACTTAGAAATTTATATCATGTCTGAAGGAGGATCCCGGAATGATAGGGATAGTCTTATATGCATATTGTGAATGTCGGTTACCAGGTGTTCAATCCATATGAATGATATTTTTGTCTCTATGCATGGGACGTATGTTTATGAGAAATGGAAATATGAAATCTTGTGGTCTATTAAAATTATGAAATGATTATTTATGATAAACTAATGAACTCACCAACCTTTTGGTTGACACTTGAAAGCATGTTTATTCTCAGGTACGAAAGAAATCTTCCGCTGTGCATTTGCTCATTTTAGAGATATTACTTGGAGTCATTCATGACATATTTCAAAAGACGTTGCATTCGAGTCATTGAGTTCATCAAGAATATTATCAAGTTATTTATAGTTTAGATATATTATGAAATGGTATGCATGTCTGTCAACTTACGATGAAATGAAAGTTGTCTTTTAAAAATGAATGCAATGTTTGTAAAATGTATCATATAGAGGTCAAGTACCTCGTGATGTAATCAACTGTTGTGAATCGTTTATAATCGATGTGGACTTCGTCCGGATGGATTAGGACGGGTCTTCACAATTTTCATAAAGACTGTAATAAAAATTCTTTTGTACAAAATATTACTTGTGAAATTTTATTTTAACGGGTAGGTAATACCCGAGAAATACTTAAGTTCACATTAATATGTTACACTGTACATTTTCAATGATGTTTCGACAATCGTTAATTATACTCTCTCCTTTCATAGCAATATACATCATTTCACAAAATTCAAGACAACCATTTTCCATACCAATTCAATTTCATATTCTGATTTTGACAGATCAAAATCCAAGTCATGATTTAAGAAGTGCCATCAATCTTAAATTCCTACATCCTTCAAAATCATACTTTAAATTCAAACTATACTAGAACATCACTTTCATTCACAGAACTCATAAAGATATTCGTATCATTCAAGTTTCACGACAAATTCATTATACGGATATTGACGATGACAACCTGCATCTAAACCCTTCAAAATTCTTGAAAACATCTCAACTAAGGAACAATCGAGAGAATGAACCAATCACAGGATACATACGAATAATATATGCATATAGATATGCATTCGGAGGACACTTGAACCTAAGCAAAGGTTCAACACGTATCCGTGTCAGATCCTTTAGCATTATTATTACCCAAAATAACTTTACAATCCCTTTTCAAAATAGAAAATTTTATCACAGCTCCAAAAAGACAACTTCGACTTTTCATCCGGAGTAGCCTTATTATAACCTTGATATATACGTTGTCTTTTTGCCATCATTACTTGGGAACCTTTTATATTCCACCATATTAGTAGTAAGCTTACCAGCAACTTTATTGCTCTTTGACTTAAATCTCTCTGAAAGATCACTATAAAACCTTGTCATGTACCCATCTACATCTTGTAACAATAATTGTCATACCAAACCCCAGGAAGCATCAATAATTATAATTCTGAAATCCGGAATAGCACTTCAGCCTACGAATCAGTACTATGAAGTTTTAAAAAAGCTGAATGAAGCAGCAGAAACTGTAGACAACCGTAACAGTCAAAAGTCGATGATAAAGAATATTGTGTTTGCAAAGCACAGAAAAAGAGAAGGTTTGGAAGTGGAAAATGGATTGAGCAAACCCCGAAGGAGGTTGTGGACAAATCACAAGGATGAAATCTACCTTCAAAGAATCCAAATGATTCAGTGTCTGCTAAAATCCTTAGCAAATACCTTGCTCCTTACTCTAAAACCCTTGCGGACATTATTCTTCATCATCCTCTTATCTTAAATATTCTAAGATATCATCGTATCTTCCATTATAAATATCCTTCATATTTCTGAAGATATTTTCATAACCATTCTTATCTGAAATCATTTATTCCTTCGCGTTATCTGTATCACATCATAAAGAAAACTGTTTTAGTTTCTAAATATCTGAAACCTCTGAGTGTAAAGTATGAATGTTTTTGAAGTAATATTGAGAACTGAAGCATGAGTTAGTATAATATAACGACACTTGATTAACGTGATTATATTACAGTAAGTCATGCTGAGTTTCTAAATGAAACGTAATGATTCACAGCCCATAACGTCATCATGTGCCATGTTAGATGACTCTTACATTCAATCTAATCTCTAAACATATCAAGAACATATTCTATTGATAGTTCTATCTTTTCCTTTGGATTTTGGTAATTTCACAAGTCAAATTGTGCTATTATAATTTCTCTATTAGAGCATTAGCTATGTTCATTCCGAATTTCATATCTATGAATTCTAGAGCATTAATCGCTTGACTTGAAGTTGGGAAAAGAAGACGGAAGCATGAAACTCCAAAATATAAGGAAAAATATAAGCACGAAGACAACGCAGAAATTACAAACGGTGTATATCGATGCGTATAGCAATATAAAGACACGGGAAAACTAAGAACACTATAAACCTAAGAGCATAGTATAAATTAACGGATTTCTCCAGTGGAAGACGAAAAAGTAGAATGACAGATGTGATAGTCAAAAATATATCAAGTATTAAAACTGGATGGAGCATATTGACGAATGTTTTGGAAGTGCGAAGAAAGGAAGAAAGTATAAAAGATGGGAGATGTGGAAATAAGGAAACGTAGGAGGTTGATTTATAGTAAAATATCCGACAGAGAAATCGAGACAGATTATTGCATTAAATCTAAGAGGATCATAATTTCCTTAATCGTCGAAGAATCAAATCTTATATAGATTACAAAGATTTTCTTTAATCTGGAGATCAACCGTGACGACGTCAAAAGATAAGACGAATCCCTATTTTCTCATTTCACTCTTTTACGATAGCTTCAGTCATACGTTTCGATTAATCGAATTATTTTATCCATATTTCTCAATCATGATAAAACCCTATGAATCAACTTATATTCGTCATAATAACATTCTTATTGTTAGCCAAGACGACCTCAATCAAATTTTGGGACAAAATTTCTTTAACGGGTAGGTACAGTGACGACCAGGAAATTTTCGACCAAATTTAAACTTAATCTTTATATAATTACGACTTGATAAGAAATGAATTTTAATAAATATTGAACCTCCTTAAAGAGTTTTACACAAGCTTTTGGTCACCCTTTTATTCCGACGATTCACGAACGTCATAACTTGATTTAATTGTTTAATTGTTTAATTATTGTGTATATATATATGGATTTATATATATTTAACTTGAAAATATGATAATTAAATATCTCATTAAGTATATTAACAAAGTATTATATATATATTTTCATACTACTAATTTAAAGAGTTTTAAAACAATATATATATTACTATTTAAATGACGTAATTAACTTATGTTAAAATGTATTTACATATAATGTATTACGAGTGTAAATACATCCTTACAAGTATTGAATACACTTTATAATATACCAATACATATAAAGGATAGCTATACTCGTATTTTCATTTAATTTTCTCAAAGAATTCTATTCGCATTCATACGGTATTTTTACCCGTATTATACACAGCTTCTAGAAGTATTTACTATTGGTATATACCAATAGAAATTTGCAATTATTTGTGTAATATGTCATCCATGATCTAATCAATTTAATATGTCATGTATGACTTAATACAGTTTAACTTATCTTATATATTTTCACTAAAAGCCAAAATTATAAACTTATAAATAAGGACCATTTTAACTCATTTTTACTCCACATTTTCTTAAACTAAAAACACACACTTGAATGCTCTCATATCATACTTTAATCTCAGAAACTTTCCTCTTCATAATCAAGGTAAAATACTACTCAAAATCCTTGTTCAATTCTTTGTATAGTTGCTATCTTTTTATACTTATAAAACTTGTAAAAACTAGAACTGATTTTGGTGAACACCAAGCTTGTTTGAAAAACTAATCTAATCTTTATAACTTAACTCTAATAACACTTATTTATATGTATTATGATGTTATATTAAGTTAATATAAAAACTTATAACTTGTACATATGAAGAACACCTTGAAACTTAACATATATCCTTTAATCTTCATTCGGTAAAAAGCGGGCTGTTTTGGGTTGGGAATTAAAAACCTATCTTAGACTTTGAGTTCGAGGCTAAGACTTTAGAAATATGTTAATATATGTAAATAAGACTTCCAGTATTTTTTTTTCATGATTTTAGACAAAGTGGAAGTATTTTATCAAAAATCATATATTGTGTGGATGCCGGGATTTTTCCAAATCTGTCCACCGACACAAAAAGAGGGTAAAGCTCTAGAAATTACTACTTAGGACGACCTTTTCGAATTCATTTTGTAAAATTTACTTCTTAATGAATCCATAGCAATTTGATTCACTTTAAACGGAGTTGTAATGAATATTTGGCGAGCAAAACAAAATCTGCTAAAATTAACGTTGTATGGAGCAAAATTATATTATAAAAACTATATTAACCATATCCTTGTTAAATTTTCCTATATCCTATATATATTTGGACATGTTATCAGTAGTATAACAAAATATTATAATCTTGGTTAATTCTGTGATTGTATATATGTATAATAATATTATTGGTACATCCTAACACAATAAGTATACAATACGTTTTGATAAATCCTAAGACAATACGTACACAATACGTATTACTTAGTTCTAAGATAATACGTATACAATATGTCTCTAGGTTGATGAAAAGACAATACGTATACAATACGTCGTGGGGTAATTCTAAGATTATATATATATATATATATATATATATATATATATATATATATATATATATATATATATATATATATATATATATATATATATATATATATATACCGATTATTGGACTGTTGGAATTTTCGGACTATTTTAGACTACTAACAAAGGACTACTAACAATGGACTACTAACATAAAATATTAAAAATTATTATATAAGTATTTTATGAACTTGCTTTATTTTATTCATATGTCGTATTATTATCTGAATCGTTATTATTGTTATAGGTTCGTGAATCCAAGGACGACGGTCATATTTTTAATAAGTTGAAAACTTATTATTAATATACTTTTACTACTGTGATTATATAGTCCCATTTTTAAACTCAACAAATATTTTGGGATGAGAATACATGCATTTTATGTTTTATACCATAGACACAAGTACTTAAAATATATTCTACGTTGAGTTGTACCACTTTGCATATCTTCCCTAATAGCTTGGTAACTAATATTTACATGTTATAAGAACATGTATACGCGAATCCTATTGATAGATCTATCGGATTTGACAACCCCAACTGGGCTAGTCGCTCTAGTATCGTAAACGGTTGCATAATACTTCGTTTTTACTACACTTGGTACAGTGTAGGGAGATTTCATAATAAAGGGAATATGCCACATTAATGGTTAAGTATGGTTACCGAAATGCTCAACAACTTATAGAATACTTTTATACACTTGCTAGTGTACATATATTTATAACTATGAAATCTTGTGGTCTATATTTATATCGATGATAAACCTATATATCTCACCAACCTTTGTGTTGATTATTTACGCATGTTTATTCTCAGGTCCTTAAGAAAGTCTTTCACTGTTGCATTATCTGAGCAAGCTGTGCATGGAGTCTCATACTTTTATTTAAATAAAGTGTTGCATTCAATAAAACCTTTGTCATGTATTATATTCGACTGTTACATCACGTTTGTAGTATTTGGAAACCGATGTATTTTGGGGATTATTTCTTAAATAATCACCCACTTGTTTAAAACATGCATTATGTATAATAATGATGTGCTTTTTATGAAACGAATGCAATATTTTCTAAAACGTATCATATAGAGGTCAAATACCTCGCTATGGGACCAATGAGAACGTATTGCGTTTATAGTAATATGGATGGGTCGTTTCATATACTATCTCAAATTCTAGATCTTATTCATCTGCTCGTCCGAACCGACAATCACCCCGGTGTAATAGAAGAAGTCAACGAGCTTCGCGCTCGAGTAGTGGCTTTGTAGAATATGGTGCAAAGGTTACAAGCACCAGCAGCATCACCGGCATCAATAGTACCACCATCATCAACACCAACAGTATCATTACCACCACCAACAGCAACATCCGTATCCCACACCTCAACATCACAATTCGTACCTCGAACATCAGTGTCATATACACCATAGATACCAAGGAATACCAACAACAACAAACGATGAAGTATTGATTTATAACTTCATCGAAGAAATATTCTGCAGAGAATATGTAGTTTCTAAAAGTTTTAGAGATTACTTATTCTAGTTCTAATTGTAAATCAGATGAGTGAGCGAATAGAAATGATGAAATAAAATCCTGATCGGAATGGTGCACGATTTTACAAGCTAGATTTGTTTTACCAGCAGCATCAACAGTACCGTCAGCATCACCAACACCGACAGTACCATCAGCATCGTCAGCATCAGCAGCATCTACAACATCACAAGCTCCGCCAGATCCATAATCACCGCAAACATCATCACTAATCAACAACGCGTATATCGTATCAACGAGTTATGAAGTATTAACTCATTCCCTCTGAAGAAATTATATGTATATTTTATATATATATGAATTTTGAGATCAAAATAAATATTTTCGTGCTAAGCTATTACGTGTGAATCTTAACTACTCGGTTAGTTCATGTTATTAATATGCTATGATGTACATTCTTCGATAATGACTTAACAATCGTTAACTATAACCTCTGCTTCGACTTAATAGATTCCATTTCATAATAAATCAAGTGTATTATTTAAATACATGTTTGATTTTACACTTTCATTTTTGATGTACTTGAAACTTTCCAGAAAACATCATTCGTACCTTGCTAAGTTAGCAAGAGTTCCATAAGCACCAACATGATTCACTGAGGAAAAAACAATAAAACTGAATAACGAAGTATTGATTACATTAGTGAAATACTCCGCGAAGATTATGAAATCTCTAATGTTTTAGAGATTATTCACTTCTAATCCAGCCGAAAATCAAATGAGCTTAATATGATATTAATTCATTAAATCTGTATTACATCTAAAGAAAATATACATACATATATTTTCATAAAGACTGTAATAAAATTCTCTGGTACAAAATATTACTTGTGAAACTTTTAACGGGTAGGTAATACCCGAAAGATATATAAAATCACAATTAATATGTTACATTCTTCGATTCTGATTCAACAAATCATCAACTATACTCACTACTTTCACAATGATATACGTTCTTTCATAGAAATCAAAACAACCATTCGCATCCAAATTTGATTACATATTCTGATTTTGAAAAATCCAAATCCAAGTTAAGATTTAACAGAAGATATCACTCTTAGATCCCTATATCTTTCAAAGTTATACTTTGACTTCAAAACTGTGCCAGAACATCACTTCTAAAACCCAAAAAAATATTTGAATCATTCAAAATTCTAGAACATTATATGTATCTTGATAATTACAATCTTCATTCAAACTCTTTGAACTCTTGAAAACACCTCGGATTGATAACTGACGATTCGGTTATGATAACTCTGAATGCTGATGAAGCAGCAAAACTGTAAATGATCTTAATGACCAAAAGTTTGATAATAAAGAGTGGTGTGTTGAAAAAGCTCAGATTTGAAACTGAAAAACTTATTGAACAAACTATGAAGGAGACTGTTGACAAATCATAAAGACTAAATCTGCCTTCAAAGAATCCAAATGATTCAGTGTTTGCTGAAGTCTTTAGTAAATACTTTACTCCTGACTCTAAACCTTTACGAACAAATCTTCTTCATCATCATTTGATATTAGAAATTCTAAGATATTATCATATCTTTCATTATAAATATCTTCGATATTTCTGAAGATATCTTCGTAACTATTATTATCCGAAATTATTTATCTCTTCGCGCTATCTGTGTTACATCATAAAGGAAACTATTTTAGTTTCTAAATTCTAAAAAATTCGAATTTAAAATATGAATGTTTTGAAGTAGTGTTGGGAACTGAAGCATGAATTAGTATAATATAATGACACTTGATCAACATAATTATATTACAGTAAGTCATGCTGAGTTTCAAATGGAAGGTGATAAAGGTTCACATATCATATCCTCATCATGAACCATGTTACATAACTCTTTCATTCTATTTAATCTCTGAACTATCAAGAAAAATATTTTTCTTGATGATTCGGTCTTTTCTGGATATTCTGGTAATTTGACAAATCAAATCTATTACCTTTCCTTTCTGCTTTGTATATTATGATCATTCAAAACTCCATACCTACGAATTCTGGACCATTACTTGCGAAGAGAAAACAAAAGCATGAAACTCCGAAATAGAAATGGGAGTATAAGTCGCAGCAAATAGGAGAAAGCATTAACTGTGGATGTCAATGATTATAGAAAGATAGAAGTGGAAAAATCGAAATATAAGGGAAGGTATAAAACCCAACAACAACCCAGAAATTTACAAACCGTATATATCGATGCATATAGCAATATAAAGATAGGAGAGAACTAAAATTACTATAAAACCAAGAGTATAGTAGAAGTAAATAGATTCTTCCAGTGGTAGATGAAAAAGAAGAATGACAGATATGAAAGTTAGGAGTATATCAAGAAGCAAAACTGGATGGAGCATATTGACGAATGCTTTAAAATATGAATTGAGGGAGAAAGTGTAGTGACCCGAACTTTTCCATGTTTATATATATTAAATGAAATTGTTATTTACATGATTAAGTGTTTCCAACATGTTAAGAAATCAAACTTGTTAAGACTTGATTAATTGAAATAGGTTTCATATAGACAATTGACCACCCAAGTTGACCGGTGATTCACGAACGTTAAAACTTGTAAAAACTATATGATGACATATATATGGATATATATATAGTTAACATGATATTATGATAAGTAAACATATTATTAAGTATATTAACAATGAACTACATATGTAAAAGCAAGACTACTAACTTAATGATTTTGAAACGAGACATATATGTAACGATTATCGTTGTAACGACATTTAATGTATATATATCATATTAAGAGATATTCATACATCATATTATCATGATAATATAATAATTTAAAATCTCATTTGATATTATAAACATTGGGTTAACAAAATTCAACAAGATCGTTAACCTAAAGGTTTCAAAACAACACTTAAATGTAACGACTAACGATGACTTAACGACTCAGTTAAAATGTATATACATGTAGTGTTTTAATATGTATTCATAAACTTTTGAAAGACTTCAAAACACTTATCAAAATACTTCTACTTAACAAAAATGCTTACAATTACATCCTCGTTCAGTTTCATCAACAATTCTACTCGTATGCACCCGTATTCGTACTCGTACAATACACGGCTTTTAGATGTATGTACTATTGGTATATACACTCCCATGATCAGCTCTTAGGAGCCCATGTGAGTCACCTAACACATGTGGGAACCATCATTTGGAAACTAGCATGAAATATCTCATAAAATTACAAAAATATGAGTAATCATTCATGACTTATTTAGATGAAAAAAAATTTACATATCCTTTATATCTAATCCATACACCAATGACCAAAAACACCTACAAACACTTTAATTCTTCAATTTTCTTCATCTAATTGATCTCTCTCAAGGTCTATCTTCAAGTTCTAAGTGTTCTTCATAAATTCTACAAGTTCTAGTTTCATAAAATCAAGAATACTTCCAAGTTTGCTAGCTTACTTCCAATCTTGTAGAGTGATCATCCAAACTCAATAAATCTTTTTTATTTAAAGTAAGATATCTTTCTAATACAAGGTAATACTCATATTCAAACTTTGATTCAATTTCTAAAACTATAACAATCTTATTTCGAGTGGAAATCTTACTTGAACTTGTTTTTCGTGTCATGATTCTGCTTCAAGAACTATCAAGCCATCCAAGGATCCTTTGAAGCTAGATCCATTTTTCTCATTTCCAGTAGCTTTATCCAGAAAACTTGAGGTAGTAATGATGTTCATAACATCATTCAATTCATACATATAAAGCTATCTTATTCGAAGGTTTGAACTTGTAATCACTAGAACATAGTTTAGTTAATTCTTAACTTGTTCGCAAACAAAAGTTAATCCTTCTAACTTGAATTTTAAAATCAACTAAACACATGTTCTATATCTATATCATATGCTAACTTAATGATTTAAAACCTGGAAACACGAAGAACACTGTAAAACCGGACATACGCCGTCGTAGTAACACCGCGGGCTGTTTTGGGTTAGTTAATTAAAGACTATGATAAACTTTGATTTAAAAGTTGTTCTTATGGAAAAATGATTTTTCTTATGAACATGAAACTATATCTAAAAACCATGGTTAAACTCAAAGTGAAAGTATGTTTTCTAAAATGGTCATCTAGACGTCGTTCTTTCGACTAAAATAACTACCTTTACAAAAACGACTTGTAACTTATATTTCTGACTATAAACCTATACTTTTTCTGTTTATATTCATAAAATAGAGTTCAATATGAAACCATAGCAATTTTATTCACTTAAAACGGATTTAAAATGAAGAAGTTATGGGTAAAACAAGATTGGATAATTTTTCTTATTGTAGCAACTTGAAAATTGGTAACAAATCTATATTAATCATATCCTAGCTAACTTATATTGTATTATACATGTATTCTAATATATTATGTAATCTTGAGATACCATAGACACGTATGCAAATGTTTTGACATATCATATCGACCCATGTGTATATATTATTTGGAACAACCGTAGGCACTCTATATGCAGTAATGAGGGAGTTAGCTATACAGGGTTGAGGTTGATTCCAAAAATATATATACTTTGAGTTGTGATCTAGCCTGAGACGTGTATACACTGGGTCGTGGATTGATTCAATATAATATATATCAATTTTTTTCTGTACATCTAACGTTGGACAACTAGTTGTAGGTTACTAACGAGGACAGCTGACTTAATAAACTTAAAACATCAAAATGTATTAAAAGTGTTGTAAATATATTTTGAATATACTTTGATATATATGTACATATTTATTATAGGTTCGTGAATCGACCAGTGGCCAAGTCTTACTTCCGGACGAAGTAAAAATCTGTGAAAGTGAGTTATAGTCCCACTTTTAAAATCTAATATTTTTGGGATGAGAATACATGCAGGTTTTATAAATGATTTACAAAATAGACACAAGTACGTGAAACTACATTCTATGGTTGAATTATCGAAATCGAATATGCCCCTTTTTATTAAGTCTGGTAATCTAAGAATTAGGGAACAGACACCCTAATTGACGCGAATCCTAAAGATAGATCTATTGGGCCTAACAAACCCATCCAAAGTACCGGATGCTTTAGTACTTCAAAATTTATATCATATCTGAAGGGTGTCCCAGAATGATGGGGATATTCTTATATATGCATCTTGTTAATGTCGGTTACCAGGTGTTCACCATATGAATGAATTTTATCTCTATGTATGGGATGTATATTGAAATATGAAATCTTGTGGTCTATTATTATGATTTGATAATATATAGGGTAAACCTATAACTCACCAACATTTTTGTTGATGTTTTAAGCATGTTTATTCTCAGGTGATTATTAAGAGCTTCCGCTGTTGCATACTAAAATAAGGACAAGATTTGGAGTCCATGCTTGTATGATATTATGTAAAAACTGCATTCAAAAAACTTATTTTTGATGTAATATATTCTTATTGTAAACCATTATGTAATGGTCGTGTGTAAATGGTATATTTTAGATTATCATTATTTGATAATCTACGTAATGCTTTTTAAACCTTTATAGATAAAATAAAGATTATGGTTGTTTTAAAAATGAATGCAGTCTTTGAAAAACGTCTCATATAGAGGTCAAAACGTTTATAATCAATATGAACGGGACATTTCAGTTGGTATCCGAGCGTTAGTCTTAGAGAACCAGAATTTTGCATTAGTGTGTCTTATCGAGTTTGTTCGGATGCATTAGTGAGTCTGGACTTCGACCGTGTTTACTTGAAAAATGATTGCTTAACAAATTTTGTTGGAAACTATATATTTTTAACATGTGAATATTATGTGATATATTAATCTCTTAACGTGTTTGATATTATGTGATAGATGTCTACCTCTAGAACAAGTCCCATTGACTCACCTAATAATAATGAAGAGTCAAATGTAAATTGGAATGATTCGTGGACTGATTCACAAGTTCCCAAAGAGGAACCGGAAGAAGAGTCGGAACCGGAAGAAGAATCGGAACCGGAAGAAGAATCAGAACCGGAAGAAGAAATAGAAGCAGTGGGGGAAATAATAAAATGGTTAAGTAGAAGAAAATCCTCAACCAACCAACCAAAGTTAATTATGGTCAATGGTGTTTTCGCCAAGGAAGCAAAGTATTGGGAGGATTACCAATTCTCTGATGAATCGGATCCCGACAAGGATTCCGATGATATTATAGAAATTACCCCAACACAATTTAATAAGGCAAAAGAGAACAATAAGGGAAAGGGCATAAAAATAGAGAAATTTGATTCCAAACCCGATGAACTTTATATGTATCGTCAACACCCGTATTTCTTAAGTTGTGACGATAACCCGGGAACTTCTAAACCACTAGGTTTTTCTAAACCAATGTGGAAAATGACGGCTCGTATTAGGGGAACATCATATATCCCTAGAAACTTGGCAAGACGAACCAAAACCGAAGAAGAAGAAACGAGCGAGTCGGAATAAGATAGTTGTATTCGTGTGGTGTAATATATGTAATATAGTGTGCTTATGCTTTATGATATATGTAAAAATTGCTTGTATTAATAAGTATTTTTTTATCAATCTAACTCTTGTCTATTTTACAATATAAAAACACAAAAATGGATAGACCACCCAATATTTTAACAGACCTACCCGGAGACATGATTGATGAAATCTTGTCTAGAGTCGGTCAGAATTCCTCGGCACAACTATTTAAGGCGAGATCAGTTTGTAAGACATTCGAAGAACGTTCTAAGAATGCCTTGGTTTATAAAAGGCTTTCGTTCAAAAGATGGGGGATATCACATTGGGAAATCCATAAGTTACGATGTGTTTACTTTGACGCATATATTGCGGGGAACCCAAATGCTATTTTATGCAACGGGTTAAGAAATTATTTTGACTCAATATATCCGAATATAGGACTTCGTGATTTAGAAAAAGTGGCTAACATGCAACATAAAGAAGCATGTTATGCTTACGGGTTAGTAATGTTCGCTTCTCACCAAAGTGAGAACAAGAACATCGGGCTACAACTATTAAACAAAACGTTCCCACAAGTGACGGACTCAGTAGTTGGTGTGAGAAACAAAGTTTTTAGATTGTTACGGGAATGTTGGACATTACGTAACCCTCGTCCCTTTGACGACGTTACAACACGCTGTCTTATCAACGGCCATAACGGTTATGTTCCACCAGACCAAGGATGGGAAGTAGTCCTAGTAAAACCAGAATGCATGACTTGTTTCTGGACGTATGAATTACGTGTCTTTATTGCCTTTGCTGAACGACTTGTGTACTAGCTAGAATTATCTTCACAACTATCTTGTATCAAAGTTATTGTGTGCTATATTTCATGTTATATGTAAAATAAGCGGTATTGTAAGTTTGTAAAATATTGTGAAAAAGTTTGAACGCGAATTATTATTATAATCAGTTTTTCATATAGAATTGTAGTAGTTGAATTGTATATTAGCTACTAAGTATGAACTTAACGGGTAGGTACTACCCGAATTTAAACTTATAAAATGCTAATATGAAGAAAAAGCTTTTATAAATGAGTTCATATTATGCTACGAGATACTATTGACTACTCTTAATATTCTGTATGATTAACTTGTTTCATTTGACTATTTGAAGGAAATGGCACCGAGAAGGTCGAATCGGTGTTTGCCATAAGTAAGTGTACTGAAGAGGACAAAGTGAAGTAAGCTATGCATACCTTCACAGGTACTGCGTTAACATGGTGGAATACCTATCTAGAGCAAGTGGGACAAGATGATGCTTACGCACTACCGTGGTCAGCATTCAAGCACTTGATGAACGAGAAGTACCGTCCCAGAACCGAGGTCAATAAGCTCAAGACAGAACTTAGAGGGTTATGAACCCAAGGATTTGATATTACCACGTACGAAAGACGATTCACAGAATTGTGCCTATTGTGTCCGAGAGCATTCGAAGATGAGGAAGAGAAGATCGACACGTTTGTGAAAGGATTACCAGAAAGAATCCAAGAAGATATAAGTTCACACGAGCCTACCTCCATACAACAGCCATGTAGAATGGCTCACAAACTAGTGAACCAGATTGAGGAAAGAATTAAAGAACAGGCGGCTGAAGAGGCCAATGTGAAGCAGGTCAAAAGAAAGTGGGAGGAAAATGGTGATAAGAATCACCAATACAACAACAACAGCAATTACAACAATAATCGCAACAACTATCCCAACAATCGCAACATCAACAAACGGCCCAACAACAACAACAACAACAGCAACTACAACAATCATCCCAACAACAATAACAACCGCAACAACAACAACAATCAGAAGCAGTTATGCCAAAGGTGTGAAAAGTATCATTCGGGGTTCTGCACCAAATTTTGCAACAAGTGTAAAAGAAATGGTCATAGCGCAGCGAAGTGTGAGGTCTACGGACCAGGGGTTAACAGAATGAAAGGAACAAATGGTGTCGGAACGAGTAATGGCGGAGCAAGTAGTGTCGGAGCATGTTATGCCAATGTAGTTTGTTATAAATGTGGAAAACCGGGCCACATTATTAGAAATTTCCCGAACCAGGAGAACACGAATGGACAAGGCTGCAGAAGAGTTTTCAATATTAATGCGGCACAGGCACAGGAAGACCCGGAGCTTGTTACGGGTACGTTTCTTATTGACGATAAATCTGCTTATGTTTTATTTGATTCGGGTGCGGATAGAATCTATATGAGTAGAGAATTTTGTGCTAAATTAAGTTTCCCATTGGCGCCTTTGGATAGTAAATTTTTACTCGAATTAACAAATGGTAAATTAATTTCAGCAGATAATATATGTCGGAATCGAGAAATTAAAGTGGTTAGCGAATCATTTAAGATTGACTTGATACCAGTAGAGTTAGGGAGTTTTGATGTGATAATCGGTATAGACTGGTTGAGAGAAGTGAAAGCAGAGATCGTTTGTTACAAAAATGCAATTCGCATTATACGAGAAAAAGGAAAACCCTTAATGGTGTACGGAGAAAAGAGCAATGCGAAGTTAAATCTTATTAGTAACCTGAAGGCACAAAAACTAATAAGAAAAGGTTGCTATGCTGTACTAGCACACGTCGAGAAAGTCAATTCTGAAGAAAAGAACATCAATGATATTCCCATCGCAAAAGAATTTCCCGATGTATTTCCGAAAGAATTACCGGGACTACCTCCACACCGATCCGTTGAATTTCAAATAGACCTTGTACCGGGAGCTGCACCAATAGCTCGTGCTCCATACAGACTCGCACCTAGCGAAATGAAGGAACTTCAGAGCCAATTACAAGAACTTTTAGAGCGTGGTTTCATTCGACCAAGCATATCACCGTGAGGAGCTCCTGTTTTGTTTGTCAAGAAGAAAGATGGTACATTCAGGTTGTGTATCGACTACCGAGAGTTGAACAAACTTCCATCAAGAACTGCTACCCACTACCGAGAATCGACGACTTATTTGATTAACTACAAGGCTCGTCTGTTTATTCGAAGATCGATTTACGTTCTGGATATCATCAAATGTGGGTGAAGGAGGATGATATTCCAAAGACTGCTTTTAGGACGCGTTACGGTCATTACGAGTTTATGGTTATGCCGTTTGGATTGACTAACGCACCAGCTGTGTTCATGGACCTCATGAACCGAGTGTGTGGGCCATATCTTGACAAGTTTGTCATTGTTTTCATCGATGACATACTTATTTACTCGAAGAATGATCAAGAGCACGAAGAACATTTGAGAAAAGTGCTAGAGTTGTTGAGAAAAGAAAAAATGTACGCTAAGTTTTCAAAGTGTGCATTTTGGTTGGAAGAAGTTCAATTCCTCGGTCACATAGTGAACAAAGAAGGTATTCAGGTGGATCCAGCAAAGATCGAAACCGTTGAAAAGTGGGAAACCCCGAAAACTCCGAAACACATACGCCAGTTTTTAGGACTAGCGGGTTACTACAGAAGGTTCATCCAAGACTTTTCCAGAATAGTAAAACCCTTGACTGCATTAACGCATAAAGGGAAGAAATTTGAATGGAAAGATGAACAAGAGAAACGTTTCAATTGTTAAAGAAAAAGTTAACTACGGCACCTATATTGTCATTACCTGAAGGGAATGATGATTTTGTGATATATTGTGACGCCTCAAAGCAAGGTCTCGGTTGTGTATTAATGCAACGAATGAAAGTAATTGCTTATGCGTCTAGACAATTGAAGATTCACGAACATAATTATACGACGCATGATTTGGAATTAGGCGCGGTTGTTTTTGCATTAAAGACTTGGAGGCACTACTTATATGGGGTCAAAAGTATTATATATACCGACCACAAAAGTCTTCAACACATATTTAATCAGAAACAACTGAATATGAGGCAGCGTAGGTGGATTGAATTGTTGAATGATTACGACTTTGAGATTCGTTACCACCCGAGGAAGGCAAATGTGGTAGTTGACACCTTGAGCAGGAAGGATAGAGAACCTATTCGAGTAAAATCTATAAATATAATGATTCACAATAACCTTACTACTCAAATAAAGGAGGCACAACAAGGAGTTTTAAAAGAGGGAAATTTAAAGAATGAAATACCCAAAGGATCGGAGAAGCATCTTAATATTCGGGAAGACGGAACCCGGTATAGGGCTGAAATGATTTGGGTACCAAAATTTGGAAATATGAGAGAAATGGTACTTAGGGAAGCTCATAAAACCAGATACTCAATATATCCTAGAATGGGGAAGATGTACAAGGATCTCAAGAAACATTTTTGGTGGCCGGGTATGAAAGCCGATGTTGCTAAATACGTAGGAGAATGTTTGATGTTTTCTAAGGTCAAATCTGAGCATCAGAAACCATCAGGTCTACTTCAACAACCCGAAATCCCGGAATGGAAATGGGAAAACATTACCATAGATTTCATCACTACATTGCCAATGACTGCAAGTGGTTTTGATACTATTTGGGTAATAGTTGATCGTCTCACCAAATCAGCACAATTCCTGCCAATAAGAGAAGATGACAAGATGGAGAAGTTAGCACGACTGTATTTGAAGGAAGTCGTCTCCAGACATGGAATACCAATCTCAATTATCTCTGATAGGGATGGCAGATTTATTTCAAGATTCTGGCAGACATTACAGCAAGCATTAGGAACTCGTCTAGACATGAGTACTACCTTTCATCCACAAACTGATGGGCAGAGCGAAAGGATGATACAAACTCTTGAAGACATGCTACAAGCATGTGTTATTGATTTCGGAAACAGTTGGGATCGACATCTACCGTTAGCAGAATTTTCCTACAACAACAGCTACCATTCAAGCATTGAGATGTCGCCATTTGAAGCACTTTATGGTAGAAAGTGCAGGTCTCCAATTTGTTGGAGTGAAGTGGGGGATAGACAGATTACGGGTCCGGAGATAATACAAGAAACTACCGAGAAGATCATCCAAATTCAACAACGGTTGAAAATCGCCCAAAGTCGGCAAAAGAGCTACGCCGACATTAAAAGAAAAGATATAGAATTTGAAATTGGAGAGATGGTCATGCTTAAGGTTGCAGCTTGGAAAGGCGTTGTTCGATTTGGTAAATGAGGTAAATTAAATCCAAGGTATATTGGACCATTCAAGATTATTGATCGTGTCGGACCAGTAGCTTACCGACTTGAGTTACCTCAACAACTCGCGGCTGTACATAACACTTTCCACGTCTCAAATTTGAAGAAATGTTTTCCTAAAGAAGATCTCACTATTCCGTTAGACGAAATCCAAATCAACGAAAAACTTCAATTCATCGAAGAACCCGTCGAAATAATGGATCGTGAGGTTAAAAGACTTAAACAAAACAAGATACCAATTGTTAAGGTTCGATGGAATGCTCGTAGAGGACCCGAGTTCACCTGGGAATAAGAAGATCAGATGAAGAAGAAATACCCGCACTTATTTCCAGAAGATACGTCAACACCTCTAACTGCTTAAAATTCCGGGACGAAATTTATTTAACGGGTAGGTACTACAGTGACCCGAACATTTCCATGTTTATATATATTAAATGAAATTGTTATTTATATAATTAAGTGTTTCCAACATGTTAAGCAATCAAACTTGTTAAGACTTGATTAATTGAAATAGGTTTCATATAGACAATTGACCACCCAAGTTGACCGGTGATTCACGAACGTTAAAACTTGTAAAAACTATATGATGACATATATATGGATATATATATAGTTAACATGATATTATGATAAGTAAACATATCATTAAGTATATTAACAATGAACTACATATGTAAAAGCAAGACTACTAACTTAATGATTTTGACACGAGACATATATGTAACGATTATCGTTGTAACGACATTTAATGTATATATATCATATTAAGAGATATTCATACATCATATTATCATGATAATATAATAATTTAAAATCTCATTTAATATTATAAACATTGGGTTAACAACATTCAACAAGATCGTTAACCTAAAGGTTTCAAAACAACACTTACATGTAACGACTAACGATGACTTAACGACTCAGTTAAAATGTATATACATGTAGTGTTTTAATATGTATTCATACACTTTTGAAAGACTTCAATACACTTATCAAAATACTTCTACTTAATAAAAATTCTTACAATTACATCCTCGTTCAGTTTCATCAACAATTCTACTCGTATGCACCCGTATTCGTACTCGTACAATACATAGCTTTTAGATATATGTACTATTGTTATATACACTACAATGATCAGCTCTTAGCAGCCCATGTGAGTCACCTAACACATGTGGGAACCATTATTTGGCAACTAGCATGAAATATCTCATAAAATTACAAAAATATGAGTAATCATTCATGACTTATTTACATGAAAACAAAATTACATATCCTTTATATCTAATCCATACACCAATGACCAAAAACACTTACAAACACTTTCATTCTTCAATTTTCTTCATCTAATTGATCTCTCTCAAGTTCTATCTTCAAGTTCTAAGTGTTCTTCATAAATTCTACAAGTTCTAGTTTCATAAAATCAAGAATACTTCCAAGTTTGCTAGCTTACTTCCAATCTTGTAGAGTGATCATCCAACCTCAATAAATCTTTCTTATTTACAGTAATATATCTTTCTAATACAAGGTAATACTCATATTTAAACTTTTATTCAATTTCTATAACTATAACAATCTTATTTCGAGTGGAAATCTTACTTGAACTTGTTTTTCGTGTCATGATTCTGCTTCAAGAACTTTCAAGCCATCCAAGGATCCTTTGAAGCTAGATCCATTTTTCTCATTTCCAGCAGCTTTATCCAGAAAACTTGAGGTAGTAATGATTTCATAACATCATTCGATTCATACATATAAAGCTATCTTATTCGAAGGTTTAAACTTGTAATCACTAGAACATAGTTTAGTTAATTCTAAACTTGTTCGCAAATAAAAGTTAATCCTTCTAACTTGAGTTTTAAAATCAACTAAACACATGTTCTATATCTATATAATATGCTAACTTAATGATTTAAAACCTGGAAACACGAAGAACACTGTAAAACCGGACATACGCCGTCGTAGTAACACCGTGGGCTATTTTGGGTTAGTTAATTAAAAACTATGATAAACTTTGATTTAAAAGTTGTTCTTCTGGAAAAATTATTTTTTTTGAACATGAAACTATATCCAAAAATCATGGTTAAACTCAAAGAGGAAGTATGTTTTCCAAGATGGTCATCTAGACGTCGTTCTTTCGACGGAAATAACTACCTTTACAAAAATGACTTGTAACTTATATTTCTGACTATAAACCTATACTTTTTATGTTTAGATTCATAAAATAGAGTTCAATATAAAACCATAGCAATTTGATTCACTCAAAACGGATTTAAAATGAAGAAGTTATGGGTAAAACAAGATTGGATAATTTTTCTTGTTGTAGCAACGTGAAAATTGGTAACAAATCTATATTAATCATATCCTAGCTAACTTATATTGTATTATACATGTATTCTAATATATTATGTAATCTTGGGATACCATAGACACGTATGCAAATGTTTTGACATATCATATCGACCCATGTGTATATATTATTTGGAACAACCATAGACACTCTATATGCAGTAATGAGGGAGTTAGCTATACAGGGTTGAGGTTGATTCCAAAAATATATATACTTTGAGTTGTGATCTAGCCTGAGACGTGTATACACTGGGTCGTGGATTGATTCAAGATAATATATATCAATTTTTTTTCTGTACATCTAACGTTGGACAACTAGTTGTAGGTTACTAACGAGGACAGCTGACTTAATAAACTTAAAACATCAAAATGTATTAAAAGTGTTGTAAATATATTTTGAATATACTTTGATATATATGTACATATTTGTTATAGGTTCGTGAATCGACCAGTGGCTAAGTCTTACTTCCCGACGAAGTAAAAATCTGTGAAAGTGAGTTATAGTCCCACTTTTAAAATCTAATATTTTTGGGATGAGAATACATGCAGGTTTTATAAATTATTTACAAAATAGACACAAGTACGTGAAACTACATTCTATGGTTGAATTATCGAAATCGAATATGCCCCTTTTTATTAAGTCTGGTAATCTAAGAATTATGGAACAGACACCCTAATTGACGCGAATCCTAAAGATAGATCTATTGGGCCTAACAAACCCCATCTAAAGTACCGGATGCTTTAGTACTTCAAAATTTATATCATATCCGAAGGGTGTCCCGGAATGATGGGGATATTCTTATATATGCATCTTGTTAATGTCGGTTACCAGGTGTTCACCATATGAATGAATTTTATCTCTATGTATGGGATGTATATTGAAATATGAAATCTTGTGATCTATTATTATGATTTGATAATATATAGGTTAAACCTATAACTCACCAACATTTTTGTTGACATTTTAAGCATGTTTATTCTCAGGTGATTATTAAGAGCTTCCGCTGTTGCATACTAAAATAAAGATAAGATTTGGAGTCCATGCTTGTATGATATTATGTAAAAACTGCATTCAAGAAACTTATTTTTGATTTAATATATTCTTATTGTAAACCATTATGTAATGGTCGTGTGTAAACGGTATATTTTAGATTATCATTATTTGATAATCTACGTAATGCTTTTAAAACCTTTATAGATAAAATAAAGGTTATGGTTGTTTTAAAAATGATTGCAGTCTTTGAAAAACGTCTCATATAGAGGTCAAAACCTCGCGACGAACTCAATTAATATGGAACGTTTATAATCAATATGAACGGGACATTTCAGAAAGAATAGAAGGTATGAGCTGTGGAAATTAAGGAAATGAAGAGGGTGGATTTATAGTGAAATATCCGACAGAGCAATCAAAACAGATTATCGCATTTAACCAAAGCGGATCCTAATTTCCTTAATTACTGAAGAATCAAATCTTATTACGAAGATTTTCTCTAAATCCCTTGAACTCCGAAAATCAACCCTATCTACGTCAAAAGATATGACGAAATTTTATTTTCTCATTTCACTCTTTTACGATAGCTTCACTCGTACTCTTCACAGAATCGAATAGTTTTATCTATATTAGTCAATAATGATAAAACTCTATTTATCCACTCATATTCGTCATAAAAACATTTTTAGTGTTAGCCATGACGACCTCACTCAAATTTCGGGACAAAATTTATTTAACGGGTAGGTACTGTGACGACCTGGAAATTTCCGACCAAATTTAAACTTAATCTTTATATGTTTCCGACACGATAAGCAAAGTCTGTAATATTGATTCTCAAAATTTTTGAACTAATGTTATATATTCAGTTAACCTTTGACTATTGACTGACGATTCACGAACATTTATTTGTAAATAGAGATATATATATATATATATATATATATATATATATATATACACACACAATAAGTTAGAATATTAATTATTAAAATTAATTATAAATAACTTGCAATGTGTATTTAATAACTAATTTATGTATATATATATATATATATATATATATATATATATATATATATATATATATATATATATATATATATATATATATATATATATATATATATATATAATTTCAAGTTATTTAGTAAATGATAGTAACATTCGTTTGTTGATTCGATTGATATTTAGATAAGTTAACTAAAACGTTTAAGATGAACAAGTAAAACACTAATTTGCTACAGTATTTTCGAATTGCTACAGTACCCAAAAAGCTACAATGTTTTCGAAAACCACTATTTGCTACAGTAAAAATCATTTTGCTACAGTAAAACACTATTTCAAAATGAAAATGTATGTATATTTTACAAATGTGATAAAATATATTATTAACTTGGTCATAAAACGTTTTGATTTAAAACAATATTATTAAATATACTTTGATAAATAACGAGAAAATGATTTAAAGAAGCAAATGACCAAAACACTCGAAAGTTCAAGATACACTTTGAGTAATATAGTTTATTAATAATTTAAGACTATATTTTGATAAATGTACGAATCACGAAACGTAAAGTACAAGTTTTCTAAGCGTACGAAATGACGTTGGAAAAACCGGAACCGGGACATAAGTCGAACGTAAACGTACAAGACATCGGAACCAAAATTTTAAGTTAACTAGGCACGAGAATATAATATAATATATAATTAACTAATTAATATAAATTATATAAATTATATATTTATTTAAATATATCGACAAATAAGAAAACAAAACATATTGGGTGCGTACCAGCTGGCCATGCGATCGCATGACAAATGGACATGAAACCCATGTGATCGCATGGGGATCAATCTCAGCAAACATCTATAAAGCTCGCACATTTCTGCTTCGACACACACACACATAAATTACTTACTCTGTATTATATTTATATTTATATTATTATTATTATTATTATTATTATTACTATTATTATTATTATTATTATTATTATTATTATTATTATTATTATTATTATTATTATTAATATTATTATTAATCTTATTATTATTATCAGTAGTATTAATATTATTATTATTATTAGTATTATACATAAAATACTACGACGAAGTACTGCTCAAATGATTTCAAACCGAGTTTTCAAATGAGTCAAAGCTAAGAAAATTATGGGTTATAGCTATGGAGGTTATGGGTGATGTTCGTGGGTATTGTTCGCAAGTCAAACCTAGTGTTTATCATCTCCGTTGCATCTACGTACTTTCCTGCAATATTGAATCACAATATTGATATGTGAGCATTCACATCTTATCTTTTATATATTAATAGTGTATCCATGTCTAGTGCTCGAGTATATATGTTTATACATGCTTGTATGCAAAATTTCATCGTTAGATAGTTTTACGATGAATCATGAATCTAATATATATACTACTGATATAAGGTATATGATATGCATGTTATTGGAAAGCTAACGAAAAATTAATAACTTTTCATTTAGAAATCGCGTGATTTCGATGAACAGATTAAAAGATATGGTCAACTGAATTATGGTTAATGTTAATTGAAATTGTATTTGAAACTGTAAATTAATATTTAAACAACTTGTCTATGAGATTGATAAATGAAATTTTTATATATTACTAATCGAGCAAATGAATTTCTATATAAGGCATGTCTTGTTTTGTTGAACAATTGTCAAAGTTGACTGTCTTATCACGTTTTAAAACTTTATAAACACTATAATCTGATTTTACAAGTATTAGAAAACTATGTGAAATAATAAAATATTTTCGATTGCCATGATAATTCAAATATAATATAGCTCCTGAAATAAATAATATTTTCAGTTTGATAAACTATAAATTCGTTCAATTATCAAGACTTATATTATGTTAATATAATAAACATGTACAGATTTAAAGATCATATTGGGTCAGGTTGACTTTTGAGATGACTTTTGTTAACTTTTTCATGTCAGGCTCGGGCATTAGGATTGTGATACACTATGACCCGACCTAGCTTGTTGGAATGTATTGACCAACATATGTTCTCTAGGTTGAGATCTACGGTTATCTTGCATTCCGAGTTTCGATCACATTTCGGTGAATGATCTTATGTGCTGCTAAGGTGAGTTTTATATGCTCCCTTTTTAATTACTTTTGCAATCTATATTTTTGGGCTGAGAATAAATGCACTTTATTTTAAACGCAATGGATACAAGTACATACTAAATTCTACACTGAGTTTGAACCGAAAATCCCTTAGCTTTGGTAACTAGTAATTGCCGGTTATAAGAACCGGTGGGCGCGAATAGTTTTATATGGATCCATAGGGCTTGACATCCCCGTCTGTTCTAGGAATAGAAACCCTAGCCTGAACTATAAAACAGACGTATGCTATTTGAGTTTAGTACACGTTAGTTTGCGTGTATTGTACATGTTGGTTGCATGTATGTTAAAACATGGGTACTTATTATATATACGTTAAAGTTTAGTTACCAGGGTGTCAATCTTGTAGAATATTTTGATAAACGTTTCTGGATGAAACAATTGAAATCTTGTGATCCACCTTTATATACAGATTATGTGTAACATTAAAACTATGAACTCACCAACCTTTGTGTTCACACTTTTAAGCATGTTTATTCTCAGGTTCCTAGAAGTCTTCCGCTGCTTGCTTATATGTTATACAAGCTATGTGCATGGAGTCATACATGCTTTATTCGAGAAAACATTGCATTCACAAAATCATCACCATGTATCTTATTTTGACTGCATTATCAACGGATGTAGTATTGTAAATATTATTTACGGTGATTGTCTATATGTAGAATTCATCAAACATCAATAACCTTGGAATTAGATATTCATTTATGGTGTGCCTTTTCAAAAGAATGCAATGTTTACAAAACGTATCATGTAGAGGTCAGTACCTCACTGTGAAATCGATGAATGATGTATTCGTCCAAATGGATTTGGACGGGTCATCACAGTATGGTATAGGATTTAATGAAGATTGAGTGACACTTTATAGCATGATAATATAGTTGCATCTAGAATATACCGTTAATCTATCCATCACATGCATGATATGAAATTACCTAGATAAGTAAATTCCCAACATAATAAAGTGAAGAGTGCCTAATTAAACATATTTATTTGATTATTGATTTATATTATTTACAACTTTTCACGTATTCTTACGTAATTTGAATCACAATTTGAAATATCGGTCGTTAAACGGTAACCCCCTGCGATTTACTGTTTTATGTTAGCTGAGAATTTTGCATGTTATTAGTCATTCAATTTAGTAATTGAGTTATTCATGGAATGAACTTAGCATTTACCATAGTTATACTATTACTTGATCGGGTCCGCTTGCCTGTATTTGTGTTTTAGTTATTATATAGGTATTTTTCCTAGTTTATAAATTGTATTACCTGATCTAGCACATCAAATTTTTAGCACCGATGCCGAGGATAATAGTGTGCTAATGTTGTGTGATTTAATTTCCGGCAAAAGTTCTTTTGTTTATTTTGTTTAGTATATGTAATTTTAATTAGTTTTCTTGTTTGTGTTTTATAGGTTCATAGCAGTGTATGCACCGTGAGAAGAGATTACCTTTGCTTGAAGGTTATCCATATCCCGAGAAAAAGTTTCACAAGTCTCACTCAAAAGCTCTCACAATTGCTACTTCTTCATCTTCAAGAATTTTCAATATTTCAGATTACAAGGAAGATGAAGATCCGCCTACACCAAAGACACCACATAACACCAGTCAATTCACCGATTATTTCACCAATCGGATTACCAGAAAGACCAGTGGCGGATAACAAGTCAATGGAAGAAAGACCAAGAGCCTCACGCACCGGGAAAGGCCATGCTTTTCGACAGCCTACTATCGATCAAGAGTTTGAAATAAAAATCTCTATTTTGTATATGATCCGTGACAAGTGTCAGTTTCGGGGTACCATTAAGGAGGATCAGTGGCGGAGCCACATACAAACTACTGTTGGCACGTGCCACCAGTCAATTGGTTCAAGTAGTGTAATCTTTTCAGAAATTTTGATGGTGCTACCATAGAATTTTCAGGAGTAAAGTCAGCAAGTGTCAAGCAAAGTGAAGTTATGGGGCACCAAATTTCAATTCATACTAAGTTATACAGTTAATGAAACATGTATTACGATTAATATATTATGTTTTAAATAGAGATTATTATAATAAAAAAAATCAGTTTAAGAACTCAGATTTCATGGTGGTTTGATTTCTTTGAAGAAGAAAAAGTGTACAGAAAACGATAAGAACAGGGGTGGGTGCTTTTAAACAATTTTACACAAAATACCCTAGAATTTGTTAATATTTATTATTAGCCACTAAATTTTGATGGAGTTTATTTAAAAACCCCTAAACTTTAAATATAAAATACACATCACACAAGTCAAGTTCTAGAAGTGTAACATGAAAATCGTTGCCTGTGATCATATTATGTAGGTTATAACTATTATTTTATGTTTTATAATAGATATAATAAAATTATATTTATTATCCTTTCCTTCTTTATATTATAATATAAATTTTGGTTTTATGTCTCAAAATCCTAAATATCACCAGGACCGAATATTGGAGCGTGCAAAGTATGCAATTGCACATAACTCAAGATTATTTTGATTGATTATAGTACTTATACGTTATTTTTTGTATTATTGAACTTGTTTTTGTTATATATGCAATGCTTTCGTATATAAAATGTCCAGATTTATTTATTAAGCAGAGCTCATAAAAGTAATAAGACGGCCTGAATATCACAAAGGACATTTGTGTTATAATGTAATCTGATTTTTATATTTGTATTAAATTGTACTCGTATTGTTAATTAAATTTTTTATAACTCAATATATCAGTATTATATACTAAATAACTTAGCCTAGCGGTATCGAGCTAACTAATCAACCTTGAAGTTGTGAGTTTGAGTATCATCGTGGACAATTTAATGGGTGTGTTTGACCTATTTTTTTTTTTAATATTAGTAGTGTATTGTGCCACCAATGTTCTTGAAAGCTGGCTTCGCCCCTGAGGAGGATCCTAATGGTCACTTACGTACTTTGGAAAGCATTTGCAAACTATTTAAAATTCGTGATGTGGAAAATGAAACTGTTTATTTAACGATGTTTCCTTGGACCCTACTAGATGAAGCTCGTGATTGGCTTAAGTCCCTTCCGAGGGAACTATCACCACTGAGTTGAATGAGTGTTTCCTTAAAAAGTATTATCCGGTGGCTAAAGCAATAAAGTTACAAAGCGAAATTAATCTATTTGCTCAAAAACCAATGAGAATTTGTGTGATGCTTGGAACAGGTTTAAGAAGTTGTTAAGGTTATGTGCTCAACATGGGTTGGAAAACTTTCAAATAGTTTTGATCTTCTATAAGGGATGTATTTTGGTGACTCGGAAGGATATAGATATTTCTACTGGGGTTCAGTGATGAAAAAGACTCCTGATGAGGCTTATGAGATCATTGATGATTTGCCCACAAACTCTCATGAGTGGCATTTAGATACCGAGTTACTGAGATCTTTAAGGGTAACAAGTGTGGAATCAAGTGATGAAATTGCAGCGTTAACTGTTAAGATTGATGGTTTTGTTCGCATGATGGATAAGGTTACTAAGGATTTTCCTGCCATTAAAGTGGGTTGTGACAAGTGTGGAGGTCCACATTTGAGTAAAGATTGTGGAAGCTGTAGTGGACGTTTCTTCAATCATGGCTATGGTGGTGGACGTTTCTTCAATCGCAGGTTTAATAATGATAACAATGCTTGGATGTAACAATGTAGTGGAAGCGGTTTTGTTCAACAGAAACCGGGTTATTTTACGAAACCTGAAGAAAAGGAGAAGGTTCAAACGATTGGACTAGGATAGTTGAAGCACAAAATAAGATTAATGAGCAAAATGCTCAAATGCTTAAAAATCAGCAAGCTTCAATTTAGAATTTAGAGAATGAAATCAAGAATGTGGTCCAATTGCTTACTCCGAAAAATGCTCCCTTCAATACGCGTAATATTCCAATCAATGAAAATGTGAAAGTTTCTTCTATGGTTTGGAAGAAAGATGGAGTTGTTCTGAATGGAGTGATGATGAAGAGGAAATGGCAAAGACTTCTACACCTTACATACCGCCAGTATTGAGGAAAGTCGACAAAAAGGTACCACGTGTTAATAAACTTAAACATGTTAAATTAACTGATAATTGTGCTGGTACTTGTGAGGATGAAACGCCAATGGAAAAGGAGAAGAGTAAAGTGGTAAAGTTAGAGGAAGCTCAGGTTAGTACTGTTCAGATGTTTGAAAAAAGAGGTGAAAAGGAGCCGGATGTAGTTTATTCAATACCACCTAAAAAGAAAGACCCAAGGGAGTTTTTGATAGTTTTTACTATGAATGATGGGGAACGGTACGCAGCTCTTGCTGATTAAGGAGTTGGGGTGAATGTGATGTCGTATTCTATGTTTCAAATACTAGGGTTGACTAAACTAGCTCCAAGTGATATCCACATTAGGATGATGGACTAAAGTATTAGGAAACCAATGGGTGTGCATTGGATTTGGAAATTAAGGTTAGTTGTATGATGTTCTTGGCAGATTTTATTGTGATAAACATGGAAGAGGATAGGAAAGTGCCATTGATTTTAGGTAGGGCATTTTTAAATACTGCGGGTGCTAGTATAGATGTGCCAACTTAGTAATTAATTTTAAGAGATGGGGTTAACAAAGTTAGTTTTGTGCATAAGCTTTTAACTCCTAAGCTTGTGAAAAATGTGGAGGTTAAGAATGTGAAGTCGAATGGTAGTTCTACAGGTCCAAATTCAAGTACAAAAATAGAGAAAGCCAAGATAGACGAAGGTAAGTTAAAAGGTAAGAAAGATAATGGTTTTGAGGATGATAAGGTTAGTTGTTGATATCGCTCCATTTACATATGTTTTATTTCGCAATATCTACCTCACTTTGCTCGGTTTATGACTATCTTGGAGCCTATTTTGTGTGATATTGAGCTAAATGGTAAATTAAGGGCTAAGGAGTTGATTTTGTATAAAATTGACCAAATCCTGGGCAAAATTGGCTAAGGAAATGGAAAAGTGCAGAATCAGCATCAAAAGCGCCGCTCCTCATTCAAGAGCACCGCTCCTGTGAGCCAAAAAGCGCCACACCAACTGAAAAAGTGACGTTCTCATGCACATTTCAGCTCCATTTTCCTCCAGTGAGCAAAAGCGCCATTCCTACAGTGAAAAGCATCGCTCCTATTCAGCCAAAAGCGTCACTCCTCAACAAAAGTGTCGTCCCTATTTAGAGCTAAAAGCAGCGTTCCTGATCAATAGCACCGCTCCTTATTAAAGCCAAAAGCACCTCTCCTATCCAAAAGCGGCGCTCCTGTCGCTGTTTCAGCCCAGATTTTCAGCACTATAAAGGGAACGAGATCAGGTCATTTTTTATATGCATCTTTAGAGAGCAGCTGCTTAATGTCCGAATTTCATATACAAAACCCTAATTTCATCATCCATTGGTGTTTAAGGGTGGATTCAAGGAAGCTAGCTCAAGATTCATCATTGTTTAGCTTAGATCTTCATCTTCTTTACATTTTGGGTTGTAATCTTCACTTTACTTTTCATATTTTGCATTGATTACTTGTAATAACTTGAAGATGATGATGATTTACATTTCTATGCTTATTATTAGTTTAATTTTAGCTATGATTGGCTAAATCTATTTTGTTTACTTATCTATGAATATCTAATGCTAGTGTTTGCCCCAAATCAACTGATTATTGTTTTTTGAATGAATTACATGAACATGTGTTGTTGAGTTAGCGAAAGATCCATTGCTATGAGTTTGTTTTAGGCTTGACTATGATTACATATGTTGTGTAGCTCTCTTAGTGATTTGAGAAGTGAATCAATATGTGCTTCAACACCTTAGGTGATCTAGATAACTAGCTTAGGAATTGCAAGTGATTGTGTTCTTGATCTAGGTTGGTTTTCAATTGGCCTCTAGTCAACATAGTAATGCCGATTATCTTAAGTGATTTCGATAGTTGGGGGTTTTAAGTGATTTCAAACTAAGCTCAATCTCAATGACCAAATCATGCTTAACTCAAACTTAAGATATAAAGCTTATGTAAATTCATGGAGTATCATTTGATTTGAGGTTTAGTAGTGATGCTAAATATTTAATAGTTCAACAACTAATGAAATAGCAAAATAGGCAAAGCAAGGAAAGCCAAGTATAGAGAAGATTAGATAAGTGAACACGTCTTAGGTAATTTATTTTAAGTCTTAATGCTTCACACTTGTTTCTTGTTACTAGTTTAATTGGCAAATTTAGGTTTGTTTAATTGTGCAAGTTTTAATTGTTAGTTAATATCAATCAAAACCCCCCAATCAAACAAACCCTAGGACAATTGATAGTTTCAAATATCCAACTTACACCGCCTCCCTTGGGATGAACTTGATAAGAATATTTACATTAAAGTGCTATAATAACCGGGTTCTAAGTGCTCGTTAGTTGTGTGTGCTTGATTGTAGTGTTTGAATCAAATATAAATTTAGAGGGTAAATGATGTATATCGCACAAACGCATCACACTTTCTTGGCGCCGCTGCTGGGGATGCGGTTTCTAACGACCCGTCCTAATCCATCTGGATGAATACATTACATTTGGTTACATCGCGAGGTACTTGACCTCTATATGATACATTTTACAAACATTGCATTCGTTTTTGAAAAGACAATCTTTCATTACATCGAAAGTGGACGGCATGCATACCATTTCTTAATATATCCAACTATAATTGACTTAATAATAATCTTGATGAACTCAACGACTCGAATGCAACGTCTTTTGAAATATGTCATGAATGACTTCAATTAATATCTCTAAAATGAACAAATGTACAGCGGAAGATTTCTTTCGTACCTGAGAATAAACATGCTTTAAAGTGTCAACCAAAAGGTTGGTGAGTTCATTAGTTTATCATAATCATTTATTTTCATCATTTTAATAGACCACAAGAATTTCATATCTAGTTCTCATAAATATACGTCCCATGCATAGAGACAAAAATCATTTATATGGATTGAACACCTGGTAACCGACATTAACAAGATGCATATAAGAATATCCCCTATCATTCCGGGAAATCCTTCGGACATGATAAAAACAACATCGAAGTACTAAAGCATCTGGTACTTTGGATGGGGTTCGTTAGGCCCAATAGATCAATCTTTAGGATTCGCGTCAATTAGTAGATCGGTTTACTAATTCTTAGGTTACCAAGCAAAAAGAGACATATTCGGCTTCGATCATTCAACCATATAATGTAGTTTCGATTAGTGTGTCTATTTCGTAAAACATTTATAAAAATTGTGCATGTATTCTCAGCCCAAAAATATAAAGGGTAAAAAGGCAAATGAAACTCACTCTACAATATTTTGTAGTAAAAATATTCATACAACGATACGGAATAATGCAGGGTTGGCCTCGAATTCACGAACCTATATTATTCATATTTATACTAAAACATATAATCGTAATCGAACAAATTTATATATATTATTATTAATGATTTAATTTCTATATTAATAAATTATATGTTATTTTATCTAAATAATAATTATAATATAGTTAAGTGTTATATTGTATATCTTTTTATATAAGCAATCTTTTGTTTACATTTTATAGTTATAATAATCCTAGAATAAATATAATGATAGAAATAATAATTTTTTAATAATAATAATGGTAGTATTAATAATAGTTTTTATAAAAAATATATACATATTTGAAGTAATGATACTTTTTAGTAATGATTATATTAACTTTTATTAATAACCGTACTTGTTAATGATAATCATTTTAATAAAAGTTATAATATTAATAATAATACTTCTGTCAATATTAATAATACTAATTATAAAATGATACTAATACTAATAGTATACTTATGTTAATAATAAAAGTTCTAATATTTATTAAATGATAATAATAATAATCATAATCATAATAGTGATAATAATACTTAAAATGATAAATTTGGTAATAATATTAATAATACTTATAATAATATGATAAAGTTAATAATGATGTTAATAACTATAATAACAATAATACTAATAATATTTATCGATATTACCTAGTAATAACTAAAATGATAATAATGGTAGTCTTATCTTAAATTTTTACATAATAATAATAATAATAATAATAATAATAATAATAATAATAATAATAATAATAATAATAATAATAATAATAATAATAATAATAATAATAATAATAATGATAATAATAAAAATAATAGTAATAAATTCGAAATCTACCTTTAAAAATAAGTTTCCTAAAAAAACTGTTGTCCCCCGGGCTCGAACCCCTGACCTCTCGCATATCCAAATAACTCCTTAACCATTCCGGCTATTGCCTATTTTCTGATTTATACCCTATTTATATATATATATATATATATATATATATATATATATATATATATATATATATATATATATATATATATATATATATATATATATATATATATATATATATATATATATATATATATAACCCGTATACTTAAATCGCTTCATCTTCTCCCTTTCAATACCAAAATTGAACCCAGGTCCTCTCAACTAAAAATTAGTTTACAAAATCGAATTTAAGATATAAAATCCATCACATACATGATTAGTTAATATAAATTGGATAAAAAAATATGAAAAAAATAGAGTGCTGCTACTGCAGCCGTCGGCCTTTGTTTTTAAAAAAACAAAAATTGATTTCACAATTGTGATTGTTTTAAAGAAAGTTTAAAACATGAAATAGTTGCTAAATTGTTCATGTAATCTTTTTGGATCATCAATTGATCATGAAAATTCCACAAAATCACGAATTTGATGAAGAACGATTCGTTTGACTTTTAAAACCCAAACTTTGACTCACGAATTCGGATTCGATATCAAGATTTGAAACTTGAAACTTTGCAAATAGATTAGACACAAGATTTCCAACTAAACTGCAATTTTAGATTTTTAAAAGTTACTCGAATTCGTGCTTTTGCTAAAATTATGAACATACAGAGTATTAAACTTTATTTTCAAAATTTTCTTATTAATTCAACTCTAAAAGCAGACGATTTCAGTTCTAATTTGTTTTGATAGTAAGAAGATTTTAGGAACGTATATTAATTCAGAGAGAGAGAGAGCGATTATTATATAACGATTGTATAAAAGAAAGTCGACCTCATCTCCTAGACAAGAACAGGAAATAAAGTAAATAAATAAATAAAAACAAAAATCAGATTAAGATTGCTAACTAATTCGTACAATTGATTGTAGCTGATAGGAAAATCGATTATTTTGTTGTGGAAATCAATTTGGACTGACAAGGAAATAGAGACAGGAGAATCAAAATAGATAACTAATTTTATTCGTATAGATTTTCTATTTTTAAAACAAATATTCAATTTATATTAATAATTAAATAATATATTAATAATAACTCTAATAATGTTAATCATAGAGTTAATAATAATAATAATAATAATAATAATAATAATAATAATAATAATAATAATAATAATAATAATAATAATAATGTTATCAAATATTACTAAAATGATATTAATAATGTTATTAATGATTGATAATAAATTGTATCATTTTCAAATAGTTATATTGATAATGATAATAATAATTTATAATAATAATACTATTTATTAATGATAATGGTATTTAATAATAATACTATCATTAATCAAAATGACTAAAATTATAATTACTAATTATAATAATAATGATATTAACAATGATAACTATAATATTATTAATAATAATAATAATAATAATAATAATATAACAATTCTTATGTATCACTTTCCATAAAGTACTTTTTAATATTTATTAATAGTACAAATATTAACATTAGTAATAATAATGAATGTAATAATGATATATCAACTAGATTTCAACTTGTAATTAAATGTAATATATTAAATTTATTGATTATCTAATATCTAATAATCATATAGTAACATTTATTGAATATTTAATATTTACATATTTTATATATATTACAATATACTAATTATTATTAATAGAAATCATAGATATATAATTTCATACATACATACATATATATATATATATATATATATATATATATATATATATATATATATATATATATATATATATATATATATATATATATATATATATATACATTCATTTTAATAGTAACTTAACTATTCTATTAATTATTTTGTATCATATTTTACGTATTTAATTCTAAGGCTTAAATTATATTTTATAATTTCAAACTATTATATATACTTACATTTATATATATGTACATATTTATTTACAACATTTGTTCATGAATCGTCGGAAATTGGTCGAGGTTAAATGATTACATAAATACTGTTCAAAATGTTTGAGATTTACTTATCAGACTTTGCTTATCATGTCAGAATAATATAAAGTTAAAGTTTAAATTTAGTCGGAAATTTTCGGGTTGTCACAGTACCTATCCGTTAAATAAATTTCGTCCCGAAATTTGAGTGAGATGGTCATGGCTAACAATAAAAAATGTTTTCATGACAAATATGAGTTGATAAATAGAGTTTTATCACCATTGAGTAATATGGATAAAACAATTCGATTATTCGAAGAGTACGAATGAAATTATCACAAAAGAGTGAAATAAAGAAGTAAAGATTTGTCTTAGCTTTTGACGTAGTCAGGTTGAATTTAGGAAAAATAAGGTCCGTCTTAACTTTTGACAGAATCGGGGTTGAATTTAGAAAATAATGCGCGTCTTAACTTTTGACGTTGTCTTGGTTGAATTCCGGAATTCAAGGGATTTAAAGAAAATCTTCGAAATCTTAAAAGATTAGATTTTTCGGCGAGTAAGGAAATTAAGATCTCTATAATAAAATACGGTGATCTGCCTCGATTACTCTGTCTGATATTTCCATTATAAATTAAACTTTTTCTGTTCCATTATTTTCATCATTCCTATACTTTCTTTCTTATTTCATACATCCAAAAGATTGTGAAAATGCTTAATCCAGTTCTGATCCTTGTCCTTATCCTTACTATCGTAACAATCATTCTCCTTTTCCAACTTCCGCCAGGGGAATCTGTTTACTTCTACTTCGCCCTTGGGTTATAGTGTTTTTAATTCTCCCGTGTCTTTATGTTGCGATAAACATTGATATACACGATTTGTAATTTATGTGTTGTTATCGGGCTTTATATTCTCTCTTATATTTCGGAATTTTGTAATTTTGTTTTCTCTTCCCGACTTTAAGTCAAGCGAATAATGGTCCAGAATTTGTAGATATGAAATTCGGAATGAACACAATTAATGTTCCAAGAAGGAAATTGTAATGGCACGATCTTGATTTGTCAAATTACCAGAATATCCTGGAAAAATAGATTTATTAAGAAGATATGATCTTAATATGTTTGGAGATTAGGTATAATGTAGGAGTCGTGTAACATGCCACATGATGACGTTATAATCTGTGAATCATCACATTCCATTAGAAACTCAGCATGACTTACTGTAATATAATCACGTTGATCAAGTGTCATTATATTATACTAACTCATGCATCAATTCCCAACACTACTTCAAAATCATTCATAATTCAAACTCGAATTTTTTTAAAGAATTTTAGAAACTAAAGTAGTTTCCTTTATGATGTAATATAGATGACGTGGAAAAATAACTGATTTCAGATAAGGATAGTTATGAAAATATCTGCTGAAATATCGATGATATTTATGACGATATTTGGAACTTCTAAGATCAAAGGTTGATAAAGAAAATCATTTCACAAGGATTTAGAATAAATAAGGAGCAAGATATTCGCTGAAGAGTTTATCAGATACAGAATCATCTGAATTCTTTATGTACAAGTTTAGTCCTTGTGATTTCTTCAGAGTCTCCTTCATGGTTTGCTCAATCCATTTTTCAGTACCCAATTTTCTATCGAGCGTTCCTAACACTCCTTTCTTTATCATCAAACTTTTAGCCGTTTAGACCATCTACAATTTTTCTGTTTCCTCTGCATTTAATGCTACAATATTTGAATCATCGGTTATCAATCCGAGGTGGCTATAAGAGAATTGTGTTTTTAGATGATTAAACGCTGATGGTAATATGGTGGAATATAAATGGTTCCCCGGTAACAATAAAGAGCACGCATATATATCAAAGTTATAATAGAGTTTATTCGAATGAAAAGTCGAAATTGATTTGCTGTAGCTGTGACAAAATTGGCTACTTTGGAAAGGAATTGCAAACTTATTTTCGATAATAACAACGCCAAAGGAGCTAGCACAGATATGTGTTAAAGGTTTACTCAGATTCAGAGTGTTTTCAGGTGTATAACTATATGCATTAATCTTTTCTTTCGTAGATGAAGTGCGGTTGGTTCATCCTCTCGATTGAGGTGTTTTCAAGAATTATGAAAGGTTTGAACGCAGATTGTAATCGTCAAGATATAGATGAGGTTTAAGATGAAATCAAGTGGCAAACTTGAAGAAATGTTTAGTTTCATATGTTATAATCAATATTTTAATTCATTTTAATTATCCAATATCATTAGTCCACAGTCGATAGTCCACAATTAACAATCTAATAAATCATATATAGTTTAATATGTAATATTCGAATTAATTAATACGTATCGTGACCCGTGTACATGTCTCAGACTCGATCACAACTCAAACTATATATATTATTGTAGAATCAACCTCAACCCTGTATAGCTAACTCCAGCATTACTTCATATAGAGTGTCTATGGTTATTCCAAATAATATACATAGATGCGTCGATATGATATGTCAAAACCTTGTATACGTATCCCGATATTTAAAGTGCGTAACATAAATAATAGAAATTAAATGACGATAAATAAAATTGCGAGAATTAAAATTGCAATAAATAAAATGCGATAAATAAATTGTGATAAATAAATTGCGATAAATAAATTGCGATACGGGATTAACAGTTAGCTAGGAACAGTTAGCTAGGATTTTGTTAGCGTGGTTTCTTAACAAATTTTCTCATAGTTAATTGTTTGTTTCTAACAAATTTTATTTTGTCAAATGTTTTCTTCATTATGCCACTCGTTGGATTCTGATAGGTCAAAATTCAAATATGAAATTGAAGGAAAATGGTTATTCTGCGATAAACGGATACGTATATCTGTGGATGTAAGTAGGATAGTAAATGACTGTTGAATCAGATTCGAAGAATGTACAGTGTAACTTATTAATGTGAAATCTAAATATTTCTCGGGTATTACCTACCCGTTAAAATATTTTCACCCTTAACAGTTTGTACAAAAGAATTTTTAATTACAATCCTTATGAAAAAATATATACATATATATTTTCTTCAGATGTAATCATGGATTTAATGAGTTAATATAATATTAATCTCATCTGATTTTCGGTTAGAACTAAAATAGCTAATCTCTAAGACTTAAGAAATTACATAATTGCCATGTTCCGTGGAGATAAATGATATAGAACGATTCGTAGAACGAAAATAATCAATGTAGAACAAGGTGTAAAACGAAGATTATGCTCAAGGTACAGAATGAGATGTTGAGGCATGGATTGTTGATGGTATTGGTGCTGTTATTGATGGTACTATTGGTGCCGGTGATGTTGCTAATGCTGGTAAATTTTTCATCATATTCTCCAAATTGATTACTCGAGCGCGAAGTTCGTTGACTTCTTCTATTATTCCGGGATGATTGTAAGTCGGGACAAGCAGATGAATAAGATTTAGAATTGTGGATAGAATATAATCGTGTTAAGCTACTCTGGAATTGAGGCTGAAAATGGTGTTTCGGATAGGTTCTCTGGTAAGTGCTTCAGGTTCTTTGCCAAGAGGTGAAGTCGGTTAGTGGAAGGGATCGCTTCTTCTTGTCTCCAATGATTAAGTAGACTACGAACCCATCAGATGAATTGGGGATGGCTGATTGGCTGATTCATTCTGGTGACGCTGCTTTCGGATCTTAGGTGAATATCCATGTCGGAATAGCTGTCGGAATAGCTGTCGGAATAACTATCGGAATAGCTATTGGAATCTGAGGGACTCGAACTGGTTGAGGGATTCATCTCGTACGATTAGATGAAGGATTTTCAATAAGAAATAGATTATAGGATGTAGATTAGTACCCTGCAATACATAATTACATATGCAAATATAATACTAAAATCCTATAAGTTACGGAGGAATCTACGGAAGCTGTCAGGCAAAGGTAACAATAACAGATACGCTAAGATATGAATTTATCTATATACTGTCTATGCAATAGAGGCAGTAAGACATGTCTAGACTAAGAATGATAAGCAGGTAATTTCCTAAAGATGATAAGCAGATGATTTCTGACTATAAATTATAAGCAAAACTTTTGACATGCAGTCACGGTCGAAGTCCAGACTCACTAATGCATCTAAACAACTATCAGTTAGATACACTAAGCAAGACCTGGTTCGCCAAGACCACCGCTCTGATACCAACTCTAATGACCCATCCTAATCCATCTGGACGAATAGATTACATTTGGTTACATCGCGAGGTACTTGACCTCTATATGATACATTTTACAAACATTGCATTCGTTTTTGAAAAGACAATCTTTCATTACATCGAAAGTGGACTGCATGCATACCATTTCATAATATATACAACTATAATTGACTTAATAATAATCTTGATGAACTCAACGACTCGAATGTAACGTCTTTTGAAATATGTCATGAATGACTCCAAGTAATATCTCTAAAATGAGCAAATGCACAGCGGAAGATTTCTTTCGTACCTGAGAATAAACATGCTTTAAAGTGCCAACCAAAAGGTTGATGAGTTCATTAGTTTATCATTATCATTTATTTTCATCATTTTAATAGACCATAAGAATTTCATATCCAGTTCTCATAAATATACGTCCCATGCATAGAGACAAAAATAATCATTCATATGGATTGAACACCTGGTAACCGACATTATCAAGATGCATATAAGAATATCTCCTATCATTTCGAGAAATCCTTCAGATATGATAAAAACAACATCGAAGTACTAAAGCATCCGGTACTTTGGATGGGGTTCGTTAGGCCCAATTGATCTATCTTTAGGATTCACGCCAATTAGTAGATTGGTTTACTAATTCTTAGGTTACCAAGAAAAAAGGACATATTCGGCTTCGATCATTCAACCATATAATGTAGTTTCGATTACTTGTGTCTATTTCGTAAAACATTTATAAAAATTGCGCATGTATTCTCAGCCCAAAAATATAAAGGGTAAAAAGGCAAATGAAACTCACTCTACAATATTTTGTAGTAAAAATATACATACGACGATACGGAACAATGCATGGTTAGCCTCGGATTCACGAACCTATATTATTCATATTTATATTAAAACACATAATCGTAATCGAACAAATTTATATATATTATTATTAATGATTTAATTTCTATATTAATAAATTATATGTTATTTTATCTAAATAATAATTTTAATATAGTTAAGTGTTATATTGTATATCTTTTTATATAAGCAATCTTTTGTTTACATTTTTTTAGTTATAATAATACTAGCATAAATATAATGATAGAAATAATAATTTTTTTTAATAATAATAATGGTAGTATTAATAATAGTTTTTATAAAAAAAATACATATTTGAAGTAATGATACTTTTTAGTAATGATTATATTAACTTTTATTAATAACCGTACTCGTTAACGATAATCATTTTAATAAAAGTGATAATATTAATAATAATACTTCTGTCCATATTAATAATACTAATTGTAAAATGATACTAATACTAATAGTATACTTATGTTAATAATAAAAGTTCTAATATTTATTAAATGATAATAATAATAATAATCATAATCGTAATAGTGATAATAATACTTAAAATGATAAATTTGGTAATATTATTTATAATAATTATAATAATAAGATAAAGTTAATAATGATGTTAATAACTATAATAACAATAATACTAATAATATTTATCGATATTAACTAGTAATAACTAAAATGATAATAATAGTAGTCTTATCATAAATAATAATAATAATAATAATAATAATAATAATAATAATAATAATAATAATAATAATAATAATAATAATAATAATAATAATAATAATAATAAAAATAATAATAATAATAATGATAATGATAATAATAAAAATAATAGTAATAAATTTGAAATCTACCTTTAAAAATAAACTTCCTAAAAAAAACTGCTGTCCCCCGAGCTCGAACCCCTGACCTCTCGCATATCCAAATAACTCCTTAACCATTCAGGCTATTGCCTATTTTCTGATTTATACCCTATTTAAAAATATATAACCCGTATACTTAAATACCTTCATCTTCTCCCTTTCAATACCAAAATTGAACCCAGGTCCTCTCAACTGAAAATTAGTTTACAAAATCGACTTTGAGATATAAAATCCATCACATACATGATTAGTTAATATAAATTGGATAAAAAAATATGAAAAAAATAGAGTGCTGCTACTGCTGCCGTCGGCCTTTGTTTAAAAAAATTTTGTTTTGATTTGTTAAGCTTTATTTTCAAAAATTTTCTTATTAATTCAACTCTAAAAGCAGATGATTTTAGTTCTAATTTGTTTTGATAGTAAGAAGATTTTAGGAACGTATATTAATTCAGAGAGAGAGCGATTATTATATAACGATTGTATAAAAGAAAGTCGACCTCATCTCCTAGACAAGAACAAGAAATAAAGTAAATAAATAAATAAAAACAAAAATCAGATTAAGATTGCTAACAAATTCGTACAATTGATTGTAGCTGATAGGAAAATCAATTGTTTTGTTGTGGAAATCAATTTCGACTGACACGGAAATAGAGACAGGAGAATCAAAATAGATAACTAATTTTATTTGTACAGATTTTCTATTTTTAAAACAAATATTCAATTTATATTAATAATTAAATAATATATTAATAATAACTCTAATAATGTTAATCATAGAGTTAATAATAATAATAATAATAATAATAATAATAATAATAATAATAATAATAATAATATTAATAATAATATTAATGTTATCAAATATTACTAAAATGATATTAATAATGTTATTAATGATTGATAATAAATTGTATCATTTTCAAATAGTTATATTGATAATGATAATAATAATTTATAATAATAATACTATTTATTAATGATAATGGTATCTAATAATAATACTATCATTAATCAAAATGACTAAAATTATAATTACTAATTATAATAATAATGATATTAACAATGATAACTATAATATTAATAATAATAATAATAATAATAATAATAATAATAATAATAATAATAATAATAATAATAATAATAATAATAATATAACAATTCTTATGTATCACTTTCCATAAAATACTTTTTAATATTTATTAATAGTACAAATATTAACATTAGTAATAATAATGAATGTAATAATGATATATCAACTAGATTTCAACTTGTAATTAAATGTAATATATTAAATTTATTAATTATTAATATCTAATAATCATATAGTAACATTTATTGAATATTTAATATTTATATATTTAATATATATTACAATATACTAATTATTATTAATAGAAATCATAGATATATAATTTCATACATATATATATATATATATATATATATATATATATATATATATATATATATATATATATATATATATATATATATATATATATATATATATATATATATGTATATGTATATATATATATATACATATATATGTATATATATATGTATATATATACATATATATATATATATATATATATATATATATATATATATATGTGTATATATATATATATATATATATATATATATATATATATATATATATATATATATACATACATTCATTTTAATAGTAACTTAACTATTCTATTAATTATTTTGTATCATATTTTACGTATTTAATTCTAAGGCTTAAATTATATTTTATAATTTCAAACTATTATATATATTTACATTTATATATATGTACATATTTATTTACAACATTTGTTCGTGTATCGTCGGAAATTGGTCGAGGTTAAATGATTACATAAATACTGTTCAAAATGTTTGAGATTTACTTATCAGAATTTACTTATCGTGTCGGAATAATATAAAGTTAAAGTTTAAATTTGGTCAAAAATTTCCGGGTTGTGACACGGTTAGCCTAGTTGGTTATTTGGTTTAAACTTTTAATTGTTCGATCCTTTCGTAGGGGTTTACCCTTATGGAAGTTACTTTTTGCATTTTATATTATTATTTATGTTTGGAAAACCGCTTGTGTTTGTGTTGTGATTGAAGGATAGGTACCTTTGGTGTATGAAAACAAGGTCTCATAAGGATCAAGAGTTCACACATGCATTCTCCGATCCGGAAAGACACGTGCACGGGATTTATAATCGTAGAGAAGAAAGGGTACTAAGGAAAAATTTTGAAGCTTTGCCATTTTGTTAGAAGAGATGGATCCAAACGGTAAATAGATTCACGATAAAGAGGGCAATCCTAATGGTCCTCCGGTTAATCAAGAATTATTGAATGATCCAAACGACACACCAATGTGGAACGCTAGATTAGTTGCACCAATAATGATAGCACCGGCTATTACAAAACCACCAATTGAAGCGGATAATTGGAAGATCGAGAGTAACTTTTTCACGTTGATCAAGGATACATATTTTCATGGGTTGATATATGAGAATCCATTCGAACATATTCAACACTTTAATGATCTTTGTGATATTTACAAAACAAAAAATGTCACTGATGACACTTTTAAGCTAAGGGCATTCCCCTTCACACTTCAAGGAGACGCAAAAGCATGGATGCGAAGTTTACCATCCGATTCCATAACGTCTTTTCAAGAATTAACAAACGAGTTTATCAATCATTTCTTTCCACCGTCAAAAGTAGAGCGACTTAGAATGGAGATTAATGGGTTCACACAACGGGGTGATGAGAGGTTGTATGATGCATGGGTTCGATTCAAGAAGCTACTAAGAGCTTGCCCACCGCATGGTTTGATGAAGAAGGAGTATATCAACAATTTTACGAAGGAATATATTGATTCTTTATCCGGTGGGGTATTTATGTACAAATCACCAAATGCGGCCGAAATTATGTTAGAAGACATCTCGATCAACACGTATGAATGGGCACCTTCACCACGAGATTTGACAAGGAAAAGTGTAGCACAAGTCGAGAGTGATAATGGGCAAGTGATGCTTGCAAGTTTGAACAATCAATTTCAAACATTTGTGAAAGAATTGAAGAAGATTCAACAAACGGTAGTTACAATGAAAGTAGGTTGTCAACGATGCGAGGGACCACATCTCACGAAGAATTTTCCTCAAATTACTCAATGCAATCATGTTGATCTAGATGATATTCCCATGAATTCGGATGCTCATGTTAACTACGTGAGTAATCAAAACTACGAACGGGGAAGAACACCTAACCAAAGCTACTACAATCCTAATCAAAAACAAGTATCATTCAACAAGCAAACCAATACACCACCCGGATTCACAAACCAAACCGAAATCAAGGTTACAACAACTATAACCAAAATCGAAGCAACAATTTCCAATACCAAAACCAACAACCTTACAACAACCAACCTAACAACAATCAAGCCAATTCAAATTATCAAAATAACCAAGGTTATAGTCAATCACAAAATAACCAAGGTTACAATCAACAACCTCAACAAAACAATCAACAATCCCAACCTTTGAAGAGATTAGAAGAAATCATGCAAAACTACATCAAGAAGGTAGAATCAACCGAAGCTTTTCTAATGAAAGAGAATGAATTCTTAAAGCAACAAATCCGAAACTAACAAGCCTCATTCCAAAACCTTGAGAGCGCCGTTGGACTACTTTCAAATCAAGTTTCCGAAAGACTACAAGAAACTATACCTTCAAACACTCAAGTCAACCCGATTAACAATTACAACAATAACCGTCAACACAATCAAAACCAATAAAACAACAACTCAAGAGTGATTTCTATCGAAAGCACCAACCAAAACCCTAATAACCCAAACCAAAATGAAAATATCAACGTCATAACCACTCGAAGCGGTTTAACCACTCAATGGGTCAAAGATCCTCAACCACAACCCTTTATAACCCATGAACCACTACCAAGTTTTATTGAAGAGGATATCGGGGTTAGTAATGAGAAGGGTAAAGAAAAGGTCAACTCAACCGAGGGTACGGGTAATGATGAATTGGGTAAGAAAAAGGGTGATGAGTCTTCAAAGATTATGAGACCAGTGCCATATCCAAAAGCTTTAAAGAAGGACAAGTTGGCGGCTCAACACAAAAAGTTTCAAAAAATGATGAAAAATGTCTCGGTTAACTTACCTATCACCGATATGCTTAAAGGAATGTCGAATTACGGTCGGTTCATTAAGGAGCTAATATCTCAAAGGGGTAAATACCATGACAAAACATCTTTCTTTATCGAAGAGGAGTGCAACAAGATTCTTCCATCAAGGCCAAGGATTCCTAAGAAGTTAGGAGATCCGAGAAAATTTGTTTTCCCTTGTAAGTTCGGTGAATCGGAAGAGTTCAATGCACTAGCCGACTTGGGTGCAAGCATTAACCTAATGCCCCATTCTCTTTAAGAGAGGCTTGGTCTTGGACTTCTTAAACCATTCGTTTGATACTGCTATTGGCATCGCCGATGACATCTTGGTTAGCATTGACACCTTGGTGTTCCCGGTCAATTTTGTTATCATAGAGATGAAGGAGGACCTTCAAGTCCCCATCATCTTAGGCAGACCATTTTTGGTGACTGCCGACACCATCATCTTAGTACAACGCAACCAACTTAACATTGGAGTTGGTGAAGAGCGTATGACCATTAATATCCGGGAAGCTATGAAGCAACCGAGTAACACCGATGATGATGAGTGCTATGCCTTTGACCATATTGACCTTTATGTGCATAATGAACTTGAAAAACTTTTAAAGGTTGATACTTCGGAGTTCGACCAAACTTGTGATTATGAAAGTGTGGATTTAGAGGCCGATTTTAAGGAATTAATGAATGTTAATGTTGATGATTTTGAAAGTAAAGATGAGACCATTCGGGATGAGTCATTTGAGTCTATCCCTCATGAAGATAGATTCCGAATCAAGTCTTCATAGGAGGAGCCTCCAACTCTAGAGCTTAAAGAACTCCCCGAACATCTTGAATATGCATATCTTAAGGGGAAAAAACCAACTTTCGGTGATTATTTCTTCAAAACTCACCCAAGACCAAAAGACCCGACTTATCTCATTACTTAAGTCTCACCATAAGGCCATAGCATGGAAGACCACGGACATCCCGGGGATCAATCCATCATATTACACGCACAAAATCCCCATGGAGGAGAACTACAAACCGGTTGTCCGACGACAACGAAGACTTAACCCAAACATGAAAGAGGTTGTCAAAAAGGAAGTGATCAAACTTTTAGATGCGTGGCTTATTTATCCAATATTCGACTCTCCATGGGTGAGTCCTGTCCAAGTGGTGCCCAAAAAGGGTGGGACCACGGTGATCTTAAACGACCAAAATGAGCTTGTCCCAACCTGAACCATCACAGGATGGCGCGTATGCATTAACTATAGACGTCTAAATGACGCAACATGAAAAGACATTTTCCACTCCTCTACATTGATCAAATGATCGAACATTTGAGCGGGAGAGAATTCTATTGCTTTCTTGACGGGTTTTCGGGATACTTCCAAATCCCGATAGACCCCGAGGATCAAGAAAAGACAACCTTTACATGTCCATATGGTACATTTGCGTATCGGAGGATGCCTTTTGGGCTATACAATGCCCCGGGAACATTCCAACGATGTATGCTTGCTATTTTCTCGGATATGGTTGAGGATACTATGGAGGTTTTCATGGATGATTTTTCGGTATTCAGAGATTCATTCGACCATTGTCTTAAAAATCTTGATAAAATGTTAACACGTTGTGAAAATGCAAATTTGGTTCTTAATTGGGAAAAATGTCACTTCATGGTAAACGAGGGGATAGTTTTGGGACATAAAATTTCTAAGGCGGGAATTGAGGTTGACAAGGCTAAAATTAGTGTGATAAAGGACTTACATAGACCATCAGATGTAAAAGCAATCCGAAGTTTTCTTGAGCATGCGGGGTTTTATAGACGGTTCATAAAAGATTTTTCAAAAATCGCCCGCCCTATGACCAAATTGTTAGAAAAGGAACAACCTTTCTTTCTTGATGATGAATGTATCGAGGCATTCAATTTGTTGAAGGAAAATTTAGTTAATCCACCTATTCTTATCTCTCCCGATTAGGACAAAGTCATTGAGTTGATGTGCGATGCGAGCGATTATGCACTAGGTGCGGTTCTTGGTCAAAGAGTTGACCAACAATTTAGGCAGATTTACTATGCAAGCAAAACCCTAAATAGGGCCCAATTGAACTACACCACTACCTAGAAGGAGCTTCTTGCGGTAGTATTCACTTTTGATAAGTTTCGATCTTATCTTGTACTTTCAAAGACAACCGTCTACACGGATCACTCCGCGCTAAAGTACCTTTTTCAAAAGCAAGATGCAAAGCATCATTTGATTCATTGGGTGCTACTTTTGCAAGAGCTTGATATAGAAATTAGGGATAAAAAGGGAGCTGAAAATGTGGCGGCCGATCATTTGTCAAGGTTAGACAATTCGGGACTCCAACCTTTAGATGAGACCAAAATTTGGGACACATTCCCGGATGAACACTTAATGAGAATTGACCTAGTTGATGAAGTCCCATGGTTTGCCGACTATGCAAACTACTTAACATCAAATGTTTTATGAAAAGGTTTGTCCTACCAACAAAAGAAAAAGTTTTTCAATGATTTACGATATTATTTTTGGGATGACCCACACTTGTTCTGCATTGGGGCGTATCAAGTGATTAGGCTGCGTTTATGGGAAAGAGGCCCGGGATATTTTAAGAAGTTGTCATAGTGGGCCAACGGGAGGCCACTTTGGTCTTAATCACACTGCGAAAAAGGTGTTCGATTCGGGGTTTTATTGGCCAACTATCTTCAAGGATGTACACAATTTAGTTAAGCGATGTGATTCATGCTAAAGGTCAGGATCCATCTCCAAGAGGGATGGGATGCCCCAAACCGGCATTCAAATATTCAAGGTGTTTGATGTATGGCGTTTAGATTTAATGGGACCATTTCCGAACTCGAATAAATGTGTTTATATTTTGGTGGCGGTAGATTATGTCTCGAAATGGGCCGACGCTAAAGCCTTGCCAACAAATGATGTGATAGTAGTTATTAAGTTTTTAAAAGGGTTGTTTGCTAGGTTTGGTGTACCAAAAGTATTGATCTCAGATCGAGGGACACATTTTGCTAATAGTCTTATGGAGATAGTCATGGAAAAATATGGTGTAAACCATCGTTTTTCGACCACTTACCATCCCCAAACTAGCGGTCAAGTTGAGAATACTAATCAGGCCTTAAAAAGAATTTTGGAGAAGACGGTTAGTAATAACCCTAAGATTTGGTCAACCAAACTAGATGAAGCATTGTAGGCATTTAGAACAGCTTACAAGACACCTATAGGAACTACACCTTTTCGTCTAGTGTATGGGAAGGCATGTCATATTCTGGTTGAAGTTGAACACAAGGCATTATGGGCAATTAAGGAGATAAACCTAGACCTAGAAAGAGCTAAGGAAAAACATGTGACACAATTGCATGAATTAGAGGAGCTTAGGTTAGAGGCATATGATAACTCTTTAGTATACAAAGAGAAAACTAAGGATTGGCACGATGCTCGACTCAAAGGTCCCAAAGAATTTAATCCCAACGATAAGGTCTTAGTTTACAACTCCCGCTTTAAGTTCTCACCCGGTAAGTTGAAATCTAGATGGACGGGTCCGTACATTGTTAAGAAAGCTTATCCTACGGGTTACGTGGTGTTATATGGGAATGGTGTAGTGACCCGAACTTTTCCATGTTTATATATATTAAATGAAATTGTTATTTACATGATTAAGTGTTTCTAACATGTTAAGCAATCAAACTTGTTAAGACTTGATTAATTGAAATAGGTTTCATATAGACAATTGACCACCCAAGTTGACCGGTGATTCACGAACGTTAAAACTTGTAAAAACTATATGATGACATATATATGATTATATATATAGTTAACATGATATTATGATAAGTAAGTATCTCATTAGGTATTTTAACAATGTGTTATACATAAAATTGAGTTTATTGAATTAAGAAACTCAAAACGGTATATATAACGATTATCGTTATAACAACGTCTTACTAAATACATATGGATCATATTAAGATATTGATACACTATATTTAATCATGATAAATGATAAGTAAACATGTCATTAAGTGTATTAACAATGAACTACATATGTAAAAACAAGACTTCTAACTTAATGATTTCGAAACGAGACATATATGTAACGATTATCATTGTAACAACATTTAACTGTATATATATCATACTAAGATATATTAATATATCATAATATTATAATAATGTAATAATTTAACATCTCATTAGATATAATAAACATTGGGTTAACAGCATTTAACATGATCGTTAACTTAAAGGTTTCAAATCAACATTTACATGTAACGACTAACGATGACTTAAAAACTCAGTTAAAATGTATATACATGTAGTGTTTTAATATGTATTCATACAATTTTGAAAGAATTTAAGACACTTATCCAAATACTTCTACTTAACAAAAATGCTTACAATTACATCCTCGTTCAGTTTCATCAACAATTCTACTCGTATGCACCCGTATTCGTACTCGTACAATACACAACTTTTAGATGTATGTACTATTGGTATATATACTCCAATGATCAGCTCTTAGCAGCCCATGTGAGTCACCTAACACATGTGGGAACCATAATTTGGAAACTAGCATGAAATATCTCATAAAATTACAAAAATATTAGTAATCATTCATGACTTATTTACATGTAAACAAAATTACACATCCTTTATATCTAATCCATATACCAACGACCAAAAACACCTACAAACACTTTCATTCTTCAATTTTCTTCATCTAATTGATCTCTCTCAAGTTCTATCTTCAAGTTCTAAGTGTTCTTCATAAATTCTATAAGTTCTAGTTTCATAAAATCAAGAATACTTCTAAGTTTGCTAGCTTACTTCCAATCTTGTAAAGTGATCATCCAACCTCAAGAAATCTTTCTTATTTACAGTAAGATATCTTTATAATACAAGGTAATACTCATATTTAAACTTTGATTCAATTTCTATAACTATAACAATCTTATTTCGAGTGGAAATCTTACTTGAACTTGTTTTCGTGTCATGATTCTGCTTCAAGAACTTTCAAGCCATCCAAGGATCCTTTGAAGCTAGATCCATTTATCTCTTTTCTAGTAGGTTTATCCACAAAACTTGAGGTAGTAATGATGGTCATAACATCATTCGATTCATACATATAAAGCTATCTTATTCGAAGGTTTAAACTTGAAATCACTAGAACATAGTTTAGTTAATTCTAAACTTGTTCACAAATAAAAGTTAATCCTTATAACTTGACTTTTAAAATCAACTAAACACATGTTATATATCTATATAATATGCTAACTTAATGATTTAAAACCTGGAAACACGAAAAACACCATAAAACCGGACATACGCCGTCGTAGTAACACCGCGGGCTGTTTTGGATTTGATAATTAAAAACTATGATAAACTTTGATTTAAAAGTTGTTTTTCTGGGAAAATTATTTTTCTTATGAACATGAAACTATACCCAAAAATCATGGTTAAACTCAAAGTGGAAGTATGTTTTTCAAAATGGTCATCAAGACGTCGTTCTTTCGACTGAAATGACTACCTCTTACAAAAATGACTTGTAACTTATATTTCTGACCATAAACCTATACTTTTTCTGTTTAGATTCATAAAATATAGTTCAATATGAAAACATAGCAATTTGATTCACTCAAAACGGATTTAAAACGAAGAAGTTATGGGTAAAACAAGATTGGATATTTTTTATTGTTGTAGCTACGGGAAATATTGTAACAATTCTATACAAATCATATCCTAGCTAACTTATATTGTATTATACATGTATTCTAATATATTATGTAATCTTGGGATACCATAGAAACGTATGCAAATTTTTTGACATATCATATCGACCCATGTATATATATTATTTGGAACAACCATAGATACTCTATATGCAGTAATGTTGGAGTTAGCTATACAGGGTTGAGGTTGATTCCAAAAATATATATACTTTGAGTTGTGATCTATCCTGAGACGTGTATACACTGGGTCATGGATTGATTCAAGATAATATATATCGATTTATTTCTGTACATCTAATTGTGGACAACTAGTTGTAGGTTACTAACGAGGACAGCTGACTTAATAAACTTAAAACATTAAAACGTATTAAAAATGTTGTAAATATATTTTGAACATACTTTGATATATATGTGAAATGTCCCGTTCTTATTGATTAAAAACGTTCCATATTAATTGATTTCGTTGCGAGGTTTTGACCTCTATATGAGACGTTTTTCAAAGACTGCATTCATTTTTAAAAAAAACCATAACCTTTATTTCATTAATAAAGGTTTAAAAAGCTTTACGTAGATTATCAAATAATGATAATCTAAAATATCATGTTTACACACGACCATTACATAATGGTTTACAATACAAATATGTTACATCGAAATCAGTTTCTTGAATGCAATTTTTACACAATATCATACAAACATGGACTCCAAATCTTGTCCTTATTTTGGTATGCAACAGCGGAAGCTCTTAGTATTCACCTGAGAATAAACATGCTTTAAACGTCAACAAAAATATTGGTGAGTTATAGGTTTAACCTATATATATCAAATCGTAACAATAGACCACAAGATTTCATATTTCAATACACATCCCATACATAGAGATAAAAATCATTCATATGGTGAACACCTGGTAACCGACATTAACAAGATGCATATATATAAGAATATCCCCATCATTCCGGGACACCCTTCAGATATGATATAAATTTCGAAGTACTAAAGCAACCGGTACTTTGGATGGGGTTTGTTAGGCCCAATAGATCTATCTTTAGGATTCGCGTCAATTAGGGTGTCTGTTCCCTAATTCTTAGATTACCAGACTTAATAAAAAGGGGCATATTCGATTTCGATAATTCAACCATAGAATGTAGTTTCACGTACTTGTGTCTATTTTGTAAATCTTTTATAAAACCTGCATGTATACTCATCCCAAAAATATTAGATTTTAAAAGTGGGACTATAACTCACTTTCACAGATTTTTACTTCGTCGAGAAGTAAGACTTGGCCACTGGTTGATTCACGAACCTATAACAATATATACATATATATCAAAGTATGTTCAAAATATAATTACAACACTTTTAATACATTTTGATGTTTTAAGTTTATTAAGTCAGCTGTCCTCGTTAGTAACCTACAACTAGTTGTCCACAGTTAGATGTACAGAAATAAATCGATAAATATTATCTTGAATCAATCCACGACCCAGAGTATACGTATCTCAGTATTGATCACAACCCAAACTATATATATATTTTGGAATCAACCTCAACCCTGTATAGCTAACTCCAACATTCACATATAGAGTGTCTATGGTTGTTCCGCAATATATATATATATAGATGGGTCGACATGATAGGTCAAAACATTGTATTCGTGTCTATGGTATCTCACGATTACATAATATACAATACAAGTTGATTAAGTTATGGTTGGAATAGATTTGTTACCAATTTTCACGTAGTTAAAATGAGAAAAATTATCCAATCTTGTTTTATCCATAACTTCTTCATTTTAAATCCGTTTTGAGTGAATCAAATTGCTATGGTTTCATATTGAACTATATTTTATGAATCTAAATAGAAAAAGTATAGGTTTATAGTCGGAAAAATAAGTTACAAGTCGTTTTTGTAAAGGTAGTCATTTCAATCGAAAGAACGACGTCTAGATGACCATTTTAGAAAACATACTTCTACTTTGAGTTTAACCATAATTTTTGGATAAAGTTTCATGTTCATAATAAAAATCATTTTCCCATAATATCAACTTTTAAATCAAAGTTTATCATAGTTTTTAATTAACTAACCCAAAACAGCCCGCGGTGTTACTACGACGGCGTAAATCCGATTTTACGGTGTTTTCCGTGTTTCCAGGTTTTAAATCATTAAGTTAGCATATCATATAGATATAGAACATGTGTTTAGTTTATTTTAAAAGTCAAGTTAGAAGGATTAACTTTTATTTGCGAACAAGTTTAGAATTAACTAAACTATGTTCTAGTGATTACAAGTTTAAACCTTCGAATAAGATAGCTTTATATGTATGAATAGAATGATGTTATGAACATCATTACTACCTCAAGTTTCTTGGATAAACCTACTGGAAATGAGAAAAATAGATCTAGCTTCAAAGGATCCTTGGATGGCTTGAAAGTTCTTGAAGCAGAATCATGACACGAAAACAATTTCAAGTAAGATTTCCACTCGAAATAAGATTGTTATAGTTATAGAAATTGAATTAAAGTTTGAATATGATTATTACCTTGTATTAGAAAGATAACCTACTGTAAGTAACAAAGGTTTCTTGATCTTAGATGATTACTTGGAATGGATTTAGAAAACTTGGAAGTAAACTTGCAATCTTGGAAGTATTCTTGATTTTATGAAACTAGAACTTTTGGAATTTATGAAGAACACTTAGAACTTGAAGATAGAACTTGAGAGACATCAATTAGATGAAGAAAATTGAAGAATGAAAGTGTTTGTAGGTGTTTTAGGTCGTTGGTGTATGGATTAGATATAAAGGATATGTAATTTTATTTTCATGTAAATAAGTCATGAATGATTACTCATATTTTTGTAATTTTATGAGATATTTCATGCTAGTTGCCAAATGATGGATCCCATATGTGTTAGGTGACTCACATGGGCTGCTAAGAGCTGATCATTGGAGTGTATATACCAATAGTACATACATCTAAAAGCTGTGTAATGTACGAGTACGAATACGGGTGCATACGAGTAGAATTGTTGATGAAACTGAACGAGGATGTAATTCTAAGCATTTTTGTTAAGTAGAAGTATTTTGATAAGTGTCTTGAAGTCTTTCAATAGTGTATGAATACATATTAAAACACTACATGTATATACATTTTAACTGAGTCGTTAAGTCATCATTAGTCGTTACATGTAAATGTTGTTTTGAAACCTTTAGGTTAACGATCTTGTTGAATGTTGTTAACCCATTGTTTATTATAACAAATGAGATGTTAAATTGTTATATTATCATGATATTATGATATATAATATATCTTAGTATGATATATATACAGTTAAATGTCGTTACAACGATAATCGTTACATATATGTCTCGTTTCGAAATCATTAAGTTAGTAGTCTTATTTTTACATATGTATTTCATTGTTAATACACTTAATAATATATTTACTTATCATTTAACATAATTAACCAAGTGTATCAATATCTTAATATGATTCATATGTACCTAGAAAGACGTGGTTATAATGATAATCGTTATATATATCGTTTTCGAGTTTCTTAAATTAATAGTCTCATTTTTATGTATATAACTCATTGTTAAAATACCTAATGAGATACATACTTATAATAAAATCATGTTAACTATATATATAACCATATATATGTCATCGTATAGTTTTTACAAGTTTTAACGTTCGTGAATCACCGGTCAACTTGGGTGGTCAATTGTCTATATGAAACCTATTTCAATTAATCAAGTCTTAACAAGTTTGATTGCTTAACATGTTGGAAACACTTAATCATGTAAATAAAAATTTCATTTAATATATATATAAACATGGAAAAGTTCGGGTCACTATAGTACCTACCCGTTAAATAAATTTCGTCCCGAAATTTTAAGCAGTTGGAGGTGTTGACGTATCTTCTGGAAATAAATGCGGGTATTTCTTCTTCATCTGATCTTCACGCTCCCAGGTGAACTCGGGTCCTCTACGAGCATTCCATCGAACCTTAACAATCGGTATCTTGTTTTGTTTAAGTCTCTTAACCTCACGATCCATTATTTCGACGGGTTCTTCAATGAATTGAAGTTTTTCATTTATTTGGATTTCGTCCAACGGAATAGTGAGATCTTCTTTAGCAAAACATCTCTTCAAATTTGAGACGTGAAAAGTGTTATGTACAGCCGCGAGTTGTTGAGGTAGCTCCAGTTGGTAAGCTACTGGTCCGACACGATCTATAATCTTGAATGGTCCAATGTACCTTGGATTTAGTTTCCCCCGTTTACCAAATCGAACAACGCCTTTCCAAGGTGAAACCTTAAGCATGACCATTTCTCCAATTTCAAACTCTATATCTTTTCTTTTACTGTCCGCGTAGCTCTTTTGTCGACTCTGGGCGGTTTTCAATCTTTGTTGAATTTGGATGATTTTCTCGATAGTTTCTTGTATTATCTCTGGACCCGTAATCTGTCTATCCCCCACTACACTCCAACAAATCGGAGACCTGCACTTTCTACCATAAAGTGCTTCAAACGGCGCCATCTCAATGCTTGAGTGGTAGCTGTTGTTGTAGGAAAATTCTGCTAACGGTAGATGTCGATCCCAACTGTTTACGAAATCAATAACACAAGCTCGTAGCATGTCTTCAAGCATTTGTATCGTCCTTTCGCTCTGCCCATCAGTTTGTGGATGATAGGCAGTACTCATGTATATACGAGTTCCCAATGCTTGCTGTAATGTCTGCCAGAATCTTGAAATAAATCTGCCATCCCTATCAGAGATAATAGAGATTGGTATTCCATGTCTGGAGACGACTTCCTTCAAATATAGTCGTGCTAACTTCTCCATCTTGTCATCTTCTCTTATTGGCAGGAAGTGTGCTGATTTGGTGAGACGATCAACTATTACCCAAATAGTATCAAAACCACTTGCAGTCCTTGGCAATTTAGTGATGAAATCCATGGTAATGTTTTCCCATTTCCATTCCGGGATTTCGGGTTGTTGAAGTAGACCTGATGGTTTCTGATGCTCAGCTTTGACCTTAGAACACGTCAAACATTCTTCTACGTATTTAGCAACATCGGCTTTCATACCCGGCCACCAAAAATGTTTCTTAAGATCCTTGTACATCTTCCCCGTTCCAGGATGTATTGAGTATCTGGTTTTATGAGCTTCTCTAAGTACCATTTCTCTCATATCTCCAAATTTTGGTACCCAAATTCTTTCAGCCCTATACCGGGTTCCGTCTTCCCGAATATTAAGATGCTTCTCCGATCCTTTGGGTATTTCATCCTTTAAATTTCCCTCTTTTAAAACTCCTTGTTGCGCCTCCTTTATTTGAGTAGTATGGTTAGTGTGAATCATTATATTCATAGATTTTACTCGAATGGGTTCTCTGTCCTTTCTGCTCAAGGCGTTGGCTACCACATTTGCCTTCACCGGGTGGTAACAAATCTCAAAGTCGTAATCATTCAACAATTCAATCCACCTACGCTGCCTCATATTCAGTTGTTTCTGATTAAATATGTGTTGAAAACTTTTGTGGTCGGTATATATAATACTTTTGACCCCATATAAGTAGTGCCTCCAAGTCTTTAATGCAAAAACAACCGCGCCTAATTCCAAATCATGCGTCGTATAATTTTGCTCGTGAATCTTCAATTGTCTAGACGCATAAGCATTCACCTTCGTCCGTTGCATTAATACACAACCGAGACCTTGCTTTGATGCGTCACAATAAATCACAAAATCATCATTCCTTTCAGGCAATGACAATATAGGTGCCGTAGTTAGCTTTTTCTTCAATAATTGAAACGCCTTCTCTTGTTTATCCTTCCATTCAAATTTCTTCCCTTTATGCGTTAATGCAGTCAAGGGTTTTGCTATTTTGGAGAAATCTTGGATGAATCTTCTGTAGTAACCAGCCAATCCTAAAAATTGACGTATATGCTTCGGAGTTTTGGGGTTTCCCACTTTTCAACGGTTTCGATCTTTGCCGGGTCCACCTGGATACCTTCTTTGTTCACTATGTGACCGAGGAATTGAACTTCTTCCAACCAAAATGCACACTTTGAAAACTTAGCGTACAGTTTTTCATTCCTCAATACTTCTAGCACTTTTCTCAAATGTTCTTCGTGCTCTTGATCATTCTTTGAGTAAATAAGTATGTCATCGATGAAAAAAATGACAAACTTGTCAAGATATGGCCCACACACTCGGTTCATAAGGTCCATGAACACAGCTGTTAGTCAATCCAAACGGCATAACCATAAACTCGTAATGACCATAACGCGTCCTAAAAGCAGTTTTTAGAATATCATCCTCCTTTACTCGCATTTGATGATATCCAGAACGTAAATCGATCTTCGAATAAACCGACGAGCCTTGTAGTTGATCAAATAAGTCGTCAATTTTCGGCAGTGGATAACGGTTTTTGATGGTAAGTTTGTTCAACTCTCTGTTGTCAATACACAACCTAAATGTACCATCCTTCTTCTTGACAAACAAAACAGGAGCTCCCCATGGTGATGTGCTTGGTCGAATGAAACTACGTTCTAATAGTTCTTGCAGTTGGCTTTGCAGTTTTTTCATCTCGCTGGGTGCGAGTCTATAAGGAGCACGAGCTATTGGTGCAGCTCCTGGTACAAGATCCATTTGAAATTCAACAGATCGATGTGGAGGTAGTCCCGGTAATTCTTTCAGAAATACATCGGGAAATTCTTTTGCGACGGGAACATCATTGATGCTCTTTTCTTCTGTTTGTACTTTCTTGACGTGTGCTAGAAAAGCATAGCAACCTTTTCTTATTAGTTTTTGTGCCTTCAAATTACTAATAAGATGTAGCTTCATGTTGCCCTTTTCTCCGTACACCATTAAGGGTTCTCCTTTTTCTCGTACAATGCGAATTGCATTTTTATAACATACGATCTCTGCTTTCACCTTCTTCAGCCAGTCCATGCCAACTATTACATCAAAACTCCCTAACTCTACTGGTATCAAATCAATCTTAAATATTTCGCTACCCAGTTTAATTTCTCGATTCCGGCATATATTATCTGCTGAAATTAATTTACCGTTTGCTAATTCGAGTAAAAATTTACTATCCAACGGCGTCAATGGACAACTAAATTTAGCACAAAAATCTCTACTCATATAGCTTCTATCCGCACCCGAATCAAATAAAACGTAAGCATATTTATTGTCAATAAGAAACGTACCCGTAACAAGCTTCGGGTCTTCCTGTGCCTCTGCCGCATGAATATTGAAAACTCTTTCGCGGCCTTGTCCATTCGTGTTCTCCTGGTTCGGGCAATTTCTAATAATGTGGCCCGGTTTTCCACATTTATAACAAACTACATTGGTATAACTTGCTCCGACACTACTTGCTCCGCCATTACTCGTTCTGACACCATTTGTTCCTTTCGTTCTATTAATCCCTGGTCCGTAGACCTCACACTTCACCGCGCTATGACCATTTCTTTTACACTTGTTGCAAAATTTGGTGCAGAACCCCGAGTGATACTTTTCACACCTTTGGCATAGCTGCTTCTGATTGTTGTTGTTGTTGCGGTTGTTATTGTTGTTGGGATGATTGTTGTAGTTGCTGTTGTTGTTGTTGTTGTTGTTGTTGGGTCGTTTGTTGTAGTTGCGATTGATGTTGCGATTGTTGGGATAATTGTTGCGATTATTATTGTAATTGATGTTGTTGCTGTATTGGTGATTCTTATCACCATTTTCCTCCCACTTTCTTTTGACTTGCTTCACAATGGCCTCTTCAGCCGTCTGTTCTTTAATTCTTTCCTCAATCTGGTTCACTAGTTTGTGAGCCATTCTACATGTCTGTTGTATGGAGGCGGGCTCGTGTGAACTTATATCGTCTTGGATTCTTTCCGGTAATCCTTTCACAAACGCGTCGATCTTCTCTTCCTCATCTTCGAACGCTCCCGGACACAATAGGCACAATTCTGTGAATTATCTTTCATACGTGGTAATATCAAATCCTTGGGTTCGTAACCCTCTAAGTTCTGTCTTGAGCTTATTGACCTCGGTTCTGGGACGGTACTTCTCGTTCATCAAGTGCTTGAATGCTGACCACGGTAGTGCGTACGCATCATCTTGTCCCACTTGCTCTAGATAGGTATTCCACCATGTTAACGCAGAACCTGTGAAGGTATGCGTAGCGTACTTCACTTTGTCCTCTTCAGTACACTTACTTATGGCAAACACCGATTCGACCTTCTCGGTCCACCGTTTCAATCCGATCGGTCCTTCGGTTCCATCAAATTCCAAAGGTTTGCAGGCAGTGAATTCTTTGTAGGTGCATCCTACACGATTTCCTTTACTGCTAGATCCAAGGTTATTGTTGGTATGTAGCGCAGCCTGTACTGCGGCTATGTTTGAAGCTAGAAAAGTACGGAATTCCTCTTCATTCATATTCACGGTGTGTCGAGTAGTCGGTGCCATTTCCTTCAAAATAGTTAAATGGAACAAGTTAATCATACAGAATATTAAGAGTAGTTAATAGTATTTCGTAGCATAATATGAACTCATTTATAAAAGCTTTTTCTTCATATTAGCGTTTTATAAGTTTAAATTCGGGTAGTACCTACCCGTTAAGTTCATACTCAGTAGCTAATATACAATTCAACTACTACAATTCTATATGAAAAACTGATTATAATAATATTTCGCGTTCAAACTTTTACACAACATTTTACAAACTTACAATACCGCTTATTTTACATATAGCATGAAATATAGCACACAATAAATTTGATACAAGATGGTTGTGAAGATAATTCTAGCTAGTACACAAGTCGTTCAGCAAAGGCAATAAAGACACGTAATTCATACGTCCAGAAACAAGTCATGCATTCTGGTTTTACTAGGACTACTTCCCATCCTTGGTCTTGTGGAACATAACCGTTATGGCCGTTGATAAGACAACGTGTTGTTACGTGGTCAAAGGGACGAGGGTTACATAATGACCAACAGTCTCGTAATAACCTAAAAACCTCATTTCTTACCCCAATTACCAACTCCGTCACTTGTGGGAACGTTTTGTTTAATAGTTGTAGCCCGATGTTCTTTTTCTCACTTTGGTGAGAAGCGAACATTACTAACCCGTAAGCATAGCATGCTTCTTTATGTTGCATGTTAGCCGCTTTTTCTAAATCATGAAGTCCTATATTCGGATACATTGAGTCAAAATAATTTCTTAACCCGTTGCGTAAAATAGCATTTGGGTTCCCCGCAATATATGCGTCAAAGTAAACACATCGTAACTTATGGGTTTCCCAATGTGATATCCCCCATCTTTCAAACGAAAGTCTCTTATAAACCAAGACATTCTTGGAACGTTCTTCGAATGTCTTACAAACTGATTTCGCCGTAAATAGTTGTGCCGAAGAATTCTAACCGACTCTAGACAAGATTTCATCAATCATGTCTCCGGGTAGGTCTCTTAAAATATTGGGTTGTCTATCCATTTTGTGTTTTTATACTGTAAAATAGACAAGAGTTAGATTCATAAAAAAAATACTTATTAATACAAGCAATTTTTACATATATCATAAAGCATAAGCACACTATATTACATATATTACACCACACGAATACAACTATCTTATTCCGACTCGCTCGTTTCTTCTTCTTCAGTTTTGGTTCGTTTTGCCAAGTTTCTAGGGATATATGATGTTCCCCTAATACGAGCTGTCGTTTTCCACAACGGTTTAGAAAAACCTGGTAGTTTAGAGGTTCCCGGGTCATTGTTACAACTTAAGGGCTTCGGGGGTTGACGATACATATAAAGTTCATCGGGGTTGGAATTAGATTTCTCTATTTTTATGCCCTTTCCCTTATTATTTTCTTTTGCCTTTTTAAATTCAGTTAGGGTAATTTCTATAACATCATCGGAATTCTCGTCGGAATCCGATTCATCGGAGAATTGGTAATCCTCCCAATATTTTACTTCCTTGGCGGAAACACCATTGACCATAATTAACCTTGGTCAGTTGGTTGAGGATTTTCTTTTACTTAACCGTTTTATTATTTTCCCCACCGGTTCTATTTCCTCCTCCGGTTCCTCCTCTTCCGGTTCTGATTCTTCTTCCGGTTCTGATTCTTCTTCCAGTTCTTCTTCGGGAACTTGTGAATCAGTCCAATATATATTCGACTCTTCGTTATTATTAGGTGAGTCAATAGAATTTGTGCTAGAGGTAGACATCTATCACACAATATTAAACATGTTAAGAGATTAATATATCACATAATATATACATGTTAATAATATATAGTTTCCAACAAAAATGTTAAGCAATCATTTTTAAAGAAAACACGGTCGAAGTCCAGACTCACTAATGCATCATAACAAACTCGATAAGACACACTAATGCAAATTTTCTGGTTCTCTAAGACCAACGCTCGGATACCAACTGAAATGTCCCGTTCTTATTGATTAAAAATATTCCATATTAATTGATTTCGTTGCGAGGTTTTGACCTCTATATGAGACGTTTTTCAAAGACTGCATTCATTTTTAAAACAAACCATAACCTTTATTTCATAAATAAAGGTTTAAAAAGCTTTACGTAGATTATCAAATAATGATAATCTAAAATATCCTGTTTACACACGACCATTACATAATGGTTTACAATACAAATATGTTACATCGAAATCAGTTTCTTGAAAGCAGTTTTTACACAATATCATACAAACATGGACTCCAAATCTTGTCCTTATTTTAGTATGCAACAGCGAAAGCTCTTAGTATTCACCTGAGAATAAACATGCTTTAAACGTCAACAAAAATGTTGGTGAGTTATAGGTTTAACCTATATATATCAAATCGTAACAATAGACCACAAGATTTCATATTTCAATACACATCCCATACATAGAGATAAAAATCATTCATATGGTGAACACCTGGTAACCGACATTAACAAGATGCATATATATAAGAATATCCCCATCATTCCGGGACACCCTTTGGATATGATATAAATTTCGAAGTACTAAAGCATCCGGTACTTTGGATGGAGTTTGTTAGGCCCAATAGATCTATCTTTAGGATTCGCGTCAATTAGGGTGTCTGTTCCCTAATTCTTAGATTACCAGACTTAATAAAAAGGGGCATATTCGATTTCGATAATTCAACCATAGAATGTAGTTTCACGTACTTGTGTCTATTTTGTAAATCATTTATAAAACCTGCATGTATTCTCATCTCAAAAATATTAGATTTTAAAAGTGGGACTATAACTCACTTTCACAGATTTTTACTTCGTCGGGAAGTAAGACTTGGCCACTGGTTGATTCACGAACCTATAACAATATATACATATATATCAAAGTATGTTCAAAATATAATTACAACACTTTTAATACATTTTAATGTTTTAAGTTTATTAAGTCAGCTGTCCTCGTTAGTAACCTACAACTAGTTGTCCACAGTTAGATGTACAGAAATAAATCGATAAATATTATCTTAAATCAATCCACGACCCAGTGTATACGTATCTCAGTATTGATCACAACTCAAACTATATATATATTTTGGAATCAACCTCAACCCTGTATAGCTAACTCCAACATTCACATATAGAGTGTCTATGGTTGTTCCGCAATATATATATAGATGGGTCGACATGATAGGTCGAAACATTGTATTCGTTTCTATGGTATCTCAAGATTACATAATATCCAATACAAGTTGATTAAGTTATGGTTGGAATAGATTTGTTACCAATTTTCACGTAGTTAAAATGAGAAAAATTATCCAATCTTGTTTTACCCATAACTTCTTCATTTTAAATCCGTTTTGAGTGAATCAAATTGCTATGGTTTAATATTGAACTCTATTTTATGAATCTAAACAGAAAAAGTATAGGTTTATAGTCAGAAAAATAAGTTACAAGTCATTTTTGTAAAGGTAGTCATTTCAGTCGAAAGAACGACGTCTAGATGACCATTTTAGAAAACATACTTCTACTTTGAGTCTAACCATAATTTTTGGATATAGTTTCATGTTCATAATAAAAATCATTTTCCCAGAATAAAAACTTTTAAATCAAAGTTTATCATAGTTTTTAATTAACTAACCCAAAACAGCCCGCGGTGTTACTACGACGGCGTAAATCCGATTTTACGGTGTTTTTTGTGTTTCCAGGTTTTAAATCATTAAGTTAGCATATCATATAGATATAGAACATGTGTTTAGTTTATTTTAAAAGTCAATTTAGAAGGATTAACTTTTATTTACGAACAAGTTTAGAATTAACTAAACTATGTTCTAGTGATTACAAGTTTAAACCTTCGAATAAGATAGCTTTATTTGTATGAATAGAATGATGTTATGAACATCATTACTACCTCAAGTTCCTTGGATAAACCTACTGGAAATGAGAAAAATAGATCTAGCTTCAAAGGATCCTTTGATGGCTTGAAAGTTCTTGAAGTAGAATCATGACATGAAAACAATTTCAAGTAAGATTTTCACTCGAAATAAGATTGTTATAGTTATAGAAATTGAATTAAAGTTTGAATATGATTATTACCTTGTATTAGAAAGATAACCTACTGTAAGTAACAAAGGTTTCTTGATCTTAGATGATTACTTGAAATGGATTTAGAAAACTTGGAAGTAAACTTACAATCTTGGAAGTATTCTTGATTTTATGAAACTAGAACTTTTGGAATTTATGAAGAACACTTAGAACTTGAAGATAGAACTTGAGAGAGATCAATTAGATGAAGAAAATTGAAGAATGAAAGTGTTTGTAGGTGTTTTTGATCGTTGGTGTATGGATTAGATATAAAGGATATGTAATTTTGTTTTTATGTAAATAAGTCATGAATGATTACTCATATTTTTGTAATTTTATGAGATATTTCATGCTAGTTGCCAAATGATGGGTCCCATATGTGTTAGTTGACTCACATGGGCTGCTAAGAGCTGATCATTGGAGTGTATATACCAATAGTACATACATCTAAAAGCTGTGTATTGTACGAGTACGAATACGGGTGCATACGAGTAGAATTGTTGACGAAACTGAACGAGGATGTAATTGTAAGAATTTTTGTTAAGTAGAAGTATTTTAATAAGTGTCTTGAAGTCTTTCAAAAGTGTATGAATACATATTAAAACACTACATGTATATACATTTTAACTGAGTCGTTAAGTCATCGTTAGTCGTTACATGTAAATGTTGTTTTGAAACCTTTAGGTTAACGATCTTGTTGAATGTTGTTAACCCATTGTTTATTATAACAAATGAGATGTTAAATTGTTATATTATCATGATATTATGATATATAATATATCTGAGTATGATATATATATAGTTAAATGTCGTTACAACGATAATCGTTACATATATGTCTCGTTTCGAAATCATTAAGTTAGTAGTCTTATTTTTACATATGTATTTCATTGTTAATACACTTAATAATATATTTACTTATCATTTAACATAATTAACCAAGTGTATCAATATCTTAATATGATTCATATGTACCTAGTAAGACGTTGTTATAATGATAATCGTTATATATATCATTTTCGAGTTTCTTAAATTAATAGTCTCATTTTTATGTATATAACTCATTGTTAAAATACCTAATGAGATACATACTTATAATAAAATCATGTTAACTATATATATAACCATATATATGTCATTGTATAGTTTTTACAAGTTTTAACGTTCGTGAATCACCGGTCAACTTGGGTGGTCAATTGTCTATATGAAACCTATTTCAATTAATCAAGTCTTAACAAGTTTGATTGCTTAACATGTTGGAAATACTTAATCATGTAAATAACAATTTCATTTAATATATATATAAACATGGAAAAGTTCGGGTCACTACAATATGTACATATTTGTTATAGGTTCGTGAATCGACCAGTGGCCAAGTCTTACTTCCCGATGAAGTAAAAATCTGTGAAAGTGAATTATAGTCCCACTTTTAAAATCTAATATTTTTGGATGAGAATACATGCAGTTTTATAAATGTTTTACGAAATAGACACAAGTAAATGAAACTACATTATATGGGTGAATGAACGAAGCCGAATATGCCCCTTTTTCTTGGTAGCCTAAGAATTAGTAAACCGATCTACTAATTGACGCGAATCCTAAAGATAGATCTATTGGGCCTAACGAACCCCATCCAAAGTACCGGATGCTTTAGTACTTCGAATTCGTTTGTATCATGTCCGAAGGATTTCCCGGAATGATAGGGGATATTCTTATATGCATCTTGTTAATGTCGGTTACTAGGTGCTCACCATATGAATGATTTTTATCTCTATGTATGGGATGTATATTGAAATATGAAATCTTGTGGTTTATTATTATGATTTGATAATATATAGGTTAAAACTATAACTCACCAACATTTTTGTTGACCTTTTAAGCATGTTTATTCTCAGGTGATTATTAAGAGCTTCCGCTGTTGCATACTAAAATAAGGACAAGATTTGGAGTCCATGCTTGTATGATATTATGTAAAAACTGCATTCAAGAAACTTATTTTTGATGTAATATATTCTTATTGTAAACCATTATGTAATGGTCGTGTGTAAACGGTATATTTTAGATTATCATTATTTGATAATCTACGTAATGCTTTTTAAACCTTTATAGATAAAATAAAGGTTATGGTTGTTTTAAAAATGAATGCAGTCTTTGAAAAACGTCTCATATAGAGGTCAAAACCTCGCTACGAAATCAATTAATATGGAACGTTTATAATCAATATGAACGGGACATTTCAAATGGTGTTGATGCATTTTATGCAAGTCCCTAGACATCTACCCACGTCCATTGCAGGTGCAACAGTTTACAAGATACCATGATCGCTCGTTATTATCCTATCTGTGTTTATATGTGGTTACAGGTATTACAAGAACGCGATAAGGATGTTTGACTATGTTAGACTTAGTCAGACGTACGAGTGAAGCATCACTTGTACAGCTGACAGGCTCATACGCACGGTTGATGCTGAGCTAAGTCACAATTATAACCTAAATGAGAAGACACGAGTGAGTGATCAACCGTATGGCCGATGAGGCCAACTCGTACGAGTGATGGATGACACGTACGATTGAGTCAACAGCTGAGGTATATAAAGGTTTATGTTCTTCATTTTAGGTTAACCCTCTCTCACACACAATCACTCAGATCTGGTTCACCTGATCCGATTCTCTCTCAACCCAAATCACTCCAGGTAGTGAATAATAGCTCTAGGCATTAATCTAATCACAATCCTTGTTGTGGTTTGACTAATTTAATCCCAAAATGCTTCACATATTCACTTTGATTGGTTTGATTCACTAATTCCACCATTGTGTGAATTAAACCTGTTGATCTCGAAGTTCCTAGTCATGTTTCATCATTGGTATCAGAGCATTGGTTGTGATTTCAACATCATCAAGTGATTTTTGGTGATTAATAGGGTTTATTTTTGGGTTTTTGAGATAAAAGTGATTTTAATCAAAAAGGAATCATTTTTACGTGTGTAATTGTAATTAGAGAGTGTGTTTATGTTTGTTTAGTGCTAATCTAGCTATTGGACGAAGAAATTGAGGTTTAGCATCAATTTTTAGGGTTTTTGGGTGATTTAAGCTGAACAGCAGTTCACACGAGTGGGTCAAAATTTATTGATCACACGCACGGTTGACCACACAGTTGATCGTCACTCGTGAGCTCACACACATGGATTAGCATAATGTTTTGAGGTTAAGTGACAAGTCTGATCACACGAGTGATCACGCGTTTGACGTTGACACGTACGAGTAATCACACGGTTGATTATCACTCGCACGTCTAAGAATTAGTGTTTGATTTTATTTAATAAGTAGTGACACGTACGTCTGAGTCTGTGACACGTACGATTGATACTTTCACACGTACAGTTGATACTATCACACGTACGAGTGATATCCAATATTGCACGTCTGATCTTTGTTAAAAGTTTTTTTTTTTAAGATGTTTAATTCAAATGACTACGCGTTGGCTGCACCGTTAGTCCAGAGCATTACAAGTATGACTCAACGATTACTCCTCGCTGAGAGTGAATCAGGAAGTGGTACGAAATGTCCAAGGTTATTGAATATGGATAACTATTCCACTTGGAAGTCAAGATTTAAGATTTGGTCTGATGGTCAGGACACGAAGCTTTGGAAGTATATTGAAACTGAATTTCAATGGCCACGTTCACCTGTTAAAAATGAATTGTATACGTTACACAATATGCCTTCAGAAGAGCGTGAAGAATATAATTTGGAGAAGAAGATGTACTGTAACTTGACAAGTGCTCTTGATGGTCCGATATTCCATCAATTTCTGTGTCATGACAATTCGTTCAAGATATGGGAAGCACTTCGTACTTTCAATGAAGGGAATTCGTCTTACAGAACCAGAAAAGGTTTAGAGTTGAAAGCTGAGTTTGATCGTTTTCACTGGCAAGTTGGAGAGTCCATTACAGAATTGGTTGAAAGATATCGTCATTTGCTAGCTGAAATACATAAGTATGATGTAACCATTGAAGAGAAAGACAAAGTAACATGTCTAGCTGGAGCATTACCATTAGAATGGAATGGTTTCGTATTGACTATGAAAACCAGTGGAGAATTAGCTACTGCTACAGTGAAATCGTTTATTGCAAGACTTCAAGAAGAGGAACTAGAGTTGTTAAACAAAGTCAAGAGGTCTAAACAAGTTCAAGACACGAAAATGTATTGTCCAAATGGTTATACACCGCCTAAGTCGGCTCATGCACCATTTCAAACAGCTTTCGCTACGAACAATCAGAATATGTATGGTTTGAATGTAAGCAGTGCACCTATTCAACAAACTTCGTTCCACCACAAGTTTCACCATGTTATCTCAATACTCAATTATAGCCTACTACCAATACTATAGAGACGTCTATACCGACTGCATCAGATGTTCTTTTTGCACTTAAGATTGAAAACATGATGAAAGCTGGGAAAGAAAAGATAAGTGAAGATATAGCTTTGCTATCAAGCCTGGTCAACTCTTATGATAGTTATCTTGATGGTCGTGTGGCAACATTCATCTAACAACTGAAGATTATCATCAACTTGATAAAGATGAAGCAGAAAAGATGGATATTATGTGGGGTATGGCAAATCTTGTGAGACGAGCAAAAGATTACAAAGAGTGAACTGGAAAACCGATCAGTCTGACCAAGGATACAAAACTGGGTTTTGATATGAATTTTGTTACTTGTTACAACTGTGGAGAATTAGGTCTCTTTTCAAGACAGTGTACGAAACAAAAGAAGCAGGGTAATCGTAATCCATTCAAGAATCAGAACTACAGTTCTCAGAGTCATTCAACTAAACGCGAGATCTACATTACTGATAAAGTAAATGAGGCAGAAATAGCTGAAAGTCCGAACAAAGCTTTGGTTGTCATTCATGGAGACGATGATGATTGGTCTATGAAGTTAAATATAGCTGATCAACAACCTAAGGCTAACATGGCTAAGATTTCTGAAGTAGAAGAAGATTGTGTCACTAGTAAGAGTTTAATTGAGAAGCTGACTGCTCGTGCTGAAAGAGCTGAAGAATTGTCAAGAACCATTCGAAAAGAGAAGGTTCAGAAACAAGTTATGAGCAAATTCAAAAAGGCACGTGATTCAGTTCCTCGTACACCTGAATCTGGAAGTGTATCACCAACATCATCAGAGGACTACTACTTCAACAGTTAGAAGGATAAGTATGGTGATACCTCAGTGTTTGAAGACAGTCTAGAAGCAGATCATAGTGAAGAAACATTGGTTGATGCTGATAAGGAATTAGATGAATGGGGTAGAATGATTGCTGTTGAATTGGAGATGTTAGTTCTTTTGGGTGAAGGTTCAGATCTCGAGAGTGTAAATTCAGAAATTGATGATTCAGACAAGACGTCAGAATTAGAGGTTGAAGATAAAGCTGACCATACTGGGATAGATGAAACTAATTTTGAAGCATTGAACAATCAAGTAGTTGACTTATTGAAGATGTGCTTATCAGCTAGTGATCTTGAAAAGGTTTCCGGTTTGACTAGAGCTAAGGACATATGGGATAAACTTGAGCAGATTCATTTGGGAAAAGATGCTGATACTTCAGAGTTTCTTACAAACTCGTCAGAATCAGAAGATGAGCTCGATGATAGGAAGAAGACAGATTTCTTTGCATTTATGGCTGAGACTTCCTCATCAAATAATGCTCAACAGGTATCTTCTGATCCATCTACTGTTGTTGAATGTGTTAAATGTGCTGAATCTAAGGTAACAATAGATAATTTAACTAAGGCATATGCGGAAATGAAAGAAAAATGTCATGCTGACCATGTGACCACTAAGGTTGAAAATGAGTTGAAAGAGCAGATCAAAGTTTATAAAAAACAACTTCACGATCTGAAATGTTATAACTTTGATATAAATCAAGCTTTAGTTAAACGTGTTGACACAATAAACGAATTGAAGAAAGAAAATGAATGTGTTAAAGCTGATTTAGAAGCTATGTCAATTAAGATGAAATATTGGGCAAGTGCGTCACAATGGAATGCATTAATGGTTGAATTAAATGGCACCAAGGGAAAGGGTATTGGATTAAAGACCGCAGCTCCACCGTTTTAGAACAAATTTGTTAATGCAAATGTTGTTGATGGACGACCAGAAGACTGTATTCCACCTAGTTATGAGGACTATGTTGAGAAGAACAAAAAGTGTAACTCAACTGAGAATGCACCTTCTGATGATACCACTGAAGGATCTTTAGATCATGAGGAAGATAAGAAAACTGGTCTAAGAGATAAGTCTGAGAAAAGGAAGGTGATAACACCTGATGAGCCAATTCGAATTATGAAAAATCCAAAGTTTGCTAATAGAGTGGTTCCACCAGTTACACCTAAACCTGTATCTAAATATGTTCCTAGAAAGAGATCAAACGTTTCTCATGTGTCTGTAAAAACACAAGATCCCCCTTCCTCTAACTCTAATGACCAATATCAATCTAGAGGATATAGAGAATTTCGACAATGTTTTAGTTGTGGTGTGTTTGGACACATCGCTGCTAACTGTCCTACAAGGTATAGAACACAAAGACGTAAGATTGACCTCACATATAATGATCTCCGATCACCTCATACTCACAGAACAGGTTCACCTATTCGTGATGAAGTTCGTTCTAGAAGACATACGACAAATATTGTCTATGGAGACTATAAGAGAAAGAACTTCAATAGGTCAATTTCCCCTGTGAAGATGGAAGTTCCTAAGAAGGATACCAAGGCAAGCGTTGCCAAATCAAGTGATCGTGGTAAGTCTTTTGAACCTAAGGCACGATCACCTTCGCAAAAAGTTAGTCGTCGGAAATATTTTTCCCGCAACAAACCACGAGTGAATCGCTCTGAAAATGAGCAGAATGTGAAAAACCAGAAGTGCAATGTTTCTTCTTCTAAACTGTCTAAGTTTATGGTTTCCAACGATGAGATTCCACCTGACTCAAATGGGAAATGGATGGAGTTTCAAGCTATGGGTGTTAATGGACAACCTACTGCCGTCACGGCGTGGGTTCCCATTATCAATTAATTTTCTTAATGTGATATGTAGGAAACCAGGGTACCTGCAAACAACACCTGGATAGTGGATAGCGGCGCTTCGAGACATATGACTGGACAGCTATCTCTTCTTTCGGAAGTACACCCAATTAAGGGAGGTTATGTTGCATTTATCGGAGATAAAGGAGGTCACATTTCAGCTCAGGGTTTACTGAAAAATGAGAAAGTTAGTTTCGACAAAGTGAATTACTATCAAGAGCTTGCAAACAATTTGTTGTCGGTTTCACAAATCTGTGATAAAAATTTCAAAGTAGCATTTGATGACGAATTCAGCTACATTCTGAAACCAGAGTTTGTGATTCCTCCTGAAATGATATTGATGAAGGCTCCTAGACAAGCTGATTTATACATGCTAGATATAAATGTTGCTATTTCAACTGCTGAACATCATCAAGCTTTTGTTTCTAAAGCGACTAAACAAGATTCTATCACTTGGAACAAACACATGGGTCATCTAAGTTTTCGAAAAATGAATCACCTTGTCCACAACAATCTTGTTGAGGGTGTTGATCTTCGATCTTTTCATATTCCAGGAACATGTGTTCCGTGTAAGAAGGGTAAGCAGAGCAAGAAAGCTCATAAGCTGGTGAAGTATAATCCAATTTCTGCTCCGCTTGAATTGCTACATATGGATCTTTTCGATCCAATTCGTTTTGTAAGCATTGATGGTAGTAAGTATTGTCTGGTGGTAACTGATGATTATTCAAGATTCTCTTGGGTAATTGAAACATCCGCGACTAATCCTCCCGAACGGAATCTTTAACAGTTGGTTCCATCGCGATGATCGACTCCAAGTAAGGTCCTTAATATGAGCTATTGCACAGCGGAAGACTTAATTCATACCTGAGAATAACATGCTTTAAAAAGTCAACATAAAGTTGGTGAGATATATAGGTTTAATGCTAGCAGCGTTATAACAATGGACCACAAAATTTTAAGTTTATACATAATACACTCCTCGTGTATAGAAAAGACGTTGAGCACTTGGTAACCATACTTAACTAAAAGTCACAGCAGCATATTCTTAAATAAACCCTACACTGTACCAAGTGTAGTAACGAGAACGAAGTACTGTGCAACCGTTAAATGCTGGTCGTCCAGCCCGGTTGGGGATGTCAGCCCGATAGATCTATCAACAGGATTCGCGTTTACGCTCCTCACGTAATTAGCAGTTACCAAGTATAAAGAGATATGCCATGGTACAACTCAACGTAGAATTTATTTTTGATCACTTGTGTCCATAACGTAAATCATTTATAAAAAAAACAGCGCATGTATTCTCAGCCCAAAAATATTTAGAGTTTAAAAGGGAACTATATACTCACCTAATGTATTTTGTAGTAAAAATACATATAACACCATTGATCAATTATAAGGTTGGCCTCGGATTCACAAACCTATATCATTTATATATATATATATTAACACATATAATTAACATGTAATAATAATCAAACCCGCTTGTATTTATTAATTATATATTACTAATTTAATATGATAATGTAATCTTTATATAGCTATTATATATACAATTGATATATTTTTAGGTAAATAACTTTTGGTTTGTTAAAATTATTATTTTAATAATACTAAAATAGTGTTAATAATAATAACAATAATAATAATAATAATAATAATAATAATAATAATAATAATAATATTGATAATGATAATAACAATAATAATGAAAATAAAAATGTAAAACCGTATACCCTTTTTTTAAAAGCCTTTCTTAAAAGAAATTACCCAAGATGGGACTCGAACCCGAGACCTCTCGTTTAAACCCTCACACCCCTAACCATCCTTCTGTCTATAGATCTCATGAGTTATTTAGCTTCTTAAATCCATTTAACCCCTTTTACACAGCATCACCTAATCATCACCATTACTGTAATCGTTTCCAGCATCACTTATCATCATTTTAATTTGGGTTCTCGGCCCAACTTCTATAATATTTACGGCCCAACAGAAAAATTAAAAATCTCGGCCCAATCATAAACCTTTTGACAATTAAGGTCTCGGTCCATGTTATGATATTTAGGATTTGTATACAGAAATGGAAACAAGTTGTAACACCACTAGGCCCCACTAGCAATTCTCTTTAATTATTTTATTCGGATCCTTGTTTTGTTACTCGACTCCAGAAGAAGTTCCAAATAAAAAAATGGAACGGTTCAAAACTTCAATTGGGAGTTGTCCTGTCTATTTGTTGTCGGCCATAATAGAAAATAATGGAGCACTCAACTTCACTTTTAATAAGCTTTTAATATCATCTCAATATATATACATTTAAGTATAAAACACGCGTGTAGCAGCAAATTTTTCGGACTGTGTGTGTTTTGGTGTTCGAATATTAACAGAAAAACAGTAGGCATAGCCACAGATAAATCGTGGTTTGTTTTTAGGTTATTGAGGTTGTGGAAGATGACGATTTTAGCCGTGGATCTCGATAGTTATGAAGATGGAAGATAAGAACAGTATTGGTCGGCATTTCTTGACAGAAATCATGAGCAATGGTGACGGTTGTTAGTGGTTTACGAAAGAAGAAAGATAAGAGAGAGATGAGAGAGAGATGGTGAGGTGTTCTTGGGTGGTGAAGGTTTATAGTTTTCGTAGGAAGTGAAGGAGGTGGTTGTGGGTGTTGGCGACAATGGTTACAAAAGTGATGAAGGTGATGTTTCACGATGGATATGGTGTTGCAGGTGGTGGTGACAAGAAGTTGAACATAACAATTAACAACGTGTCCAAAGAATAGTAGAGGTTGCAGCCGTATGAGATGTTTGTTTGAGATGGGATGATTCGGTGGTGTTGGGTATTTGTCAAAAATAGTAGCAACAAGGGTGTTGGTCTTGGACACAAGGTGGCGTGTGGTGTATGGTCTCCGATGGTTGTGATACATAACAAAAGTAATCGCAGCTAGTTACAGTCATCATTCTTCATCATCAAGTTTCTTGTGGATTTACTAAATAGGAACCATTAGAACCGATGATGGGTTGTAGTTAGATGAAGATGGTTGTTTGGCTTGCAATTGATGGTTGTGTTGGTGTAGACGAAACAGAAAAACATGAAGCCGAATGGTGATGGCCGAGGATCTCTATAGTATGATGGTGGTGTCGTGTGGTTGTGATGTAGACGATATAGAAAATAGAAAACCAAAGTGGTGATAAGTGGTTCACGATGGTATTGGTTGGTGATTGTTTAAAAATGGTAAGGTGATGATGATATGTTGTTGAGGTTTATCCTGGGTTACATCAAAACAAATAAGTCGAGCAGTAGTTTAAGAGACTGAAGGTGATTCGGTGGGTTACATTAATGGGTGTTAGTATCACACATGAAACAAGAAGCAGGAGAAGATAGATGGTGTTATGGAGAAAAGGGGAATTGAAAGATAAATATAGATAGATAGATGAAGTGGATGACAAAGGATGCATATACCATATTTATATTACACCATATAGTTATTTTGTGAAGGACAACTCAATAATTTAATCAAACATACTGCAATCTTAATGAAAATATCAAGGAGCTATTAAACTATAGTCTGCCGACACTCTTACTCGGGTGTTGATAACGTGGTCCATTGCTAAATAGTTAGCGTATAAAAGTGTTCCTAGAAATCCCAAATTTTTAGATTAAATATGTTTAATCATTTCACTCATTAACTGTTTAAAACCTAATAAAAAAGGTTCAATAATTATTTATTTTCTGTTCCAAATGCTATGTACGGAGTACTAAAATTTAATCTAGAAAGGTAAAATATTTTTATCACATAATTACATATAACAACATCATTTAATATTTCAAATTACATTTTCAATTATTATATATATATATATACACACAAACTATGTACAATTAATTGTTCGTGAATCGTCAGACATGGTCAAAGGGTAACTGATTATCCAAATATAGAATTCAAATTTTCTAGACTCAATATTACATATTTTGCTTATCGTGTCGGAAACATATGGAGATTAGAGTTTAAATTTGGTCGGAAATTTCCGGGTCGTTACAGTACCCACCCGTTAAAGAAATTTCGTCCCCGAAATTTGATAGAGGTTGTCATGGATAACAATAGAAATGTTTTTATGACAAATATGAGACAATAATGGAGTTTCATCAATATTGAGAGGTATGGATAAAACAATTCGATCAAGTGAAGCACCCGAGTGAAGCTATCACAAAAGAGTGAAATGAGTAATATGGAATCGTTTTAACTGATGACGTGGTTATGATTGATTTCCGGAATTTAAAGAAAATCTTATTTAATAAGATTTGGTTCTTTGGCGATTTAGGAAATCAAAATCTTCTTTGATTAATGCCATAGTCTGTTCCGATTTCTCTGTCGGATATATTGCTATAAATCCACCCCTTCGTTTCCTTATTCTCCACACCTTCTATTCTTGCTTCCTCTACTCATTCCTTAATATGCTTCATCCAGTCCTGATTATACTTCTAACTTTCATATCTTTCATTCTTCTCTTTCATCTGCCGCCAGAAGAATCTATTCACTTTTATGATTTTCTTGGAACTATAATGTTTCTAATTCTCCCGTGTCTTTACGTTGCAATACGTATTGATATACATGGTTTAAAATTTCTGAGTGGTTGTTGAGTTTGATATCTTTCCTTATATTTCGATGTTCCTGCTTCTGTCTTCTATAATCATTGTCATCCACGGTTAATACTCTCTTCTATTTGCTGCGATTTATACTCCAATTTCTATTTCGGTACATTGTCCCTTCGTTTCTTCTTCCCGTCCTCAAGTCAAGAGAGTAATGATTCGAAATTCATAGGTATGAACATAGCTAATGCTCTTAGAAAGAAATGGTAATGGCACGATTTTGATTTGTCCAATTACCAGAATATCCTGGAAAAGATCGAACTATCAAGACGATATGTTCCTAATACGTTTAGGGATTAGATAGAATGTAAGAGCCGTGTAACATGGCACATGATGACGGTACTGTGAATCATCACATTCCATTAGGAACTTAACATGACTTACTGTAATATAATGAAGTTGATCAAGTTTCATTATATTATACTAATTCATGCATCAGTTCCCAACACTGCTTCAGAACATTCCTATTTTAAACTCGAAGATTTTAGAACTTAGAAACTAACACAGTTTCTTTTATATTGTAACGCATACATTACGGAGGAATAAATGATTTCAGATAAGGATAGCTGTGAAAACATTTTCAGAAATATTGAGGATATTTATAATGAAAGATATGATAATATCTTGGAATTTTTAATGTCGAAGGATGATGATGAAGATTGACCCGTAAGGGTTTAGATTCGGAAGCAAGGTGCTCACTAAAGATTTCATTAGAAACAGAATCATCTGAATTCTTTAAATACAGAGTTTGGTCCTTGTATTTGTCCTTGGTCTCTTTCATGGTTAGCTCAATCCGATTTTCAATACCAAATTTTCCATCGGGTGTTTCCAACACCTCCTTCTTTATCATCAACTTTTGGTCATTAAGACCATCTACAACATGCTGCTTCGTCAGCATTTTCAAAGTTAACGAATTTGGGTCATTGGTTTTCAAACCGAGGTGATTTTAAGAGATTTGTGTTTTTAGATGATTAAACACGGATGGTAGTATGGTGGAAAAAGGTTCTCCAGTAACGACAGCAAAAGGATACGTATAAATATCGAGGTTATAGTAGTAGTAGTCTCACTGAGAAATCGAAGTGGAGCTGTGACAAAATTAGCTTCTTGAAAAGGAATTGTAGGGTTGTTTTTGCTAATAAATGGCAAAGGATTCAACACGGTATGTGTTAAACTATGAATTTGGGTTCGAGAGTTTTTCAGATACATAAATCTTTTCTTCCGTAAATGAAGTGCGGCTAGTTCATCTTTCCGGTCGAGGTGTTTTCAAGAATCATGAAAAATTTGAACGCAGATCATGATTGTCGAGGTACAAATGAGGTTTAAGATGAAATCAAGTGGCAAACTTGAAGATTAGTTTAGTTTCATATGTTATAATCAATATTTTAATTCATTTTACTTGTCCATAGTTAGCAGTCTATTGTCCGATTGTCCAATGGTCAAATAACAGTTCAATATATTCATATATAATTTAATATACATAATTAATACGTATCGTGACCCGTGTACCGGTCTCAGTGTCGATCACAACTCAAAGTATATATATATTTTGGAATCAAATCCGACCCTGTATAGCCAACTCCCACCTTCACATATAGAGTGTCTATGGTTGTTCCAAAATATATATATAGATGGGTCAATATGATAAGTCGAAGCCTTGCATACGTGTCCCGTTATTTAAAATGCATAAAATAAATAAATATATATCATGACCCATTATACAACGTGTTGTCTCAGAATTAATCCGACGTGTTGTTGTACATGTGTCCCGACAGTATGTACAGTGCAGAAATTAAAATTGCGAGAATGTAAATTGCGATAAATTAAATGTTAATCAGTTAGCTGGGAACAGTTAGCTGGAACAGTTAGCGTGTAATCCTAACCAAATTTCAATTAGTAAATTCATCTGTTTCTATCAAATTTTTATTTTGTCCATTATTTTCTTCTTTATGCCACTTGTTGGATTCTGATAGATCAAAATCCAAATATGAAATTTGAATAGAAATGATTGTTCTGTAGTGAACGGATACGTATATTGGTAGTCATATATGGGATAATAGATGACCGTTGAATCAGATTCGAAGAATGTACAGTGTAACTTATTAATGTGAAATCTAAATATTCCTCGGGTATTACCAACCCGTTAAAATATTTTTCACCATTAACAGTTTGTACAAAAGAATTCTTAATTACAATCTTTATGAAAATATACTTGCATATATATTTTCTTCAAATGTAATCATAGATTTAATGAGTCAATAAAATATTAAACTCATCAGGTTTATTGTTAATACTAGATTACATAATCTCTAAAGCATTAGAGATTACTTAGTCGCCATATTGAACGGAGGTAATGAGGTAGAATGGTACGTAAATCGAAGTTAATCGATGTAGAACGATATGTAGAATGAAAATAAAGTGGATAGAGCGATACATAGAACGGTGATTATACTCGAGGTGTAATTTGTGACGTTGAGATTTACGACGTGGTTGTGGTTTGAGGGGGATAAGGATATCATTGACATTGATGATGGTGATGTTATTGATAGTACTGGTACTGAAGATTGCGATGTTGATGTTACTGGAGGTACTGGTTATGCTGCCGGTGCTGCCGCTGGTGTTTGTAACCTTCGCAACAGGTTCTCCAAAGCCGTCACACGAGCGTGTAGTTCGTTAACTTCTGCTAGTACACCGGGATGATTGGCGGTCGAAGCGAGCGGATGAACAAGATTTGTGATATGGGATATTATGTAATCGTGACGAGATACTCTAGGAATGAGCGAGAAAATGATGTTTCGAATAGGTTCGCCGGTAAGTGTTGCAGGTTCATCGCCAAGGGGTAATTGGATGGATGGAAAGGATCTTCAATGTGAAATGATTTCCGGATATCGGATGATATTCTAACTATATAGAATATTTATATGTAATACTAAAGATTTCGTAGGCTACAAAGGATGTTACGGCATATATCAGGCAAATCTACAGATACGCCAAGATAGGAATTATCAGATACGCTAAGATATGAATTTAGTCTATACACTATCGATGCACTAAATGCAGTAGAGCATGTCTAGACTTGAGAATGATAGGCAGACAATTTCCTAAGGATGATAAGCAGATGATTTCCGACTAGAAATGATAAGCAAAACTTTTGACAGGAAGACACGGTCAAAGTCCAGACTCACTAATGTATCCTAACAACTACCAGTTAGACACACTAATGGGAGACCTGGTTCGCTAAGACCAACGCTCTGATACCAACTGAAACATCCGCGACTAATCCTCCCGAACGGAATCTTTAACAGTTGGTTCCATCGCGATGATCGACTCCAAGTAAGGTCCTTAATATGAGCTATTGCACAGCGGAAGACTTAATTCATACCTGAGAATAACATGCTTTAAAAAGTCAACATAAAGTTGGTGAGATATATAGGTTTAATGCTAGCAGCGTTATAACAATGGACCACAAAATTTTAAGTTTATACATAATACACTCCTCGTGTATAGAAAAGACGTTGAGCACTTGGTAACCATACTTAACTAAAAGTCACAGCAGCATATTCTTAAATAAACCCTACACTGTACCAAGTGTAGTAACGAGAACGAAGTACTGTGCAACCGTTAAATGCTGGTCGTCCAGCCCGGTTGGGGATGTCAGCCCGATAGATCTATCAACAGGATTCGCGTTTACGCTCCTCACGTAATTAGCAGTTACCAAGTATAAAGAGATATGCCATGGTACAACTCAACGTAGAATTTATTTTTGATCACTTGTGTCCATAACGTAAATCATTTATAAAAAAAACAGCGCATGTATTCTCAGCCCAAAAATATTTAGAGTTTAAAAGGGAACTATATACTCACCTAATGTATTTTGTAATAAAAATACATATAACACCATTGATCAATTATAAGGTTGGCCTCGGATTCATAAACCTATATCATTTATATATATATATTAACACATATAATTAACATGTAATAATAATCAAACCCGCTTGTATTTATTAATTATTTATTACTAATTTAATATGATAATGTAATCTTTATATAGCTATTATATATACAATTGATATATTTTTAGGTAAATAACTTTTGGTTTGTTAAAATTATTATTTTAATAATACTAAAATAGTGTTAATAATAATAACAATAATAATAATAATAATAATAATAATAATAATAATAATAATAATAATAATAATAATAATAATAATAATAATAATAATAATAATAATATTGATAATGATAATAACAATAATAATGAAAATAAAAATGTAAAACCGTATACCCTTTTTTTAAAAGCCTTTCTTAAAAGAAATTGCCCAAGACGGGACTCGAACCCGAGACCTCTCGTTTAAACCCTCACACCCCTAACCATCCTTCTGTCTATAGATCTCATGAGTTATTTAGCTTCTTAAATCCATTTAACCCCTTTTACACAGCATCACCTAATCATCACCATTACTGTAATCGTTTCCAGCATCACTTATCATCATTTTAATTTGGGTTCTCGGCCCAACTTCTATAATATTTACGGCCCAACAGAAAAATTAAAAATCTCGGCCCAATCATAAACCTTTTGACAATTAAGGTCTCGGTCCATGTTATGATATTTAGGATTTGTATACAGAAATGGAAACAAGTTGTAACACCACTAGGCCCCACTAGCAATTCTCTTTAATTATTTTATTCGGATCCTTGTTTTGTTACTCGACTCCAGAAGAAGTTCCAAATAAAAAAATGGAACGGTTCAAAACTTCAATTGGGAGTTGTCCTGTCTATTTGTTGTCGGCCATAATAGAAAATAATGGAGCACTCAACTTCACTTTTAATAAGCTTTTAATATCATCTCAATATATATACATTTAAGTATAAAACACGCGTGTAGCAGCAAATTTTTCGGACTGTGTGTGTTTTGGTGTTCGAATATTAACAGAAAAACAGTAGGCATAGCCGCAGATAAATCGTGGTTTGTTTTTAGGTTATTGAGGTTGTGGAAGATGACGATTTTAGCCGTGGATCTCGATAGTTACGAAGATGGAAGATAAGAACAGTATTGGTCGGCATTTCTTGACAGAAATCATGAGCAATGGTGACGGTTGTTAGTGGTTTACGAAAGAAGAAAGATAAGAGAGAGATGAGAGAGAGATGGTGAGGTGTTCTTGGGTGGTGAAGGTTTATAGTTTTCGTAGGAAGTGAAGGAGGTGGTTGTGGGTGTTGGCGACAATGGTTACAAAAGTGATGAAGGTGATGTTTCACGATGGATATGGTGTTGCAGGTGGTGGTGACAAGAAGTTGAACATAACAATTAACAACGTGTCCATAGAATAGTAGAGGTTGCAGCCGTATGAGATGTTTGTTTGAGATGGGATGATTCGGTGGTGTTGGGTATTTGTCAAAAATAGTAGCAACAAGGGTGTTGGTCTTGGACACAAGGTGGCGTGTGGTGTATGGTCTCCGATGGTTGTGATACACAACAAAAGTAATCGCAGCTAGTTACAGTCATCATTCTTCATCATCAAGTTTCTTGTGGATTTACTAAATAGGAACCATTAGAACCGATGATGGGTTGTAGTTAGATGAAGATGGTTGTTTGGCTTGCAATTGATGGTTGTGTTGGTGTAGACGAAACAGAAAAACATGAAGCCGAATGGTGATGGCCGAGGATCTCTATGGTATGATGGTGGTGTCGTGTGGTTGTGATGTAGACGATATAGAAAATAGAAAACCAAAGTGGTGATAAGTGGTTCACGATGGTCTTGGTTGGTGATTGTTTAAAAATGGTAAGGTGATGATGATATGTTGTTGAGGTTTATCCTGGGTTACATCAAAACAAATAAGTCGAGCAGTAGTTTAAGAGACTGAAGGTGATTCGGTGGGTTACATTAATGGGTGTTAGTATCACACATGAAACAAGAAGCAGGAGAAGATAGATGGTGTTATGGAGAAAAGGGGAATTGAAAGATAAATATAGATAGATAGATGAAGTGGATGACAAAGGATGCATATACCATATTTATATTACACCATATAGTTATTTTGTGAAGGACAACTCAATAATTTAATCAAACATACTGCAATCTTAATGAAAATATCAAGGAGCTATTAAACTATAGTCTGCCGACACTCTTACTCGGGTGTTGATAACGTGGTCCATTGCTAAATAGTTAGCGTATAAAAGTGTTCCTAGAAATCCCAAATTTTTAGATTAAATATGTTTAATCATTTCACTCATTAACTGTTTGAAACCTAATCAAAAAGGTTCAATAATTATTTATTTTCTGTTCCAAATGCTATGTACGGAGTACTAAAATTTAATCTAGAAAGGTAAAATATTTTTATCACATAATTACATATAACAACATCATTTAATATTTCAAATTACATTTTCAATTATTATATATATATATATACACACAAACTATGTACAATTAATTGTTCGTGAATCGTCAGACATGGTCAAAGGGTAACTGATTATCCAAATATAGAATTCAAATTTTCTAGACTCAATATTACATATTTTGCTTATCGTGTCGGAAACATATGGAGATTAGAGTTTAAATTTGGTCGGAAATTTCCGGGTCGTTACAGTAATGTTTTTGAAAGAAAAATCAGATACGTTTGAAAACTTGAAAGTGCTAATCAATCGATTAGAAACAGGATTTAATCTTAAGGTAAGAAAGATTCATTACGACAACAGTACAGAATTCAAGAATCAGTACCTTGCAGGTTTCTGTATTGGAAAAGGCATTAATATGCAGTTCAGTTCTGCATATGCTCCTCAAATGAATGGTGTTGCTGAAAGAAAGAATAGAGTTTTGATCAAGACAGCTAGAACAATGCTGGCAGATTCATCATTGCCTGTTCATTTTTGGAGTGAAGCTGTTGCTAATGCGTGTTACACTATGAATCAAGTTCTGACTGTTAAACGACTGGGTAAGACCTGCTATGAGCTACTGCATGGGAGAAAACCATCTCTGAAGCATCTAGAACCATTTGGTGCACCATGTACCATTTTGAAAAGAAAACCAGGAAGTAAGTTTGATTCAAAAGCGGTTACTGGAGTATTTCTAGGATATAGTTCTCCTAACAAGCGAGTTTTCAACAATGAGACAAGATGTGTTGAAGAATGGTCTGAAGTTGACGTCCAAAGGAATCATACGAAGAATGCTCAGAAAAGTCATCCTTGGATTTACAACTATGATGAGCTGATTGACTCATTCAATCTTGCACCAGATCCAGTAGAAAATGAAGTTGAGTTATAGATGCTGTTTGATTTGCAGAATGAACCAGAAGTACCTACACCTACTCAAACTTCAACTCCATTACCCAAAGTCAATGAGCCAGTTCAAGATTCAGATCAAGATGTTGATCCAGTGTACGACACCTGCGGATCTAATATCTCAAGTGAAAATTCTGATAATCCTGAAGATATTGGTGATACTACGAATCTACAACCTGAGATACCTGTTCCCGCACAACCAGTTCCCAGAACTACAGCTGCTCATCCTAGAGAGAATACCATTGAAGATCCAAATGCATGTGTTAGAACAAGAAGACAAGTTCAGTTTGATGGTCAAATTGATACTCATATGACAGCCGCTGCTACATATTTTGAGTTCCCATGTCATATTTCTAGAATAGAGCCAAAGAAAACAAAGGAAGACTTGAAGCATGTTGATTGGGTTATGGCAATGCAAGAAGAGATTCAGCAATTCAATCGTCTAGATATTTGGAAGCTAGTTACTAAGCCGCATGGTGCTAAAGTAATTGATCTTAAATGGGTTTGGAAGTGCAAATTCGATGAAGATGGCAATGTTATCCGTAACAAAGCAAGATTGGTTGCTAAAGGTTATCAGCAAGATCCTGAATTTGATTACGATGAAGTTTTTGCTCCTGTTGCCAGATTGGAAGCTATTCGTATTTTCTTGAATTTTGCTTCATTTATGAAGTTTAAAGTGTTTCAAATGGATGTTAAGAGTGCATTTCTTTATGGCAAGCTAAATGAAAGAGTATATGTCAATCAACCTCTGGGTTTTGAAGATCATCTTCATCCTGACAAAGTTTACCGCTTACGTCGAGCCCTTTATGGTTTACATCAAGCTCCTAGAGCTTGGTACGGACAGTTATCGAGTTATCTGAATGAAAAAGGATATCAAATAGGCACGGTAGATTGTACTCTGTTCACAAAGGTTAAGGATGATGATATCATTTTGGTCCAGATTTATGTGGACGACATTATTTTCGGTGCTACTAAGCAGGAACTCGTTGATGAGTTCGAACAGGTGATGAAGGACGAGTTCGAAATGAGTAAATTGGGTCTCTTTCACTAATTTCTTGGTTTACAAGTCGAACAGACTAGTAATGTTATTTTTCTTCATCAAGCAAAGTATGTAAATGATATACTCGAACGATTCGGTATGACTCAAGAATGTCCTGTGTCAACTCCGTTAGCTGTGAATTATGGTATTTCGCTAGAGTGCGAAGGAGAACCTATTGATCCTACTTATTATCGAGAAATCATCGGATCGCTCATGTATCTCACTGCATCTAGGCCAGATATTATGTTCGCAACATGTCTGTGTGCTCGTTATCAAGTTAATCCGAATACAGTTCATCTTACAGCTGCCAAAAGAATTCTACGTTATCTGTTACATTCGCCAAATCTCGGTATCTGGTATTCGAACGATGAGAAGTTTGATCTTGTAGCCTACAGCGATTCAGATTAAGCTGGTTGCAAAATCAACAACAAGTCTACATCAGGAGGATGTCAATTTTTAGGTGAAAGGCTGGTGACCTGGCAGTGCAAGAAGCAAACTGCAGTCGCACTTTCCACGTGTGAAGCTGAATACATTGCTACTGCAAGTTGCTGTTCGCAAGTTATTTGGATTCAACAACAACTTCACGATTACGGGCTAAAAATCTCTTTCTCTCCTCTTTATATTGATAATATTGCTACCATAGCAATTACTAAGAATCCTGTGCACCATTCTAAGACTAAACACATAGGTGTTAAATATCACTTTCTTAGGGATTGCCATGAGAAAAAGATGATTGAGGTTAAGAGAATAGGTATTAAGGACCAGAGGGCTGACCTTTTTACTAAGGCATTTGATAAACCTAGGTTCTTGCTACTACTAGAGATGAATGGCATTGTTGATCGAGACAAAGTAATTTTGGATGTTGATTGTGAGGGTTAATCAAACTTTTAGACTTTGCATGTAGGATGCATGAGATATAGTTTTTAGTTTTTAATCTGTATTGCATATTTTTGCTTGCTCTCTGTATTTCTTTGCATGATTTCTTTCATGTTTGCATGCTAGTCTGTAGTTATTTTCTGTATTCCTTTGTTAAAATCCTAAAAGACAAAAAGATTTTATGTTTTAGTATTTTAGGAGGAGTATATGTTTTCAACAGAAATACCTAAAAAGTGAAAAATGCCGCACCAGAAAATCTTAAAAAGTTGAAAAATACGAAAATGAGTTTGTTTTGATTAATATGGAGGACATGAAGAAATTACTGTACTGAGAATTGATATAACTGATTAGTAAGGACTGATTTGAATGTTTGTGTTTATCTGTTGTGTGATGTACTGATAGATGTGACTTATGAATTCTTGATATTAGACAATCATAATAAGAACCATAATCATCTAAGAATCAGAAGTCATGGACGATCTGTAGTGTTTGAAGGTAGTCACCTAATTATCTCCAAAACTGTATCTAATGAAAATTGTTGAGGATCCCAACAGTCGGTTGAGGGTATCCCCTATCATAATTGATAATCGTTAGAGAAAGTTGGTGTTGGATGTCCCCAAGCAATATTCAAACGTTGCTCTACCAATTCTGCCTCACAGCTATGATTGGGACATTCAATAGATCATTTAAGGGGTTGAAGATTATCTGTTTAGCTGGTGCATACCACGTTGTCACGGGTCTAAGACTTTATAATCGAAACTAGACTCCGATAATATCAGAGAAAATTAGTTTATGTCGAAGTAAGTGTCCCTTCTCACTTAAGGTCAAAAAGTATAATTCTTTATTGCTGACCGTTCAAGCATAAGGGAGAACACCTTTGAGTGATCCGAGCACACAACAAAGAAACATGAGTTCATGCATAAAAATGGAAAATTCATTCATGATGGCGTTCAAAATCAATATATCAAAAGACAATGATATGCTGAAAAAAGAAATATCAAAATAAAATCAAAGTCAAAAGTAATTGGCGTATCAAGATGGCAAAGTCCTGAAAGTTGGAATGCTAATTCATGATGTGCTCATAAAGAACTCAGATCATTCTTAGTGTGACGCCCCCGTGCAGCTTAAATTGTTTAATCAGGACGTTCACTCTGAACTATCAAGATTATTGCCGTCTGCAATCTAGAGTTATACCTATTAAGGCTGAAAGATAGGAAGATACTTACCTAGATATACTCTAGAATACTATACATGTGCTAAAAGCATATAATGTGTGAAAACATATGATGTGCCAAAGGCATATAAGAGAAAGTTTAACTTTCGATTCTGCTTTCCATGACAACTTGAACATAAAGAAGTTAAGGGCCTTGAGATTTACTTCGTGTGACAACTGGTCATTAGGCAAGTCTGCTTTAACTGTAGACCAATTCCCGCGGTAAATTGTGCGCCTATTCGGATAATCCAATATACTCTGAGATCAGCCGAGCCAACTAGATTGAAGATTGTCAAAACATTGGTAGAAGCCAAAGGCTGACAGGGTTATTCAAAATGCCATGAGAACCATCATCTTCAATTTGAATGAAGTACATGGAAAGAGATAACGGAAAGTTACGCGTAATGTATTGACAACCTAATAAAAACGCACAATCATAAGTGATGAAAGATTCAAGGATTAATGAACTTAGCGTGATCTCAAAAATCACTGCTCTATAATGTTCAAGTAATTAATACCAACATGATTGTCGAAGTGTCCGGAATGAATATGTTCATGTTTAATGAGGATTGATATCAGTAATTGCATGATAATAGACATAGACTGGATAATTGAAAATGAACAACAGAAATTGATTCAATATGTCAGTTCTGATCCATTTTTTAAAATTGATTAATCATCTTGCTTACAAAAAAGAATGTGGATTTGTATGTCTTGTATATCTGTTCTGTTAATTAGTTTGCATTGTAAACTCAAAACAACAAAAAGATTTTGGTTTTGCATGTTGTTGCATTTCATGATAGAATGTCTTTTATTTGCATGACATTATATTTCAGAAAAGCTTTAAAGATTTTGTTTATCTTTATTTTCTGATTAATCCTCTGGATGTGCATTAACATCTGACAGAACCTTGTCGAGATCAAGATATTGTTGGACACCAAATCCATGAGAAAGATGTTTGTAGAGATTGTGATTGTTTGAAGGACTTTATGTTTTAAGTGCTAAGGAAGATAAGTTGACATTACACTGTAGGATTTACCTTTGGAACACAGAATGTTTAGGGTAATAACCTTGGTCAGGTTAGGATTTTTGATCTACCTAAGTGTTAATGGTCATTTCTTGAAGGTTTTAGTGATTTATGACTCAAATTAAAGTGTTCGTTAGCTTTAAGATTGCCAAACGAGTCGGAATCCTAAGTTTGTGAAAATCTGAAAAATTAGAAATTGCCTAAGTCCTCACACGCATGCTTGATGTGTGAACCGTACGTGTAACCACATGTTTGAGAATTAACCGTACGGATGACCCTGATCAACTTTTCCTAAGGCAATTGGGTCACACGCATGTGTGATGTAGATGAGACGCGTGTTAGACGGTGGATCGTGTGATCAACCGCACGGTTGATCACGAGAGTATAAATAGGGGTGATGAGCTCAGCAGCTCACACTTGTGCACCCAACTCGTTTTCTCTCTCTAAATTCGATCATCACCGATCAAGCATTCCTTTGCAACGAATGTTAAGCATCTTTAGACAAATTCAGCACCACCTATTAGGTATAATTTCATCGAGTTTAAGTTACTTAATTTATTTTTTGATGTATCGAAACCCTAAGGATATATAACTCGAATTTAGTGAAATTGAAGTGTGTTTTGGTGTATATCTGTGATTGTTTTGTGTTAATCGGAACCTTATTATGCTATTGTGATGTAAATCGGTCCATAAAACGTTCGATTATGTAATTTTGATGATTTAAAAAGGCATTTAATATCGCACGAGTGACATCACTCGCACGCGTGAGACATGACTCGCACGAGTCAGTACACGGTTGATTATCAACCGTGTGGACCCTTAAGGTCATTCATTTGTCCTGTTTTTTTGATCACTCGTTTACAAAAGCTGGCATATGTGCTTACACGCACGAGTCACCACACGGTTGATTCACTCGCTTAGAATTTTTGCATCAGCCGTGTACCCTGTCTGAAACCATATTACTGCTCAAAAGTGTCAACAGTGACACGAGTGACTGTATCACTCGCACAGTTGATCCCTCAGCCGCACGTGTGACACTATCACCCACACGTTTCATTCTGTATAACATGATTATGACACCTTGATGCAAATGCTTTGATGTTTTATGTTGATTGTTTCATATATCTAACATCTCTGTTTACGTTTCAGTTCTTGTTAAGTTATCAACAAATGGCAGAACAACAAGTAAATGTTCCGGTGGCTAATGTTGAAGGACAGGGGGAGCAACAAGCTAATCCTCAAGCTAATCCCGTCAACCCACCTGCTCAACAAGATATTCCGTTAGAGATGGGCAAACACAACAATCAAGTTACTCTTTATGACACTACACTGGAAAGAGGCTCTCACATTAAGGAGATTGTTGAATTCCTTAAGAGATCAAGGATTCACACTGCTATTTCCACTGAATGCACTGTATACTACAGTTATCAGAGAGAGTTCTGGAGATATGCTGTGCTAGATGTTGATGAAGATAAGCTTGTGAGTAAGATTCAAGGTCATGACATTACTGTTTCTAAAGATGTGATCAGAAGGATTTTAGGATTTAATGATGCAAACTGATCACATATGACTATCAGTAGAGAACGAATCCATGGTTGTTTTAAGAGATGTGCTTACTATGGTCAACTAATTGGCAAATCTGAGTTGGTGAAGACATGTTTGCCACCACAGTTTAGATATCTTTCTCATGTGATCATGCACTGCTTGAGTGGACGCAAATCAGGCTTTGATAAGTTGAATGAAAAAGTGCAGAGTATGTTTGTGGCACTAGTCTTGAAGGCACCATACGATTTCTCAGGGTTTGTTCTACACTACTTCAACGCGAACCATTTCAGCTCTTCCCAGAAGTATCTGATATATGCTCGTTTTCTACAATTGATCATTAATGATGCTGCACCTGACCTACCTAAGCTTGAAGAAGATATTATTCACCTGTTACCGATGGCTCCGATTACTTTCCAAAGAATGGAAGAAACGAGAATCAAAGAATTGAATCCTGACTTTAGCCGAAAGCTCATTTGTCATCTTATCAAGGAGAACTATCGATGCCCAGCAGGTAATGCTTGGAGGAATGAGGATTTAGACTCTAACTATGAAGTTACTGATGAGGAATGTGAAGGTGATAATCAGAAAGCTGCTGGTAATACTCAAGGAGGAGGTAATGTTGTTGATGAGATTATTGAGGGTGACGATGAAGCAACTGAGGAAGATGCCAGTTTGATTCAAAGGAAGAGGAAAGGAAAGGATCCTATGCCCGAGCAGACAAAGATGAAGGAAATAAGAATGAAGTATTCTTATGATACACCTCAGAGATCATCACATGGAGGTTCTAAACAACAGGTTCCGAGAAAGCCATCCAAGTTTATGAAGGATGCAAGAACCGCTGTTAAATCACCTAAACTTGCTACAACATCCCCTCAGGTCACTTTGGATGAATACAAGACTCAGCAAAATCTGTTGATGTCTTTGATCACGAAAATAACCAATCTTGAGAATCAAGCCATTGAAGATAAGAAGCTCAGTAATGCTAGGATTGAGTCTTTAGCTGATGAAAATAAAAAGTTATCTGACAAGTTGGATCGTCAGAAAGAGAGAACAGATAAGCTGAAGAAGAAGTTTTTGACTGTGAAGAAGAAGAATAGGGAGAAGTTGAAAGCATTGAATGAAAGAATCGAACAGCTTAACACGGGTAAAACCAAGTTGATAAAGGAGAAAGGAGAACAGTATTCTTCTGATTTGGATGAAGACGTTGAAAGAGATGATGATGAAGAAGCTGGAACTGAGGAACCCACTTTGGAGATACCGTTAGTGATACCTATTCAAAGTTTTAATAAATACGGTGAGGTCTTTACTGCTGAATATTATATGAATTATTCAAATATTTTTAATGATGCAGAAAAGAGGGACAGTCCACCAAGTGATTTCCCAGTGGAACAGCTTGCTGCTCTAGCATACGATAGTGAAAACGATACAGAGAACGCATAGACAGTTGAAGCTGAGAATGTGGCTCCACAAGAAGAGTCATTTGCTAGTATCCCTCTCGAATCAATCCAAAATATCAACTTAAGTGATTTCAATAATTTGTTTGCTGATGAGAAGAGTGAAGATTCTGTTGGTAAGGAAAGTGTTAAATAGGATGTGATTGTTGAATCCAATGATGAATTTGTAACAGAATCTGATGAAGAAGAAAAATAAGAAGAAGAAGTTGAGATTGTTATGCCTTCGCTTGCACAATACTCTCACCCGTCACTCAATACTTTGAAAGACTTTTTCGATCTGAGTTGTGAGGAGAAAAGAAAGAACCTAATTGAGTTAGAAAAGGCGAGGAAGGTATACAAAGAACAAGTGAAAGAAGTGGATGTTATGTAAAAGGAACAAGAAGATCCGACATGAGAAACTGCTCGTTGAGAAAGAAAGAAAAGAAACTGAATTGAAAGATAAGAAACTCCGAGCCGAACAAGCAAGAGCCGAGGGATAGAATGAGATTCAGAAATGGTATGTGAATGATAGGGTTAAAGTGAATAGAAACGTTAAGGAAGACGAAGATCGTCAAAGTTGGTGGAGACAGAACGTTGTTAACCCTGATCAAGTAGACAAGCCAGAACTCGAGCCAAAGTTTGTTAGTTTTTATGAGAAAGGAAAGAGAACCAAGAAGTATTCCAAGGGTAAAATACTGAGCTGGGGTTACTTCAAGGAGATTAATTGCTTTGCTATCAAGAGGGAAGGAGGAGTAGATTATATGGCACGTCCTAGTCACTTCAAAACTCTACCTTACTTCGAGATTATGCAACTTGCGAAGCTAAAGATGTTGAACGCTGAAGATAGTGACATTTCCCGATGGTTTCAGAGAAAACTAAGATATGAATACAAGATAGGGAAATGGGATATCTTTAGGTCAACGGCCGCCAGATTCTCCATCCATCCAACAAAGAAGAATTCTAAGGGAGGACCTGTTCGTGTTCTAAAGTTCCGTCCAGCTAAGTACATGAAGCAATCTCCCTTGATGCCCTTACCCAAGGATACAGTTCGACAATGTGAGGATTCTAGATCCTATGTGGCTGAAGAACTTGTCGAGATTTGATGTGGAGACTCTTCACCGCAATCACATTACATTCAGAGATGATCAAAAGGAGGAAGCTATGAGATATCAACGTGTGATCGATGTCCTCTATGCGTACCTCAACAGAGAAAATGATGCTCATAGCTCAAATCAAGTTCATGCCAGCTGATGTGTGTCGAATACTGTGATGCTAGTTTGTAATTTTTGTTTTGGTTTTTGATGATGATGTATTTTGGAGAGAGAGAGAATTTGGATCTGTAATAACTTTACTAAACTGTTTGTGTTTATGAACTTGAATGGTTTATGGATGTTTACTTAATTGTAATAGATGTTCTAGGTCCTAGGGGGAGTTGTTGATGCATTTTATGCAAGTCCCTAGACATCTACCCACGTCCATTGCAGGTGCAACAGTTACAAGATACCATGATCGCTCGTTATTATCCTATCTGTGCTTATATGTGGTTATAGGTATTACAAGAACGCGATAAGGATGTTTGACTATGTTAGACTTAGTCAGACGTACGAGTGAAGCATCACTCGTACGGCTGACATGCTCATACGCATGGTTGATGCTGAGCTAAGTCACAATTATAACCTAAATGAGAAGACACGAGTGAGTGATCAACCGTACGGCCGATGAGGCCAACTCGTACGAGTGATTTGAGTCAACAGCTGAGGTATATAAAGGTTTATGTTCTTCATTTTAGGTTAAGCCTCTCTCACACACAATCACTCAGATCTGGTTCACCTGATTCGATTCTCTCTCAACCCAAATCACTCCAGGTAGTGAATAATAGCTCTAGGCATTAATCTAATCACAATCCTTGTTGTGGTTTGACTAATTTAATCCCAAAAAGCTTCACATATTCACTTTGATTGGTTTGATTCACTAATTCCACCATTGTGTGAATTAAACCTGTTGATCTCGAAGTTCCTAGTCATGTTTCATCAAATGGGAACACTTTCAAGGTTAATTGTCATAGATTGAAGGTTTATAGAGATGACATCAATGCTATTGAGCTTGATGACATCAAGCTCTACCCGAAATGACACCTTTGCGCTAAAACAGATCAAGTGATAGACTCGTGACCAATACATTCACACTTGTGTATATTTGTGCATTTAGGATTGCATCTCATATAGCCTTGTATGATATTATGTTTTTATAGGTTGCATTTGCATATAGTTGCATTTCATTCATTTGGGTAAACCGAAAAACGTCAAAAATAGCTTTTGAATGAGTTGAAATGAATTTTGAAACTGAAAAACTACTTCAGGTACAAAAGTGGCGCTTTTGTCCTAGGAGCGGCGCTTTTGATCTTCTAAGCTTCTACTTCAATAGCGACACTTTAACCTGTGATTTTGGACCAAAAATGGACAGTATCCAAGAACTGCGCTTTTCTTATGAAAAGCGGCACACTTGTTTTCTCAAGAGCGACGCTTTAATTTGAAAAGCGGCACTTTTAATACTGCATGAACGACGCTCCTACTTCAGGTGCGGCGCTCCTGTACCTGGGCTGTCAAGTTTTAAATAGGACTCAAACACTTCATTTTCTCCACCCACTTCATTTATTCTCTCATATTGCTGAAAGACCCGTTCATACCGATTATAAACGATTCACAATAGTTGATTTCATTGCGAGGTACTTGACCTCTATATGATACATTATACAAACGTTGCATTCGTTTTTAAAAGACAAACTTTCATTACATCAAAAGTTGACGGCATGCATACCATTTCATAATATATTCAACTATAATTGACTTAATAATAATCTTGATGAACTCAACGACTCGAATGCAACGTCTTTTGATATATATCATGAATGACTCCAAGTAATATCTCTAAAATGAGCAAATGCACATCGGAAGATTTCTTTCATACCTGAGAATAAACAAGCTTTAAAGTGTCAATCAAAAGGTTGGTAAGTTCATTAGTTTATTATAATCATTCATTTTCATCATTTTAATGTACCACAAGATTTTCATTTCCATTTCTCATAAATATACGTCCCATGCATAGAGACAGAAATAATCATTCATATGGATTGAACACCTGGTAACCGACATTAACAAGATGCATATAAGAATATCCCCTATCATTCCGAGACATCCATCGGACATGATAAAACAAATTCAAAGTACTAAAGCATCCGGTACTTTGGATGGGGTTTGTTAGGCCCAATAGATCTATCTTTAGGATTCGCGTCAATTAGTAGATCGGTTTACTAATTCTTAGGCTACCCAGCAAAAGGGGAATATTCGGCTTCGATCATTCAACCATATAATGTAGTTTCGATTACTTGTGTCTATTTCGTAAAACATTTATAAAAGCAAATGTATTCTCAGTCCCAAAAATATATATTACAAAAGCATTTAAAAAGGGAGTAATGAAACTCACTATACGATATTTTGTAGTAAAAATATGCATACGACGGAACTGAACAATGCAAGGTTGGCCTCAGATTCACGAACCTATATCATTCGTATATATTTATTAAACCATGTATTTGTAATTAAACAAATATATATACATATATATATATATATATATATATAAATTTATTAATTATATTATATTTATATTGTTAATATGTATATGTTTTATATATTCATTTTGTATATAAAAATATTAATTTTGTTATGTCATATATATTAAGTATCTTTATATATATATATATATATATATATATATATATATATATATATATATATATATATATATATATATATATATATATATATATATATATATATATATATATATATATATATATCAATTGTTTGTTAAAAATAGTAATTATAACAATACTAAAATTATATTAAATATGGAAAAAGATAATAATAATTATAATACTTAATTTTTATTAATAAAGGTAATAATGTTAATAATTCTATTAGTGATAATAATAAATATGTTAATAATAATAATATTGATTTTACCGTTAATATTGTTATGATAATAATTTTTGTAATTACATACTAATTTTACTCTTGATAATATAAATAATACTACCTATGTTAACATTAACAATTCTAGTATTTATAAAAAGATACTAATACTAATATTTACGAAAATAATAATAATTTGTATTATTTTCATAATGATAATAATAATAACCCTTCTCATCATAGTGATAATAATATTAAAGTTTTTTTTAAATTTAAAAATAATATCATAAGTAATACTCATAATAATAATAATAATAATAGATATGATACTTATATTTATGATAATAATAATAAATACAATTATGATACTTATAATAATAAATATAATACTAATAATAATAATAACAATAATAATCATAATAATAGCAATAATAAACATAATAATAACTAATAATAATAATGATAGAAATAAAATAAAAGTGTATACCCTCTCCAAGCTTTTTCTAAAAAGAAATGTCCCAGGCGAGACTCGAACCCGCGACCTCTCGAAACCCCAACAACACTGTCAACCATTTCACCACTTCTGTTTTTCCGTTTATATATGAACACGACATTTATTTAACCCGTCTCATCTTTTCCAAAGCAAGTACCGGCCCAACAGGCAATTAGTCTCGGCCCAACAGATCATACTTCATACGGCCCAATAAATTAGTAGCATTTTTCACAAATAAATAACTAAATAAAAGCCCAAATTAGATTGGGTTTCAGCTTACCGTTGTTCGTAGGAGAAAAAAAAAGAAAACCAGAATCGGGACTGGTCATCATCCCATGATATCATCTCATCATCATTATGTGATCATCATCATATCTCGTCACCATCATTCTTCATCCTTGTAATCACCACCATCAATATTCTAACGATAATATACTTCTTCATCATCATAAAATCATAATTTTATCGATTTATCATCACCAACATCTTTTACGTTTCTAAATCATCATCTCCATTCTTCCATCGTCAAATCACAATTACATAATCGTTATGATCCTCATTTTATATAACCAGAAACAGGAACATAGAACAGTGTCATCAACACTAACCCATCACTATTCATCATCATCAACATCGGACCTCATCATCATCTCGTTCTTCTTTTATTCGTAAACTGGGACGGGTACAAGGTATATGCAGAAGTAGCGTGATAATAGCAACAAAGGAATCATTGAAACCGAATAAGAGAAAAAAAATATACGCTGTAATGGTTCATTGCTCATTTGGATTATGATCGAGTTATTTTAAAGATAATGGCAGTCACTGTTCTTGAACATCAATGGTGGCTGTTTTAATGTTGATTATAGTTGTGAAACAAAAATATCTCGCAGCAACAATTAAGAAAGAGAGAAAGAAAATAAAGAGAGAGAAGAAGGAGGTGGGTGATGGGTGCGGTTGAGTTGTGGTGGAGGAAGTTCACGGTGGTTATGGTGTCGTTGGTTGTGTTTTAGGGTGATGGTATTGGGTGGTGCTCACGGTGGCCGCCATGATAAAAGAGAAAAGAAAAGGATAAGAGGGAGAGGGTGAGAGTTTCGGTTGTCATGGTGGTACTTCACGATGGATTGTGGATGGTGGCCGGAGTCATAAATGTCAAGGATAGTGGCAGTTTGTGTATGCCGAAGTGGTGCTCCGGTGGTGACTATGGTGGTGGGCGAGTCTGGTAGACGGTGGTTTCTCTTCTCCCTCCCTTTGATACTCATACACACATAAATAGATATATGTTATGTATTATATATAATATTTATTATTAATAATAATTATATTAATTAATAAGTGAATGATTGGAAATAGTAATCTGTGTACATGTGAGTTTTCTTCTACTGATACTTCTTCACGGACGGGGTATCGTGCACTATTTGAAATTAGTGGCGGATAAAAGTCTTCGAAAAAATCTCAAAATTTTAAATTAAGTATCTTTATTTATTTAGGTTATTATGGTATAAAGTTTTATTATTAATGATTAAATAAAAATTACATTAATTATTCACTCCCAACCCTAAGTAAAATATAAAAAGTTTTAATATTCAACAATAAGTTCCTAAATATATTTTTAATAAGCCTATAGTTTATAAAGACTCATTTTCGGATCACCGTTTATTTTAAAATCACATAAACTCCTTTTTAACTCGTTTATTACTAATCGAATGACAATTGAGCGTTTCTGATATGCGCGAGGTGTAGTACGAAATAGTATTATTTTTAATATGAAATACGGCGTAATATGATACAAGTTTTATTTATTTATATAGATGGGATATACCTAAACCTTGCTACAACACTAATAGACAGTGTACTTAATCGTAGAGTATTGTAGTTTTCAGTAAGTCCGGTTCGTTCCACAGGGAGCTAGCGATTACGTACTATATTTTTAACAACTATATTTTTGTGTGTGTGTGTGTGTGTATATATATATATATATATATATATATATATATATATATATATATAAAAGTAGTAATATTACTATAAAAGGGGGGTTTACCGTTTAATGACTGGTTTGTCGATTTTATATTTTTAGCGTAAAGATAAATGACGATAATTTAAATGACAGAATTTAAATTGCGATAAAGTAAATTGCAGTAATTAAAATGACAGTAAATAAAGGTACGATGAAATATGAAATAAAAGTATTATGCTTATTTAAACTTCCGTAATCATGATGTTTGACGTTTTGATTTTAATTTATTTATCTGGGTTAATTGTCCTTTGTCCTGGCTTATTTGATACCTATCTGGGTTTTGCCCATAATAGTCCATCGGTCTTAATTATAAAATGCTCGTCAAATTAACCTTATTCCCGAAGTCAAATATTCCAACTAATTAGGGATTCGAACTGTAACAAGGTTTTAATACTTTGTTAATAATTATACCAGGTTATCGACTGCGTGTAATCCAAGGTTTTAATACTTTATTAACAATTACACCAATTACCCTTGTATGTAATCCACCCCTGTTTTAATAAGATATGAACATTAATTTATTCACTTTGGCCATAATAAATAATCAACTACCCAATCCAATTGATTAATTAAATGATTGCAAACGATGTCGTATAAATGTCACTAAATAGGACATTCGTAATCATTTTAATAATTATTAGATTAACTAATTTGAAGATAGGTTCGACAGGTTCCAATGAGTTTTCATTCGATTAGACAATACCCCCTACCTATTAATAGTCAATAGTCCAATGTTCACAAGTGTCGGTCTTTGGTCCAAACCTTAATTATGGTACAAAATCCAATAACCCCATCTTAATATTTAGTCAAACATCATGATTACTTCGGCTCAAATAAGCATAATAATAACTTAGTTACGATACATTAATTTAAAAAGGAAGAACATAGCTTACAGTGATTATTTATCGCGTAGCGTTACACGGACAGAGTTCCGACTTACAAAACCTTAAAACATTCTTACAATAACCTTATTATTATTAACTTAAAATTAAACTTAAAATTATAAATATATATATATATATATATATATATATATATATATATATATATATATATATATATATATATATATATATATATATATATATATATATATATATATCGATAGATTGAAAGAAAGAAAAAGGTGTAAGGAAATCGATCAGAATATGCGACCTTTTATAGGCCCACTTTGAACTGTACAGCTCCGCGGTTGAGGAGCTTCGAATTCCAGCTCACCAAATGAATTAAACGTGGGCTGCTTTGATTAAAATAATATATAATATATATATAATTAATTATATATAATATTATATTCTTGTGCATAGTTGACTTGTAATTTTAACTCCGTTGGGTCGCACGTTGATAGTTGGTTCAAGTCTCGGTTCCGGATTTTCGAACGCCTTTCCGGATTTTTGAACCATTGGATTGTACTTTTTAACTTTTTGGTCGTTTGCATCTTCAAATCGTCATTTTCTTCTTTTGTCTTCGCACTTATTTATTTAAACGATTATTACATAAAAATAGAACAATAGTAACTAAAAGCTTTACATATTGGAAGGATATTGATACTAAATATATGTTCCTTTTTAGCATTATCAAATATCCCCACACTTGAACGTTGCTTGTCCTCAAGCAATACAGAACTTGAAATTAAATCACACTTCACTCGAATCACTTATTTTTATTCTCATACTTTATACATCAGTGATTTTAATACGGCGGTATAAACAATGATAGTAACGATGTGGTTTACAGTCCCGCGTGACTATCAAAATGTTGATCCTTTAAGGAAATTGGATCTTTATGAAAACATTTGATCTTTTGAAAATTCATTCTAGCTTTTACCCTAGATAAGTTTTCCGGAATAACCCTTCAGTGGTGTTTACAAAATATTTTTGTAGGTTGTATGGGTTTCATATTTTAAAATTTTAGCTCAAAACTTGCAGTTTTGTGTCACCCACTTGCTAACCTTGTATTAGGAAAGTACACGTCCAATTTACTTGTCCCGTATATTACCTTTCGGTAAACGACCGTCCGGTTGTAAAGGAAAGCGATGAACAAGAAACTGTTAAGGCAATATCTAATGACACGCAGATAATTATGGTCAAAAACGTGTCGGATGCAATTACTATCCTTTGTAGGAGAAATAGTAAAGATCACCCTATATATTTTCGTTCTGGCATAAAGTCCTGTATTCGACCATGCTATTCAACCACCGTTCTTACGGTTGACACCCGATTTAGTTCAGGTGACTTAATGAATTCCAGGTGAATTCCTAGGATTTTACGTTCAATGGTAATGAACGCATTGAAAATAGGTTTTCAGAAAACAAATCGGTTTTAATTTGATCAAAATATTTTCTCGTTCAAGCTTGAGTTTAGATATCATCGAATTCCACGAGTTTGTAATTCTCAATCTTTAAGGTCAATCTCAAGGATTGAGTAATATCAGTCTTAAAAGCTGATTTTTGATCTTTAAGGAGATTATCCTTTCTGGGGTCTGATTCATTAGTCTTATCAAGCTAATTTTCACAGCGCCCTCCCCATTTTATGAGACAGATCCTCTCATAGTTAGGATAAGTCTGACCACATGGCGACCCTATTTGATGCTGAGGTCCGTGGATTTCCTGCTGATTTTAGAGATGACTTTTCTAGATTTTTCGTCAACCTACAGCTGGTCTGGACGATAACTTCTTGACCTAAATCAAGAAGCGCGTGTCTTTTTCGGAAGACTTTACTTCCTTTTAATGATGGAATTGATTCATCGTATAGATCCATCTTTCTTTCAAATATATTACAGTAATTCGGGTAAAACTGATTAGTTTTGTCAAAAGCAAAACTACCTGCAATAATCTTGTACAAATATGTGATATATGTTTTGAAGAACTTGGTAAATTCTTCCCACACTTAGCTTTTATTTATTCTTTTCTTTGCTTTTTTATTCTCCTTTATTCCATTTTAAATGAATTCAAGCGTTTTGGGTTGTTTCTCCATTTATGTTCTCTCCGAGGTAACAATAATTTCGGTATTATAAACTAGTTTTATCGTTCATAAATATGTATAAACACGATTTTGAATTCATTTAATTGAAAAATTTTCAAATTTTTACAAAATTTGGCAATTACACTAAGTGTAAACCCGAGAGAATTTATAATCCTTCCCCACACTTGAGATCATGCAATGCCCTCATTTGCATGAAATCAGACTATAATTATTAATTCATGAGGGTGATTAGTGTAGAAAAGTTATTTAAAATACCGAGTTTGCAAACATATTATTTTATATCACATTTGATATTTTGCGTCTTGTCGTCAAAATTAGTAGGTTTTGCTGAACTTTAATGTCAGTCTTTGAAAATGCGCTGTTTTACCCTGTTTTGTACATAAGATAAACTAAAAACATATATATATATATATATATATATATATATATATATATATATATGTATATATATATATATATATATATGTATATATATATATATATATATGTATATATATATGTATATATATGTATATATATATATGTATATATATGTATATATATATATGTATATATATGTATATATATATATGTATATATATGTATATATATATATATGTATATATATGTATATATATATATGTATATATATATATATATATATGTATATATATATATATATATATATATATATATATATATATATATTTTATAAAACCTTTATTTATTAAAACAATTTAAATGAATAATTTTTTAAAATTTTGTTTCCTTTTACTTTAGGTAGTTTCGGTATGTTTACCTAGTCCGTCCCTCGACAAAATTTAAAATTTGTCGTTTTTAAAGCGAATGTTTTAAAAGCAAAGATTTTTGGGTTTTTTAATTTTTTTGGTATACTTTAGATCAATAAAATTAAAAATAATGATAACAAAATTTTTCGCCCCACCCTCGGGTAAAGCAATTTCGATTCTATGATCTAGTATTTAACTTACGACGAATTTTAGAAATCATTTTTTAAACATAAAGAAATAAAGTAAATTTTGTTTTTAAATTCACACAAAACTTAAATTTAAAAAGCGTATTAATTTCATACAAACCTACAAAAAAAAAAAAAAAAAATTCAGAATGGAGGGAGAAAACTAGTTCTTTAGTGTCTGCTAGCGGAAAAGGCCAGTCGGATTCCATTCTCGGAACTACACGAGAACATAACAACTAACTCTAGACAGCATTTTATTTTTAGAACATTTGAATCTCCCCACTCTTAGGTAGATGTGGTGTCGAAATTTTGATTAACTTCATTGTCAATTTCTCTTGGACCATAATCAACTTGCATATTTGTGACTTTTGCTTTAAGCCATTGGTCGGATTCCTGTGTAATATCCACAAATTCAACTAGTTTTGCCTTTTCTTTAGGCGATAGATTGGATACTAACCGGTTACATAACTTAAAGTTCTCCTTGGTTCTAGCATCGTGAATCCGTTTAATAAGTTTCTTCATTGAACTGTTAATAACGGGGTCATTTAATTTTGTATCTGAAATGTCCCGTTCTTATTGATTAAAAACGTTCCATATTAATTGATTTCGTTGCGAGGTTTTGACCTCTATATGAGATGTTTTTTAAAGACTGCATTCATTTTAAAACAAACCATAACCTTTATTTCATCAATAAAGGTTTAAAAAACTTTACGTAGATTATCAAATAATGATAATCTAAAATATCCTGTTTACACACGACCATTACATAATGGTTTACAATACAAATATGTTACAACAAAATAAGTTTCTTGAATGCAGTTTTTACACAATATCATACAAGCATGGACTCCAAATCTCGTCCTTATTTAAGTATGCGACAGCAGAAGCTATTAATAATCACCTGAGAATAAACATGCTTAAAACGTCAACAAAAATGTTGGTGAGTTATAGGTTTAACCTATATATATCAAATCGTAACAATAGACCATAAAATTTCATATTTCAATACACATCCCATACATAGAGATAAAAATCATTCATATGGTGAACACCTGGTAACCGACATTAACAAAATGCATATATAAGAATATCCCCATCATTCCGGGACACCCTTCGGATATGATATAAATTTTGAAGTACTAAAGCATCCGGTACTTTGGATGGGGTTTGTTAGGCCCAATAGATCTATCTTTAGGATTCGCGTCAATTAGGGTGTCATTTCCCTAATTCTTAGATTACCAGACTTAATAAAAAGGGGCATATTCGATTTCGATAATTCAACCATGGAATGTAGTTTCACGTACTTGTGTCTATTTTGTAAATCATTTATAAAACCTGCATGTATTCTCATCCCAAAAATATTAGATTTTAAAAGTGGGACTATAACTCACTTTCACAAATTTTTACTTCATCGGGAAGTAAGACTTGGCCACTAGTTAATTCACGAACCTATAACAATATATACATATATATCAAAGTATGTTCAAAATATATTTACAACACTTTTAATATATTTTGATGTTTTAAGTTTATTAAGTCAGCTGTCCTCGTTAGTAACCTATAACTAGTTGTCCACAGTTAGATATACAGAAATAAATCGATAAATATTATCTTGAATCAATCCACGACCCAGTGTATACGTATCTCAGTATTGATCACAACTCAAACTATACATATTTTGGAATCAACCTCAACCCTGTATAGCTAACTCCAACATTCACATATAGAGTGTCTATGGTTGTTCCGAAATATATATAGATGTGTCGACATGATAGGTCGAAACATTTTATACGTGTCTATGGTATCTCAAGATTACATAATATACAATACAAGTTGATTAAGTTATGGTTGGAATAGATTTGTTACCAATTTTCACGTAGCTAAAATGAGAAAAATTACCCAATCTTGTTTTACCCATAACTTCTTCATTTTAAATCCGTTTTGAGTGAATCAAATTGCTATGGTTTCATATTGAACTCTATTTTATGAATCTAAACAGAAAATGTATAGGTTTATAGTCTGAAAATAAGTTACAAGTCGTTTTTGTAAAGGCAGTCATTTCAGTCGAAAGAACGACGTCTAGATGACCATTTTAGAAAACATACTTCCACTTTGAGTTTAACCATAATTTTTGGATATAGTTTCATGTTCATAATAAAAATCATTTTCTCAGAATAACAACTTTTAAATCAAAGTTTATCATAGTTTTTAATTAACTAACCCAAAACAGCCCGCGGTGTTACTACGACGGCGTAAATCCGGTTTTACGGTGTTTTTCGTGTTTTCAGGTTTTAAATCATTAAGTTAGCATATCATATAGATATAGAACATGTGTTTAGTTAATTTTAAAAGTCAAGTTAAAAGGATTAACTTTTGTTTGCGAACAAGTTTAGAATTAACTAAACTATGTTCTAGTGATTACGAGTTTAAACTTCGAATAAGATAGTTTTATATATATGAATCGAATGACGTTATGAACATCATTACTACCTCAAGTTTAGTAGGTAAAACTACTGGAAGTGACAAGATATGATCTAGCTTCAAAGGATCTTGGATGGCTTGAAAGTTCTTGAAGTAGGATCATGACACAAAAACAAGTTCAAGTAAGATTTTTACTCGAATTAAGATAGTTTATAGTTATAGAAATTGAATCAAAGTTTGAATATGAATATTACCTTGAATAAGAAAGATAACCTACTGTATATAACAAAGGTTTCTTGATCTTAGATGATTACTTGGAATGGATTAGAAAGCTTGGAAGTAAATTAGTAAACTTGAAGGGATTTTTGAAGTGTTCTTGAAGTGTTCTTCCTATGATGATTATAGCTTGATTCTTGAAGTGATTTTTGATGAAGATGATGATTAACTACTGGAAAAATACGTTCATAATAGTGTGTGTGTGTGTTGAGAGAGAATTAGAAAGAGAATTGGAAGTGAAATGGAGTGAATGATGAGTGGTAATTGGTGAGTGGTGAGTGGGGTTAAAAGGAGTTCTAGTTAGTTGACTAGCTCATGGTAGAAGTTAAAATTGATTAGTCATGCATGATATAATCAAGAGTGGAATCCCATGCTAGTTCCTATTGGTATATACCCATAGTAAGTACGTTTTGAAGCTGTGTATAATACGGGTAAGAATACGACTAGAATTCTTGATGAAAGAAAAGAATGGGAAGGTAACTGTAACCATTTTCGTTAAGTATGAGTGTTTTGATATATGTCTTGAAGTCTTCCAAAAGTATTTTAATACATCTAAATACACTACATGTATATATATTTTAACTGAGTCGTTAAGTCATCGTTAGTCGTTACATGTAAGTGTTGTTTTGAAACCTTTAAGTTAACGATCTCAATTAATGTTTTTAACCCATTGTTTATTATATCTAATGAGATGTTAAATTATTATATTATCATGATATTATGATATATTAATATATCTTAATATGATATATATATACATTTAAATGTCGTTACAACGATAATCGTTACATATATGTATCGTTTCGAAATCCTTAAGTTAGTAGTCTTGTTTATATGTATATAACTCATTGTTAATATACTTATGGAGATACTTACTTATCATAATCTCATGTTAACCATTTGTATATCCATATATATATCGTCATGTCATTTTTACAAGTTTTAACGTTCGTGAATCGCCGGTCAACTTGGGTGGTCAATTGTCTATATGAAACATATTTCAATTAATCAAGTCTTAACAAGTTTGATTGCTTAACATGTTGGAAACATTTAATCATGTAAATATCAATCTCAATTAATATATATAAACATGGAAAAGTTCGGGTCACTACAGTACCTACCCGTTAAATAAATTTCGTCCCGAAATTTTAAGCTGGTGAAGGTGTTGACGAATCTTCTGGAAATAGATGCGGGTATTTCTTCTTCATCTGATCTTCACGCTCCCAGGTGAACTCGGGTCCTCTACGAGCATTCCATCGAACCTTAACAATTGGTATCTTTTTTTGCTTAAGTCTTTTAACCTCACGATCCATTATTTCGACGGGTTCTTCGATGAATTGGAGTTTTTCGTTGATTTGGATTTCATCTAACGGAATAGTGGGATCTTCTTTAGCAAAAAATTTCTTCAAATTCGAGACGTGGAAAGTGTTATGTACAGCCGCGAGTTGTTGAGGTAACTCAAGTCGGTAAGCTACTGGTCCGACACGATCAATAATCTTGAATGGTCCAATATACCTTGGATTTAATTTCCCTCGTTTACCAAATCGAACAACGCCTTTCCAAGGCGCAACTTTAAGCATGACCATCTCTCCAATTTCAAATTCTATATCTTTTCTTTTAATGTCAGCGTAGATCTTTTGTCGACTTTGGGCGGTTTTCAACCGTTGTTGAATTTGGATGATCTTCTCGGTAGTTTCTTGTATAATCTCCGGACCCGTAATCTGTCTATCCCCCACTTCACTCCAACAAATCGGAGACCTGCACTTTCTACCATAAAGTGCTTCAAACGGGGCCATCTCAATGCTTGAATGGTAGCTGTTGTTGTAGGAAAATTCTGCTAACGGTAGATGTCGATCCCAACTGTTTCCGAAATCAATAACACATGCTCGTAGCATGTCTTCAAGCGTTTGTATCGTCCTTTCGCTCTGCCCATCAGTTTGTGGATGATAGGCAGTACTCATGTCTAGACGAGTTCCTAATGCTTGCTGTAATGTCTGCCAGAATCTTGAAATAAATCTGCCATCCCTATCAGAGATAATAGAGATTGGTATTCCATGTATGGAGACGACTTCCTTCAAATACAGTCGTGCTAACTTCTCCATCTTGTCATCTTCTCTTATTCGTAGGAAGTGTGCTGATTTGGTGAGACGATCAACTATTACCCAAATAGTATCAAAACCACTTGCAGTCCTTGGCAATTTAGTGATGAAATCCATGGTAATGTTTTCCCATTTCCATTCGGGAATTTCGGGTTGTTGAAGTAGACCTGATGGTTTCTAATGCTCAGCTTTGACCTTAGAACACGTTAAACATTCTCCTACGTATTTAGCAACATCGACTTTCATACCCGGCCACCAAAAATGTTTCTTGAGATCCTTGTACATCTTCCCCGTTCCAGGATGTATTGAGTATCTGGTTTTATGAGCTTCTCTAAGTACCATTTCTCTCATATCTCCAAATTTTGGTACCCAAATCCTTTCAGCCCTATACCGGGTTCCGTCTTCCCGAATATTATGATGCTTCTCCGATCCTTTGGGTATTTCATCCTTTAAATTTCCCTCTTTTAAAACTCCTTGTTGCGCCTCCTTTATTTGAGTAGTAAGGTTATTATGAATCATTATATTCATAGATTTTACTCGAATGGGTTCTCTGTCCGTCCTGCTCAAGGCATCGGCTACCACATTTGCCTTCCCCGGGTGGTAACGAATCTCAAAGTCGTAATCATTCAATAATTCAATCTACCTACGCTGCCTCATATTCAGTTGTTTCTGATTAAATATGTGTTGAAGACTTTTGTGGTCGGTATATATAATACTTTTGAACCCATATAAGTAGTGCCTCCAAGTCTTTAATGCAAAAACAACCGCGCCTAATTCCAAATCATGCGTCGTATAATTTTGTTCGTGAATCTTCAATTGTCTAGACGTATAAGCAATCACCTTCGTTCGTTGCATTAATACCCAACCGAGACCTTGCTTTGATGCGTCACAATAAATCACAAAATCATCATTCCCTTCAGGCAATGACAATATAGGTGCCGTAGTTAGCTTTTTCTTCAATAACTGAAACGCTTTCTCTTGTTCATCATTCCATTCAAATTTCTTCCCTTTATGCGTTAATGCAGTCAAGGGTTTTGCTATTCTGGAAAAGTCTTGGATGAACCTTCTGTAGTAACCAGCTAGTCCTAAAAACTGGCGTATGTGTTTCAGAGTTTTCGGGGTTTCCCACTTTTCAACAGTTTCTATCTTTGCCGGATCCACCTTAATACCTTCTTTGTTCACTATGTGACCGAGGAATTGAACTTCTTCCAACCAAAATGCACACTTTGAAAACTTAGCGTACAATTCTTCCTTCCTCAATACTTCTAACACCTTTCTCAAATGTTCACCGTGTTCTTGGTCATTCTTTGAGTAAATAAGTATGTCATCAATGAAAACAATGACAAACTTGTCAAGGTATGGTCCACACACTCGGTTCATAAGGTCCATGAACACAGCTGGTGCATTAGTTAAACCAAATGGCATGACCATAAACTCGTAATGACTGTAACGTGTTCTGAAAGCAGTCTTTGGAATATCATCTTCTTTCACCCGCATTTGATGATACCCGGAACGTAAGTCAATCTTTGAATAAACAGACGAGCCTTGTAGTTGATCAAATAAGTCGTCGATTCTCGGTAGTGGGTAGCGGTTCTTGATGGTAAGTTTGTTCAACTCTCGGTAGTCGATACACAACCTGAATGTACCATCTTTCTTCTTGACAAACAAAACAGGAGCTCCCCAAGGTGATGTGCTTGGTCGAATGAAACCACGCTCTAAAAGTTCTTGTAATTGGCTTTACAGTTCTTTCATCTCACTGGGTGCGATTCTGTAAGGAGCACGAGCTATTGGTGCAGCTCCTGGTACAAGATCTATTTGAAATTCAACGGATCGATGTGGGGGTAATCCCGGTAATTCTTTCAGAAATACATCGGGAAATTCTTTTGCGACGGGAACACCATTGATGCTCTTTTCTTCAGTTTGTACTTTCTCGACGTGTGCTAGAACAGCATAGCAACCTTTTCTTATTAGTTTTTGTGCCTTCAAATTACTAATAAGATGTAGCTTCGTGTTGCCCTTTTCTCCGTACACCATTAAGGGTTTTCCTTTTTCTCGTATAATGCGAATTGCATTTTTGTAACAAACGATCTCTGCTTTCACTTCTTTCAACCAGTCCATACCGATTATCACATCAAAACTCCCTAACTCTACTGGTATCAAGTCAATCTTAAATGTTTCGCTAACCAGTTTAATTTCTCGATTCCGACATATATTATCTGCTAAAATTAATTTACCATTTGCTAATTCGAGTAAAAATTTACTATCCAAAGGCGTCAATGGACAACTTAATTTAGCACAAAAATCTCTACTCATATAGCTTCTATCCGCACCCGAATCAAATAAAACGTAAGCAGATTTATTGTCAATAAGAAACGTACCCGTAACAAGCTCTGAGTCTTCCTGTGCCTCTGCCGCATTAATATTGAAAACTCTTCCGCGGCCTTGTCCATTCGTGTTCTCCTGGTTCGGGCAATTTCTAATAATGTGGCCCGGTTTTCCACATTTATAACAAACTACATTGGCATAACTTGCTCCGACACTACTTGCTCCGCCATTACTCGTTCCGACACCATTTGTTCCTTTCGTTATATTAACCCCTGGTCCGTAGACCTCACACTTCACCGCGCTATGACCATTTCTTTTACACTTGTTGCAAAATTTGGTGCAGAACCCCGAGTGATACTTTTCACACCTTTGGCATAGCTGCTTCTGATTGTTGTTGTTGTTGCGGTTATTATTGTTGTTGGGATGATTGTTGTAGTTGCTGTTGTTGTTGTTGTTGTTGTTGTTGTTGTTGTTGTTGTTGTTGGGCCATTTGTTGTAGTTGCGATTGATGTTGCGATTGTTGGGATAATTGTTGCGATTATTGTTGTAATTGCTGTTGTTGTTGTATTGGTGATTCTTATCACCGTTTTCCTCCCACTTTCTTTTGACTTGCTTCACATTGGCCTCTTCAGCAGTCTGTTCTTTAATTCTTTCTTCAATCTGGTTCACTAGTTTGTGAGCCATTCTACATGCCTGTTATATGGAGTCGGGCTCGTGTGAACTTATATCTTCTTGGATTCTTTCCGGTAATCCTTTCACAAACGCGTCGATCTTCTCTTCCTCATCTTCGAATGCTCCCGGACACAATAGGCACAATTCTGTGAATCGTCTTTCATACGTGGTAATATCAAATCCTTGGGTTCGTAACCCTCTAAGTTCTGTCTTGAGCTTATTAACCTCGGTTCTGGGACGGTACTTCTCGTTCATCAAGTGCTTGAATGCTGACCACGGTAGTGCGTACGCATCGTCTTGTCCCACTTGCTCTAGATAGGTATTCCACCATGTTAACGCAGAACCTGTGAAGGTATGCGTATTGTACTTTACTTTGTCCTCTTCAGTACACTTACTTATGGCAAACACCGATTCGACCTTCTCGGTCGACCGTTTCAATCCGATCGGTCCTTCGGTTCCATCAAATTCCAAAGGTTTGCAGGCAGTGAATTCTTTGTAGGTGCATCCTACACGATTTCCTGTACTGCTAGATCCAAGGTTATTGTTGGTATGTAGCGCAGCCTGTACTGCGGCTATGTTTGAAGCTAGAAAAGTACGGAATTCCTCTTCATTCATATTCACGGTGTGTCGAGTAGTCGGTGCCATTTCCTTCAAAATAGTCAAATGGAACAAGTTAATCATACAGAATATTAAGAGTAGTTAATAGTATTTCGTAGCATAATATGAACTCATTTATAAAAGCTTTTTCTTCATATTAGCGTTTTATAAGTTTAAATTCGGGTAGTACCTACCCGTTAAGTTCATACTTAGTAGCTAATTTACAATTCAACTACTACAATTCTATATGAAAAACTGATTATAATAATATTTCGCGTTCAAACTTTTACACAATATTTTACAAACTTACAATACCGCTTATTTTACATATAGCATGAAATATAGCACACAATAAATTTGATACAAGATGGTTGTGAAGATAATTCTAGCTAGTACACAAGTCGTCCAGCAAAGGCAATAAAGACACGTAATTCATACGTCCAGAAACAAGTCATGCATTCTGGTTTTACTAGGATTACTTCCCATCCTTTGTCTTGTGGAACATAACCGTTATGGCCGTTGATAAGACAGCGTGTTGTAACGTCGTCAAAGGGACGAGGGTTACGTAATGTCCAACAGTCCCGTAACAATCTAAAAACCTCATTTCTTACCCCAATTACCGACTCCGTCACTTGTGGGAACGTTTTGTTTAATAGTTGTAGCCCGATGTTCTTGTTCTCACTTTGGTGAGAAGCGAACATTACTAATCCGTAAGCATAACATGCTTCTTTATGTTGCATGTTAGCCGCTTTTTCTAAATCACGAAGTCCAATATTCGGATATATTGAGTCAAAATAATTTCTTAACCCATTGCGTAAAATAGCATTTGGGTTCCCCCAATATATGCGTCAAAGTAAACACATCGTAACTTATGGATTTCCCAATGTGATATCCCCCATCTTTCGAACGAAAGCCTTTTATAAACCAAGGCATTCTTGGAACGTTCTTCAAATGTCTTACAAACTGATCTCGCCTTAAATAGTTGTGCCGAAGAATTCTGACCGACTCTAGACAAGATTTCATCAATCATGTCTCCGGGTAGGTCTCTTAAAATATTGGGTTGTCTATCCATTTTGTGTTTTTATACTGTAAAATAGACAAGAGTTAGATTCATAAAAAAAATATACTTATTAATACAAGCAATTTTTACATATATCATAAAGCATAAGCACACTATATTACTTATATTACACCACACGAATACAACTATCTTATTCCGACTCGCTTGTTTCTTCTTCTTCGGTTTTGGTTCATTTTGCCAAGTTTCTAGGGATATATGATGTTCCCCTAATACGAGCCGTCGTTATCCACATTGGTTTAGAAAAACCTGGTGGTTTAGAGGTTCCCGGGTCATTGTTACAACTTAAGGACTTCGGGGGTTGACGATACATATAAAGTTCATCGGGGTTGGAATTAGATTTCTCTATTTTTATGCCCTTTCCCTTATTATTTTCTTTTGCCTTTTTAAATTCAGTTGGGGTAATTTCTATAACATCATCGGAATTCTCGTCGGAATCCGATTCATCGGATAATTAGTAATCCTCCCAATATTTTGCTTCCTTAGCGGAAACACCATTGACCATAATTAACCTTGGTCGGTTGGTTGAGGATTTTCTTTTATTTAACCGTTTTATTATTTCCCCCACCGGTTCCGATTCTTCATCCGGTTCCGATTCTTCTTCCGGTTCCGATTCTTCTTCTGGTTCCGACTCTTCTTCCGGTTCCTCTTCGGGAACTTGTGAATCAGTCCACGAATCATTCCAATTTACATTTGACTCTTCATTTTTATTAGGCGAGCCAATGGGACTTGTTCTAGAGGTAGACATCTATCACATAATATCAAACGCATTAAGAGATTAATATATCACATAATATTCACATGTTAAAAATATATAGTTTCCAACAAAATTTGTTAAGCAATCATTTTTCAAGTAAACATGGTCGAAGTCCAGACTCACTAATGCATCCTAACAAACTCGATAAGACACACTAATGCAAAATTCTGGTTCTCTAAGACCAACGCTCTGATACCAACTGAAATGTCCCGTTCTTATTGATTAAAAACGTTCCATATTAATTGATTTCGTTGCGAGGTTTTGACCTCTATATGAGACGTTTTTCAAAGACTGCATTCATTTTAAAACAAACCATAAACTTTATTTCATCAATAAAGGTTTAAAAAGCTTTACGTAGATTATCAAATAATGATAATCTAAAATATCCTGTTTACACACGACCATTACATAATGGTTTACAATACAAATATGTTACAATAAAATAAGTTTCTTGAATGCAGTTTTTACACAATATCATACAAGCATGGACTTCAAATCTCGTTCTTATTTAAGTATGCGACAGCGGAAGCTCTTAATAATCACCTGAGAATAAACATGCTTAAAACGTCAACAAAAATGTTGGTGAGTTATAGGTTTAACCTATATATATCAAATCGTAACAATAGACCACAAGATTTCATATTTCAATACACATCCCATACATAGAGATAAAAATCATTCATATGGTGAATACCTGGTAACCGACATTAACAAAATGCATATATAAGAATATCCCCATCATTCCGGGACACCTTCGGATATGATATAAATTTCGAAGTACTAAAGCATCCGGTACTTTGGATGGGGTTTGTTAGGCCCAATAGATCTATCTTTAGGATTCGCGTCAATTAGGGTGTCTGTTCCCTAATTCTTAGATTACCAGACTTAATAAAAAGGGGCATATTCGATTTCGATAATTCAACCATAGAATGTAGTTTCACGTACTTGTGTCTATTTTGTAAATCATTTATAAAACCTGCATGTATTCTCATCCCAAAAATATTAGATTTTAAAAGTGGGACTATAACTCACTTTCACAGATTTTTACTTCGTCGGGAAGTAAGACTTGTCCACTGGTTAATTCACGAACCTATAACAATATATACATATATATCAAAGTATGTTCAAAATATATTTACAACACTTTTAATATATTTTGATGTTTTAAGTTTATTAAGTCAGCTGTCCTCGTTAGTAACCTATAACTAGTTGTCCACAGTTAGATATACAGAAATAAATCGATAAATATTATCTTGAATCAATCCACGACCCAGTGTATACGTATCTCAGTATTGATCACAACTCAAACTATACATATTTTGAAATCAACCTCAACCCTGTATAGCTAACTCCAACATTCACATATAGAGTGTCTATGGTTGTTCCGAAATATATATAGATGTGTCGACATGATAGGTCAAAACATTGTATACGTGTCTATGGTATCTCAAGATTACATAATATACAATACAAGTTGATTAAGTTATGGTTGGAATAGATTTGTTACCAATTTTCACGTAGCTAAAATGAGAAAAATTACCCAATCTTGTTTTACCCATAACTTCTTCATTTTAAATCCGTTTTGAGTGAATCAAATTGCTATGGTTTCATATTGAACTCTATTTTATGAATCTAAACAGAAAAAGTATAGGTTTATCGTCGGCAAAATAAGTTACAAGTCGTTTTTGTAAAGGTAGTCATTTCAGTCGAAAGAACGACGTCTAGATGACCATTTTAGAAAACATACTTCCACTTTGAGTTTAACCATAATTTTTGGATATAGTTTCATGTTCATAATAAAAATCATTTTCTCAGAATAACAACTTTTAAATCAAAGTTTATCATAGTTTTTAATTAACTAACCCAAAACAGCCCGCGGTGTTACTACGACGGCGTAAATCCGGTTTTACGGTGTTTTTCGTGTTTCCAGGTTTTATATCATTAAGTTAGCATATCATATAGATATAGAACATGTGTTTAGTTAATTTTAAAAGTCAAGTTAGAAGGATTAACTTTTGTTTGCGAACAAGTTTAGAATTAACTAAACTATGTTCTAGTGATTACGAGTTTAAACCTTCAAATAAGATAGTTTTATATATATGAATCGAATGACGTTATGAACATCATTACTACCTCAAGTTTAGTAGGTAAACCTACTGGAAGTGACCAAAAATGATCTAGCTTTAAAGGATCTTGGATGGCTTGAAAGTTCTTGAAGTAGGATCATGACACAAAAACAAGTTCAAGTAAGATTTTTACTCGAATTAAGATAGTTTATAGTTATAGAAATTGAATCAAAGTTTGAATATGAATATTACCTTGAATAAGAAAGATAACCTACTGTATATAACAAAGGTTTCTTGATCTTAGATGATTACTTGGAATGGATTAGAAAGCTTGGAAGTAAATTAGTAAACTTGAAGGGATTTTTGAAGTGTTCTTGAAGTGTTCTTCCTATGATGATTATAGCTTGATTCTTGAAGTGATTTTTGATGAAGATGATGATTAACTACTGGAAAAATACGTTCATAATAGTGTGTGTGTGTGTTGAGAGAGAATTAGAAAGAGAATTGGAAGTGAAATGGAGTGAATGATGAGTGGTAATTGGTGAGTGGTGAGTGGGGTTAAAAGGAGTTCTAGTTAGTTGACTAGCTCATGGTAGAAGTTAAAATTGATTAGTCATACATGACATAATCAAGAGTGGAATCCCATGCTAGTTCCTATTAGTATATACCCATAGTAAGTACGTTTTGAAGCTGTGTATAATACGGGTAAGAATACGACTAGAATTCTTGATGAAAGAAAAGAATGGGAAAGTAACTGTAACCATTTTCGTTAAGTATGAGTGTTTTGATATATGTCTTGAAGTCTTCCAAAAGTATTTTAATACATCTAAATACACTACATGTATATACATTTTAACTGAGTCGTTAAGTCATCGTTAGTCGTTACATGTAAGTGTTGTTTTGAAACCTTTAAGTTAACGATCTCAATTAATGTTGTTAACCCATTGTTTATTATATCTAATGAGATGTTAAATTATTATATTATCATGATATTATGATATATTAATATATATTAATATGATATATATACATTTAAATGTCGTTACAACGATAATCGTTACATATATGTCTCGTTTCAAAATCCTTAAGTTAGTAGTCTTCTTTATATGTATATAACTCATTGTTAATATACTTATGGAGATACTTACTTATCATAATCTCATGTTAACCATTTGTATATCCATATATATATCGTCATGTCTTTTTTACAAGTTTTAACGCTCGTGAATCACCGGTCAACTTGGGTGGTCAATTGTCTATATGAAACATATTTCAATTAATCAAGTCTTAACAAGTTTGATTGCTTAACATGTTGGAAACATTTAATCATATAAATATCAATCTCAATTAATATATATAAACATGGAAAAGTTCGGGTCACTACATTATCAACAACGGGGTTTTTTGTTATCAGCTCATCATTAGGTGTTACTTCATCTTCCCCACACTTAGGTGTTTTATTATTGTTAAGCACTACCGTTGAAGTTGGTAAAATAATATGTTTTTTACCAATCGTTTTTGGTTCAACGGTTTTGGTTGGTGGAGATTTAGACTTTAGACTCACAAAGGTGATCGATTTTTCACCATCACTAAGTGTCATTCTACCCTCTCTTACATTAATGAACGCCTCGGTGTACGCTAAGAATGGTCGTCCTAAAATTAGAGGAACGTTTGAGTCCTCTTCTATGTCAATGACAATAAATTCGACTAAAAAGGTTAAATTACCCATTTGAACGGGTAGGTTGTTAGCAATTCCAAATGGGTGCCTAATGGTTTGATCAAAGAGTCGAACACTCATCTCTGTTGGACTTAACTCACCTACTCCTAATCTCTTATATAATTAATGAGGCATAACACTCACACTCGCTCCTAAATCTGCTAGTGCATCATACATGACACAATCACTAAGTAGACAAGGAACAATAAATTCACCCTGATCACCCAACCTTGGTGGAGGTTTTGGTGGAACTGTCTTCACTGGGTTTACTTTTACGGTTTTTGTTTCTTGCACTTTCTTATTCTTTTTCTTCTTTTCAGAGGTATCATAAACTTTATTACCTATCACTTGCTCATACTCAACTCCTTTTCTTGGAAACGGGATGGGTGGTCTGTATGGTGCCACCACTGGATTTACATACTCGGGTGGTGGTGGTGTTGTAACTTCTTCATTGTTACTCACATCTAAAACCTTCCCATCTTCTGATGATGGTTTTTCAGAATTTGTTGACACCATATTAACATTCTCATTTTGAGGATTTACTTCAGTATTACTCGGTAGATTTCCTTGTTCCCTCTCACTCATCATGCTAGCAAGAGTACCTACGTGTTTTTCTAGATTCAAAATGGATGCTTGTTGAGTTCTTAATGACTGATCAAACCTCTCATTTGTTTGGGTTTGAGATGTAATAAATTGTGTTTGAGATTCCATTAGCTTTGCTATCATTTCTTCCAGATTTGGCTTTTTCTCTTCGGTTTGTTGTGTTGGTTTATACAAGCTAGGTCTTTGTTGATTGAAAATGCTGTTTTGAGTTGGTTGGTTATTCGAACCTTGTTGGTTGTACGAGTTATTGTTGGGTCCATTTGGATTGTAAAGAATGTTTTGATTTTGATTAAAGTTTAGCCTTGGCGGTTGATAATTATTTCTCGGCCTTTGGTTCATGCAGGAAACATTCTCTCGTTGTTCCATCGTTTTTTCGATGTGACAATCTTTCATTAAGTGTGGTCCATCGTATTGCTCACAACTGATTCGTATTGCATGAATATCTTTAGTCATCTTTTCCATTCATCTTTCAAAGGCATCTATTTTTGCGGAAACAGAATCAAAGTCATGGCTAGAATCGGCTCTAGCCGCTTTAGATGAACGAAAAATATCTTTTTCCTGATGCCACTCATGTGAGTGGGAGGATGTGTTATCAATAATTTTATAAGCTTCAGTTGCGGTTTTCTTCATAATGGAACCACCAGCTGCTATGTCGATGTCTTTTCGTGTAGTAATGTCGCATCCTTGGTAGAATATTTGTACTATTTGATAAGTGTCTAAACCGTGTTGAGGACATCCTCTCAACAACTTTCCAAATCTTGTCCACGCCTCATATAGAGTTTCATTTGGCTTTTGTGTGAACGTAACACTTTCTCCTTAAAGTCTCACGGCTTTAGATGCCGGAAAGAATCTTTTAAGAAATTTCTCAACTAAAACATCACATGTGTTAATCGCCCCTTCAGGTAACGATTCTAACCAATCTTTGACTTCTCCCTTTAAAGTCCAGGGAAATAACATGAGATAGATCTGTTCATCCTCAACTTCTCTGATTTTGAATAGAGTACAGATCCTATTAAAGGTTCGAAGATGTTCGTTTGGATCTTCTTTTGGCGTACCACTATATTGGCATTGATTAGTTACCATGTGTAGGATTTATCCTTTGATTTCATAATCTGGCGCATTGATGTCTGGCTTAATAATGGCATGTCCTTGGCCAGTGCGTGTGGCTCTCATTCAATCTTCCATACTTAGAGGTTCCGTTATTTTCATATTTGAAATTGTTGAATCCGAATTACTAGAAGATACTGATTTAACAGTTTGTGGTTCAGGAGGAATAATTAGTGGTTCAGGATCTTTTTTTTTTGAAAGGCAATGTTGGTTCAGGATCTTGGAATCGTCCTTGAATATCCTCCGGGTTCTCACTTGTGAAGTCGGGTTCAAAAAATAGATTATCGGAAATTTGAATTGGAGTACTTGGTTGACTATATGATGATTCTAAAGAAAAATCAACGGCGAAAATATTGGCTAGATGTCTTGATCGAGTTACAGGTGGTGAACGTATGAAGGGTGGTGAACGTTTTGCTCGGTGCATTCACTGAATATCCTATTAGTTATAAAAGATAAAAATTATATAAGCTATCAAATTAATAGACTTTTCTGATTTTGCCCACGTTTCGAATAGCCAATAGATGTAGCAGGTAGCCAGGACCCTTTAAATCGGAAGCCCACAACTCGCCACTAACAAATCCAACTATTACTACGAACCAGAAAATTTTGGATGTCTATCAATTTAACCGTTTAAAATAATTTTTCGTCGAAATTTGAAGAAAAAAATCGAAAAATAAGAAAGAAAAAGAGTGCGTCGAAAAACGTCGAAAAATAAAAGGTCGAAAAATAATAATAAGAAAGTAAATCGTCGAAACTCAAAAGTCTAAAAACTAAATATTAAAAGTTGCGTCTAAAGGTATTAAAGCTTAAAAGGAATTCTATATACAAAACGGCAATAACTTAAAAAGTACTAAAATCTTAAAACGGCGTCGCAAAATTCTAAAGCACCTAAATCTTAGTCTAAAGAAAAAGCACTTAAGGGATTTTACGGCAAAGCCTAAAAATCTAGAAATAAAAATAACTACGGCAAAAACTATATCTTAAAACTAATTACGAACGATAAAATATACAAAATACGAATAAACAATTAAAAAGATACAAAATTTAAAAATAAAACTAAAGTTTAAAAAAAATACAATTTGTATAAAAATATTATTTTTATATTATTATTTTATAAAAGTATTAATTTTATAAATTAATAAAACTAATTAAAACTAAAAAATACAAATTTAATTAAACTAAAACTAATTAATATTAAATATAAACCCTAATTATAATTAATAATAATTATAACCCTAATTTTGCAATTAATGCACGTACTAGGTTGCAGATGTCAGATGTTTCTGCGAGTGCGGATGTAACATCCCAACCCGTTAACCAACTAAAAACGCGGAATAATTTTTTTTTTTAAACTGGACAGAAGGGTGCGCGGCGCGCACCACTGCCTGTGCGCGGCGCGCACAAGGCATGTGACAGTTCTAATCAAAATGTCCATTTTTCGCGAAAAGATCTTCGACTTCCAGACACTTTTAGACCAAACGCTTTTCATAACAATTTATATTAGTTTAAACTAACACGTTCTAATAATAAAATGAGTTTTACGAGACCGGGCCCACATCGGCCGTTTTACGACTTTCGTACAAAATACAAGTTTCGACCACATGATTTTTAACACAAAATAAAGACCGAGCATGGCGATTGGGGATACGCTACCCAATCCTAATCAATCCAAAAGCAAGATCTTCTAAAGCAACTATGCAAGTCCTCTAATCCTCTCCCTTACCCGAGCCACCATCCGCATGCAATCTATAAAAAGAGTCAACAACGAGAGGGTAAGCTAACGCTTAGTGAATGATAATATACTACATACATATATATGCATAAAATGGACACGCCACGAAATAACAAATACCGCATACCGAAGCATCCAAGTTATAAGGCACTACATTAAGCATACCGTACGATCTCTAAGCTACGAGCTAAAGATACAACAACAATTATAAGTTCACCAACGATGATGTGAACCACGCTAAATAGCTACACCCGGAGGGTTAGCTACAACACAACAATACATTAATAAATAACAATATAAACGAACAAGGTTAACACCTTAACCCAATACCGAGAACCAAATACCACAATGAAGATTGGCCGAACTACACGAGCCTTAGTAATCCAAAACCACACGAGATTACTATCTTCACAACATTGAGGTTGGCCGAACTACACGAGCCTTAGTAATCCGAAACCACACGAGATTACTACCTCAATAAGATGACCGAACTACACGAGTCACCATGAATCCGAACTACATGAGATTCATTTTGATAAGATGACCGAACTACACACGTCATCGTGAATCCGAACTACACGCGATTCACTTCTCCAACTCAAACCCACGGTCACGGGATTATAAAATCCACCACATCGGGGTTATCCACAACCACATCACAATACATGTGATAACGTACACACAAGTGTACACCTCGCCAAAAGGAGGTCAACCAAAATGCACAACCGTACCAATTGGACTCACACCAAAGTCCATCGAATCCACCTATATGTGAAGTGAGCTCTATAACCGAGAACCACTTCACCCGACCCGCACCCATCCTACACATACATATGCACATAGGATATTAACACTCACCTTGTCGCCTTGATGAATGCTTCCAAGTAAACCGCAACTCCCCAATGGAAAGTACCTATTCCATTATCACAAATTCAACAACACACTTAGATTGGATTTACAAACTAAACCAATTTGACACTTAGTGCAAATTCGACCCAAATGCACTTCCAAGTACAAACCGCGCCCAAAATAAACTAATAATCACTAACACAAGTGAGAATAGTCCTAACACGCCAATTAAACCCGAACACAAGTGTTTAACACTTACAAATCTCCAAATTGCCCATAAACCCTAATTTTGACCCATAAGGTCAAAATCTCACCATTTATAAATTTCGACACCAAAACACCTTTAACTCGGTTTTATACTTAAACTTAATCCATTTTAAGTTTATAAACCTCATTAAATCGCCAATTGGGTCATAATCATCACTAAACCCTAATTTTGACCCAAAGTCAAAACTAGTCAACCAAATAACCCTAAATGGGTTTCAATACTTCCATAATCACTAACTTAAGTGATTAAACCCAATTTCAAGTCCTAATCATGGTCAATTTGTTCACCAACCCAAAATCCACCAACAATAACAACAAACCCGATTACTAGCATCACTAAACTCACTCCAAGAGTTTAAATGGGTTTCCCATCAATTTAAGTTCAAACCCTAACTTGATTATCAAAATCAAACAATGAAATTTGGAGTTAGAAGTTACCACAACCACCAAAACGTAGCTAGGAACGAGGTGAACAACTTTAAAACCCGAGACTTTGATCAATTCAAGCTCCTTCTTCTCCAAAACCCCAAATCTCTCTCTAGAAATCTCTCTCTCTCTAGAATGATTTGAGAGTGTTAATGGATGTGAAATGTGATCCAAAATTGAATCTAACCAGCTGATATGGCTTCACATCCGGCCTCAAGTGAAAAGACCAAAAAGCCCCTCATTAAACCTAAAATAGAAAAAACAGAATTCTGTCGCTGGGCTCGTGCGCGGCGCGCACCCATGTCTGGGTAGAATCTGAGCTCTGTTTAATTACACAATGCTTCCTGCACTTTATGTAGCATAATTACACTTCCGTATAATAAATATTAGGGTCTTACAACTCTCCCCCACTTAGAATCGATCACGTTCTCGTGATCCTCGTCACTTAACCAAACGGACCACACTCCACGGTCCTCAAACATAAGTCCCAACCGACCTTCCTAGGCAAGTCTTTCGAGTGAATCACCATTAACAACGAAATCGTCACCCGCGATTTATCAAATCCACAATCCGAGCACTAAAACCATGCTCATTCCCTAACATCGGGAAAAATCAACCAATCTCGTACCGAGATATCAATCCCTTAGCGTACCCTTACCGAGTACAACACTAAAAGCAACCAAGTCTCAACCTAAGGTCAACAACCCGAACGATGAAGACCGAACCAAATGAATCCTTACGGATAACACCAATCACTAAACATCCCTTGTAGTGCGCAATACGACCAATACGCAACTACCGTAACATCATAACAAATGGTTAAAACCGATAGCGCCTAAAAAGATCATGGCAACGCTAGATCCCAAGGTGTACAAAATCGACTATCGTCACACCCGTAACAACATGTGAGCGAAACACGGCTATCGCATCACTAAATCATACAACATGGTCCTCACGACCCCACCATCGGTGTATAAACAACCGATAGTTCCCACAACATGGTCCTTACGACCCCACCATTGGTGCATAAAACAACCAATAGATCACACCACACGAAGGCTGGCCGAAAACAAACACGCCTTAGTGAATCCGAACTACACGCGACTCACTACCTTCACCACAACAACAATCGGGATTGGCCGAACTACACGCGCCATAGTGAATCCGAACTACATGAGAGTCACTATCCCAGAGGAATGACTGAACTACACGAGTCATTTGTGAATCCGAACTACACAAGACTCACTCCTCAATACAATGACCGAAACCACACGAGTCATTTGTGAATCCGAACTACACGAGATTCACTTCCACAACATCGAGGTTGGCCGAACTACACGAGCCTTAGTAATCCGAAACCACACGAGATTACTACCTCAATAAGATGACCGAACTACACGAGTCACCATGAATCCGAACTACACGAGATTCATTCCGATAAGATGACCGAACTACACGCGTCATCGTGAATCCGAAAACACACGCGATCCACAACCATGATGAAGTCAGCGGACCCGAAGATCATGCTTCACCAATCTCAACACCGGATGAAGTCAGCGGACCCGAAGATCATGCTTCACCGATATAACACCACGCTCATGATGAAGTCAGCGGACCCCGAAAGTCATGCTCCACCAATCACGCACTCCCATGATGAAGTCAGCGGACCCTAAAGATCATGCTTCATCAATCAACCATACCATAATGAAGTCAGCGAACCCCGAAAGTCATGCTTCATTAATCACAATCCCATGATGAAGTCAGCGGACTCCGAAAGTCATGCTTCATCAATCAACGCCCTTTTGGCCTCGAACAACGAGTAGCGTAACATCGCACTCTGCTACGCCATAGTGAATCCTAACGGATATCACTAACCATTCACATAATCGAGCAAGAACCGCCTACATCAAACATAGGTACCCAACAATATTTCTCTAAAAGAGAATCCGATACACACATCCCTTAATCGAGGGATTTCACCTTGCTCACCAAACACGTCCATTATCTCTCAATGAGATTTACCACATTACCACCTCGGTGATAATTCAAATCCAAACCATAAGTACAATTTATCCGAAATCGTACTCTACCACAAATCGACCAGAACTAGGTCTCGAAAAAATTTCCGGATCTACCAAAAACATCATCCGAAATCTCACACTAAAACTTCCTCGCGCGGGAGTGTAACTCCCCCACTTGGAGCCACGTTCCAATACCACAACTTGTACACCCGTACAATGCTACCAAGGTAGACTTTACCAACAATTAGGTACACACGACCCATCACCACATCTTGCTCCAACCTTGAGTACACGATGGATTTCAAACCATCCTTAAATACTTCGAACGAAAAGTGTACTACGATTTCACAAACCATACCCTCGCAATCATCCAATTGCTTTAGTTTGTCAAATTTCACCTAGTCACTCATGTATCTAAGGGTTTCTCCAGGTACCCTAAGTATAATGTAACCACAACCCAATCGGAGTCGAACACCACGCTAGTAGGTATAAAAGAGGCACCTAATGTCGCGTCATAAAGACTCCATTACCAACACACATCGAGATTTAAAACACTCGATCTCAAGGGTTCCAACCAACTGACGAACCTCATGATTCGTCACTTCAACATAAAAGCGAACACGCGCTTAACAACCAAACACCAAAACCATTTCCGTGGCTTGGTAGAAACGTTTCCCAATTACTAAGGAATGCTTGGTTGCACCAAGTCTTACGCCCTTTGATCGTCAATCAAACATCAACATATGGTACTTCCTTTAGGAACGTCACCCACAACAATAACATGCACAACAAAGGCATACAACTCAAACTCAAACGGCATTTAATAAATATTCAAAAGACATATTTATTAAAATGAAATGTACCTTAACGTCTCCTTACCGCACCCGTCCCCGCTAACTTGGGACATTCCTGAAATATCCCGTTCTTATTGATTAAAAACGTTCCATATTAATTGATTTCGTTGCGAGGTTTTGACCTCTATATGAGACGTTTTTCAAAGACTGCATTCATTTTTAAAACAAACCATAACCTTTATTTCATAAATAAAGGTTTAAAAAGCTTTACGTAGATTATCAAATAATGATAATCTAAAATATCCTGTTTACACACGACCATTACATAATGGTTTACAATACAAATATGTTACATCGAAATCAGTTTCTTGAATGCAGTTTTTACACAATATCATACAAACATGGACTCCAAATCTTGTTCTTATTTTAGTATGCAACAGCGGAAGCTCTTAATATTCATCTGAGAATAAACATGCTTTAAACGTCAACAAAAATGTTGGTGAGTTATAGGTTTAACCTATATATATCAAATCGTAACAATAGACCACAAGATTTCATATTTCAATACACATCCCATACATAGAGATAAAAATCAATCATATGGTGAACACCTGGTAACCGACATTAACAAGATGCATATATAAGAATATCCCCATCATTCCGGGACACCCTTCGGATATGATATAAATTTCGAAGTACTAAAGCATCTGATACTTTGGATGGGGTTTGTTAGGCCCAATAGATCTATCTTTAGGATTCGCGTCAATTAGGGTGTCTGTTCCCTAATTCTTAGATTACCAGACTTAATAAAAAGGGGCATATTCGATTTTGATAATTCAACCATAGGATGTAGTTTCACGTACTTGTGTCTATTTTGTAAATCATTTATAAAACCTGCATGTATTCTCATCCCAAAAATATTAGATTTTAAAAGTGGGACTATAACTCACTTTCACAGATTTTTTACTTCGTCGGGAAGTAAGACTTGGCCACTGGTTGATTCACGAACCTATAACAATATATACATATATATCAAAGTATGTTCAAAATATATTTACAACACTTTTAATATATTTTGATGTTTTAAGTTTATTAAGTCAGCTGTCCTCGTTAGTAACCTACAACTAGTTGTCCACAGTTAGATGTACAGAAATAAATCGATAAATATTATCTTGAATCAATCCATGACCCAGTGTATACGTATCTCAGTATTGATCACAACTTAAACTATATATATTTTGGAATCAACCTCAACCCTGTATAGCTAACTCCAACATTCACATATAGAGTGTCTATGGTTGTTCCGAAATATATATAGATGTGTCGACATGATAGGTCGAAACATTGTATACGTGTCTATGGTATCTCAAGATTACATAATATACAATACAAGTTGATTAAGTTAAGGTTGGAATAGATTTGTTACCAATTTTCACGTAGCTAAAATGAGAAAAATTATCCAATCTTGTTTTACCCATAACTTCTTCATTTTAAATCCGTTTTGAGTGAATCAAATTGCTATGGTTTCATATTGAACTCTATTTTATGAATCTAAACAGAAAAAGTATAGGTTTATAGTCGGAAAAATAAGTTACAAGTCGTTTTTGTAAAGGTAGTCATTTCAGTCGAAAGAACGACGTCTAGATGACCATTTTAGAAAACATACTTCCACTTTGAGTTTAACCATAATTTTTGGATATAGTTTCATGTTCATAATAAAAATAATTTTCTCAGAATAACAACTTTTAAATCAAAGTTTATCATAGTTTTTAATTAACTAACCCAAAACAGCCCGCGGTGTTACTACGACGGCGTAAATCCGGTTTTACGGTATTTTTCGTGTCTCCAGGTTTTAAATCATTTTGTTAGCATATCATATAGATATAGAACATGTGTTTAGTTGATTTTAAAAGTCAAGTTTGAAGGATTAACTTTTGTTTGCGAACAAGTTTAGAATTAACTAAACTATGTTCTAGTGATTACAAGTTTAAACCTTCGAATAAGATAGCTTTATATGTATGAATCGAATGATGTTATGAACATAATTACTACCTTAAGTTCCTTGTATAAACCTACTGAAAAATAGAAAAATGGATCTAGCTTCAACGGATCCTTGGATAGCTCGAAGTTCTTGAAGCAGAATCATGACACGAAAACAAGTTCAAGTAAGATCATCACTTGAAATAAGATTGTTATAGTTATAGAAATTGAACCAAAGTTTGAATATGATTATTACCTTGTATTGGAATGATAACCTACTATAAGAAACAAAGATTTCTTGAGGTTGGATGATCACCTTACAAGATTGGAAGTGAGCTAGCAAACTTGAAAGTATTCTTGATTTTATGTAACTAGAACTTGTAGAATATATGAAGAACACTTAGAACTTGAAGATAGAACTTGAGAGAGATCAATTAGATGAAGAAAATTGAAGAATGAAAGTGTTTGTAGGTGTTTTTGGTCGTTGGTGTATGGATTAGATATAAAGGATATGTAATTTTGTTTTCATGTAAATAAGTCATGAATGATTACTCATATTTTTGTAATTTTATGAGATATTTCATGCTAGTTGCCAAATGATGGTTCTCACATGTGTTAGGTGAATCACATGGGCTGCTAAGAGCTGATCATTGGAGTGTATATACCAATAGTACATACATCTAAAAGCTGTGTATTGTACGAGTACGAATACGGGTGCATACGAGTAGAATTGTTGATGAAACTGAACGAGGATGTAATTGTAAGCATTTTTGTTAAGTAGAAGTATTTTGATAAGTGTATTGAAGTCTTTCAAAAGTGTATAAATACATATTAAAACACTACATGTATATACATTTTAACTGAGTCGTTAAGTCATCGTTAGTCGTTACATGTAAGTGTTGTTTTGAAACCTTTAGGTTAACGATCTTGTTAAATGTTGGTAACCCAATGTTTATAATATCAAATGAGATTTTAAATTATTATATTATCATGATATTATCATGTATGAATATCTCTTAATATGATATATATACATTAAATGTCTTTACAACGATAATCGTTACATATATGTCTCGTTTAAAAATCATTAAGTTAGTAGTCTTGTTTTTACATATGTAATTCATTGTTAATATACTTAATGATATGTTTACTTATCATAGTATCATGTTAACAATATATATATATCCATATATATGTCATCATATAGTTTTTACAAGTTTTAACGTTCGTGAATCACCGGTCAACTTGGGTGGTCAATTGTCTATATGAAACATATTTCATTTAATCAAGTCTTAACAAGTTTGATTGCTTAACATGTTGAAAACATTTAATCATGTAAATATCAATCTCAATTAATATATATAAACATGGAAAAGTTCGGGTCACTACAATTCCGACTTACGATGTCCTTCTTTTTGGCAATTGAAGCACACCATACCATCACCCTTTGGTACCGACCATTCCCAAGACTTGTGACCCCTCACGCCACAATTGTAACATCTAGCCGCACTAGAATCCGACATACCCATTCGCGTACCACCCGTGCTCACACTCGGACCCTTAGCCCTCTTACTCGGAGCACCATAAGAAACGACCCTTCGCTTACTTGAAGGTTCACCCTTTTTCGATCGTGAATACGACTCGAACCTCCAGCCAAGTCGAATAATTCCGAAAACGATTTCGCTTGACCCCGACTAATTTTACTTTTCAAGTCATCATTCAAGGTCCGATAGAAATCCCCCATCAACAAACGATCATTCCCCAAATACTCTGGACAAAAACGAGCCTTCGCCATAAAGGTCGTCTTGAGAGTACTCAAATCCATAGATCCTTGTCGCAAATTTCGCAACTCATTAAGCAATTCCCACAAATCGGCCAAAGTCCGGAACTCCTCGAAGAATTCCTCCTTAAAGTCGCCCCACGATAAAGCCATAAACGTCTCGCCACCGACAAGATCAATCTTACCATCCAACCAATCCCTTGCCCTACCTCGCAACAAACTCGTAGCGAGTCTCGTCTTTCTCTCAGGAGGGCAATCAATAGTACGGAAATACCCTTCGACGTTCGAAATCCAAGTTGTGCTTATCAAAGGATCCGGCTTTCCGTCGTACATCGGTGGTTTAGTCCCCATGAAGCTCTTAAGACAACGCTCCATTTCGCTACTACTTTGAAGTTCGGAATACTTCCTATCCATTTCTTCTCGAAACGCACTCATTTGCTCCGCAACGGCGGCCACAACTCTAGTGTTAAACTCCAAATCGTTCGTCTCGATTCCACTTCCCGTCGCCATTCTAAGGAATGCAAAGCGATTAGATCACGAACGTATAAAACCACACACACAACACCGGCCCATCTTGCTAAACACTCGTCGTGCATCACTTGTTAGACACGATTTGCACCCGTAATAAGGTTTGCAAGTCCTTATTACGCACACACGCCACATCAACTCGTTAGTACAACAACCGCCTCGTTTGATGATATAAACAAACACAAACAGAATTCTACGCGATATAAACACACGCGAGAATTACACCACAACGCAAATAATATATTAATAATATCCGCATTACTAATATAAACGTTAGTCCACCTACAATCAAGGCACTAACTATAACTCATTCCGACCCGTAATCCTACAAGTCCCGCAACAATTAAGCACACACAAAAGTCTAAGTCTAGGCACCTATCTCAAGTCACCTAAATCCCTTAGACCATGCTCTGATACCACTTGTAAAATCCCAACCCGTTAACCAACCAAAAATGCGGAATAAATTTTTTTTTTTAAACTGGACAGAAGGGTGCGCGTCGCGCACCACTGCCTGTGCGCGGCGCGCACAAGGCCTGTGACGGTTCTGATCAAAATGTCCATTTTTCGCGAAAAGATCTTCGACTTCCCGACACTTTTAGACCAAACGCTTTTCACAACAATTTATATTAGTTAAAACTAACACGTTCCAATAATAAAATGAGTTTTACAAGACCGGGCCCACATCGTCCGTTTTACGACTTTCGTACAAAATACAAGTTTCGACCACATGATTTTTAACACAAAATAAAGACCGAGAATGGCGATTGGGGATACGCTACCCAATCCTAATCAATCCAAAAGGAAGATCTTCTAAAGCAACTATGCAGGTCCTCTAATCCTCGCGCTTACCCGAGCCACCATCCGCATGCAATCTATAAAAAGAGTCAACAACGAGAGGGTAAGCTAACGCTTTGTGAATGATAATATACTACATACATATATATATGCATAAAATGGACACGCCACGAAATAACAAATACCGCATACCGAAGCATCCAAGTTATAAGGCACTACATTAAGCATACCGTACGATCTCTAAGCAACGAGCTAAAGATACAACAACAATTATAAGTTCACCAACGACGATGTGAACCACGCCAAATAGCTACACCCGGAGGGTTAGCTACAACACAACAATACATTAATACATAACAATATAAACGAACAAGGTTAACACCTTAATCCAATACCGAGAACCAAATACCACAATGAAGATTGGCCGAACTACACGAGCCTTAGTAATCCGAAACCACACGAGATTACTATCTTCACAACATCGAGGTTGGCCGAACTACACGAGCCTTAGTAATCCGAAACCACACGAGATTACTACCTCAATAAGATGACCGAACTACACGAGTCACCATGAATCCGAACTACAAGAGATTCGTTTTGATAAGATGAGCGAACTACACGCGTCATCGTGAATCCAAACTACACGCGATTCACTTCTCCAACTCAAACCCACGGTCACGGGATTATAAAATCCACCACATCGGGGTTATCCACAACCACATCACAATACATGTGATAACGTACACACAAGTGTATACCTCGCCAAAAGGAGGTCAACCAAAATGCACAACCGTGCCAATTGGACTCATACCAAAGTCCATCGAATCCACCTATATGTGAAGTGAGCTCTATAACCGAGAACCACTTCACCGACCCGCACCCATCCTACACATACATATGCACATAGGATATTAACACTCACCTTGTTGCCTTGATGAATGCTTCCAAGTAAACCGCAACTCGCCAATGGAAAGTACCTATTCCATTATCAAAAATTCAACAACACACTTAGATTGGATTTACAAACCAAACCAATTTGACACTTAGTGCAAATTCGATCCAAATGCACTTCCAAGTACAAACCGCGCCCAAAATTAACCAATAATCACTAACACAAGTGAGAATGGTCCTAACACGCCAATTAAACCCGAACACAAGTGTTTAACACTTACAAATCTCCAAATTGCCCATAAACCCTAATTTTGACCCATAAGGTCAAAATCTCACCATTTACAAATTTCGACACCAAAACACCTTTAACTCAGTTTTATACTTAAACTTAATCCATTTTAAGTTTATAAACCTCATTAAATCGCCAATTGGGTCATAATCATCACTAAACCCTAATTTTGACCCAAAGTCAAAACTAGTCAACCAAATAACCCTAAATGGGTTTCAATACTTCCATAATCACTAACTTAAGTGATTAAACCCAATTTCAAGTCCTAATCATGGTCAATTTGTTCACCAACCCAAAATCCACCAACAATAACAACAAACCAGATTACTAGCATCACTAAACTCACTCCAAGAGTTTAAATGGGTTTCCTATCAATTTAAGTTCAAACCCTAACTTGATTATCAAAATCAAACAATGAAATTCAGAGTTAGAACTTACCACAACCACCAAAATGTAGCTAGGAACGAGGTGAACAACTTTAAAACCCGAGACTTTGATCAATTCAAGCTCCTTCTTCTCCAAAACCCCAAATCTCTCTCTAAAAATCTCCCTCTCTCTCTAGAATGATTTGAGAGTGTTAATGGATGTGAAATGTGATCCAAAATTGAATCTAACCAGCTGATATGGCTTCACATCCGGCCTTAAGTGAAAAGACCAAAAAGCCCCTCATTAAACCCAAAATAGAAAAAACAGAATTCTGTCGCTGGGCTCGTGCGCGGCGCGCACCCATGTCTGCGCAGAATCTGAGCTCTGTTTAATTACACAATGCTTCCTGCACTTTATGTAGCATAATTTCACTTCCGTATAATAAATATTAGGGTCTTACAGCGGATGTCTTCTGTCTAAAAACTCCGCGAGTGCGGAGGATGCAGGCTCAGATGAGGTGCAGGCTTAAATTCGCAGGTTCAGTTTTTTTTTTCGGCTTTGTAACTCTTACAAAATTTAAAATATAAGTGATGTTTAAATTTATATTTTTAAGAACTGAAAAAATACTTCTATACTTTATATAAATTATATAAAATATATTTTCTTTTTATTTAAACACTTAAATAGATATATATACTTTTTTTTATATTTTTGTATATTTTTTTCAAACTTATATATAATTATATTTTTACAAATATAGATTAAAAATATAGTGTTTCGCCGAGTCTCCCGCAGCGGCGCCAAAAACTTGATGTGCGCGAGGTGTAGTACGAAATAGTATTATTTTTAATATGAAATACCGCGTAATATGATACAAGTTTTATTTATTTATATAGATGGGATATACCTAAACCTTGCTACAACACTTATAGGCAGTGTACCTAATCGTAGAGTAGTGTAGTTTTTAGTAAGTCCGGTTCGTTCCACAGGGAGCTAGCGATTACGTACTATATTTTTAACAACTATATTTGTATATATATATATATATATAAATATATAAGTAGTAATATTATTATAAAAGGGGGGTTTACCGTTTAATGTCCGGTTTGTCGATTTTATATTTTAAGCGTAAAGATAAATGACGATAATATAAATGACAGAATTTGAATTGCGATAAAGTAAATTGCAGTAATTAAAATGACAGTAAATAAAGGTACGATGAAAATATGAAATAAAAGTATTATGCTTATTTAAACTTCCGTAATCATGATGTTTGACGTTTTGATTTTAATTTATTTATCTGGGTTAATTGTCCTTTGTCCTGGCTTATTTGATACCTATCTGGGTTTTGCCCATAATAGTCCATCTGTCATAATTATAAAATGCTCGTCAAATTAACCTTATTCTCGAAGTTAAATATTCCAACAAATTAGGGATTCGAACTATAACAAGGTTTTAATACTTTGTTAATAATTACACCAGGTTATCGACTGCATGTAATCCAAGGTTTTAATACATTATTAACAATTACACCAATTACCCTTGTATGTAATCCACCCATGTTTTAATAAGATATGAATATTAATTTATTCACTTTGGCCATAATGAATAATCAACTACCCAATCCAATTGATTAATTAAATAATTGTAAATGATGTCGTATAAACGTTACTAAATAGGACATTCGTAATCATTTTAATAATTATTAGATTAACTAATTTAAAAGATAGGTTCGACAGGTTCCAATGAGTTGTCATTCGATTAGACAATACCCCCTACCTATTAATAGTCAATAGTCGAATGTTCACAAGTGTCGGTCTTTTGTCCAAACCTTAATTATGGTACAAAATCCAATAACCTCATCTTAATATTTAGTCTAACATCACGATTACTTCGGCTCAAATAAGAATAATAATAACTTAGTTATGATACATTAATTTAAAAAGGAAGAACATAGCTTACAGTGATTATTTATCGCGTAGCGTTACATGGACAGAGTTCCGACTTACAAAACCTTAAAACATTCTTACAATAACCTTATTATTATTAACTTAAAATTAAACTTAAAATTATAAATATAAATATATATATATTGATAGATTGAAAGAAAGAAAAAGGTGTAAGGAAATCGATCAGAATGTGTGGCCTTTTATAGGCCCACTTTGAACTGTACAGCTTCGCGAGTGTGGAGGTTTTGTGCTTCACAGCTCCGCGAGTGCGGAGTTTCGAATTCCAGCTCACCAAATGAATTAAACGTGGACTGCTTTGATTAAAATAATATATAATATATATATATAATTAATTATATATAACATTATATTCTTGTGCATAGTTTGAAATGTCCCGTTCTTATTGATTAAAAATGTTCCATATTAATTGATTTCGTTGCGAGGTTTTGACCTCTATATGAGACGTTTTTCAAAGACTGCATTCATTTTAAAACAAACCATAACCTTTATTTCATCAATAAAGGTTTAAAAAGCTTTACGTAGATTATCAAATAATGATAATCTAAAATATCCTGTTTACACACGACCATTACATAATGGTTTACAATACAAATATGTTACAACAAAAATAAGTTTCTTGAATGCAGTTTTTACACAATATCATACAAGCATGGACTCCAAATCTCGTCCTTATTTAAGTATGCGATAGCGGAAGCTCTTAATAATCACCTGAGAATAAACATGCTTAAAATGTCAATAAAAATGTTGGTGAGTTATAGGTTTAACCTATATATATCAAATCATAATAATAGACCACAAGATTTCATATTTCAATACACATCCCATACATAGAGATAAAAATCATTCATATGGTGAACACCTGGTAACCGACATTAACAAGATGCATATATAAGAATATCCCCATCATTCCGGGACACCCTTCGGATATGATATAAATTTCGAAGTACTAAAGCATCCGGTACTTTGGATGGGGTTTGTTAGGCCCAATAGATCTATCTTTAGGATTCGCGTCAATTAGGGTGTCTGTTCCCTAATTCTTAGATTACCAGACTTAATAAAAAGGGGCATATTCGATTTCGATAATTCAACCATAGAATGTAGTTTCACGTACTTGTGTCTATTTTGTAAATTATTTATAAAACCTGCATGTATTCTCATCCCAAAAATATTAGATTTTAAAAGTGGGACTATAACTCACTTTCACAGATTTTTACTTCGTCGAGAAGTAAGACTTGGCCACTGTTGATTCACGAACCTATAACAATATATACATGTATATTAAAGTATGTTCAAAATATATTTACAACACTTTTAATATATTTTGATGTTTTAAGTTTATTAAGTCAGCTGTCCTCGTTAGTAACCTACAACTAGTTGTCCACAGTTAGATGTACAGAAATAAATCGATAAATATTATCTTGAATCAATCCACGACCCAGTGTATACGTATCTCAGCATTGATCACAACTCAAACTATATATATTTTGGAATCAACCTCAACCCTGTATAGCTAACTCCAACATTCACATATAGAGTGTCTATGGTTGTTCCGAAATATATATAGATGTGTCGACATGATAGGTCAAAACATTGTATACGTGTCTATGGTATCTGAAGATTACATAATACACAATACAAGTTGATTAAGTTATGGTTGGAATAGATTTGTTACCAATTTTCACGTAGCTAAAATGAGAAAAATTATCCAATCTTGTTTTACCCATAACTTCTTCATTTTAAATCCGTTTTGAGTGAATCAAATTGCTATGGTTTCATATTGAACTCTATTTTATGAATCTAAATAGAAAAAGTATAGGTTTATAGTCCGAAAAATAAGTTACAAGTCGTTTTTGTAAAGGTAGTCATTTCAGTCGAAAGAACGACGTCTAGATGACCATTTTAGAAAACATACTTCCACTTTGAGTTTAACCATAATTTTTGGATATAGTTTCATGTTCATAATAACAATAATTTTCTCAGAATAACAACTTTTAAATCAAATTTTATCATAGTTTTTAATTAACTAACCCAAAACAGCCCGCGGTGTTACTACGACGGCGTAAATCCGGTTTTACGGTGTTTTTCGTGTTTCCAGGTTTTAAATCATTAAGTTAGCATATCATATAGATATAGAACATGTGTTTAGTTGATTTTAAAAGTCAAGTTAGAAGTATTAACTTTTGTTTGCGAACAAGTTTAGAATTAACTAAACTATGTTCTAGTGATTACAAGTTTATACCTTCGAATAAGATAGCTTTATATGTATGAATCGAATGATGTTATGAACATCATTACTACCTTAAGTTCCTTGGATACACCTACTGAAAAAGAGAAAAATGGATCTAGCTTCAACGGATCCTTGGATGGCTCGAAGTTCTTGAAGCAGAATCATGACACGAAAACAAGTTCAAGTAAGATCATCACTTGAAATAAGATTGTTATAGTTATAGAAATTGAACCAAAGTTTGAATATGATTATTACCTTGTATTAGAATGATAACCTACTGTAAGAAACAAAGATTTCTTGAGGTTGGATGATCACCTTACAAGATTGGAAGTGAGCTAGCAAACTTGAAAGTATTCTTGATTTTATGTAACTAGAACTTGTAGAATATATGAAGAACACTTAGAACTTGAAGATAGAACTTGAGAGAGATCAATTAGATGAAGAAAATTGAAGAATGAAAGTGTTTGTAGGTGTTTTTGGTCGTTGGTGTATGGATTAGATATAAAGGATATGTAATTTTGTTTTCATGTAAATAAGTCATGAATGATTACTCATATTTTTGTAATTTTATGAGATATTTCATGCTAGTTGCCAAATGATGGTTCCCACATGTGTTAGGTGACTCACATGGGCTGCTAAGAGCTGATCATTGGAGTGTATATACCAATAGTACATACATCTAAAAGCTGTGTATTGTACGAGTACGAATACGGGTGCATACGAGTAGAATTGTTGATGAAACTGAACGAGGATGTAATTGTAAGCATTTTTGTTAAGTAGAAGTATTTTGATAAGTGTCTTGAAGTCTTTCAAAATTGTATGAATACATATTAAAACACTACATGTATATACATTTTAACTGAGTCGTTAAGTCATCGTTAGTCGTTACATGTAAGTGTTGTTTTGAAACCTCTAGGTTGACGATCTTGTTAAATGTTGTTAACCCAATGTTTATAATATCAAATGAGATTTTAAATTATTATATTATCATGATATTATCATGTATGAATATCTCTTAATATGATATATATACATTAAATGTCTTTACAACGATAATCGTTACATATATGTCTCGTTTAAAAATCATTAAGTTAGTAGTCTTGTTTTTACATATGTAGTTCATTGTTAATATACTTAATGATATGTTTACTTATCATAGTATCATGTTAACTATATATATATATATATATATATATATCCATATATATGTCATCATATAGTTTTTACAAGTTTTAACGTTCGTGAATCACCGGTCAACTTGGGTGGTCAATTGTCTATATGAAACATATTTCAATTAATCAAGTCTTAACAAGTTTGATTGCTTAACATGTTGGAAACATTTAATCATGTAAATATCAATCTCAATTAATATATATAAACATGGAAAATTTCGGGTCACTACATAGTTGACTTGTAATTTTAGCTCCGTTGGGTCGCACGTTGATAGTTGGTTCATGTCTCGGTTCCGAAGTTTCGAATGCCTTTTCGTATAATTTAATATCTTGTACTTTGCGTTTTGCGGCTTGTACTCTTGTAATTTCTAGACGTTTCTCATTAACAATTTGAACCACTTGGATTGTACTTTGTACTTTTTAGCTTTTTGGTCGTTTGCGTCTTCAAATCGTCATTTTCTTCTTTTGTCTTCGCACTTATTTATTTAAACGATTATTACATAAAAATAGAACAATAGTAACTAAAAGCTTTACATATTGGAAGGATATTGATACTAAATATATGTTCCTTTTTAGCATTATCAGTTTCCGTCGTTTACTAAATAACTTCAAAATCAAATATATATGCATTCAAGTTCTTTTCATATATATATATATATATATATATATATATATATATATATATATATATATATATATATATATATATATATATATATATATATATATATATATATATATATATATATATATATATATATATATATATATATATATATATATATATATATATATTAAATTCTAATTATATATTTTTAAACCAATAAATTTATTATATTATCTTTACAATTAATATTCATATTTATACATATGTATCTATAAAATAATAATTTCATTACTTAGTATATTATTTTACATGATTATTTGTAATAACAAATTCATATAATGGATGAATAACATTTCAATTTATTATATAAATCTATTTATTTATATATATATCCATATTGGTTTACCAATAGTTGTTCGTGAATCGTCGAACATAGTCGAAAGGTAATTGCATATATGAAAACAGTTCAAAACTTTTGAGATTAATTTAAATAGACTTTGCTTATCATGTCGAAACCATATAAAGATTAAGTTTAAATTTAGTCGAAAATTTCCGGGTCATCATAGTACCTACCCGTTAAAGAAATGTCGTCCCGAAATTTGAGTGAGGTGGTCATGGCTAACAATAAAAATGTTTTCACGAAGAATATGAGCTGATAAATAGAGTTTTATCATTATTTAGTAATATAAATAAAATAATTCGATTACTCGGAGAGTGAAGCTATCACAAAATAATAAAATGAGAGATAAAGATTTGTCTTAATTTTTGACGTAGTCAAGGTTGAATTCCTGAATTCAAGGGATTTAAAAAAAATCTTCGAAATCTAAAAGATTTGATTCTTCGGCGAGTAAGGAAATTAAGATCTCTATAATTAAATACGATGATCTGCCTCAATTACTCTGTCTGATATTTCCACTATAAATTAAACTCTTCCGTTCCATTATTCTCATCATTTCTATACTTTCTTTCATAATTCATACATCCAAAAGATCGTGAAAATGCTTAATCCCGTTCTAATCCCTGATATTTTCCTAATTATCATTTCTGTCATCCTTCTTTACAATCCTCCACCAGAAAAATCTGTTTACTTCTACTATTACCTTGGGGTGATACTATTCTTAATTCTACCATGTCTTTATATTGCTATTCGTATTAATATCCACGGTTTGTAATTTATGTGTTGTTATCGGGCTTTATATTCTTATATTTTGGAGTCCATGCTTTCGTATTCTATAATCATTGTCATTCACAGTCAATGCTCTCTCTTATTTTCTGTGATTTATACCCCCTTTCTATTTTGAAGCTTCTTGTTTTTGTTTTTTTTCGCAAGTAATGGTCCAGAATTCGTAGGTGTGGAGTTTCGAATTATCATAATATACAAGGTAGAAAGGAAAGGTAGTAGCACGATTTGATTTGTCAAATTACCAGAAGTTACGGAAAGATAGAGATATCAAGAAAATATGTTTCTCGACATGTTTAGAGGTTAAATAGAATGAAAGAGTTATGTAACATGGCACATGATGATGTTATAATCTGTGAATCATCATGTTTCATTAGAAACTCAGCATGACTTACTTAATATAATCACGTTGATCAAGTGTCATTATATTATACTAACTCATGCATCAGTTTCCAACACTACTTCAAAACATTCTTAATTTAAATTCGAATTTTTCAGAATTTAGAAACTAAAACAGTTTCCTTTCTGATGTAACACTGATATCCCGAAGAGATAATTGATTTCAGATAAGAATAGTTATGACATTATCTTCAGAAATATCGAGGATATTTATAATGAAAGATACGATGATATCTTAGAATTTCTAATATTGATGGATGATGATGAAGATTTGTCCGTAAGGGTTTAGAGTTAGGAGCAAGGTATTCGTTAATGACTTCAGAAGACACTGAATCATTTGGATTCTTTGGAGGCAAGTTTAGTCTTTGTGTTTTGTCCATAACCTCCATTATGGTTTGCTCAATCCGTTTTCCAGTTCCAACTTTTCTGAGTTTTTTTTTCAACATATTATTCTTTACCATCAACTTCTGATGGTTAAAGTCGTTTACAGTTTTTGTTGCTTCATCAGAAATTTTCAAAATTTAGAGTATTGATTCGTAGACTGGGTGCTTTTCAGAATTTTAGAATGGAAGATCATAATTCTAAGAGATAAAGGTTATATGTATACATATAACTATTGATGTAGACATGCTGCGAGATTTCAAAATACTGTTTGCTTAATCTCAGTAATTGGTATGTCAATTCTCATTATAAGATGTGGATAAGTATATGATAGGGTTTTGATGAACAGATATAATGGTTTTTCAGAGAGACTTAGGCCAATGAGTAATGAAATTTCTGGTAAGTTTACTGCTAACGTGGTGGGATATAAACGGTTCTCCGGTAACAATGATGAAAGGCGAACTTATATATTAAGGTTATAATAAGGCTAATCCGAATGAAAAGTCGAAGTTGACTTGTTGGAGCTGTCACAAAATTGGCTAATTTGAAAAAGGATTGCATTTTTATTTTCGGAAATAATAATGCCAAAGGAGCTAGCACGGATACGTGTTAAACGTTTACTCAGGTTCCGAGTGTTTTTCAGGTGCATAACTATATGCATAAATCTTTCCATCCGTAGATGAAGTGCGGTTGATTCATCCTCTCGATTTAGGTGTTTTCAAGAATTATGAAAGGTTTGAACGTAGATTGTAATTGCCAAGATACAAATGAGGTTTAAGATGAAATCAAGTGGCAAACTTGAAGAAATTTTTAGTTTCATATGTTATAAGCAATATTTTAATTTATTTTAATTGTTCGATGTTATTAGTCCACAGTTAGTAGTCCACAATTACTAGTTCGACAATTCATATATATAGTTTAATATATAATATTTGAATTAATTAATACGTGTCGTGACCCATTATATACATGTCTCAGACTCGATCACAACTCAAAGTATATATATTATTGTAGAATCAATCTCAACCCTGTATAGCTAACTCAAACATTACTGCATATAGAGTGTCTATGGTTATTCCAAATAATATATATAGATGCGTCGATATGATATTTCAAAACCTTGTATACGTGTCCCGATATTTAAAGTGCATAAAATAAATAACAGAAATTAAATGACGATAAATAAAATTCACAGAATTAAAATTGCGATAATTAAAATGTAATATGGAATTAACAGTTAGCTAGGAAAAGTTAGCTAGGATTTTGTTAGCGTGGATTCTTAATAAAAAATTTCTCATAGTTAATTTGTTTGTTTCTAACAAATTTTATTTTGTCCAATGTTTTCTTCATTATGCCACTTGTTGGATTCTGATAAGTTAAAATCCAAATATGAAATAGAATGAAAATGGTTATTCTGTGATGAACGGATTCGTATATCTGTGAATGTAAGTAGGATAGTAAATGACTGTTGAATCAGATTTGAAGAATGTACAGTGTATCTTATTAAAGTGAAATCTAAATATTCCTCGAGTATTACTGATGTGTGCAGGGTAGTGTACGAAATAGTTATATTTTTATTACAAAATACTATTAAATACGATACAATTTTACACAAGTTATTTATTTATTTATAGAGTGGATATACCTAAACCTTTTTACGACACTTATAGGCAGTGTACCTAATCGTACAGTAGTGTAGTTTTTAGTAAGTCCGGTTCGTTCCACAGGGATACAATAAACAAGTTTAACGCTATAATTATTTTAACCTATAATTGTAAAAATATAAATATATTTATATATATAAGTAGTATTATTATTATAAAAGGGGGTTTTTACCGTTTAATGATCGGTTTGTCGATTTTATGTTTTAAGTCGCAGTTAAAACCTAATGTAAAATATTAAAAATACAAATGACTTAATTTAAAGCGTAAATTAAATGATGATAATAAAAGTGCAATAATTTAAAGTGTAATAAATAAAATGACGATAAATAAAATTTTGAAAATTAAAAAGTACGATAATTAAAAGTGCAATAAATAAAATGACAGTAAATAAAAGTGCGATGAAATATGAAATAAAGGAATTATGCTTATTTAAACTTCTGTAATCATGATGTTCGACATATTGATTTTAGTTTATTACCATGGGTTAATTGTCGTTTTTCCTGGATTATTTGATATGTCCATCTGGTTTTTGTCCATAACAGTCCATCAGTCATAAATATAAAGTGCGAGTGTCCTCGTCAAATATTCCAACTAATTGGGGACTTAAACTGTAATAAGGTTTTAATACTTTATTATCAATTACACCAAGTGTCCTTGCATGTAATCCACTCCTGTTTTAATGAGTCCATTGACTATTAATCCATTCCTGTGTTCGGTTAAATGTGTCCGGTTAAATGAACGATTTTTAGTACTTTGCCCATCGTGTTAGATCGAGTGTATATGGTTATTTATAATTACGTCCAATTGTAAATCTTTATATTAAATTAACGAACTATCATTCAATTAAACAAATATAAAGCCCATTAATAGCCCATAGTCTAATTTCCACAAGTGTCGTTCTTCTGTCCAAACCCCAATTATGGTCCAAAGCCCAATTACCCTGTCTTTAATATTTAGCCCAACATCATGATTACTTCGATTTAAATAAGCATAATAATAACTTAGCAATGAGACATTAATTTAAAACAATTGAACACAACTTACAATGATTAATAATAGCGTAGCGTTAGACGGACAGAATTTCAACTTACACACTTACAACATTCGCTAACATAACCTTATTATTATTAACCTTAAATTAAAATTAAAATTAAAATTAAAATTTTTATATATATATATATATATATATATATATATATATATATATATATATATATATATATATATATATATATATATATATATATATATATATATATCTATATCTGTGAGAGAGATTGATAAAGGATGGATATTTTTCGTGCAGAATTCGTCGCCTTTTATAGATGTGGCCAGCATTTCAGGGCCATGAAATCGCATGGGCTTCCTTTGCATTTTCCATGCGATCGCATGGAGTCTAGGGACAGCTCACATAACTTTTGTTTTTTTTGTTTGTCGATGATTTTAATATATAATATAATATATATAATTTTAAGAATTAATTATATATTATATTATATTCATGTGCATAGTTGACTTGTAATTTTTAGTCCGTTGTGTCGCGTGTTGAGAGTTGGCTCTGGTCCCGGTTCCGGATTTTCGAATGTCCTTGCGTACATTTTAATATCTTGTACTTTGCGTTTTGCGGCTCGTACACTTGTAATTTTTAGACGTTTCTCATCAATAATTTGAACCACTTTGATTGTACTTTGTACTTTTTAGCTTTTTGGTCGTTTGTGTCTTCAAATCGTTGAATCTATCTTTTGTCTTCACCTTTTGTTATTTAAACGAATATCACTTGTAAATAGAATAATTGCAACTAAAAGCTTGTCTTTCTTGAGGGATAATGCTATGAAATATATGTTCGTTTTTAGCATTATCAATTACCTACCCGTTAAAATATTTTCACCATTAACACTTTGTACAAAAGAATTTTTAATTACAATCTTTATGAAAACATATGTACATATATATTTTCTTCAGATGTAATCATGGATTTATGAGTAATATGATATTAATCTCATCTGATTTTCGGTTGGAACTAGAATGAATAATCTCCAAAACTTTAGAGATTACATAATCACCATGTCGAACGAGGATAAATGACGTAGAACGTCATGTAGAACGATGATTATGCTTGAGGTATAGATTGTGATGTTGAGGCATGTGATGTTGAAATTTGGGTTGTTGGTGGTACTGGTGTTGCCGGTGCTGTTGTTAAAGCTGATAGGTTTTGCACGTTTTCCAAATTGATTACTCAAGCGATAAGTTCGTTGACTTCTTCTATTATTCCGGGATGATTGTCGGTCGGAACGAGCGGATGAATAAGGTTTAGAATCTGATTTATGATATAGTCGTGGCGAGATACTGTGGGAATGAGAGAGAAAATGGTGTTTCGAACAGGTTCGCCGGTAAGTGCTTCAGGTTTTTCGCCAAGAGGTGAATTTGGTTGATGGAATGATCGCCTTCTTCTCATTTGCATTAATTAAGTTGACTACGAACTCATTCCCAATTCATCCAGAACTGAGGATGGCTAATTAGTTGATCCATTCTGGTTATACTGCGACCGGAGCTCGTGTGGAAATCCATATCGGAATAGCTATCGGAATTCGAGGAAATCAAACTGGTTGATCGATCTATCTCGTATGATTAGAGAATTTATTTTCGATAAGAAATAGATTATATGATGTAGATTAGTACACTGCAATACATAATTTACATATGCATATCTAATACTAAAATCCCATAAGTTACGGAGGAATCTACGGAAGCTGTCAGGCAAAGGTAATACTAACAGATACACTAAAATATGAATTTATCTATACACTGTCTATGCAATAGAGGCAGTAAGACGTGTCTAGACTTTAAGGATGATAATCAAATAATTTTTGACACTAAATGATAAGCAAAACTTTTGAGATACAGACACGGTCGAAGTCCAGACCCACTAATGCATCTAAACAACTATCAGTTAGACACACTAATGCAAGACCTGGTTCACTAAGACCACCTCTCTGATACCAACTGAAAGGACCCGTTCATACTGATTATAAACGATTCATAATAGTTGATTTCATTGCAAGGTACTTGACCTCTATATGATACATTATACAAACATTGCATTCGTTTTTAAAAGACAAACTTTCATTACATAGAAAGTTGACGGCATGCAAACCATTTCATAATATATTCAACTATAATTGACTTAATAATAATCTTGATGAACTCAACGACTCGAATGCAACGTCTTTTGAAATATGTCATGAATGACTCCAAGTAATATCTCTAAAATGAGCAAATCAGCGGAAGATTTCTTTCATACCTGAGAATAAACATGCTTTAAAGTGTCAACCAAAAGGTTGATGAGTTATTAGTTTATCATAATCATTCATTTTCATCATTTTAATAGACCACAAGATTTTCATTTCCATTTCTCATAAATATACGTCCCCATGCATAGAGACAAAAATAATCATTCATATGGATTGAACACCTGGTAACCGACATTAACAAGATGCATATAAGATTATCCCCTATCATTTCGGGACATCCATCGGACATGATAAAACGAATTCGAAGTACTAAAGCATCCGGTACTTTGGATGGGGTTTGTTAGGCCCAATAGATCTATCTTTAGGATTCGCGTCAATTAGTAGATCGGTTTACTAATTCTTAGGCTACCAAGCAAATGGGGCATATTCGGCTTCGATCATTCAACCATATAATGTAGTTTCGATTACTTGTGTCTATTTCGTAAAACATTTATAAAAGCACATGTATTCTCAGTCCCAAAAATATATATTGTAAAAGCATTTAAAAAGGGAGTAATGAAACTCACTATACGATATTTTGTAGTAAAAATATGCATGCGGCGGAACTGAACAATGCAAGATTGGCCTCGGATTCACGAACCTATATCATTCGTATATATTTATTAAACCATGTATTTGTAACTGAATAAATATATATACATATATATATAAATTTATTAATTATATCATATTTATATTGTTAATATTTATATGTTTTATATATTCATTTTGTATATAAAAATATTAATTTTGTTATGTCATATATATTAAGTACCTTTATATATATATATATATATATATATATATCAATTGTTTGTTAAAAATAGTAATTATAACAATACTAAAATTATATTAAATATGGAAGAAAAAAAATAATTATAATACTTAATTTTTATTAATAAAGGTAATAATGTTAATAATTCTATTAGTGATAATAATAACGATGTTAATACTAATAATATTGATTTTACCGTTAATATTGTTATGATAATAATTTTTGTAATTACATACTAATATTACTCATGATAATATAAATAATACTACCTATGTTAATATTAACAATTCTAGTATTTATAAAAAGATACTAATACTAATATTTACGAAAATAATAATAATTTGTATTATTTTCATAATGATAATAATAATAATAACCCTTCTCATCATAATGATAAGAATATTAAAGTTTTTTTTTTTAAATTTAATAATAATATCATAAGTAGTACTCATAATAATAATAATAATAATAATAATAATAATAATATAATAATAATAATAATAATAATAGATATGATACTTATATTTATGATAATAATAATAAATACAATTATGATACTTATAATAATAAATATAATACTAATAATAATAATAACAATAATAATCATAATAATAGCAATCATAAACATAATAATAAACATAATACTAACTAATAATAATAATGATAGAAATAAAATAAAAGTGTATACCCTCTCCAAGCTTTTTCTAAAAAGAAATGTCCCAGGCGAGACTCGAACCCGTGACCTCTCGAAACCCCAACAACACTGTCAACCATTTCACCACTTCTGTTTTTCCGTTTATATATGAACACGAAATTTATTTAACCCTTCTCATCTTTTCCAAAGAAAGTTCCGGCCCAACAGGCAATTAGTCTCGGCCCAACAGATCATACTTCATACGACCCAATAAATTAGTAGCCTATTTCACAAATAAATAACTAAATAAAAGCCCAAATTAGATTGGGTTTCAGCTTGCAGTTGTTCGTAGCAGAAAAAAAAAGAAAACCTGAATCGGGACTGGTCATCATCCCATGATATCATCTCATCATCATTATGTGATCATCATCATATCTCGTCACCATCATTCTTCATCCTTGTAATCACCACCATCAATATTCTAACAATAATATACTTCTTCATCATCATAAAATCATAATTTTATCAATTTATCATCACCAACATCTTTTACGTTTCTCAATCATCATCTCCGTTCTTCCATCGTCAAATCACCATTACATAACCGTTATGATCCTCATTTTATAGAACCAGAAACAGGAACACAGAATAGTGTCATCAACACTAACCATCACTATTCATCATCATCAACATCGGACCTCATCATCATCATCTCGTTCTTCTTTTATTCGTAAACTGGGACGGGTACAAGGTATATGCAGAAGCAGCGTGATAATAGCAACAAAGGAATCATTGAAACCGAATAAGAGAAAAAAATATATACGCTGTAATGGTTCATTTCTCATTTGGATTATGATCGAATTGTTTTAAAGAAAATGGCAGTCACTGTTCTTGAACATCAATGGTGGCTGTTTTGATGTTGATTATAGTTGTGAAACAGAAATATCTCGCAGCAATAATTAAGAAAGAGATAAAGAAAATATAGAGAGAGAAGAAGGAGGTGGGTGATGGGTGCGGTTGAGCTGTGGTGGAGGAAGTTCACAGTGGTTATGGTGTTGTTGGTTGTGGTTTAGGGTGATCGTATTGGGTGGTGCTCACGGTGGCAGCCATGATAAAAGAGAAAAGGAAAAGGATGAGAGGGAGAGGGTGAGAGTTTCGGTTGTCATGGTGGTACTTCACGATGGATTGTGGATGGTGGCTGGAGTCATAAATGTCAAGGATAGTGGAGGTTGGTGTATGCCGAAGTGGTGCTCCGGTGGTGACTATGGTGGTGGGCGAGTCTGGTAGCCGGTGGTTTCTCTTCTCCCTCCATTTGATACTCATACACACATATACAGATATATGTTATGTATTATATATAATATTTATTATTAATAATAATTATATTAATTAATAAGTGAATGATTAGAAACAGTAATCTGTGTACATGTGAGTTTTCTTCTGCCGACACTTCTTCACGAACGGGGTATCGTGCACTATTTGAAATTAGTGGCGGATAAAAGTCTTCGGAAAAATCCCAAAATTTTAAATTAAGTATCTTTATTTATTTAGGTCATTATGGTATAAAATTTGATTATTAACAATTAAATAAAAATTACATTAATTATTCACTCCCAACCCTAAGTAAAATATAAAAAGTTTTAATATTCAACAATAAGTTCTTAAATATATTTTTAATAAGCCTATAGTTTATAAAGACTCATTTTCGGATCACCGTTTATTTTAAAATCACATAAACTCCTTTTTAACTCGTTTATTTTTAATCGAATGACAATTGAGCGTTCCTGTCGTTTACTAAATAACTTCGAAATCAAATATATATGCATTCAATTTCTTTTCATATATATATATATATATATATATATATATATATATATATATATATATATATATATATATATATATATATATAATGCTAATTATATATTTTTAAACCAATAAATTTATTATATTATGTTTACAATTAATATTCATATTTATATATATGTATCTATAAAATAATAATTTCATTACTTAGTATATTATTTTACATGATTATTTGTAACAACAAATTCATATAATGGATGAATAACATTTCAATTTATTATATAAATCTATTTATTTATACATATATATCCATATTGGTTTACCAATAGTTGTTCGTGAATCGTCGAACATAGTCGAAGGGTAATTGCATATATGAAAATAGTTCAAAACTTTTGAGATTAGATTAAATAGACTTTGCTTATCATGTCGAAACCATATAAAGATTAAGTTTAAATTTGGTCGAAAATTTTCAGGTCGTCACAATTGCGACTAAATCTCGGCTACTTTGGCCACTAGCTCCAAATTAAAACCTTTTGTGGAGATTTCTTGCATTTTAATCATCATCTAACATGAGTAAAGTAAGATTCATGCTTCATTATCACTTTCTTCAATTAATTGCATGATTCTTGCTATGTTCTTGTTTCTTCTCATTTCTAGATCTATGAGAAATTGATGATGTTTATGCTAAATTGGTGATAAATCTTTGTTATTATCATGATTCCTAGCATGATTTGCATGCTTGAATTTGAAAATTTTCACTTTGAATTTTTAGGGTTCTTCCCAATTTGGGGGTTTTCAAAGTTGATGTTTAATTGAGAATGTAATGATGCAATTGGTCATTTTATGCTTCTATGTTATGTCTAGATAAAAAAAAAACCGACTTTCATACTTGTATGCGATTAACTTGAATTTAGGATTCTTGATTCTTTGAATTTTGACTAAGTTTGACTGATTGGGGTGTGATTGCAATTGAACCTTACTTGTTAATTATTATGCTTGTTGATTTGGCTAATTGCTATAATAAAATGCATGCTCCTAGTCTTAAGCTTGATTTGACTTTTGACTTTGACTAGAGTTAACTTTTTGCAATTAGACCATGTTACTTATGATTGAATGTTGTGAAGCCTTATCTCGAATTTAAAGGTGGGGGGCACATTCCCCCACCGTTGTTTGTATGCGATATATTTGATGCTTGCTAATGTCATGAAAACATTTTTGGCGCATATTGTTTGTTGAGTCTATTGCAAGGAACTACTTCTAAAGAAGAGATAAGTTTTACATCCACCGATGTTCATGAGTGGTTGCAAGTGATTTTAATGGATGAAACAACTCAAGATCAAGTGATTAGTAAGATTCACACACCAGTGTGCCCAGCAAGGTACATCTATTGGACTGAGATCAATTTGCGGGGTTAGGTCATCAAATTAAGGAAACATTCACGGTTGAGCAGGATAATAAAGTTATGCGCCCATGGGAGATGCTCTTTTACATGAAATAGACTGTTTATCCATTGCTAACCTGTGAGTTCTTAGCAACTCTTAGGGTTTATTTCAAAGTCGCCTCTCCATGGATCCGCAACTACCTCAGGTTCAGGCTAGGGGGTGCAGAATGGTAAATGATCATGGCCCAATTCATAGCATGCCTAGGTCTCTACACAGATTCTGATCCAGATTCAACCTTTACATACTTGGAAAAAATGTGAAACCTACAATCCAAAAGAGTTTGATCCCAAGCAAGCATGGAGTGAAATTAGTCATATCAAACCAACCCCCGATAATCTAGTCCCAAGTGCACTAAAAAGCCCCATACTTAGGTGCATCCAAAGGTTCATCACTCACTCGGTCTTCCACCGAACGGTGGATGTTGATAAGATGACGATGTTTGATATTTGGTTGATTCATGATATCCACAAGAAGAAGCACATTCGCATTCCCAACCTTATCACAAGTTATCTATTCGACGCAAGTGGTGAGAAGTCAGGATTCCCAAGTGTTGGTGGTCGTTACGTGACCTGCATCGCATAGTTCTTAAAGGTGAATTTCAATGAATAGGAGGATGTACCTATGGAGCGGTTGGGCTATCGTGAGTGTGTTGGGATTTAACAATTTCAAAATGTTTAAATCATTTTAAGAATCAAAAGAAGCGGAAGCATGTAAATTACCATTTCGATACATGTTAATCTTTAACCATTTAAAGTTAAATCACAAATAGGATCAAGTTGTGAAACATACTTACAAACTACAAGTAAGAAAGGAGTTTATACCTTCTCCAAGCTAGGTAGTAAATGATGAGGAAGATGATGATGAATGGAGCTCCAAAAGAATGAAACCTCAAGTAGTTATACCCCAAACTTGTGCATCAACAGCCTAGCTTTTAGTTAGGATTTAATGCACTTGAAATGAACTTGAAAGATCAAATTAAGAACTCCTCTTGGCCCTCCAAAGCTCACGGTTTTGCAGCAGAAAAAGAGAGAGTTTTTCCTTTTTTTTTTTGATATGTTTGAATGCATGTGTGAGTGTAGAACACTATATCTTAGTGTTGGTTAAGCATGGGTAGTAACTAATAAAAAATTGCATGCTTATTGCAACTCCCATGCCACTCACATTATCATGTTATAATATAGTTTTTATAAAACTGATTTTATAAAATCAGTTTTTATAAAACTTGATTTTATAAAACACATTTTATAAACTTGTATATTATTTGTTATGTATATTTTATAAAACCAATTTTATAAAATGTAACGTAACTTAATTAATTATTTAATCTAAAATAATTAAATCCTTGTTATATAAATTATTCCATAACTTATATACACATATCAAGTAATATTATTTAAGAAACCTTTTCCTTAAAATTCAAGTGTCGCGTATTTAATCAACGATCCATTCGCTAGGATCAAATACGAATAAGGTGTCGATAAGCTTTTTATTGGGTATGACCCGACTTGGATCATAACATGTTAGCCACATTAATTTAATATGTCTCTCGGGCATACGAAATACCTTCAATCTCCCACTTGCACGAGAAACATAGGAAATTAATGCAAGTGATGGATACCACCTAACGACCGTCCATCACCCCCAATATGTTATGACTTTGTGCCATTCAATAACATCATCCCTTTCGAGCTCCCAACTTGAATATGAATAGGTGAATCTTTTCATTATATCCTTTCATCCTAGATGTCATGTTAAATCCAAGAGACATAGAGTGATTACTCTCTTCTAGATTTAACTTTATCAGGCCTTAGACATCTGACTCTCAACGAATAAGAGGGACAAATTCCATCTTGACTACATACGTCCTAGATATACACTATGCATTATTCCTGAGCTCTTCCTTATGAACTACCATATTTCAGAATAGCGAAGGAAAGAATCAAGGCACAATACTTAGTGAATATCCGAACCCAATATGTATCTCAGGTCAGAGGATACGATGATATTCGCCTTTACTCAAGATTACATGTGATCAACCACAAAGGCTCCATACAGTAAGTCTTGAGAGCGGGTCTTCCAATATTTGTATCCCATAAATATATTTGAACCTTGGTAGCAACCTTGCCCCACATTCAGCCTATGAATGTATACTAATCCAAGTTCATAATAGTCTAAACCTCACACTTGTTCCCAAAAATGTGATCGACTACGGAATTTAGAATAATAGCTTATTCATGGATAAAATATGCAAAATAGGAACTTGACTCAAAATAAATTAAACCATAATTATATTGATGAGTTTGAACAATTTCATTCCATTACAATACTTAAAACAGATCATGACCAATCACTAGAATATCGAAGCCCTAATGCACAAACATTTCCTTCATGTTTTGCTCCATGTAAGAGCTTCATGAGTGGATCCGCTATATTAAGATCTGTGTGAACTTTGTGAATACATATCTTTCCCTTTTCAACTTCATCCCTTATGTAGGTGAATCTCCGCTCAATGTGACGGGTTTTTTGGTGAGCACGAGGTTCCTTGATTTGAGCAATCGCACCCTTGTTGTCACAAAAGATCTCAAGAGGGTCCTGAATGGATGGGACTACTCCTAAGTCGTCGATGAATTTCTTCATCCATGCAGCTTCCTGAGCTACCAATGAGGCGGCAATGTACTCTGACTCTGTAGTGGATAAAGCAACAACATCCTATTTTGAACTCTTCCAAGAGACCGGACCTCCATTTAATGTGAAGACATAACCGAATTGTGATCGAGAATCATCTCGATCATTTTGGAAACTCGTGTCCACGTAACCTTTTACTGCGAGTTCTCCCTCACCAGACCCGTATATAAGAAACATATCCTTAGTCCTCCTAAGGTATTTCAATATACTTTTAACCGCAATCCAATGACTATTTTCTGGGTTATTCTGGTATCTACTTGTCAAGCTGAAAGCGCATGACACATCCGGTCTAGTACATATCATTGCATACATGATTGACTGATGTTATGCGAGGTGTATATGAAATAAATTATATTTTACAACGACATACTATTAAATACGATACAATTTTACACAAGATATTTATTTATTTATAGAATGGATATACTTAAACCTTGCTACAACACTTATATGCAGTGTACCTAATCGTACAGTAGGGTAGTTTTTAGTAAGTCCGGTTCGTTCCACAGGGAAATCTTTTAAACAAAGCTTAACGCTATATTAGTTTTATTTTATAAAAATACAAATATATATATAAGTAATATTATTATTATAAAAGGGGTTTTTTTTACCGTTTAATGACCGGTTTGTCAATTTTAAAACTTTAGTCGCAGTTAAAACCTAATGTAAAATATTAAAAATAAATATAACTTAATTTAAAGCGTAAAGTAAATAACGATAATGAAATTGCGATAAATAAAAGTGCGATAAAATAAACTTGCGATAATTAAAAAGTACGATAATTAAAAGTGAAATTAAATACAATAACAATAAATAAAAGTACGATAATTAAAAGTGCAATTAAATATAAAATAATGGAAATTAAATATGAAATAAAGGAATTATGCTTATTTAAACTTCCGTAATCATGATGTTTGACGTGTTGATTTTAGTTTTATGCCCATGGGTTAATTGTCCTTTGTCCTGGATTATTCAATATGTTCGTCTGGTTTTTGTCCATAACAGTCCATCAGTCATAAATATAAAGTGCGAGTATCCACGTCAAATTATCCTTATACCCGAAGTCAAATATTCCAACTAATTGGGGACTTAAACTGTAACAAAGTCTTAATACTTTGTTTAATAATTACACCAGGATATCGACTGAGTGTAACCCAGGGTTTTAATACTTTGTTATCAATTATGCCAAGTGTCCTTGTACATAATTTCACCCCTGTTTTAATAATTCTAGTGACTATTAATCCATTCCCGTGTCCGGTTAAATGAACGATTATTCGTACATATAAATACCCCGCCCACCGTGTCCGATTGAGTGTATATGGTTATTTATAGGTATGTCCAATTGTAAATCTTTATATTAAAATTAACAAACTATCATTTAGTTAAACAAATATAAAGCCCATCAATAGCCCATAGTCTAATTTCCACAAGTGTTGTTCTTTTGTCCAAACCCCAATTATGGTACAAAGCCCAATTACCCAATTTTAGTAATTAGCCCAACATCATGATTACTTCGTTTTAAATAAGCATAATAATAACTTAGCTACGAGACATTAATGTAAAAAGGTTGAACATAACTTATAATGATTAAAAATAGCGTAGCGTTACACGGACAGAATTTCGACTTACACCCTTACAACATTCGCTAACATACCTTTATTATTAGAAATTATAATTAAAATTAAAATAAAAAAAAAATTATATATATATATATATATATATATATATATATATATATATACGTAGAGATTTGGATGGATATATATGATTTTACACTGAACCAAACTGCTACTTTTATAGGCCTGTGAGCTGAAAAAGGGCCTCATGCGATCGCATGAGCTTTGCCCTTCAAGGCCATGCGATCGCATGGCCAGCTGGGGAGGCTCAAAAGTCTTTAAAAACGTGGGCTGCTTATTTATTTATTATATAATATAATATATATAATTAAATTTAATTATATATATATTATATTATATTCTTGTACTCCATTGACTTGTAATTTTTAGTCCGTTGCGTCGAGCGTTGAGAGTTGACTCTGGTCCCGGTTCCGGATTTTCGAACATCCTTGCGTACAATTTAATATCTTGTACTTTGCATTTTGAATCTTGTACTCTTGTAATTCTGAGACATTTCTTATCAATAATTGGAACCTCTTTGATTGTACTTTTGAGCTTTTTGGTCGTTTGCGTCTTCAATTCGTCGAATCTGTCTTTTGTCTTCACCTTTTATTATTTAAACGAATATCACTTGTAAATAGAACAATTGCAACTAAAAGCTTGTCTTTCTTGAGGGATAATGCTATGAAATATATGTTCGTTTTTAGCATTATCAAATATTCCCACACTTGAGTGTTGCTTGTCCTCAAGCAATATAGTCTTGAAATACTAGAATCACCTATTTATTCTTCACACTTTGTACATCAGTGATTTCTATATGGCGGTATAAACAATGGTAGTAACGATGTGGTTTACAGTCCCACATGACTATGAAAATTTAGATCCTTTAATGAAATTGGATCTTTATGAAAACATTTGATCTTTTGAAAATTCAATCTAGTTTTTATCCTAGATAAGTTTTCCGGAATAACCCTTCACCGGTGTTTGCAAATTCTTTTTGTGGGTTTGGTGGGTTTCAGATTTGAAAACTTTAGCTCAAAACTTGCGGTTGTGTCACCCACTTGCTAACCTTGTATTGGGAAAGCAACACGTCCAGTATACTTGCTCCGTATATTACCTTTCGGTAAACTACCATTCCGTTGTAAAGGAAAGCGTTGAACAAGAAACTGTTAAGGCAATGTCCCCTGACATGCTTTTAATTATGGTGTATAATGTATCGAATGCAATTACTATCCTTTGTAGGAGCAATAGTAAAGCTCACCCTTATAATTTTCCGGTCTGACACAAGGTCCTGTCTTTGACCATGCTATGCAACCACCGTTCTTACGGTTGACACCCGATTTGGTTCAGGTGACCTAATGAATTCCAGGTGAATTCCTAGGATTTTACGTTCAAAGGTAATGAACGCATTGAAAATGGGTTTTCAGAAAACAAATCGGTTTGTAATTTTGATCAAAGTATTTTCTCGTTCAAGCTCGAGTTTAGATATCATTGAATTCCATGAGTTTGAATTCTCAATCTTTAAGGTCAATCTCTAGGATTGAGTAATACCAGTCTTAAAAGATGATTTTTGATCTTTAAGGAGATTATCCTTTTCTGGGGATCTGATTCATTAGTGTTATCCAGCTAATTTGCACGTCGTCCTCCCCATTTTACAAGACAGATCCTCTCATGGTTAGGATAAGTCTGACCACTTGGCGACCCTGTTTGATGCTGAGGTCCGTGGATTTCCTGCTGATTTTAGAGATGGCTTTTCTAGATTTTTCGTCAACCTACAGCTGGTCTGGACGACGACTTCATGACCTAAATCAAGAAGCGTGTTTCTTTTTCGGAAGACTTTACTTCCTTATAATGATGGAATTGATTCATCGTGTAGATCCATTTTTCTTTCAAATATTTTTTACAGTAAATCGGGTAAAACTGTTTAGTTTAGTCCAAGGCAAAAGTATCTTTAGTTATTTGTTACAGAAATATGTGACATATGTTTTAAAATAACTTGGTAAATTTTCCCACACTTGGCTTTTATTTTCTTTTATTTTCCTTTTTATTGTCCTCTATTCCATTTTAAATGAATTCTAACATTTTGGTTTGTTTCTCAATTTATGTCCTTTCCGAGGTAACAATAATTTCGGTGTTAACACCTAGTTTTATCATTCATAAATATGTATAAACATGATTTTGAATTCATTTAATTAAAAATTTTGAAAAATTTTACTAGAATTGGGTAGTCAGTATATAAGACTAGGGCTGTTCTTTATTATCAGAGAGCACTAGATTCTAATACAACTACTGCTTTACTAGTTTTTTTAATGGTAACCAAGTGTTTTAAGTTAAAAAATTTTAAAAATTCCAAAAGAATTTAACCCCTTCCCACACTTAAGATCTTGCAATGCCCTCATTAGCAAGAAATCAGTAACAATTTAAATTATTGAGGGTGATTAGCGTAGAAAAATGATTAAATTTTACCAAAGTTTCCAAACATATTGGCGTTTGTTTACTGAATGATAAATGGTGCACATCATTTGTTCATTCCGTCTGTTGGTACATCACATTTGTTTTTCGTTTTGTCGTCAAAACTAGCTTTTGCTTAACTTAATGCCAGTCTTTGAAAATGCGCTGTTTTACCCTGTTTTATACAATCAACAATATACATACAATACAAATATAAACATGCATGACAATTTGAAATGGGACTTAATATCCCACTTTCAAATCCTAAATGTGAAATATTAGTACACAATAATAATAAAAATGATAAAAATTACATAAATATATCCAATAACATAAGTTTAAACATGAAAAAGTAAAAAGATAAAAACATAAAAATCATAAAAATAACCAATGGAACTAAATCAGTCTGGATAGGGGTTCCAGTTCATCTCGTCAGGTGGGTTCCATTGTTGGTTATAGGTGTCCTGATAGGCTTGGTTATAGTCATACCGGTTAAAGGGTGGTCGGATGTCGGGGTTGTGTGGCGGAAAATGAGCAGGCCGAGTAGGTACGTAGTTATTTGGTACCTGATATGATAGCTGGCTCATGATTTGGTGCTGATGAACTAACCAGCTATCGTGTTGGCGTCGCCTATAATCCTCGTATACTCGCTCGAAGTTCCACTGCTCGTACATACTGTGTCTGGCCGCGCTCGTCGTTGCTTCCTCATCTATACGAACGTGGACGTCAAGAATAGCATCTTGAAAGACATCCCTAATGTCTTCCGCTTCCTCCATTTCCTCGTCTGGGCCTCTCTCTACCAGAGGATGAGGCCCCTCATAGGGTACTGCCTGGTTGCGTCTACTTTTCAATACCTTAGCACCCACATAAACTTTCAATCCTAAAGGCTCAACCTGTTCTCTACAAAGCTGTAATGGACCCCCTTGGTTCCTATCAACACCTAAATACTCTCCAATGAGAGTAACAAAAATACCTCCTCCTATTATACTCCCGTCCTGCATTCCTTCTACCATTTTAGATAAATAAAAACCAACACAGTAAGGGATATTGACAAAGCTTCTAGGATCCTGAATATACTTTAGGTAGAATAAATCATGTAAGGTTATTTTTTCTTTATTGTTACCTCTTTGTGTAATCGAGTTAGCCAAAAATCTATGAATGATACAAAGCTCGGCTCTGTCAATATGTGTATAGGAGTGTCCTCCCGTTCGTGTAAAAACATCAAAATGTGACATACGCCTCCAAATGGCGTCAGCGTCAAAGTTGCTATCTACCCTTTCACCATAATGAATCAAATTTGTACAATCTGGTAGTAGCAACTCACCAGGAGTATATATCTGTAAAGCCCTAGCCATGTCCAGCATGGACATTTTGTACATCCTACCGCCAAGGATAAACCTAAGAAATCTTCTATCATCTATTCTAACTATATTTGTATCAAGTGATACAGTACTCATGAGCTCAACACACCATTCCTTATATACAGGTCTACGAATGGTGAAAAGACGTTCCCAATCTGTAAAAGAAGAGTTCCCGTACCTCTGAATCAGTAGCAGTCTGACTCTATTAGCTAGCTGAACTCTTTCTAAAGGATCCCAATCGATTACTCTTGGCACCTCTACATTTTTAGTTACCAATCTGAATTTGTTCCTTTGATATGTCTCGTAATCCCTCCATCTTCTATCAAATCTCAGATTAGGATACAAAGTGTGCTCAGGAATCGTTGGGTATTCTACTGGGGGCCTCATTAGGAATACTATGAATTCATTAACAAACTGTACCGGATCATAATAAGGTACGTGTTGATCAGGCTGTTGTTGTGGCGCCTGTTGTGGTTCTTGTTCGGGTTCTGGCTCGTGTTGCATTTCTGGTTCTGGTTCTGGTGCTGGAGCAGGTCGTCTAGATGATGATGCTCCTGAACCTCCAGTATCGGCTTTCTGTAAAACACATTAAACACAAAATTTGTGCATCTAAATATGCATTAGTGTTAGCAAAATAACAACTTAAAACAATCACCATAACATGTTAAATCAAAATTAAACTTATACACATTTTCACAATTTTTCACAATTTTACACTTTTCCAAATAAGCACATATGAAAATGTATACAAAGTTCATAAGCATTTAACTCAAATAACATGTCAAAATAGTCATTACTAATAATTAAACAAGTCTCAAATGGCAAATATATCAAATTAATCAAGTTCATGAATTTTCGCCTAAAAAGTCCACTTTAATCTTTAAAAATCATGTTTAGGATCAATGTTAGGATCATTTAACTACCTAAACATGTTACACTACTCAATTTAGCAATAATTCATGACAAAATCGGCCATAACCTGTTTATATCAAAAAGCCCCAAATTGCTGAAGAACACAAACCCTAGATTTCTAAAAATGTTGAAGTTTTTGGCTTCAAATCATGTTAAATAGCATCAATCTAGGTTATACATGCATAAAATACTAACCATTTAACACTAATTACACTAGAATTTAACAAAATTGCATTAGGTAAAATATTGGTAATTATTACAAAAACTAGAAAATTTATGAGTTTAGGGGTGTAATTTTTACCTTTTTTGCTGAAGAATGAGAATCTAGGCATGATTAGAGCAAGAAAAATGACGAATTAAGGTGGAAAAATGATGAAATTTGAGAGGATTTTGAGTGTTTTTCGTGTATATGTGTGTGTGTTTGTGTGAAGAATAGCTCGCTGGAAGTTTTTGATCCTGGCCAGATTTCTCTCCCCATGCGATCACATGGATGCAAAGGGCAAACTCCATGCGATCGTATGGAGTCCCGGGTACAGTACTTTCAGTTTTTTTTTTATATATAACCTTAAACTTTATAAAACATATTATTAATAAAATTTTAAAAATTTGTTTATGTTTAGGATGAGGGCATTTCGGATCGATGTCCTAGTCTGTCCCTCAACAAAATTTTAAAATTTGTCAATTCAAAGCGCGGTTTTTAAAAGTAAAGATTTTTAGTTTTTTTTTTTAATGTTTTTGGCATACTTTAATTCAATAAGATTAAAAATAATGATAATAAAAGTTCTCGTCCCTCCCTTGGGTAAAGCAATTTCGGTTCAACGACCTAGTCTTCAACTCACGACGAATTTTAAAAATCATATTTTTTAACTTACGAAATAAAGTAAATTTTTGTTTTTAAATTCACACCAAACTTAAATTTAAAATGCATAAAATTAAAAATTCATATTAAAAATTCACACCAAACTTATATTATATTTTTATTTTTATACATACAAACTTATATTAAAAATATTAATTTTTCAAATAATTACAATTTTAAATATATTGATAATATTAATTTAATATTTGTATATTAATTTTAAAAACATGGTAAAAATAAAATTAAAAATCTTTTTGGTCTTTTATCCCACTTTTATCAATCAAATATTATCAAAAATATGCGCCTCTCTTTTCGGTAAAGTAATTTTGGTTCAATAACCTAATTTAACTCATGACGAATTTTTGAAATATTTTGGGTTGATTGATTAAAGATATTTATACCTTAAGAATTAACGGTAAATTTCGCAGTGATGTAATAAATTTTTGTATGATATCAATAATTTCGGTCGCAAGACCTAATTTCATCGAATACCAATTTAATACTTTATAGCGAACAAATTAGCGTTTATTATCAAAAGGTTAAAAATAAAAATAAAAATAAAAATGAAAACTGTACAAACTTACATGTGAAAGAGATTTCTTAATGATATGCTCTAGCCCACTCATAAGATAGTCGGACTAATTGGTTTTCCATGGCTACATAGGCGTAACCTCGATCATTTAACGTTTTTTCTTCTAAACATATGAACGGTCCGTCTCTGCATAAAGTAACAAATTCGGTGTTTGAATAGGTTTGATAATTTAACATTTACCTTCGTGTGACCATTTTCCGCATTTGTGACATTTTTCAAGGTGCCGTGCTCTTCTTTTCGCTGCGGATTTTGATTTTCCTTTACCAAATTGTAACTTATTATCTTTGCATCTGGATTCTTTTCTTATTCATCAGGAAAGTTGTCTTGTATGGCCGATTCATTTAGAACTTCTAATTCGGGATTTTCAAGATGAGAAAGATGATCAGCGGCGAGATTTTCTGCTCCTCTTTTATCTCGGATTTCAATATTGAACTCTTGTAAGAGTAAGATCCAACGGATTAATCTTGGTTTAGCATCTTGTTTCGAAAATAGGTATCTAATAGCAGAATGGTCGGTATAGACCACCGTTTTTGCTAGAACGAGATATGATCGAAATTTGTCAAAAGCAAAGACAATAGCAAGGAGTTCTTTTTCAATAGTTGTATAATTCGTTTGTGCTCCTTATAACATCTTACTAGCATAATATATAGGTTGAAATCGTTTTTCAATCCTTTGTCCTAAAACGGCTCCCATTGCAAAATCACTTGCATCGCACATAAGTTCAAATGGTAGATTCCAATTTGGTGTTATCATGATCGGCGCATTAGTGAGTTTTTCTGTAAGAATATTAAAAGATTTGATGCATTCATCTGAAAAGATGAATGGAGCATCCTTTTCTAGGAGTTTATTCATAGGAGTGGCAATTTTAGAAAAATCTTTTATGAAACGTCGGTAAAAACCGGCATGCCCTAGAAAACTCCTAACTCCTCTAACATTGGTGGCATGTGGAAGTTTAGCAATTACATCTACTTTAGCTCTATCCACTTCAATTCCTTCCTTTGAAATTTTATGACCAAGAACGATGCCTTCTTTAACCATGAAATGACATTTTTCCCAATTAAGAACTTGATTTGATTGTTCACATCTAATAAGCATTCGTTCAAGATTAACTAGACATGATTCAAATGTATCACCGAAGACTGAAAAGTCATCCATGATAACTTCCATGCATTCTTCTATCATATCGTGAAAAATCGCCATCATGCACCTTTGAAAGGTTGCAGGGGCGTTGCAAAGTCCAAATGGCATGCGTTTGTAAGCAAAAGTACCATAAGGGCACGTGAATGTGGTTTTCTCTTTGTCTTCGGGTGCTATTGGAATTTGAAAATATCCCGAAAAACCATCAAGAAAACAATAGTAACTATTTCCGGCTAATCTTTCCAACATTTGATCAATGAAAGGTAAGGGAAAGTGATCTTTTCTGGTGGCGTCATTCAAATTTCTATAATCAATACAAACACGCCATCCTATTACAGTTCTAGTAGGAATAAGCTCATTTTTCTCATTTGTGATGACAGTCATGCCACCCTTCTTAGGCACGCATTGAACTGGGCTTACCCATGGACTATCAGAGATTGGATAAATTAAACCTGCATCTAGCAGTTTAATAATTTCTTTTTTAACAACATCTTGCATATTAGGATTTAGTCTTCGTTGGCGTTGCACATACGTTTTATGTCCTTCTTCCATAAGGATTTTATGTGTACAATACGAAGGACTTATTCCTTTAATATCATGAATTTTCCATGCAATGGCCGGTTTATGAGCTTTTAACACAGAAATGAGTTGAGATTTTTCATTTTTAGTAAGAGAAGACGATATTATTACAGGTAATTCAGATTCACCTTGTAAATAAGCATATTCCAAATGGTTTGGAAGTGGCTTTAACTCTAATGTCGGAGGTTCTTCTATAGATGATTTATATCGATATCTGTCTTCTGCTTTTAGCATTTGAATTTTTTCTATTGTTGGTTCATATCCATTAGCCATAAGTGTAGCTAACATTTCAGTTTCATCAATTGGTTCAGTACCTTCTCCTAAAGAACATTCTCCTGTTCCTTGTAATTCTGGAAATTCTTCTAACAATTCTACATGTGATTCTATAGTTTGAATATAATAGCATGTATCATCTGCAGATTGCGGTTGTTGCATTGCTCTATCAACTGAAAAGGTAACACTCTCGTCATCTATACTTAGGGTCAGTTTCTTACCAAACACGTCTATCATTGCTTTAGCCGTGTTTAAGAATGGTCTTCCTAATATGAGAGGAACTTGAGAATCTTCTTCCATGTCCAGAACAACAAAATCTACTGGAAATACTAAAGTACCAACTTTAACTAGCATGTTTTCCATTATCCCTCTAGGATATTTTACTGATCGATCGGCTAGTTGTATGCTTATTCTTGTTGGTTTTAATTCTCCAAGGTCTAGTTTAATGTATAGTAAATATGGCATTAAATTTATACTAGCACCTAAATCTGCCAATGCTTCTATTGAACTAAGACTACCCAGAAAATATGGAATTGTGAAACTTCCTGGATCTGATAATTTTTCTGGTATCTTATTCAACAGCACTGCTGAACAATTAGCATTCATAGTAACAGCCGAGAGTTCTTCCATTTTCTTTCTATTCGAGATTAGATCTTTCAGAAATTTAGCATATCTAGGCATTCCTGAAATCACATCAATGAAAGGAAGATTTACATTTATCTGTTTAAACATATCCAAAAATTTGGATTGCTCGGCTTCAAGTCTCTTTTTTTTCATTTTACTCGGGTAAGGAAGTGGTGGTTGGTATGATTTAACATAAGGTTTAGCTTTAACTGTGTTATCTTCATTAACCTTTTCAACTACCGGTTCTTTTTCCTTATCTTTTTCAGGTTGTGGTTCTTGTGGAGTAGGAATAGCTTCATCAGAAATTACAGGTATTTCAGGTCGTTTAAGTGTAATACCACTTCTTGTGGTAATGGCTTTAGCTGTTTCATTCCGGGGGTTAGCATTTGTATCACTAGGTAGAGTTCCCGGTTTTATTTCACCTATTAACCTTGCAGGTTACTTACTTCTTATTCCAAATTTTGAATAGAAGCTTGTTGATTTCTAAATGCTTGAGCATTTTGTTCATTGGTCTGTTTCTGAGATGTGAAAAACTGTGTTTGAGATTCAACTAGCTTCGTCATCATATATTCTAAATTCGGCTTTTTATCATCGGTTTGTGGTGGTTTGTTTTGAAAATTAGGTCTTTGCTGATTGTAAGTATTATTAGATACTTGTTGATTACTTAGACCTTGTTGGTTGTTGTATGGAACATTTCGATTATAATTCTGGTTTTGATTGTAAATTAGTCTTGGCGGTTGATAATTATTTCCAGGCCTTTGGTTTATGTATGAAACATTTTCTCTTTGTTCCATTGTTAGTTCAATACTGAGACAATCTTTTGTCAAATGTGGTCCTCCACACTACTCACAACTAATTCGTATTGAGTGTATATCCTTAGTCATCTTTTCCATTCGTCTCTCGACAGCATCTATCTTTGCGGAAATGAAATCTAAGTCATGGCTAGAATCGGCTCTAGCTGCTTTAGATGATCTAACGATATCTTTTTCTTGGTGCCATTCATGTGAGTGGGAAGAAGTGTTATCAATAATTTTATAAGCATCAGTTTCTGTTTTCTTCATAATAGAACCACCAGCTACTATGTCTATGTCTTTCCTTGTAGTGATGTCGCTTCCTTGGTAGAATATTTGTACTATTTGACAAGTGTCTAAACCATGTTGCGGACATCCTCTTAATAACTTTTCAAATCTTGTCCATGCCTCATATAGAGTTTCATTTGGTTTCTGTGTGAACGTAACAATTTCTCCTTGAAGTCTTACGGCTTTAGATGCCGGAAAGAATTGTTTAAGAAAATTTTCAACTAAAACGTCCCATGTATCAATCTCCCCTTCAGGTAACGATTCTAACCAATCTTTGGCTTCTCCCTTTAAAGTCCAGGGAAATAACATAAGATATATCTGTTCATCCTCCACTTCTCTTATTTTAAATATAGTGCAAATCCTATTAAAGGTACGAAGATGTTCATTTGGATCTTCCTTCGGCGCACCACTAAATTGGCATTGATTAGTCACCATGTGTAGAATTTGTCCTTTGATTTCATAATCTGGCGCATTAATGTCAGTTTGAGTAATTGCGTGACCTTGGCCAGTGCGTTTAGCTCTCATTCGGTCTTCCATACTTAAAGGTTTCAGATTTTCCATGATTGAATTTGTTGAATCTGAATCACTAGAGAATTCTGATTTAATGGTTCGTTCCTCAACAATCTCTGTTTGAATGATTGGTGGTTCCTGAGGAAAGATTAGTGGTTCAGGATCTATGAATCGTCCCTGAATATTCTCCGGATTCTTAATTGTGAGGTCGGGTTCAAAAAATGGATTATCGAAAATTTGAATTGGAGTACTTGGTCGACTGGATGACGATTCTAAAGAAAAATCAACGGCGATAATATTAGCTAGATGTCTTGATCGAGTTACAGGTGGTGAACTTACAAAAGGTGGTGAACGTTTTGCTCGGTGCATTCACTAAATATCCTATTAGTTTTTAAAAAGAAAGAAAAATTATATAAGTTATCCAATTAATAGACTTTTCTGATTTTGCCCACGTTTCGAATAGCCAAAAGATGCAGCAGAGGGGCAGGATTCGTTTGGTCTCAATATAATTGAGTACTGTTTGGCTCCAATAACCCGGTCCACGTACAAATCCAACTATTACTACGAACCAGAAAATTTTGATGTCTATCAATTTAACCGCTTAAAATAATTTTTCGTTTGAAATTTAAAGAAATATTAGATAAGAAATAGAGAAAATTCTAAGTCCTAAATACTAGAATGTCGAGAAATAAGAAAGAAAAAGAGCGCGTCGGTATTAAAATTGGAGAAATAAGAAAGAAAAAGAGTGACTTATAAAACTTTAAAACACTCGACTAACCAAAACTTATTATTATCACTAACTAAAAATTAAAATTGCAAATTGAGATTACTAATTGGAGTGATAATTGATACATATGTAGAAGGCGTCGAAAAATAAAAATAAGAAAGTAGCGCGTTGAAACTTAAAAAGGAACTAAAAACTAAGAATTAAAAGTTGCTTCTAAAAATATTAAAGCTTACAAGTAAAACTATATCTCAAATGACAATATCTTAAAAAGTACTAAAAACTTAGAACATCGTCGCAAAATTCTAAAGCACCTAAATCTTAGTCTAAAGAAAAAGCACTTAAGGGATTTTACGGCAAATCTAAAAATCTAGAAATAAAAATAACTATGGCAAAAACTATGTATTAAAAATAAATACGAGCGAAAAATACAAAAATTACGCTAAAACAATTAAAAAGAGACAAAATATAAAAATATACTAAAAGTTATAAAAAGTACAATTTTTATAAAAATATTATTTTTATATTATTTATTTTATAAAACTATTAATTTTAAAACTAATTAAACTAAAATAAAACAAATTAAAAACTAAAATTAATTAATATTAAAATTATAACCCTAATAAGGGTTAAAGTATAAAAATAATAAATAATACCCCGTAATTAATGCAGTACGATGTCAACTGTGGCGTATCAGCAGGGCTCATGCGATCGCATGAGTCCTAAGTTACCCGGCCATGCGATCGCATGGGCTAGGGTTTCGGGCCAGTGACTGGGTTGCTACAGTACTGGACTCGAGTGTTTTTATTTTTTTTTATTTTTTTTCTATTTTGCTAAATATATATATATATATATATATATATATATATATATATATATATATATATATATATATATATATATATATATATATATATATATATATATATATATATATATATATATATATATAATATATTTATATAAATTAAATAAAACTTATATTTTTACAAACTAAAAATAGAAATAAAGAAACTTTATAAAACTTAAATATTTAACAAACTCTTAAAAATATTTATATTTTTTTTGTTTTTGTTTTTATATTTTAGAATATTTAAAACGTATTTTTACAAAAGCGTATTTTTTATAAAAGTAAACTTAAAAATAAAAATCTTTTCTTTTTATTTTTATATATAGCGTTGCGCTTCCGGCTTTTAAGCTAGATTTGTTCCCCGGCAGCGGCGCCAAAAATACTTGATGTTATGCGAGGTGTATATGAAATAACTTATATTTTATAACGAAATACTATTAAATGCGATACAATTTTACACAAGATTTTTATTTATTTATAGAATGGATATACTTAAACCTTGCTACAACACTTATAGGCAGTGTACCTAATCGTACAGTAGGGTAGTTTTTAGTAAGTCCGGTTCGTTCCACAGGGAAATCTTTTAAACAAAGCTTAACGATATATTAGTTTTATTTTATAAAAATACAAATATATATATATATATAAGTAATATTATTATTATAAAAGGGGGTTTTTTTACCGTTTAATGATCGATTTGTCGATTTTAAAACTTTAGTCGCAGTTAAAACCTAATGTAAAATATTAAAAATAAATATAACTTAATTTAAAGCGTAAAGTAAATAACGATAATGAAATTGCGATAAATAAAAGTGCGATAAAATAAACTTGCGATAATTAAAAAGTGCGATAATTAAAAGTGCAATTAAGTACAATAACAATAAATAAAAGTACGATAATTAAAAGTGCAATTAAATATATAATAAAGGAAATTAAATATGAAATAAAGGAATTATGCTTATTTAAACTTCCGTAATCATGATGTTTGACGTGTTGATTTTAGTTTTATGCCCATGGGTTAATTGTCATTTGTCCTGGATTATTCAATATGTCCGTCTGGTTTTTGTCCATAACAGTCCATCAGTCATAAATATAAAGTGCGAGTATCCTCGTCAAATTATCCTTATACCCGAAGTCAAATATTCCAACTAATTGGGGACTTAAACTGTAACAAAGTCTTAATACTTTGTTTAATAATTACACCAGGATATCGACTGAGTGTAACCCAAGGTTTTAATACTTTGTTATCAATTATTCCAAGTGTCCTTGTACATAATTTCACCCCTGTTTTAATAATTCTAGTGACTATTAATCCATTCCCGTGTCCGGTTAAATGAACGATTATTCGTACATATAAATACCCCGCCCATCGTGTTCGATTGAGTGTATATGATTATTTATAGGTATGTCCAATTGTAAATCTTTATATTAAAATTAACAAACTATCATTTAGTTAAACAAATATAAAGCCCATCAATAGCCCATAGTCTAATTTCCACAAGTGTCGTTCTTTTGTCCAAACCCCATTATGGTACAAAGCCCAATTACCCAATTTTAGTAATTAGCCCAACATCATGATTACTTCATTTTAAATAAGCATAATAATAACTTAGCTACGAGACATTAATGTAAAAAGGTTGAACATAACTTACAATGATTAAAAATAGCGTAGCGTTACACGGACAGAATTTCGACTTACACCCTTACAACATTCACTAACATACCCTTATTATTAGAAATTAAAATTAAAATTAAAAAATAAATATATATATATATATATATATATATATATATATATATATATATATATATATATATATATATATATATATATATACACGTTGAGAGTTGGATGGATATATATGATTTTACACTGAACCAAACTGCGACTTTTATAGGCTTGTGAGCTGAAAAAGGGCCTCATGCGATCGCATGAGCTTTGCCCTTCAAGGCCATGCGATCGCATGGCCAGCTGGGGAGGCTCAAAAGTCTTTAAAAACGTGGGCTGCTTATTTATTTATTATATAATATAATATATATAATTAAATTTAATTATATATATATTATATTATATTCTTGTACTCCGTTGACTTGTAAATTTTAGTCCGTTGCGTCGAGCGTTGAGAGTTGACTCTGGTCCCGGTTTCGGATTTTCGAACGTCCTTGCGTACAATTTAATATCTTGTACTTTGCGTTTTGAATCTTGTACTCTTGTAATTCTGAGACGTTTCTTATCAATAATTGGAACCTTTTTTATTGTACTTTGTACTTTTGAGCTTTTTGGTCGTTTGCGTCTTCAATTCGTCGAATCTGTCTTTTGTCTTCACCTTTTATTATTTAAACGAATATCACTTGTAAATAGAACAATTGCAACTAAAAGCTTGTCTTTCTTGAGGGATAATGCTATGAAATATATGTTCGTTTTTAGCATTATCATTGACCCAATAGCATATTTGTACGGGACTTTCTTTATTCTCTCTTGTTCATCTTTCGTGATAGAACACTGAGATGAATTGAGAAGCGTTCCTCTTTGAATAGGTACCAAACCTTTCTTAGAGTTCTCCATCTTGAACCTTTTCAAGATCTTTTCAATATATGCACTTTGATTCAAACCTATCAGTTTCTTGGATCTATCCCTGTAGATCCCAATCCCTAAAACGTATTGTGCTTCTCCAAGATCCTTAATGGAGAAGCATTTACTTAGCCAAGTTTTAACACCTTGCATTGCTGGAATATCATTTCCAAATAACAATATATCATCTACATATAGTACAAGGAACATGATAGTGCTCCCACTAGCTTTCTTGTATACACAAGCTTCATCACCATTTTTAATGAAGCCAAATTTCTTGGCCTCCTCATTAAAATGATGATTCCACATTCTAGATGCTTGTTTCAATCCGTAGATCGACTTCTTTAACTTGAATACCTTTTTAGGATATTTCGGATCAACAAAACCTTCAGGCTGAACAATATAGACATCTTCCTCAAGATGTCCATTTAGGAAAGCGGTCTTGACATCCATTTGCCATATTTCATAATCATAATGAGCAGTAATGGCAAGTAATATCCTAATAGACTTTAGCATTGCCACAGGCAAAAAAGTTTCATCATAGTCAACCCCTTGAGTTTGAGTGAAACCTTTTGCTACAAGTCTAGCTTTATATGTATCCTTTCCATGTATGTCGGTTTTCATTTTGAAAAGCCATTTACAATCAACTAGCCTTGAGCCAGTAGGTTGTGCAACAAGTTCCCAAACTTGGTTGTCATACATGGATTGCATCTCAGCATTCATGGCTTCCTGCCATTTATCTTTATCAATCCTTGATAAAGCATCTTGGTAGTTTGTTGGTTCATCCAAATCAACCACATAGCAACCATCCATGAGAAACCCATATCTCTCAGGAGGATTACTAATCCTACTAGATCTGCGAACGTCTTGTATACTTTGATCATCCATTTGATCATTCTCAACATTTTCATGTTGAGTGCTAGTGTCAACTAATTGTGTATCATCTACTTGATCTTGAACCTCTTCAAGATCTATCTTCCTTTCACTATTACCTTCCATTAGGAACTTAGTTTCAAGGAATTCAGCCTTCCTAGCAACAAATACATTCTGCTCGGAAGGATCATAGAAATAATATCCCATATCATCCTTGGGATATCCTATGAAGATACACTTCGTGGATCGAGCTTTCAACTTATTAGGGACGTAACGCTTAGGATAAGCTTCACATCCCCATACCTTTAAGTATGATAGAGATGGAGGTTTTCCAAACCACATCTCATGAGGAGTTCGTTCCACTTTCTTGGTTGGGGCCATATTTAGAATACGAGCCATGGAGCATAGACAATAACCCCAAAATGATAGCGGTAACGAGCTTCTAGCCATCATAGATCGAACCATATCCATTAGGGTTCAGTTCCTCCTTTCGGATACTCCATTAAGTTGGGGTGTTCTAGGAGGAGTAAGTTGCGAGATAATCCCACAACTTTTAAGATGATCTTGGAAGGCATCGCTTAGGTATTCACCTCCTCTATCGGTACGAAGTACCTTGATTGTCTAGTTGAGTTGATTTTGTACTTCGTTTTGATATTCTTTGAATGCTTCAAAAGTTTCGTCCTTGTGCCTTAATAAATAGACATATCCGAAACGACTGAAGTCATCAATGAAAGTGACGAAGTATCTTTCACATTTCCTAGTCATGGGCTTAAAAGGTCCACATACATCCGAATGTATTAATCCCAATAAGTCTTTAGCCCTTTCATAGGTCCCTTTGAAAGGTGATTTAGTCATTTTTCCTTGTAAACAAGATTCACATACATCAAACGAGTCTAGTTCATTTAATTTCAAAAGTCCATTCTTTTGAAGTGTATGCATTCGATTCTTGTTTATGTGACCAAGGCGATAATGCCATAAGTAGGAATCACTCAAATCCCTTTTGAGTTTCTTGGTGTTTGCATGGAACATTGAGCTATTGTATAATGTGTCGTCATGAACCAATTCATAAATACCATTCAAAGGCGAAGCCTTGAAATAGAACACATTATCTAAAGAAATGTAAAGACCCTTCCTAACCCATCTGGACGAAGTCCATATTGATTATAAATGATTCACAACAGTTGATTACATCGCTAGTTACTTGACCTCTATATGATACATTTTACAAACATTGCATTCGTTTTTGAAAAGACAATCTTTCATTACATCAAAAGTTGATGGCATGCATACCATTTCATAATATATCTAACTATAATTGACTTAATAATAATCTTGATGAACTCAACGATTTGAATGCAACGTCTTTTGAAATATGTCATGAATGACTCCAAGTAATATCTCTAAGATGAGCAAATGTACAGCGGAAAATTTCTTTCATACCTGAGAATAAACATGCTTTAAAGTGTCAACCAAAAGGTTGGTGAGTTCATTAGTTTAACATAAATAATCATTTCCATCATTTAAATAGACCACAAGAATTTTATTTCCAGTTCTCATAAATATACGTCCCATGCATAGAGACAAAAATATCATTCATATGGATTGAACACCTGGTAACTGACATTAACAAGATGCATATAAGAATATCTCCTATCATTCTGGGAAATCCTTCGGACATGATAAAAACAATATCGAAGTACTAAAGCATCTGGTACTTTGGATGGGGTTCGTTAGGCCCAATAGATCTATCTTTAGGATTCGCGTCAATTAGTAGATCGGTTTACTAATTCTTAGGTTACCAAGCAAAAGGGGAATATTCGGCTTCGATCGTTCAACCATAGAAAGTAGTTTCAATTACTTGTGTCTATTTTGTAAAACATTTATAAAAAATTGCGCATGTATTCTCAGACCAAAAATATAAAGGGTAAAAAGGCGAATGAAACTCACCTAATATATTTTGTAGTAAAAATACATATGACGACATTGAACAATGCAGGGTTTGGCCTCGGATTCACGAACCTATATCATTTGTATATATATTAATTTACATATTCGTAATCGATCATATATATATATATATATATATATATATATATATATATATATATATATATATATATATATATATATATATATATATATATATATATATATATATATCTTTATTAGTTATATTATTTTTATACTTAATGTAGATTATATATGTGTCATTTATTCATTTTTTTATATAAGAATATTAATTTTCGTTATGTTATATGTATTAAATATATTTTAATATATATATATATATATATATATATATATATATATATATATATATATATATCATTTGTATATTAATAATGGTAGTTATAATAATACCAAAATAATATTAATATTGGTAAAAATGATAATAATATAATGATATTATAAATAATAATATTTCATTTTAACTCATTATTCAATTACAAGTATAATCATCTTTATAATCATGTTTGTATTTATAATCAATATATGTCTATAACCTTAACTAATAACTATTTTGATAATAATACTCATAATAAGGTTAACGATAATAATCATAATAACAGTTTTAATCATAGTTATATATTATTTTATACTTATAATTTTATCATTATTCTTTAGATCATAATACTAATAATTTCTTAATTATCTTATGTTGTTATCTTTCTCTTATCATCTTTTATATCCTAATTATATATTTATAAACATAATAATAATAATAATAATAATAATAATAATAATAATAATAATAATAATAATAATAATAATAATAATAATAATAATAATAATAATAATAATAATAATAATAATTTTGAGAATTACCTCATAAAAACGGATCCTAAAAAGACAAGACCCCTGCAGGGCTCGAACCCGTGACCACTAGCTCACCCGCGAAACACCTTAACCATTCCTCCAACCCTTCTTTTCTGTTTTATTAATCATCCTAAATCTAGTTAACTCGTCTTCTCAGTTTTCTTTTTCTGCAATTCTTCACATAGAATCCAACCGATGGATTACAAATCAAAGCCCAAGTCTCTAAACCCAAACGTAAACTTCAGTCGTATAGTCCATTAATAACCATATTAGAGTCTTTAATCGATCCACATCAAAAAAACATATTACAGCGGCTAAAAAAATAGGGTTTTTTTTTGTTCTTCCTTTTCCCATCATCACATCGTCATTCTCCACTAACAAAGATCCAACAGATCATCGACACTTTAAATAATAGTGGTTTGTAAAGTTGGATAAATAATTAAGTAGGGTCTTCATTATTCTCTTCTTTTATATTATAAACTATCCCTTATCTCCTTCTTCAATATATTCAAACAAGAACACAAAAGAAAAACTGCATTAGCAGTGGTCTGTAGATGAAAATTTTAATTCGATGGTGATGGATTTACAGCTGATCAGGAACGTGAATCACGACAGCAGCATGTGGTTTTCAATGATGGTGATGCGTGTTGATTTGTGTTTACATTCAAGAAGAGAGGAAGGCTCGATAGGTGAGGGTTCGTTGTGGTGATGGTCACGGTATCACAAAAGAAGGAGAAGAAGAGACGATGGTGATTCAGGGTTATGAAATTTATTGAAGATGGTGTCGTGGTGGAAGGGTGGATTGCAAGTGGAATGATGGCGGGTTACGTTGGTTGTGGTAGTGATTGCTTCGTTAACAGAATTCAATAGAAACAAAAATGGAAACAAGATAGGAGATGGATTGGGTTCGAATGGTGGCCTAGTGGTTGTGAGGTAGCAAACGAAACCCAATAATATTAACAATTTGTTTGACAAGTGGGGTTGTTTTGGTGATCGGAAATGGTAATGCTTTAGCTGCAATATAGAAGACTAAGTAGTATGAAGGGAGTGGCAAATAGCATCAATAAACAGTTCGAACATGAAAGGAGTATAGATGTTCAGTTACTATTACAGCAGTAGCCACAAAAGTAGAAACAAGGATAAGATGGTTCAAAGGACATGGTGTTATCAAACAGTTTAGTAGTAGTTGTTTAGTGTTCGCGAACAAGGAACGACTTCTATCATTTTTTCTCTCTATTTTCGGTTTTGAATTTCAATGGCTGTGAAAAGAAATCGTTACTTAAAGATAGTAAACGAATAATAGAAGTAGTACTGATGATTTGTTTGCATGGAAAATAGATGTGGACGTGTAACCGTTAGCAGATAGGAATTTCAATCAGATAACTAAAAAATAAAATAGCAGATGAGAGGATATATTTGATTTGTATGACTTGATGTAAGTGTGTAACAGATTTTGGATAGAAAACATTTTTAAAACAGTTAAAAGTGATTGCATCAATCTTTAATAGTTTATCTGTTTTCCTATTTATATAAATAATAATTATAATTACATTAATAATAATAATCTAACTAAAATTAATACTGATTACTTATATATCAGTATGTACTATGTATATGTATTTTATCTAAATATCTGTATATATATCTATCTCTTTATATGTATATCTATTATATTTACCTATATATCTTATAGATTATAATTAACTTTTTGATAAATAAAATGATAATATCCTTGATATTTTGACTAGTAGTAATACAAGTATAACATTAATATTATTACTATATCAATTATATATATATATATATATATATATATATATATATATATATATATATATATATATATATATATATATATATATATCAATTTCCATATCTATATATTATTTATTGATAATAATATATCTAACACTAAAAAAAAAATTAATATTATGAATGATAGTAACAATATTAGTAACAACAATTATAACGACTTATACATTTCAAACTTTATTTTATATTAGATTTAATAATACTAATAATATAACTATTAATATTAAGATTAACATTAATGATAATAATGAAAGTAATGATCATAGTTTTTAATATAACATTATACTTTATTAATTCAAAATATTATATAAATATATATACTTATAATTATATTTATATATACATATTTATTTACAAACAAGTGTTCGTGAATCGTCAGAAATAATCAAAAAGTCGATTGAATATATGAACATAGTTACAAAGTTTTCGAGACTCAACATTACAGACCTTGCTTATCGTGTCAGAAACATTAAATCATATAAAGATAAAGTTTAAATTTGGTCGGAAATTCCCGGGTCATCACAGTACCTACCCGTTAAAGAAATTTCGTCCTGAAATTTGAGTGAGGTGGTAATGGCTAACAATAAAAATGTTTTCATGACCAATATGAGTTGATAATTAGAGGTTTATCATCATTGAATAATTCGATTATTCTAAGGATACGAATGAAGCTATCGCAAAAGAGTGAATTGAAGAAAAATAAGATTTTTCCTTAGCTTTTGATGTAAACAGGGTTGAATTTAGAAAATAAGGTACGTCTTAACTTTTGACGTAGTCATGGTTGAATTCCGGAATTTCAAGGGGTTTAAAGAAAATCTTCGAAATCTCAAAAGATTTGATTCTTCGGCGAGTAAGGAAATTAAGATCTCTATAATTAAATATGGTGATCTACCTCGATTACTCTGTCTGATATTTCCATTATAAATTAAACTCTTTCGTTCCATTATTCTCACCATTCCTATACTTTCTTTCTTAGTTCGTACATCCAAAAGATTGTGAAAATACTTAATCCAGTTCTAATTCTTGATATTTTCCTAATTATCATTTCTGTCATCCTTCTTTTCAATCCTCCACCAGAAAAATCTTTTTACTTTTACTATTACTTTGGATGATACTATTCTTAATTATACCGTGTCTTTATATTGCTATTCGAATTAATATCCAGGATTTGTAACCTTCGTGTTGTTATTGGGTGTTATATCTTCCCTTATATTTTTAAGTCCTTGCTTCCGTCTCCTATAATCATTGTCATCCACAGTTAATGCTTCATCCTATTTGGTGAGATTTATACCCCTATTTACACTTCGAAGCTTTATGCACTATTTTCTCTTCTATCCACTAAGCACATTAAGTAATGGTCCAGAATTCGTGGGTATGGAGTTTCGAATGAACATGACTAATGTTCTAAGAAGGAAATCGAAATGGCATGATCTTGATTGGTTAAATTACCAGAATTCAAGAGAAAAGATAGGACTATTAAGAAAATATGTTCTTGATATGTCTATAGATTAGATAGAATATAAGAGTCGTATAACATGGCACATGATGACATTATGGTCTGTGAATCATCACATTCCATTAGAAACTCAGCATGACTTACTGTAATATAATCACGTTTATCAAGTGTCATTATATTATACTAACTCATGCATCATCTTCCAACACTACTTCAAAAACATTCATAATTTAAGCTCGAAAGTTTACAAAATATAGAAACAAACAGTTTCTATATGATGTAACACTGATAGCACGAAGAGATTAATGATTTCAGATAAGAACAGTTATGAAAATATCTTTAGAAATATGGAGGATATTTATAATGAAAGATACGATGATATCTTGGAATTTCTAATATCGAAGGATGGTGAAGAAAATTTGTCCGCAAGAGTTTGGAGTCAGAAGCAAGGTATTCGCTAAAGATTTCATCAGAAACAGAATCATCAGGATTCTTAATGTACAAGTTTAGGCCTTGTGATTTGTTCAGAGACTCCTTCGTAGTTTGCTCAATCAGTTTTTCTGTTTCAAACTTTTTCGGAGCTTTACCAACATACTATTCTTTATCATTAAACTTATGACGGTTAAGTCGTTTACGGTTTTATCTGCTTCATTCAGCTTTTTCAACATTACGAGTATTGATTCGCATACTGGGTGTTTTTCAGAGTTTCAGAATGGAAGATCGTAATTCTAAGAGATAATTGTTATATGTATACATATAACTATTGATGTAGAAATGCTACGAGATTCGAAATACTGATTGCTGATTCTCGGTAATTGGTATGGCAATTATTGTTACAGGGTATAGATGAATACACGATGGAGTTTCAATAAATATAATGATTTTTAGAAAAATCCAAATTCATTGAAGTTGTTGGTAAGTTTACTGCTAATGTGGTGGAATATAAATGGTTCCCTGGTAACGATGACCACAGGAAAAATTATATATCGAGGTTATAATAAGGCTAATTCGAATGGAAGTCGAAGTTGATTTGCTAAAACTGTGACAAAATTGGCTAATTTGAAAAGAAATTGCAAAGTTATTTTCGGTAATAACTACGCCAAAGGAGCTAGCACAGATACATTTTAAACGCTTACTCAGGTTCCGAGTGTTTTTAGGTGCATAACCATATGCATCAATCTTTTATTCCATAGATGAAGTGCGGTTGGTTCATCCTATCGATTGAGGTGTTTTTAAGAATCATGAAAGGTTTGAACGTAGATTGGAATCGTCAAGATACAAATGAGGTTTAAGATGAAATCAAGTGGCAACTTGAAGAATTGTTTAGTTTCATATGTTATAATCAATATTTTAATTCATTTTAATTGTCCAATCTTGGTAGTCCACAGTTTTCAGTCCACAGTCACTAACTCAATAATTCATATATAGTTTATAATATTCGAATTAATTAATACGTATCGTGACCCATGTACATGTCTCAGACTCGATCACAACTCAAAGTATATATATTATTATAGAATCAACCTCAACCCTGTATAGAGAACTCGATCATTACTGCATATAGAGTGTCTATGGTTATTCTAAATAATATATATATATATATATATATATATATATATATATATATATATATATATATATATATATATATATATATATATATATGCATCGATATGATATGTCAAAACCTTGTATACATGTCCCGATATTTAAAGTGCGTAAAATAAATACAGAAATTAAATGACGATAAATAAAATTGCGATAATTAAATTGCGATAAATAAACTACCATAAATAAAATGTAATCAGTTAGCTAGGAATAGTTAGCATGGATTCTTAACAAAATTTCTCATAGTTAATTTGTTTGTTTCTAACAAATTTTATTTTGTCCAATGTTTTCTTCTTTATGCCACTTGTTGAATTCTGATAAATCAAAATCCAAATATGAAATTGAATGAAAATGATTATTCTGTGGTGAACGGTTACGTATATCTGTGGATGTAAGTAGGATAGTAAATGACTATTGAATCAGATTTGAAGAATGTACAATGTAACTTATTAATGCGAAATCTAAATATTCCTCGGGTATTACCTACCCGTTAGAATATTTTCACCATTAACAGTTTGTAAAATAAAATTTTTAATTACAATCTCTATGAAAACATATATACATATATATTTTCTTCAGACGTAATCATGGATTTAATGAGTCAATGTGATATTAAACTCATTAGATTTTCGGCTAGAACTAGAGTACATAATCTCTAAAACATTAGAGATTACATAATCGCCATAAAGGACGAAGATAGTTTATGTAGAAAGATTAGTAGAATGATGATTATGCTTGAGTTATAGATTGCGAGGTTGAGACTTGTGATGATTTTGTTGTTGTTGGTACTGGTTATGCTGCTGGTGCTGCTGATGGTGGTACTGTTGCTGTCGGTGCTGCAAGTGTTGTTGGTTCTGAGGTTGGTGATGATGTTGGTGTAGTAAGTATAGCTTGTAGATCACGCACCATTCTTGTCAAGGTTTCTATCCTACCCTCTATCATTTCTATCCATCCACTCATCTAATTCGATAGATCTTGATTATCAATTCGAAGTTCCCTAACTTCTTCTAATATTCCCCTTCGATTGGTATTCGGAAGTAGAGGTTGAATATTTTCTGAGATTGCAGTAATACGACCTTTGAGGTGGAAAACTTTAGCAAGAAGGGTGAATACAGTGTTGCGCATAGGTTCACTGATGAGTACATCGTTTTCTCTGATGTTAGGAGCTAAGTTTGGTTCGTGGTAGGGCTCGCCTTCTTCATTTATCCATCGAGTGAGTAAGTCTCGGACCCACCCCCATCTCCTCTAGAAAGAAAAATAGCTAAACGGTGGAGACACTTCAGGTTCATTGACTTCAGAGTCTACTTCAATACACATCTCGAAATTGCTTCCGGAACTAATGGAATCCAAACTAGGTGTGGGATCCATCTCTTATGATCAGTTAGAGGATTTTCGATATGAAATGATTTTCGGTTATTAGATAATATTCTAATTATATAGAATATCTAATATAGTACAGAAGATCCCGTAGATTACGCTAAGATATGAATTGTCAGATACGCTAAAATATGAATTTTGTCTATACACTATTCATACAGTCAATGTAGTAAAACGTGTCTAGACTAAGAATAATAAGCAGGTAATTTCCTAAGGATGATAAGCAGATGATTTCCGACAAAAATGATAAGCAAAACTTTTGACATGCAGACACGGTCGAAGTCCAGACTCACTAATGCATCCTAACGACTATCAGTTAGACACACTAATGCAAGACCTGGCTCGCTAAGACCACCGCCCTGATACCAACTGTAAAGACCCGTCCTAATCCATCCGGACGAAGTCCATATCGATTATAAACGATTCAAAATAGTTAATTACATCGTGAGGTACTTGACCTCTATATGATACATTTTACAAACATTGCATTCGTTTTTGAAAAGACAATCTTTCATTACATCGAAAGTTAACAGCATGCATACCATTTCATAATATATCTATCTATGATTGACTTAATAATAATCTTGATGAACTCAACAATTCGAATGCAACGTCTTTTGAAATATGTCATGAATGACTCCAAGTAATATCTCTAAGATGAGCAAATGCACATCGGAAGATTTCTTTCATACCTGAGAATAAACATGCTTTAAAGTGTCAACCAAAAGGTTGGTGAGTTCATTAGTTTAACATAAATAATCATTTCCATCATTTTAATAGACCACAAAATTTAATTTCCAGTTCTCATAAATATACGTCCCATGCATAGAGACAAAAATATCATTCATATGGATTGAACACCTGGTAACCGACATTAACAAGATGCATATAAGAATATCCCATATCATTCCGGGAAATCCTTCGAACATGATAAAAACAATATCGAAGTACTAAAGCATCCAGTACTTTGGATGGGGTTCGTTAGGCCCAATAGATCTATCTTTAGGATTCGTGTCAATTAGTAGATCAGTTTACTAATTCTTAGGTTACCAAGAAAAAGGGGCATATTCGGCTTCGATCGTTCAACCATAGAAAGTAGTTTCAATTACTTGTGTCTATTTCGTAAAACATTTATAAAAAATTGGGCATGTATTCTCAGCCCAAAAATATAAAGGGTAAAAAGGAAAATGAAACTCACCTAATGTATTTTGTAGTAAAAATACATATGACGACATTGAACAATGCAGGGTTTGGCCTCGGATTCACGAAGCTATATCATTTGTATATATATTAATTTACATATTCGTAATCGATCATATATATATATATATATATATATATATATATATATATATATATATATATATATATATATATATATATATATATATATATATCTTTATTAGTTATATTATTTTTATACTGAATGTAGATTATATATGTGTCATTTATTCATTTTGTTATATAAGAATATTAATTTTCATTATGTTATATGTATTAAATATATTTTTAATATATATGTATATATATATATATATATCATTTGTATATTAATAATGGTAGTTATAATAATACCAAAATAATATTAATATTGGTAAAAATGATAATAATATAATGATATTATAAATAATAATATTTCATTTTAACTCGTTATTCAATTACAAGTATAATCATCTTTATAATCATGTTTGTATTTATAATCAATATATGTCTATAACCTTAACTAATAACTATTTTGATAATAATACTCATAATAAGGTCAACGATAATAATCATAATAACAGTTTTAATCATAGTTATATATTATTTTATACTTATAATTTTATCATTATTCTTTAGATCATAATACTAATAATTTCGTAATTATCTTATGTTGTTATCTTTCTCTTATCATCTTTTATATCCTAATTATATATTTATAAACATAATAATAATATCAATAATAATAATAATAATGATGATAATAATAATAATAATAATAATAATAATAATAATAATAATTAATAATAATAATAATAATAATAATAATAATAATAATAATAATAATAATAATAATAATAATAATAATAATAATAATAATAATAATAATTTTGAGAACTACCTCATAAAAACGGATCCTAAAAAGAAAAGACCCCTGCAGGGCTCGAACCCGTGACCACTAGCTCACCCGCGAAACACCTTAACCATTCCTCCAACCATTCTTTTCTGTTTTATTAATCATCCTAAATCTACTTAACTCGTCTTCTCAGTTTTCTTTTTCTTCAATTCTTCACATAGAATCCAACCGATGGATTACAAATCAAAGCCCAAGTCTCTAAACCTAAACGTAACCTTCAGTCGTATAGTCCATTAATAACCATATTAGAGTCTTTAATCTATCCACATCAAAAAAAAAAACATTTTACAACTGCTAAAAAAAATAGGGTTTTTTTTTTGTTCTTCCTTTTCCCATCATCACATAGTCATTCTCCACTAACAAAGATCCAACAGATCATCGACACTTTAAATAATAGTGATTTGTAAAGTTGGATAAATAATTAAGTAGGGTCTTCATTATTCTCTTCTTTTATATTATAAACTATCCCTTATCTCCTTCTTCAATATATTCAAACAAGAACACAAAAGAAAAACTGCATTAGCAGTGGTCTGTAGATGAAAATTAAAATTCAGCGGTGATGGATTTACAGCTGATCAGGAACGTGAATCACGACAGCAGCATGTGCTTTTCTTTGATGGTGATGCGTGTTGATTTGTGTTTACGTTCAAGAAGAGAGGAAGGCTCGATATTCCCATCATCACATAGTCATTCTCCACTAACAAAGATCCAACAGATCATCGACACTTTAAATAATAGTGGTTTGTAAAGTTGGATAAATAATTAAGTAGGGTCTTCATTATTCTCTTCTTTTATATTATAAACTATCCCTTATCTCCTTCTTCAATATATTCAAACAAGAACACAAAAGAAAAACTGCATTAGCAGTGGTCTGTAGACGAAAATTAAAATTCGGCGGTGATGGATTTACAGCTGAGCAGGAACGTGAATCACGACAGCAGCATGTGCTTTTCAATGATGGTGATGCGTGTTGATTTGTGTTTACGTTCAAGAAGAGAGGAAGGCTCGATATTATTATTATTATTATTATTATTATTATTATTATTATTATTATTATTATTATTATTATTATTATTATTATTATTATTATTATTATTAATAATATTATTATTAATATCATGGTTATGATTAATTGATAAAAGATGATTAATTAAGTTGACATAGTAAAAGATAATGGTAAAAATGATGAAAATGAAAATAAGTATAAGATAATATATAATCATGATAAATATTAATTATGATTATTTTTGGTATCATTATTAATATTATTAGTTTATTATTATTAATATTATTAACATTATTATTATTATTAACATTATTATTATATTTATGATTACAAATATAAAATTTATAGATACAAATATTATAATGAAAATGATTAAATTTACAATTAAGTTACAATTTAATGAATTACTAATATTATTATTATCATTACTATATTACAACTTTTTATTTATATTTTAACAAATAAATAATAGTTATATAAAAATATAATTAACATATATAACATAATTATATTAATATTTTTATGATAAATATTAAGTATTTATTTAAATATATAACATAAATATAGTTAATTAAGTAATGAAACATTTAAATTAGTAATATAAAATGTATATCACTAATAATATACGAATTTGTTCGATTACCATTATATGTGTTAATATATATACAAATGATATAAGTTCGTGAATCCGAGGCCAACCCTTCATTGTTCAATATAGTCATATGTATTTTTACTATAAAATACATTAGGTGAGTTTCATTTGCTCCCTTTTTAAATGCTTTTGCAATATATATTTTTGGGACTGAGAATACATGCGCTTTTATAAATGTTTTACGAAATAGACACAAGTAATCGAAACTACATTATATGGTTGAATGGATTGAAGCCAAATATGCCACTTTTAACCTGGTAATCTAAGAATTAGGGAACATCACTAATTTTGAGAATTAGTGCACCCCTAATTGACGCGAATCCTAAAGATAGATCTATTGGGCCCAACAAGCCCCATTCTGGAATTTGGAATGCTTTAGTACTTCGAAATTTATCATGTCCGATGTGTATCCCGGAAAGATGGGGATATTCTATATGCATCTTGTTAATGTCGATTATCAGGGTTCAATCCATATGAATGATTATTTTTGTCTCTATACATGGGACGTATATTTATGAGAAATGAAAATGAAAATCTTGTGGTCTATTAAAATGATGAAAATGATTATTTATGTTAAACTAATGAACTCACCAACCTTTTAGTTGACACTTTAAAGCATGTTTATTCTCAGGTACGAAAGAAATCTTCCGCTGTACATTTGCTCATTCTAGAAATATTACTTGGAGTCATTCATGACATATTTCAAAAAAAGTTGCATTCGAGTCATTGAGTTCATCAAGATTATTATTAAGTCAATTATAGTTGGATATATTATGAAATGGTATGCATGCCGTCAACTTTCAATGTAATGAAAGTTTGTCTTTTAAAAACGAATGCAATGTTTGTAAAATGTATCATATAGAGGTCAAGTACCTCGCGATGTAACCAAATGTAATGTATTTGTCCAGATGGATTAGGACGGGTCATGAAAGTTGGTATCAGAGCGGTGGTCTTAGCGAACCAGGTATGCATTAGTGTGTCTAATTGATAGTTGTTTAGATGCATTAGTGAGTCTGGACTTCGACCGTGTCTGCATGTCAAAAGTTTTGCTTATCATTAGTGTCGAAAATTATTTGCTTATCATCCTCAAAGTCTAGACACGTCTTACTACCTCTATTGCATAGACAGTGTATAGATAAATTCATATCTTAGCGTATCTGTTATTGTTACCTTTGCCTGACAGCTTCCGTAGATTCCTCCGTAACTTATGGGATTTTAGTATTATATATGCATATGTAAATTATGTATTGCAGGGTACTAATCTATATCCTATAATCTATTTCTTATCGAAAATCCTTCATCTGATCGTACAAGATGAATCCCTCAACCAGTTCGAGTCCCCCAGATTTCGATAGCTATTCCGATAGTTATTCCGACAGCTATTCCGACATGGATATTCACCTAAGCTCCGAAAGCGGTGTCACCAGAATGAATCAATCAATCAACCATTCTCAATTCATCTGATGGGTTCGTAGTCGACTTAATCAATGGAGACGCGAAGAAGGCGATCCCTTCCACCAACCGAATTCACCTCTTGACAATGAACCTGAAGCGTTTACCGGCGAACCTGTTCGAGACACCATTTTCTCTCTCATTTCCAGAGTATCTCGTCATGATTATATACTATCTCAAATTCAAAACCTTATTCATCCGCTCATTCTGACCGACAATCATCCTGGAATAATATAAGAAGTCAACGAACTTCGCGCCCGAGTTGTAGCCTTGGAAGATATGGTGCAAAACATACCAGCTTCAGCAACATCGCCGGCACCAATAGTACCATCAGTAATAGCACCCGTACCATCAATAACACACGCCTAAACATCTCATTCTGTACATCGATTATAATCATCAATCTACGTATCGTTCTCCATTATTTATCTTCGTTCGACATGATGATTATGTAATCTCTAATGTTTGAGAGATTATGTACTCTAATTCTAACCAAAAAGCAAATGAGTTTAATGTTATATTAACTTATTAAATCCATAATTACATCTGAAGAAAATATATATGTATATATGTTTTCATAAAGATTGTAATTAAAAATTCTTTTGTACAAACTGTTAATGGTGAAAATATTTTAACGGGTAGGTAATACCCGAGGAATATTTAGATTTCACATTAATAAGTTACAATGTACATTCTTCGAATTTGATTCAACGATCATTTACTATCTTATTTACAACCACCGATATACGTATCCGTTCACCAAAGAATAACTATTTTCATTCAAATTCAATTTCATATTTGGATTTTGACCTATCAGAATCAAACAAGTGGCATAATGAAGAAATAATGGACACAATAAAAATTGAATAGAAACAGACTAATTAACAATATGAAATTTTTTTAAGAAACCACGCTAACAAAATCCTAGCTAACTGTTCCTAGCTAACTGTTAATTCCGTATTACATTTTATTTTATCGCAATTTATTTATCGCAGTTTATTTATAGCAATTTATATTCTCGCAATTTTATTTATCGTCATTTAATTTCTGTTATTTATTTCACTCACTTTATTTATCGTCATTTAAATAATGTTATTTACGCATTTTATATATCGGGACACGAATACAAGGTTTTTACATATCATATCGACGCATCTATATATATTATTTGGAATAACCATAGACACTCTATATGCAGTAATGCTGGAGTTAGCTATACAGGGTTGAGATTGATTCTACAATAATATATATAGTTTGAGTTGTGATCGAGTCTGAGACGAATACGGGTCATGATACGTATTAATTAATTCGAATATTATATATTAAACTATATATGAATTGTTGAATTGCTAACTGTGGACTATCAACTGTGGACTACAACATTGGACAATTAAAATGAATTAAAATATTGATTATAACATATGAAACTAAATATTTCTTCAAGTTGCCACTTGATTTCATCTTAAACCTCATTTATATTTTGACAATTACAATCTGCATTCAAACCTTTCATGATTCTTGAAAACACCTCAATCGAGAGGATGAACCAACCGCACTTCATCTACGGAAGAAAAGATTGATACATATAGTTATGCACCTGAAAACACCCAGAACTTGAGTAAACGTTTAACACGTATTTGTGCTAGCTTCTTTGGCGTTGTTATTACTGAAAATAACATTGCAATTCTTTTTCAAATTAGCTAATTTTGTCACAGCTCCGGCAATTAACTTCGATTTTTCAGTCGAACTAGCCTTAGTATAACCTCGATATATACAATGCCCTTTTCGTCATCACTATCGGGGAACCATTTATATCCCACCATATTAGCAATAAATTTACCAACAATCCTGGTGATCTTTGAATTTCCAAAAAATCATTATATTCATCGAAACCCTATCATATATTCACTCACACCCTGCAACGAGAATTGCCATACCAATTACCAGTAATCAGCAATCTGTATTTCGAATCTCGCAGCGTTTCTACATCAACAGTTATATGTATACATATAACATTTAACTATTAGAATTATGATCTTCCATTATGTAATTTTGAAAATCACCCAGTCTGCGAATTAATACTCTGAATTTTGAAAAGTTGAATGAAGCAACAAAAACTGTAAACGACCTCAACAGCCAAAAGTTGATGATAAAGAATTGTATGTTGCAAAGCTCAGAAAAAGTTTGAAACTGAAAAACTGATTGAGCAAACTACGAAGGAGTCTCTGAACAGATCATAAGGACTAAACTTGTCCATTAAGAATCCTGATGATTCTGTTTCTGATGAAATCGTTAGCGAATACCTTGCTTCTGACTCCAAACTCTTGCGGACAAATTTTCTTCACCATCCTTCGATATTAGAAATTCCAAGATATCATCGTATATTTCATTATAAATATCCTCCATATTTCTGAAGATATTTTCATAACTATTCTTATCTAAAATCATTAATCTCTTCATGCTATCAGTGTTACATAATATAGAAACTGTTAGTTTCTATATTCTGTAAACTCTCGAGCTTAAAATATAAATGCTATTAAAGAAATGTTGGGAACTGATGCATGAGTTAGTATAATATAATGACACTTGATCAACGTGATTATATTACAGTAAGTCATGCTGAGATTCTAAATGAAACATGATGATTTACAGATTATAACGTCATCATGTGTCATGTTACATAACTCTTTCATTCTACTTAACTTCTGAACATATCAAGAAAGTATATTCTTGATAGTTCTATTTTCGGTGATTCAGGTAAATTAACAAATCAAATCGAGCGATTACGTTATTTCTTGTTTAAAACATTAAGTTCATTCGAATCTCCGTACTTACGAATTCTGGACCATTACTCGCTTTACTAGAGGTCGAGAGGATAATAAAAAGGCAAAGAGCTCCGAAATATAAGAGAAAATATAAAGCCCAATAACAACACGGAAGTTACAAACCGTAGATATTAATACGAATAGCAATATAAAGACACGGTATAATTAAGAATAATATCACCCCAGGGTAATAGTAGAAGTAAACAGATTCTTCTGGTGAAAGATTGAAAAGAAGGATGATAGAAATGATAACTAGGAAAATATCAAGGATTAGAACTGGATTAAGTATTTCCACAATCTTTTGGATGTATGAAATAAGAAGGAAAGTATAGGAATGGTGAGAATAATGGAACGAAAAAAGTTTAAATTTATAATGGAAATATCAGACAGAGTAATCGAGGCAGATCACCGTATTTAATTATAGAGATCTTAATTTCCTTACTCACCGAAGAATCAAATCTTTTAGATTTAGAAGATTTACTGTAAATCCCTTGAATTTCGGAATTCAATCGCGACTACGTCAAAAGTTATGGAAAATCTCCATTTCTTCATCTCGATCTTTTGTGATAGCTTCATTCATACGCTTCGATTAATCGAATCATTTATCCATATTACTCAATGATGATAAAACTCTATTTATCAACTCATATTCATCATGAAAACATTTTTATTGTTAACCATGACCACCTCACTCAAATTTCGGGACAAAATTTCTTTAACGGGTAGGTACTGTGACGACCCGGGAATTTTCAACTAAATTTAAACTTAATCTTTATATGATTTCAATACGATAAGTAAAGTATGTAATGTTGAGTCTAGAAAATTTTGAAACGATGTTCATATATTCATTTGACCTTGACTATTTCCGATGATTCACGAACCATTGGTTGTAAATATATGTGTATATATAAATATATGTACATGTATATATATATATATATATATATATATAATAACTTGAATTAAATTAATAAAGTATTATATATATATATATATATATATATATATATATATATATATATATATATATATATATATATATATATATATATATATATATATATATATATATATATATATATATATATATATATATATATATATATTATTATATTAAATTTAATTACTTAACATATATAATTAATATATTCATTTGTGTAATAAATATTGCTATTTAAAACTGTTTATATATAGAAAGAGCATATATTAAAAATAATTGATTTCGAGCCTAATTAGTAAACGTCAGGGACACTCGGTTGACGTTTTGTTAGTTTTAATATAGATATAATACATGTTCATGAATGATTAAGATAAAAGTTGGAGTGTAAATCGATTACGAAGATTTTAGATTTGTTAAAATTATTTTTTACATTTTTAAGTTTAAATATTAGTACTCCGTACATATAAATTGGAACAGAAAATAAACAATTATCGAACCTTTTTGATCAGGTTTCAAACAGTTAATGAGTGAAATAATTAATTATATTTAATCTAAAACATTTGAGATTTTTAGGAACACTTTTATACCTTAACTGTTTAGCAATGGACACGATATAATACCCCGTGAAACTGTCGGTAGTGTAATTGAGATAAACACCCGCGATAAAGTGGGATTACTATATGGAGTTTTTCTTTGTTATATTTATCATTTTATATATACATAAACACCTACAAGAATTACATAGAACTTATAACTTGTTCCATCAATTACACTAACCCATCTTTTTCTCTTTCTCTTCTTTGTGATCACCGGACCACCACCATTCTTCGGGAACCACACTCAATCGCCACCACAACTGCCATCTAACCACCATCATCCTCACATTTGAACTTATAATTGATCATTTCGGTTTTGGATTTGCAAACCACCACCTCACTAGTTATCCTCTTCCTTCCACTACACACCCACCACCGTGAGACTTGACAACCACCACCATAACCATCGGCAACCACCACTCCAACCCTCATCATCACCGTTACTACCATCTTAATCCCTCTCTCTCTCTTATTTTCTCTCTCTTCCCCTTTTTGTCCGAGAGCATCACGCCACCCGTCACCTTGCACCATCAATGTTAACTTGCAACTTTCTATTTTTGGTGCTGTACATAGATCAAATCATTGGATGTTGATGTGCTGCTAATCGAAACTCCACACACACACAACCATTGAAACCCATTTGTGATTTTATGAAGATGATGAGAACAATTTTGGGTGGTATAATGATGATGATACGAGTTGATAAAAATCAATATGGATACACGAAACGATAATTGATATAGCCATGATGATATTATATAAGGATGATGTTAAAAGATGATAAGACCATGAAAATAAAGGATGCTGAATGATGTCAATTTAATGTGAAGAAGGAGAAGTATACAGCAAATAGTTTATAGCATATAGTTTGAGTATTAAAATAGAAAGAGTGAGATGGAGGGACGTATCTAGGTGTTTATGAGTATCTAGAGGTCCTGGGTTCGAACCCAGGCCACTACCATTTTTTTTATTAATTATAGGAGAAAAATGATGTGGGCAGTGATTAATCTTTGTTGGACTGAGATCAAATCTCTAAACAGGCCGAAAACCTTTAATTTGTTGTTGGGCCGTGAGTTGCACTTGGGCCGAGAACACACAATCACATAGCTGGGCTTGAGTATTGGGTCTAATGGAAATCTTACGGGTTAAATTGTGATAGTCGGAGTTTATAAACAGAAATGTCATCCCAGATCAGTGGTTAAGTGGGTTGTTGCTTGAGCGAGAGGTCTTGGGTTCGAGTCCTGGCTTTGGTTGAAATTGCAATTTTTGGTACATCAAGTCGCGATCTGATAGCTATAATCTAATCTAATAGAAAGTTTGTTTTTGGAGTTTTTCTTCAAAGGATGTAACTTATTATTATTATTATTATTATTATTATTATTATTATTATTATTATTATTATTATTATTATTATTATTATTATTATTATTATTATTATTATTATTATTATTATTATTATTAGTTATTGTTACTAATATTATTATTAATATCATGGTTATGATTAATTGATAAAAGATGATTAATTAAGTTGACATAGTAAAAGATAATGGTAAAAATGATGAAAATGAAAATAAGTATAAGATAATATATAATCATGATAAATATTAATTATGATTATTTTTGGTATCATTATTAATATTATTAGTTTATTATTATTAATATTATTAACATTATTATTATTATTAACAATATTATTATATTTATGATTACAAATATAAAATTTATAGATACAAATATTATTATGAAAATGATTAAAATTACAATTAAGTTACAATTTAATGAATTACTAATATTATTATTATCATTACTATATTACAACTTTTTATTTATATTTTAACAAATAAATAATAGTTATATAAAAATATAATTAACATATATAACATAATTATATTAATATTTTTATGATACATATTAAGTATTTATTTAAATATATAACATAAATATAATTAATTAAGTAATGAAACATTTAAATTATTAATATAAAATGTATATCACTAATAATATACAAATTTGTTCGATTACCATTATATGTGTTAATATATATACAAATGATATAGGTCCGTGAATCCGAGGCCAACCCTGCATTGTTCAATATAGTCATATGTATTTTTACTACAAAATACATTAGGTGAGTTTCATTTGCTCCCTTTTTAAATGCTTTTGCAATATATATTTTTGGGACTGAGAATACATGCGCTTTTATAAATGTTTTACGAAATAGACAAAAGTAATCGAAACTACATTATATGGTTGAATGGATCGAAGCCGAATATACCCCTTTTAACCTGGTAATCTAAGAATTAGGGAACATCACGAATTTTGAGAATTAGTGCACCCCTAATTGACGCGAATCCTAAGGATAGATCTATTGGGCCCAACAAGCCCCATTCTGGAGTTTGGAATGCTTTAGTACTTCGAAATTTATCATGTCCGATGGGTGTCCAGGAATGATGGGGACATTCTATATGCATCTTGTTAATGTCGATTATCAGGGTTCAATCCATATGAATGATTATTTTTGTCTCTATGCATGGGACGTATATTTACGAGAAATGGAAATGAAAATCTTGTTGTCTATTAAAATGATGAAAATGATTATTTATGTTAAACTAATGAACTCACCAACCTTTTGGTTGACACTTTAAAGCATGTTTATTCTCAGGTATGAAAGAAATCTTCCGCTGTACATTTGCTCATTCTAGAAATATTACTTGGAGTCATTCATGACATATTTCAAAAGATGTTGCATTCGAGTCGTTGAGTTCATCAAGATTATTATTAAGTCAATTATAGTTGGATATATTATGAAATGGTATGCATGCCGTCAACTTTCAATGTAATGAAAGTTTGTCTTTTAAAAACGAATGTAATGTTTATAAAATGTATCATATAGAGGTCAAGTACCTCGCGATGTAACCAAATGTAATGTATTCGTCCAGATGGATTAGGACGGGTCATGAAACCATTTCACCGCAACCAAAGCACGGATCTTCCTTGGAGTTTGCTTTACCAGCATCATTTTGCTTCTTGTTATTGTTGGTTGGGGTAACCATCTTCCCCTTTCCCTTGCCCTTGCCTTGGTAGGTGGGTCATTTCCTCTTAGCCACCTTTGGCTTAGAAGTGTTATGGTTTTTGGACCCGCCATCATTGATCATAAACACGGGTGAAGCCCTTTTACCCTTGCTTGCTTCGGCCGTCTTAAGCATGGCATGTAATTAGCCAATGCTCTTATCCCAACCATTCATATTGTAATTCAATACGAATGTGTCAAACCTCTTTGACAAAGAATTAAGGATAAGGTCCGTGGCTAATTCATTAGACACGTTGCAGTTTAGACGGTTCGCTTGATCAATTAGGCTTTTCATCTTAAGGACATCAGATGAAATGGATTGGGAGTCATCCATCCGACATGCATGAAGCGCTCGAACCGTTTCGAAGCGCTCGACACGAGCTTGTTGAAGGAACATCTCCTTCAATTGAGTGATCATGTCATATGCACTATGATGCTCGAAGTCCTTTTGGAGTTCGGGTATCATAGTCCCAAGCATAAGGCAGGCGAATTGCACCGAATCGGTGCAATACTTATCCCAATAAGCCATGCCTTCCATATCATCCTCGTCCGGTTGATCAGGAATGTGGTCTTCCAAGACATATGCCCTATCCTCTAGTTTGAGGACAATTCTTAGATTGCGAAACCAATCCATGAAGTTTGTATGGTTGAGCTTTTATTTTTGAGGATTGACCTCAACGATAGGTTGTTAAAGTTGATTTGTGCGTTTGGAATGTTGTTGTTATTGGCGGCCATCTACAAAATTTAACAAAGTTATTTAAGTATCAATTTTAATTTAACAATCAATACCCTTTAAATCCAATTGATATTTATTAAATTTTAGAATCCAACGGTAAACCAAATTTCGGTTAGGTGACCTTTATCCTGTCATTTGATTTAGCTAGGTAGTCATTGTATGACAATTGAAATCCTTTTGCAATTTCTAAGTTATGGGATCATGCAATCCTTTTGCATGGCATATTTATCCCATCAACGTCTATTTGTTCCTCATGCTTCGGTGACCCTAGGTTCATGATTCCCTAATCAAGTCGTCCTACTTGTGTAAACGTGTAAATTTAACATACAAGTGGTTAGGTGACCTTTATCCCACAAGTGTGCGAAATTCACCTTAATCACATTAGTTTGCTCATAACGGTTAGGTGACCTTTATCCCATTATGAGTTCCCTAATTATTTTTAAGTTTCACACAAAAGGATGACGTTTAACTTGTTTGCCTTGTAAATAAGGGATTTTAAGTTTTCATTATTTCTAGTTTAAGAAAACAATTATACCATACACCAACATGCATTTATTGTATGGCTTAATTGAAATCCATTTTTCATGTTATGTAATAAAGCCAATTTCATTACAATGATATAAACCATTTTATATTTGTTTTAATAACCAATTATTATAATCCATTTAGCCATTTTTAATTTAACCAATTAAATTATCATTTTACATGTCGTTAATAATGTCTAATTAAACCAATTAAATTGACATTTTGCTTGTTGTTAACTTGTGATTTACTTGTAGTAACCAAACATACAAACACAATAAACAACCATGCATGCAAAACAAATATGTTCACAATCAAGCCAATTTAGTTGACATTTGTTTAGCTGAAAACAAATGCCACCGAAAAAGGGGTTATAACACAAAGTAGGAGATTTTAAATCTCCCACTTAATCTTGAATCCAAATGCTTCTTCTTGTGTTCTTCCAAGTCTTCATTTTGTATCTTCATCTTTTTACAAAATATATCCTAATACATTTTGTCTAGAAAATGAAATACAACCTAATCTATTTTACATACCAAATATAAAATAACTTACATAACCAAAAAAATATTATTACAAACCAATTGAATAAATATTATTACAAACCAAATGAATGAATTAATATTGCATACCAAATGAATGAATTAAATCAACCAAACATTCAACCATCCAAACACAAGGTCAAGGCTTGATTGTGAACTTTAACATACAACAAAATATGAAAAAAGAAGAACCCAAAACCCATTTTTGGGGCTCCTGAATTTTGGCCAAAAATTCAAACCACCCAAACCCATTAATTTTTGCATTTTTCTTTCATGCATGTACATAAAATGCAAAAATATAGTGGGTATAATAAATCATCTCGAAGCATATTCCATCAACTTCGGCTCTAGATACCATTGTTGGGATTTAACAATTTCAAAATGTTTAAATCATTTTAAGAATCAAAAGAAGCGGAAGCATGTAAATTACCATTTCGATACATGTTAATCTTTAACCATTTAAAGTTAAATTCCAAATAGGATCAAGTTGTGAAACATACTTACAAACTACAAGTAAGAAAGGAGTTTATACCTTCTCCAAGCTAGGTAGTAAATGATGAGGATGATAATGATGAATGGAGCTCCAAAAGAATGAAACCTCAAGTAGTTATACCCCAAACTTGTGCACCAACACCCTAGCTTTTAGTTAGGATTTAATGACACTTGAAATGAACCTGAAAGATCAAATTAAGAACTCTTCTTGGCCCTCCAAACCTAACGGTTTTATAGCAGAAAAAGAGAGAGTTTTTCCTTTTTTTTGATATGTTTGAATGCATGTGTGATTGTAGAACACTATGTCTTGGTGTTGGTTAAGCATGGGTAGTAACTAATAAACAACCGCATGCTTATTGCAACTCCCATGCCACTCACATTATCATGTTATAATATAGTTTTTATAAAACTAATTTTATAAAATCAATTTTTATAAAACTTGATTTTATAAAACACATTTTATAAACTTGTATATTATTTATTATGTATATTTTATTAAACAAATTTTATAAAATGTAACATAACTTAATTAATTATTTAACCTATAAATAATTAAATCCTTGTTATATAAATTATTCCATAACTTATATACACATCTCAAGTAATATTATTTAAGAAACCTTTTCCTTAAAATTCAAGTGTCGCGTATTTAATCAACGATCCATTCGCTAGGATCAAATACGAATAAGGTGTCGGTAAGCTTGTTATTGGGTATGACCCAACTTGGATCATAACATATTAGCCACATTAATTTAATATGTCTCTCGGGCATACGAAATACCTTCAGAGTGCATTTGGAGTGGCGTGTAGATGTCAAGCCGACACTCAACGGGAATTTGGTAATAAATTTTCATCATGGTTTATGAACAATTTATCTTTTGAATTGGCATGTAACTTAACTAAATTTGGTACTTGTGTGTGTGTGAAACTTTGAATGGTCGATTCGGTGTGAGGTAGTAGACTTATATTGCTACTCTCACATATGAACATCTTTATGATTGTAATAATTTGACATGGGCATGTGTTAGATATTCTTGTAGTTGTTTGCACGTTCTTGCTTGTTGTGATTCTTAGTGGCAGGATACACCTTATTGATGATTGATCCAAGGCTGACATTAAGTTCAGGCGTCAAGCTCATCGACAGGTAACAACAAAGATCATTTGATCTTCGCCGGTTTTTGTTTTCTTTCCTCTCATCTTTTCTATTTCAAAATGTCCCTCATTTCCACTTATTCTACCCCTTAAATGCAATGAGGGCATTGCATACGCTAAATGTAAGGGGGAGAGTAAAAAGTTTGGGCCATTTTGAAGCTATTTCGAGTAAACGTATCACATGCATTATAAAGTTCAAAGCTCACAATGTCGAATAAATTTTAGAACAAGTTTTTAACCATTACACTAATTCATATCATAAACACCTAGAATGGTTAAGGCTTGTAAAAATTTTTAAAATTTTTGAGGGAAAAGTAAAGTATTTTCCACGTTTTTCAAAACTTAAGGAAGTAAAGTCTTCTCGGTTTCAAAAAGTTCGGTGGTTAAAGTCCACCCTCTTATGTTTCAAAAATAAACTTGAATGGTTAATTCACTTGGTGTAGGAGACTTTCTAATCTACACCATTTTACATTTAGCTATGCTAAGTGCCGTGGGAAGAGGAGCCTTGAGCTTCACAAAGTGCTATCCTTTTTAGGAGCAATGGCTTCGTGCTAGTGTTGCTAGACAACACAACCCATAGCCAAAAGCTATGGCACCGTTGTGCATGCGATTAACGGAAAGGTAGTAACTACTTCCTACCTTTTCTTAAAATAAGCATAAAAGCTTGTTATATGGAAAGTAAATAAGCATCATCTCAATTTGGAAGTAAAGTCTTCCAAGTTATGTTTATTCCAAGCTTGGGAGTAAAGTCTTCCAAGTCAAGCTAGATTATTTGAAAGGAAGTTAAAGTCTTTCTAGTGCTTCAAAAATTTGAAATTGGCGGACTCTCTTATTTAGCCACGTGGGGCCCTAATTCCACGAACCTCCGTCAATGCTTTGGCCCTACTATGAGAGAAACCATAGAGTTGTGATAGAAATTTTGATGAGTGCCGGTTACCCCGTGCCCGGGTAACCAAATAAAGGTGGGGTACCAAGTCCCTTACCTTTGGCACAGCCACCTTAACTGTATTCTTAGAATTGACGATTATCAATTAGAATTGACGACATATATTTGGAATTGATGATCATTCTTGGAATTGACAAAAAATAGGTGTTTTGGGGGCATGGAGGTAGGAGAGGGATAGCCATTGCGGGTTTATGAGGTGAGCATTCTTTTTGGAAGTGTACTCTTTACACGATGCATTTCATGATTAGTGGTGATGTGTACCATTTTCATGGCCCTTATTCATTCGGGGTGCATTCTACATATTTTGGGTACACTTTGAATTTGTTTGAGTAGATTTATATTTGATATGATCGATTTGTTTGATGAGTTTATGGCTATCCCGTGAATCCTACATATTTGGTCAAGGTCAAGGAGGTCAAGTTCAAGATTGTAATGATTTGATACTTTGTGATTGGTGTTTGATGACCTTCTCGTAGATGAAATTGACTTTGACCGGGGGCATGATTGGTTCGGGTATACTTAGGCTTGAATTATGTTTATGTTAGTGTTTAAGGATTGAAGATTCGAAGATATTATTTGGAGCTTGAGTTAAGCTTGTGTTAGTAGAAGAAGAGGATGATTGTGCTTGGTCCTAGCAAGTGCAAGTTTTTGGAGAACACTATAGCCATTTAGTGCATATTCATGAAAGGTATCATTTTGAGCTTAACCTTCTTGCGCTTTGGCATTGTTCACTTATTTGTTCTCTATTTCCAAAGCTTGTTTCGTCGATTGTTTACTTAAGGACAAGCAAAGATTCAAATGTATGTAGGTTTGATATCGCTCCATTTATATATGTTTTATTTCGCGATATCTACCTCACTTTGCTCGGTTTATGACTATCTTGGAGCCTATTTTGTGTGCTATTGAGCTAAATGGTAAATTAAGGGCTAAGGAGTTGATTTGGTGTAAAATTGACCAAATCTTGGGCAAAATTGGCTAAGGAAATGGAAAAGTGCAGAATTAGCATCAAAAGCGCCGCTTCTCATTCAAGAGCGCTGCTCCTGTGAGCCAAAAAGCGCCGCACGAACTGAAAAAGTGACGTTCTTATGCACATTTCAGCTCCATTTTCCTCCAGTGAGCAAAAGCGCCATTCCTACAGTGAAAAGCTTCGATCCTATTCAGCCAAAAGTGTCTCTCCTCAACAAAAGCGACATCCCTTTTAGAGCTAAAAGCGTCATTCCTGATCAAAAGCACCGCTCCTCATTAAAGCCAAAAGCGCCGCCCCTGTCCAAAAGCGGCGCTCCTGTCGCTGTTTCAGCTCAGATTTTCAGCACTATAAAAGGAACGAGATTAGGACATTTTTCATATGCATCTTTAGAGAGCATCTGCTTAAGGTCCGAATTTCACATACATAACCCTAATTTCATCATCCATTGGTGTTTAAGGGTGGATTCAAGGAAGCTAGCTCAAGATTCATCATTGTTTAGCTTAGATCTTCATCTTCTTTACATTTTGAGTTGTAATCTTCACTTTACTTTTCATATTTTGCATTGATTACTTGTAATAACTCGAAGATGATGATGATGATTTACATTTCTATGCTTATTATTAGTTTAATTTTAGCTATGATTGGCTAAATCTCTTGTGTTTGCTTATCTATGAATCTCTAATGCTAGTGTTTGCACCAAATCAATTGATTATTGTTGTTTGAATAAATTACATGATCATGTGTTGTTGAGTTAGCTAAAGATCCATTGCTATTAATTTGTTTTATGCTTGACTTTGATTACATATGTTGTGTAGCTCTCTTAATGATTTGAGAAGTGAATCAATATGTGCTTCAACACCTTAGGTGATCTAGACAACTAGCTTAGGAATTGCAAGTGATTGTGTTCTTGATCTAGGTTGGTTTTCAATTGGCCTCTAGTCAACATAGCAATGCTGATTATCTTAAATGATTTCGATAGTTGGGGTTTTAAGTGATTTCAACCTAAGCTCAATCTTAATGACCAAATCATGCTTAACTCGATCCTAAGATATAAAGCTTATGTGAATTCGTGGAGTATCATTTGATTTGAGGTTTAGTAGTGATGCTAAATATTTAACAGTTTAACAACTAATGAAATAGCAAAATAGGCAAAATGGGGCAAGCCAAGCATAGAAAGGATTAGATAAGTGAACACATCTTAGTTAATTTGTTTTATGTCTTAATACTTCACTACTTATTTCTTGTTACTAGTTTAATTAATAAATTTAGGTTTGTTTAATTGTGCAAGTTTTAGTTGTTAGTTGATATCAATCGACACCCCCCAATCAAACAAACCCTAGGACAATTGATAGTTTCAAATATTCGACTTACACCGCCTCCTTTGGGATGAACTTGATAAGAATACTTACGTTAAAGTGCTATAATAACTGGGTTCTAAGTGCTCGTTAGTTGTGTGTGCTTGATTGTAGTGTTTGAATCAAATATAAATTTAGAGGGTAAAAGATGTATATCGCACAAACGCATCAGTTGTGATGATAGTGATAGTGATAGTTGGATGAGTTAGTTAGAGAAAAGAGAGAGGACGAGTTCTTTAGAAGTAGAGGATGGAAGTGATGGTGATAGGATGGATGATGAAATGGATGATACCCTATTATTGAAAGTTCTCATAATATGGTGATGAAGGATAAGAGTAAGTCGGTTAGTTCTAAGAAAACCGGGCATCGTAGTGATAGTGAGAGTGATGATGACATGTTGCTTGCGAGGTCTATAAGAAAGTTATTTGGTCCGATTCATGAACCAAGTAGAAGGGGTGATGACAAGTTGTATACGAGGTTTCTAATGAATATCTCTAAGAATGAAAGGGATGTATTAAGAGAGATTTTAGAGGAGTCCAAAACTACAAAATTTTGTTTGGACTTGTTTTTAAGAAAAGAGGGAAAAAGTAAAGGTAAAGGCAAGAGGAAGAAGGAGGTTTCATCCACAAATTCGGATGAAGGTTGAACGAGAAGGAGAGAGTCGCGTGCATGAGTTGAGAATAAAATATTGTAATAACCCACCATAATCGCTATTAACGCAGTCATTAACATACGGTCCCATCGCGTGGATATGCCCTCTCTATGAAACATTTTAACCAAAAGTTTATTCATTTATTGCAAAAAGTTTTCCAAATTTAAAAGTTAACCAACAATTCTAAAAGTAATATATTTCAAAATATATAAAAAGAATGAATGCATAAGTTAAGTAAAACGAAAGCAGACATGCATGTGACACTTTAACAGAGCTACACTTGACTTTTAGACCACAGCGGAAGCAACAAATAACTATCTGAGAAATACATGCTAAAATTCGTCAACATAAAGTTGGTGAATTCACATGTTTGAATAACAGTTGTATAACATATACCACAAGATTTAATGTTTTAAAATGTTCGTAAAAGCATTCTAGATAATGAGCACCTAATATCCAACCTTAACGTATTTGTGGAACGTTACCACGTACCCTTAAAACAAGACACTCGTAACCCAAGTGTTAGAGGTCAAACAATTATACACCCGTTCTGACCGGTAGTCAAAAGTTAGCACTAAACCCGGGTGAGGATTTTCAATCCCAATAGATCTATTCATAAAAATTCGCGCTTACCAACCCAGTAATTAACGATATCGAACTAGGGATTTCTGGTTACAACTCATGTGTAAGAATATAAATAATTGTACTTGTGTCTATGCGTAAACAATAAAAGCATGCATGAGTTTCCCCCTAAAATAAAAAAGTAAAAAGGGGCTGTGAACTCATAAATGATAAAGTACGCTGTGGGAGTTAGAAGTGCGATTTTGGTAGTTTTCGGTGATCCGCGCTCGGAACCTAAACAAAAATTAAGTTCAGAGGTCATACTATATCTAATATAGTGTTTAGTTATGTTCATAATCATTTTTAATAAGTTTTACATGTTCGTTTCGGTTTTCAGTTTCATTTGTTACTTAGTGTCTTCGCATAGTATTTTCAGCTTTTCTGTTTCGGACCAACAATTTTACCCAAATGTTTCTCCCAAAATACACATCCATTTAGGATGAGATTACTACCCCTGAAAAGGTTTTTGTGTCTAGTTTCCCAATCATTTAAGGTTTGGTATCAGATTCAAAATAGATGTTGGTCAAAATGCATTCTCTTACAGATGGGCAAAACTGTCCAGATTTACACTATAAGATTTAATGTAAGTTTAAAAATATTAAAACACATTTGTTTGACTTGGGACTTTTACAGAGGGTTAAATAGATATAAATAAACATATGTTTAAAAGGGTTCACCTCCAGGTCTTTATTAACATAGATTTTATAGGTGGTGATCTAGACTAAAATCTGACCACAATAATTTAATGGGTTAACTTAAAATGACCTTTTCTCCTTGAATAATTCATGTTTGGGTGATTCAAATCGTGATTTACTCGTATAGGTGTACCATTTAATGAGCACAAAAGTATATTTACAGAATCATTTTAGGTTTTGACTTATACAAAATAAATGAAACATAGGTCAGATTTATTGAAAAAATTGACATGCAGTGAGAAAATAAAAATGAAAAATACTTTTTTCTTTTTAGAAAATTATTAAAAATTAACAAGAATCTTTACAAAAATAAAAAAACATGTGGTAAAATTATTAATTCCAGAATCAAAGTCTAAGTATGTTTTTAGATCGTGATCTATTACTAGTTCATTTGGACCGATTCAACCTAAAGATGCTTCTATGTGTTTTAACCATTTTAATCCTTAGTCTAAGTTTATTTTAAGTTATAAGACATGTATGGAACATTTATTTAGTCATTTAAGATTAATATTAGGGCTAGCCATGTAATCATCATTAAGTGTGTACACACTCTAGATCAAGCTTTTACACCCCAATTTCTCTTGAAGATGACTTGAATAGATGTTATAAGTGTAGATAGAGTTTGTACCTTGAAGAAGAATTATGAATATGCTTGTGAAGATGAAGAATGAAGAAGGAAATGGCTGGAACTATAGAGGATTTAGTGAAATGTCTAAGTGTAGTAAGTGAAAATGAAGAAAAATGGAGTTTATATGGTGATGGTGGGGGTGGTATGTCATGATGGCAGGAAAAGGAGGAATGACTCATCAAACTCATTAATTAACCAAGCAATCCATGCATAAGTGTCTAATATCTTGGATACAAGATGATGTGATGAGTTTGCGTGCAATTAACCTTAATTAAGTGTGATTAATTAGATGTAATGTTTAAGGTTAAACTTAGATTAGTTAAATTTATGTGTAACTATGTGTTTAATTGTTTATGATATTAATTAAAGATTGGTCAGTGATTAATCATGTATTAGTTTGGTTTCTAGATGGATTAAGGATGATTACTTAATCATAATACTTGATCTTTTTATGCATTTTGACTATATAGGTAAATAAGTGTGCAGTTTTTAAGTCTAAGGTTTATGGTGGTAAACTAGGGTTTTCGAACATTGTATGAATGTGTGTGACAACGTTGGATCAATCAAGACCTAAATGTAATACTATGGTTATAGAAACCCTAAAACAAATCAAGACTCACTGTATCAGATTTACATTTCAAGTCGAAAATCCTGAATCAGGAAAGTTAGGTTAAAAAACCTGGTCAGAAAAGTTAGGGTCATGACATTACCTACCCGTTAAAGAAAATTTTGTCCCGAAATTTGAATTCGCACAAGTAGAAGACGTCAACAAAAATTTTTAAGGCAATATTTACTAGATATAACACTTAAGTATGTTTTAGTATTAATAGTAACATAGTGTAAGTAATCATGTGTAAGTGAGAATGACTCGGTTGTAGACTAGACTCACTAATGCATCTTAACGACTCATGTTAGATACACTAATGCACCTAATTTCCTACAACCAATGATCTGATACAAACTGTAATAACCCACCAAAATCGCTATTGACGCGGTCATTAACAAACAGTCCCATCGCGTGGATATGCCCTTTATATGAAATATTTTAACCAAAAGTGCATTCATTTATAGAAAAAAGTTTTCCAAATTCAATAGTTAACCAATAATTCTACAAAGTAATGCATTTCAAAATATATAAAAAGAATGACTGCATAAGTTTAGTTTAACGAAAGCAGACAGGCATGCGGCACTTCAACAGAGCTACTCTTGACTTCTAGACCACATCGAAAGCAACAAATAAGTATATGAGAAATACATGCTAAAATTCGTCAACATAAAGTTGGTGAATTCACAAGTTTGAATAACAGCTGTTTAATATAGACCACAAGATTTAATGTTTTAAAATCTTTGTAAAAGCATTCTAGATAATAAGCTCCCAATATTGAAACTTAACGTGTTTATGGAATGTTACCACGTACCTGTAAAACAAGACACTCGTAACCCAAGTATTAGAAGTCAGACAATTATGCACCCGTTTATGATCGGTAGTCAAAGGTTAGCACTAAATCCGGGTGAGGATTGTCAATCCCCATAGATCTATTCATAATAATTGGTGCTTACCAACCTAGTAATTAATGATATCGAGCTAGGGATTTATGGTTACAACTCATGTGTAAGAATGTAAATAATTGTACTTGTGTCTATGGGTAAAACAATAAAAGCATGCATGATTTCTCCCCTAAAATAAAACAGTAAAAAGGGGCTGTGAACTCACTAGTGATGAAGTACGGTGCGAGATTCGGAAGTGTGATTTAGGTTGTTTGCGATGATCCGGGCTCGGAACCTAAATATAAATTAAGTTCTGAGTTCATACTATACATAATATAGTGTTTAGTTATGTTCATAATCAGTTTCAATAAGTTTTACATGTTCGTTTCGATTTTTGGTTTCATTTGTTACTTAGTTTCTTAGTATAGTATTTTCAGCTTTTCTTTTTCGGACCAACAATTTTACCCAAGTGTTTCTACCAAAATACACATCCATTTAGGATGGGATTAGCACCACTGGAAAGGATTTTGTGTCTAGTTTCCAACCATGTAAGGTTTTGTTTCAGATTCAAAATAAAAGTTGATCAAAAATGAATTCTCTTACAGGTGTGCAAAACTATCCAGATTTACACTATAGGTTTTGTTTATGATATTGATTAAAGCTTAGTCAATGATTAATCATGTATTAGTTTGGTTTCTAGACAGATTAAGGATGATTACTTAATCATAATACTTGATCTTTTTATGCAATTTAACTTTATAGGTACATAAGTGTGCAGTTTTTTATTCTAGGGTTTATGGTGGTAAACTAGGGTTTTTGGACTTTGTGTGAATGTGTGTGACAACTTTAGATCAATCAAGACCTAAATGTAATACTATGGTTGAAGAAACCCTAAAAACATCAAGACTCACTATATCAGATTTACATGTCAAGTCGGAAATCCCGAATCAGGAAAGTTAGGTTAAACAACCTGGTTAAAAAAGTTAGGGTCGTGACAAATAAGCACTCGACATCATGTAAATTTTTGTAATTTTCCTGTATACTTCATGCATTTTTAATTTTTTTTTTGTGCCTTGTGTTTTAATTTTCATTTAGAAAAATTTCGATTACAGCACTTCATGCGCCTCCTCTCTGAAAGGACGCACCGCATGGACAAATTGTTACAGCTTCAGGAGACGCCTAAACCCAAAGCGCCACGTCAAAATGGTCACATAAAGTCTTTATGGTCAATTCTTGCACCGCTTGAAGGGTTATGCGCCACATGCTATCTTGTGAAACACAAAGCGTCGCATGCTTTGCTTGATGCGGCATCTGTGTCTGAAGACTTTGGCTATTCGAAAAAATTTATAAAACTTTAAAAATCCAAAAATATTTTTGTTTTTGTGTGCTTGTGTGCTTTGTTTTAAGTTTTGCTTTTGTTTTTCCTTTGTGAGAACAGGTAATCATGGAAGAGGCGGGAAGCTTGGAAGCTGACTTTGGAGTTGCAGCTTTATTTATTCGCAATCCATTGATTACTCTACATAAAACCCCAGGAAGTTTCAGTTCCCTTTGCTCTTATTTGATTATATTTTTAAATACTTCACTTTTGCATTGTAGTATCGCATGCTAGTGAGGACATAACATGAAATAAGTGTGGAGGGGGTTTTATGGTTTATACACTTGGCTTTGTTTGTATGATTGCTTGTAAAGACTGTTGCTTTTATAGTTAAATGATATATATGTTTAAAGTAACTACTTTTGGCTCCCTAGATATAAATGATAAAGAAATTTTTAGGATTGTTGTGTCAGCCTTTTTATTTTACACCATTTTAAGGTCTACCCAGGTCGTTAGTACTTGAATAAAGTATTAACATTTCAATTAGATAACCTTAGAAGCCTTAGCCTTAAGATTAAAACCATATGAAACCTAATTCCCATTCCTGCACTTATTTTTTGTTATTGATATGGAATTCTAATTATACTTCATCTTGTTTAGATTTAGTAAAATTAGGTGACAATGCAACTCATTTATGCTTAGAAATAATTGGTTTAAATTTGAGTTTCAATTGTAATTGGCTATCAGAATGTAGTGTTTGTGGCTTTTCACTTAGTTTGACTCAGAGTGGTTTCCTAGGTTCCACATTGGATGCCATGATTTAATCATTAGTATTAATGTACATAATCATAATAATCATCACTAATGCAACAATTGTAGAATTTATTCTTTCCTTTGCAAAGGTCGAAAAGAATTGCTTTTATGTCACAAGTCTCATCCCGCATATACCATTCATCCATTTCATTATTATGAGAAACATCTGAGGGAATTATGAAAAAAAAATCTTAAAGAAGTAGTCTCTGAGATTCGGGCTATTAAATCCTTTGGGGTGCTAGATCACCTAACCACCTAAAACTTTTTTCCGGTTTGGGATCGCTTGGTCGAACGTTCGCTATATGGATCGAGGAAGTTACTATCCTAAGGCAAAGCAAAAAAAGGAAATAGATACCAAAAATTGTGAAACGAATGTCTTATTGCACTTCAAGGCAGGGACCACTAAAGGCATATGATTTGCTCTCATCGCACTATTATTGTTATATCAAGTTAAAGACTTTATTTTTACTCTCCATCCACCGTTAGGTGAACCAGACCACTTTGGCTTGTGATATAGTGTAGTTCTAATTAGACTTATGAGGTTCATTAGTTAATCTTCTGATATTCAGAATATTAATGTAGTGTATTTCCGATTTAGGAGGTGCATTAGTTAATCTTCCAATGTAATGATATATTCTTAGACGATATAATTAATTAATTTATCTTGGTATGAATGAGGGTAACATTAAAATTTCTAAGCCTTATAAAGTATGATTGATTAGACATCCATAACCGCTTTACACCAATTTTATATCCGTGTCATAACTACCCATAAACCCTTACCATGATGAGTGTACCGAGTTTATATTTCTTTTGATACATGCGTAGGTGATTATGAATAATGTGTTGATCTTTAATATATTGAAAGGTATGACTTTTGTGTACTTATAAGCTTAATGGAAATCTTTCATGAAAGAATAATTGATTAACTTGATATTGCTTGGGAGTATATTCTTAAGTTGTATTGTCTTTATTTTCATGAGGACAAGCAATGACCAAGTGTGGAGGGATCAATAGTGCCTAAATTATACATGTTTTTCATACCATTTTGAGGCCCTATTTATTGTTATTATGTTGGTATTGAGGTCAATTACACGAACTTTTGGTACTTGATAAATTGTGGTTGACTTAAGGAAAATACCATGAAGATTGATGATTTGGATGGGAGGAATGAGGTTAGAAAACAAAGAATGCGGATTTGCTAAAAACCAAAGTAGACGCCGCATTGACTATGTCATGCGCCACCTGTAAATGATAGAGTTAGAGATTTTTTCAGATGCAAGCGCCGCATGAACCTCAAGCACCGCCTGGAAATTTGGACAGAAAGATCGAAAAGTTGGAAAGTCAGATGCCATGCGCCGCATAACCTGCTGATGCACCGCATGGTTTTCCAAAAAATGTATGAAGATGATGATCAAAGCACCGTGTAAGTGAAATGATGCGGCGCATAAAGTTGGAAGCGCTGGTGAAGAGCCACATTCAGCTAGGGTTTGGATCGAATTATGCCGCGCATGCGCCATATGGAACCTTCCATGCGCCGCATGGCCTTGTCGGTTTTGGAAAACTATATATACGGGACTTAGGGTTTTGAATCCATATACATTTTTTAAAGCAAGTTTTTTTCCAGAGCCGATTCCATGTGATTTTTGAAGGTTTTTCAGAGAGTTTGGAGCATCATAACACCTTTGAATCATCAAGGAGAAGCTAGAAAGTCGGTTGATTTCACAAACACTTTTATTTTAAGTTTGATTCTTATTTTATCAATCATGAGTTATACTTTAAATATGGTTTTTATTGATTTATGACTATTGTTGGCTAAGTTTATTATGTTTGCTTAGGCCAAATACTTATTTATGTTGGGATCATTTTATTACTATGGTAATTGATTTGATTGCATTATATTTAATTGTTTAGTAAAGAACCATTCTTGTTATTAGTATTTAAAGGATAAATATAGTTATTATGCATATTTGATTGAATTGATAACTCATAGAATAAGTATAGTGATTTACAACTAGGTGACAAAGACTTTGGAAGAACCTGAATTTTGTGCATATGAAAATGTTCTTGAATGTAGCGACTCGGCCAAATCGCCATTAACGGTGCCGTTAACTTAGGTCCCGTTGCATAGTCATAGTCCATAAATGAGACACGTTTGACCAAAATTATGTCGCATTCATTTGAAACGTATAAGACTTACAAAGTTTAGTTTACCAAACGGATCAACAACAAGTTTAAGTTTACAAAAGTTATAAAGTATAAATGAAATAACTTGCGACACAATTAGTTTAAAATCACGGTTGCTATAAATAGCGTAAGTATGTAAACATTTGTTTGAATCCAAAGGTGCTATCATTAGCGTATGCATGTATGCTTGAATCCAAGCAAATAAATCAAGTGTGTGCATGTATGCTTAAACCCAAGCAAGTATAAGTGTACGCGGAAGCATGCATCAAATAGCCATGTATGAACCTGAGAAACATATAGAAAACTGTCAACGAAAAATGTTGGTGAAATCATAGGTGTTTATAAACGTTGTTTTTGAACCACAAGATTTTGTATTTCCATAACGTTGATTATCTAAATCGTTTGCATTCCAAAAGTATGTTCGCGAGCACCCAATTATCAAGACATAACTATTTTGCACCCTGTTGCGTAGTGTTAGAACATACACTAAACCCGAAAATATATTTCATCCGCTAACGGTAGCGAACCGTCCGAATGAGGCTCGTCAAGCCCATGTGATCACATAATATAAGTTCTCGCTTACACCCTGCAAGTGTAACTAATGATAATCGAATTGAGGCTTTTTGTTCTAACTCGCTGTGGAATGTTTGTTTTCGTACTTGTATTCAAAGTATAAAGTATGTAGTATAAAATTGTATATGTTTCTCATCCCATGATTTAAAAGTATAAAAGTTATTGAAAGATGGGACTATGATCTCACCTCGAGTGCACGTGTATAAATGTACTTTACAAAGTAAACGTGTGCATGAAATTTGCTTAGCCTTGACCTAAACAAGTAAGTTGTATCAATTAACCGGTTACGACACAAGGTCGGGCGAAATGTGTTCAATTAGTCCTATGCCTCGTTACGACTCGATTAAATATAGCATGTGAATCACGTTGTCCAGTTTCACGCAAGAATCAAGTATAAAATAAGATTTGAACGATTGCATAAGTGTTTGGTTAAGTTTGACTAAAAGTCAAACTCGGTCAAGTCAAAGTCAATGAAAAAGTCAACACGTTCGGGTCGGGTCCCGAACTATTTTTCTGAGGTTTTTAATCATATATAAGCATGTTAGAACAAGTTACATGTGAATCGGAGGTCCATAGCATCGCAAACATTTTTCGTAAAAGTGCAAAGTTGGACAGGACCTCAGACACAGCAAATGCCGCGCCGCGGCCCATGGTGTCACGCTGCGCCAATAGGCGTGGCCTGGTGCCTGGTCTGTTTCAAAAGTTCAAGTCTCAACCAAACCTCAATTTAGCACCAATCACAAACCGTAAACACTTAGAACACGTATCTTATATCGTTGAAAAGCTCTTTTGACAAGGAACACAACTAACTACTTTTCATCAAGCTAAAACATCATTTACAGTAACCAAAATTCGTCAAGTGATCAATAAAGGTTTATTTTCTAAGTTGCAAATTCACAAAATGCATTTCATGATTCGGGAATCCAATCTATGCATCCGATATGCCGTTTTGAAGGTAATTAAACATACAATACAATTAAACACTTACTAACAAGATTTCATAGAATTTCAAGCATCAAAAGTTCATTTCAAATTCATCAAACCCTAACCAAAAATCAAGAATTCGTCAATTTTGTAAATGAAGCTTTTCTAAATCAACCTACACATCAAAATGAAACTAATGATACTAGTAACACTTTTAATACATGAACTTTAGCATTTAAACAACATTTAATCATCCAAAATTCAAGATTAAGCACACCCAAAACAATAACTAATTACTTCAAACTAGTTACTAAAAACAACAAATCAGCAAAACTAAACACATATTCATGTTAGACTTGAGCCATAGACACTAATTAACACCATTTCAAGTATATAAAACGAATTTAGAGAAATCTAGTGTTTTTAGAAAGTTACCCAAATGAGATGAAATTGGTACAAAAATGTAGAGGATGAAGAGAGGATCACGAATATGCAATTTTTTTTTATGTTTCCTTCTTGATTCGGATTTGGATGATGAATTAATGAAATGGGTGTTTAAGTTCAAAAATGGAATAGAGAAAAGAGAGAAGAGATGAGGAGGTTGAATGAGTGTTGGTGGTGGTGAAGTGGTTGACTAGTTGACCTAGTCACCACTTTGCCCACTTGGCAACTTCGGTCCCTCAAGTTTCAAAGCGGGTGCGTGAATTAACCGAACGAATATTTTAAAAATGCTAGAGTAAACGAGTGACGTTATAATCCAATAACGGGAATATCAAGAACATTAGTTAACGAAAGACACGAATTTAGATAACAAAAGATATTATTTAAAAAAAATGGTGTTAAAAATAAATTTAACGAAAAAACGCGGGATGTTACACTGAAAGTGTCAGTAAATGTGTGCATCAGAAACTGCCACTAAAAGTCAACCTAATAGTTATGCATTTTTAGAATTTACATCAGAATCAGAGTCATACAAATTCAGTCCCTGAACTTCAAATCAGAATCAGATACATCATTAAGCCGTGCCGCGGGCCCTAGAACCGTGCCGCGGGCTAAAATGTGTGCTGATGGAGAGGTATATTGAAAAGTTTCGGAGTAAATTTCAGCTTTGAGCCGCACCGCGGGCCCTAGAGCTACGTCGCGAGCTATAACTACAGAAGATGCTGAATCAGCATTTTAAATGGGGTTAAATGAGGGGTATATTTTCCATTTCGCATGTGGACGAGTTTTTGGCCATAAAACTGACCAAAACCTTATCTTATCTCCATTTTATTTCTTTTCTTCCATTCTTATCTTCATCTCAAACCCTAGAGAGAGAGGTGCTTTAGAGAGATTCGGGTGACTTTGCTATGTTTTGGTTGTAGTGGTAAGTCTCGAATCCGAATTTCATTCTTTAAGATTCTTGTTTGAGTTTAGGGTTTGTGCTAGTTAGGGTCATCAACCCCACTTATTGTGATTTGGGGGTTTTGGGTATGATTCATGTGTGTAAACATTAATTGGAGACCTAGGGTTTTGGGTGACAAATTTGTAGGTCTTGTAGATTGCATGTGTTGGTTAAACACGAGATTACTTGTGATTTAGTGTTCTTGAGTGTGTATGTAAGTCGATTTTTGTTGAAAACCCTAGTTTGGGTCAAAATGGGTCAAGTGGGTATTTTGGGTCAAGTAAGCTTGATTTGGTGTTAACATAAGTTTTGGGTGAATCAAGTATGTGAATACTTGATTTAGATGTTAATTGGTGTTTTGGAAATATAATCAATAGTCGTTAGTGATTTTGAGCGTTTTTGTGACATATGTCAAAATGGGTTGACTTTGATTGGGCCGAATTTGGTAATGACACTAATTTTGGATTAAATGGATGTTAAACACTTTTGTTAAGTGTTAAATGACGTTTTTGAATGAAAGTGATCTTGGGAAGTGATTTTGGGTTAAAATGACATTTTAACATAAGTCAAACGTGGTTAAACACAATATGGGTCAATATTGCACGTGTTGGGGTTTTGGTGTAAATGATGAAATCATTACTACCTAAGTAGTAATTTAGTTTCGGGACCTAGGTTGGTCAATTTGGTGACAAGTATGATTTGGGTTAAATTGTACTTTGTTGTGTGAGTTTAAATTACCACCCGAAGTGGTAATTGGTTTATGTCCATTAGGTGTTAAATGGGTGGGTTATGGCGAGCAAGGTGTGATCCCTCGACTAAGGGATGTTTGTGTCAGATTCTCTTTTAGAGAATATATATTTTTGTGTATATTAGGCCTATTTGCGATATAGGTAACTATTTGCTCGGATATGAGGACGGAGATCATAATACACGACTTGTGCGGGCATTCCAAGGTGACTGTAATAATTATACGTGTATGTATATAGTGTATTTATTTGTATGCTATGGCATGATCCACGGAGCCGGTAGTGCCATAGTATGTGCGGGTGTGCTATGATGCGAACCACAGAGCCGGAAGCATAATGATAGGTGTGTTGTAGTGTGAACCACGGAGCCGGTAGCACTATAGTTGTTAATGTTGGGATTTAACAAGTTTAAAACACTTAAACTATATTTAGATTCAAATCAAAGCGGAAGCATGTTAATTACCATTTTAGAACTTGTATATCTTTAACCAATTAAAGTTAAATCCCAATTAGGATCAAGTTGTGAAACATACTTACAAACTACAAGTAAGAAAAGTGTTTATACCTTCTCCTAGCTTGTTGATAGATGATGATGAAGATGATGATGAATGGAGCTCCAAAACAATGAAACCTCAAGTAGTTATACCCCAAACGATGCACCAACACCCTTGCTATTAGTTAGGATTTTGTTTGACACTTGAATGAGCTTGCAAAAACCAAATGAAGAACCTTTTCTCCCTCTCCAAACCCCACGGCTCACAGCAGCTGAATGAGAGTGTTTTTGTGCAGTTTTTTCAAGTATAATTGCATGTGTTAGTTCCTACAAGAGTCAAGATGCTTACATATGGAATTGAGAAAGTATGGGTGAAAGATTCCAAGCCTAAAGCATGTGTATCTCATTCCCTATGCCACTTCCCTTTCAAGTATTATTAAATAAGTTTTATAAAAAAAAAAACATTTTATAAAACTCTACATAATACTTCCATATATATATATATATATATATATATATATATATATATATATATATATATATATATATATATATATATATATATGTTATGTACATTTATTTTATAAAACATAACTTTATAAAATGTAACATAACAAAATCAATTATTTAACCCATAAATAATTTAAACTCTTGTAATATAAATTATTCCATAATTTATATATACACATCAAGTAATCTTTCAGAAAACGATTTTCCTTAAAATTCAAGTGTCGCATATTTGATCAATGATCCAATCGTTAAGATCAAATACGAATAATGTGTTGGCAAGCTTGTTATTGGGTATGACCCGACTTGGATCAAAACATATTAGCCACGTTAATTTAATATGTCTCTCGGGCATACGAAAAACCTTCAATCTCCCACTTGCACGAGAAACATAAGAAATTAATGCAAGTGATGGATACCACCTAACGACCGTCCATCACCCCCAATATGTTATGACTTTGTGCCATTCAATAACATCATCCTTTTCGAGTTCCCATCTCGAATATGAATAGGTGAATCTTTTCATTATATCCTTTCATCCTAGATGTCATGTTAAATCCAAGAGATACAGAGTGATCACTCTCTTCTAGATTTAACTTTTCAGGCCTTAAACATCTGACTCTCAACGAATAAGAGGGACAAATTCCATCTTGACTACATACGTCCTAAATATATACCTTGCATTATACCTGAGCTCTTCCTTATGAACTACCATGTTTCAGAATAGCGAAGGAAAGATTCAAGGCACAATACTTGGTAAATATCCGAACCCAATATGTATCTCAGGTCAGAGGATACAATGATATTCACCTTTACTCAAGATTACATGTGATCAACCACAAAGGCTCCATTTAGTAAATCTTGACGGCGGGTCTTCCAATATTTGTATCCCACAAATATATATGAACCTTGGTTGCAACCTTGCCCTACATTCATCCCGTGAATGTACACCAATCCAAGTTCATAATAGTCTAAACCTCACACTTGTTCCCACAAATGTGATGGACTACGGAATTTAGAATAATTACTTATTCATGGATAAAATATGCAAAATAATAACATAACTCAAAATAAATTAATACCATAATTATATTAATGAGTTTGAACAATTTCGTTCCATTACAATACTTAAAACAGATCATGACTAATCACTAAAATATCGAAGCCCTAATGCACCAACATGTCCTGCATGTTTTGATCCATGTAAGAGCTTCGTGAGAGGATCCGCTATATTAACATCTGTGTGAACTTTGCAAATACATATCTTTCCCTTTTCAACTTCATCCCTTATCTAGTTGAATCTCCGCTCAATGTGACGGGTCTTTTGGTGAGCACGAGGTTCCTTGATTTGAGCAATCGCACCCTCGTTGTCACAAAAGATCTCAAGAGGGTCCTGAATGGAAGGGACTACTCCTAAGTCGTCGATGAATTTCTTCATCCATGCAGCTTCCTGAGCTGCCAATGAGGCGGCAATGTACTCTGACTCTGTAGTGGATAATGCAACAACATCCTGTTTTGAACTCTTCCAAGAGACCGCACCTCCATTTAATGTGAAGACATAACCGGATTATGATCGAGAATCATCACGATCAGTTTGGAAACTCGCGTCCACGTAACCTTTTACAGCGAGTTCCTCCTCACCAGACCCGTATATAAAAAACATATCCTTAGTCCTCCTAAGGTATTTCAATATACTTTTAACCGCAATCCAATGACTATTTCCTGGGTCATTCTGGTATCTACTTGTCAGGCTTAGAGCGCATGACACATCCAGTCTCGTGCATATCATTGCATACATGATTGACCCAATAGCAGACGCATATGGGACTTTCTTCATTCTCTCATGTTCATCTTTCGTGGTGGGGTACTGAGATGAACTGAGAAGTGTTCCCTTTTGAATAGGTACCAAACCTTTCTTAGAGTTCTCCATCTTGAACCTTTTCAAGATCTTTTCAATGTATGCACTTTGATTCAAACCTATCAGTTTCTTGGATCTATCCCTGTAGATCCCAATCCCCAAAACGTATTGTGCTTCTCCAAGATCCTTAATGGAGAAGCATTTACTTAGCCAAGTTTTAACACCTTGCATTGCTGGAATATCATTTCCAAATAACAATATATCATCCACATATAGTACAAGGAACATGATTGTGCTCCCACTAGCCTTCTTGTATACACAAGCTTCATCACCATTTTTGATGAAGCCAAATTTCTTGGCTTCCTCATTAAAACGATGATTCCACATTCTCGATGCTTGTTTCAATCCGTAGATTGACTTCTTTAACTTGCATACCTTTTTAGGATATTTCGGATCAACAAAACCTTCAGGCTGAACCATATAGACATCTTCCTCAAGATGCCCATTTAGGGAAGCGGTCTTGACATCCATTTGCCATATTTCATAATCATAATGAGCAGCAATGGCAAGTAATATCCTAATAGACTTTAGCATTGCCACAGGCGAAAAAGTTTCAACATAGTCAACCCCTTGAGTTTGAGTGAAACCTTTTGCTACAAGTCTAGCTTTATATGTATCCAAGTTTCCATGTATGTCGGTTTTCATTTTGAAAAGCCATTTACAATCAACTAGCCTTGAGCCAGTAGGTTGTTCAACAAGTTCTCAAACTTGGTTGTCATACATGGATTGCATCTCAGCGTTCATGGATTCCTGCCATTTATCTTTATCATTCCTTGATAAAGCATCTTGGTAGTTTGTTGGTTCATCCAAATCAACCACATAGCAACCGTCCATGAGAAACCCATATCTCTCAGGAGGATTACTAATCCTACCAGATCTGCGAATGTCTTGTGTATTTTGATCATCCATTTGATCATTCTCAACACTTTCATGTTGAGTGCTAGTGTCAACCAATAGTGTATCATCTACTTGATCTTGAACCTCTTCAAAATCTATCTTCCTTTCACTATTTCCTTCCATTAGGAACTTAGTTTCAAGGAATTCAGCCTTTCGAGCAACAAATACATTTTGCTCGGTTGGATCATAGAAATAGTATCCCATATCATCCTTGGGATATCCTATGAAGATACACTTCGTGGATCAAGCATTCAACTTATTAGGGACGTAACGCTTAGGATAAGCTTCACATCCCCATACCTTTAAGTATGATAGAGATGGAGGTTTTCCAAACCACATCTCATGAGGAGTTCGTTCCACTTTCTTGGTTGGGGCCATACTTAGAATACGAGCCGCAGAGCATAGACAATAACCCCAAAATGATAGAGGCAACGAGCTTCTAGCCATCATAGATCAAACCATATCCATTAGGGTTCAGCTCCTCCTCTCGGAAACTCCATTAAGTTGGGGTGTTCTAGGAGGAGTAAGTTGCGAGATAATCCCACAACCTTTAAGATGATCTTGGAAAGCATCGCTTAGGTATTCACCTCCTCTATCGGTACGAAGTACCTTGATTGTCTTATTGAGTTGATTTTGTACTTCGCTTTGATATTCCTTGAATGCTTCAAAAGTTTCATCCTTGTGTCTTAATAAGTAGACATATCCGAAACGACTGAAGTCATCAATGAAAGTGACGAAGTATCTTTCACCATTCCTAGTCATGGGCTTAAAGGGTCCACATACATCCGAATGTATTAATCCCATTAAGTCCTTAGCCCTTTCATAGGTCCCTTTGAAAGGTGCTTTAGTCATTTTTCCTTGTAAACAAGATTCACATACATCAAATGAGTCTAGTTCATTTGATTTCAAAAGGCCATTCCTTTGAAGTGTATGCATTTGATTCTTGTTTATGTGACCAAGGCGACAATGCCATAAGTAGGAATCACTCAAATCCCTTTTGAGTTTCTTGGTGTTTGCATGGAACATTGAGTTATTGTATGATGTGTCATCATGAACCAATTCATAAATACCATTCGAAGGCGAAACCTTAAAATAGAACACATTATCTAAAGAAACATGGATATCATCATTAATGAAATTAAGATTAAAACCATATTGTTTCAAACGGGATACAGAAATAATGTTTCGAGATAAATCGGGTGCATACAAAACATTTTTCAAAACAAGCTCCAAACCACTTGGTAGCTTTAAAACAAAGTCTCCTTGAGCTTTCACTTGCACCCTTGCTCCATTTCCCATGAAGAGACTTGTTGTTCCCGCATCTTGATCACTTCTTTTGAACCCTTGCAAAGTATTGCAAATATGAGTTCCACATCCTGTGTCTAATATACATGTATTAGAAGAAGTAATACTAAGCTCAATGTATACCATATATACATTACCTGAGGTTTGCCCTGCATCCCTCTTTTCCTTCAACTCCTTGAGGTATACCGGGCAGTTGCATTTCCAGTGACCCATTTCACCGCAACCGAAGCACGGATCTTCCTTAGGGTTAGCCTTTTCGGCAACCTTTTGCTTCTTGTTGTTGTTGGTTGGGGTAACCACCTTCCCCTTTCCCTTGCCCTTGCCTTGGTAGGCGGGTCCTTTCAGTGTTATGGTTTTTGGACCCGCCTTCATTGATCGTAAACACGGGTGAAGCCCTTTTACCCATGCTTGCTTCTGCCGTCTTAAGCATGGCATGTAATTCGCCAATACTTTTATCCCAACCATTCATGTTATAGTTTAACACGAATGTGTCAAACCTCTTTGATAATGAGTTAAGGATAAGGTCCGTGGCTAATTCATTAGACATGTTACAATTTAGACGGTTTGCTCGATCAATAAGGCTTTTCATCTTAAGGACATAAGATGAAACGGATTGGGTGTCGTCCATCCGACATGCATGAAGCGCTCGGACTGTTTCAAAGCGCTCGACACGAGCTTGTTGTAGGAACATCTCCTTCAACTGTGTGATCATGTCATATGCACTATGATGCTCAAAATCCTTTTGGAGTTCGGGTATCATAGTCCCAAGCATGAGGCAAGAAACTTGCAATGAATCGGTGCAATATTTCTCCCAATAAGCCATGGCTTCCGTATCATCCTCGTCCGGTTGATCGGGAATGGGGTCTTCCAACACATACGCCCTGTCCTCTAGTTTGAAGACAATTCTTAGATTGCGGAACCAATCCACGAAGTTCGTATGGTTGAGTTTTTCCTTTTCGAGGATTGACCTCAACGATAGGTTGTTAAAGTTTATAGGTGCGTTAGGAATGTTGTTGTTGTTATTGGCGGCCATCTACAAAATTTAACATAGTTGTATAAGCATCAATTTTAATTTAACAATCAATACCCTTTAAAACCAATTGATTTTTTTATTAAATTTTAGAATCCAACGGTAAACTAAATTTCGGTTAGGTGACCTTTATCCAGTCATTTGATTTAGCTAGGTAGTCATTGTATGACAATTGCAATCCTTTTGCAACTTCTAAGTTATGGGATCATGCAATCCTTTTGCATGGCATATGTTCCCATCAATGCCTATTTGTTCATCATGCTTTGGTGACCCTAAGTTCATGATTTCCAAATCAAGTCGTCCTACTTGTATAGACATGTAAACTTAGCATACAAGTGGTTAGGTGACCTTTATCCCACAAGTGTGCGAAATTTACCTTAATCATATTAGTTTGCTCATAACGGTTAGGTGACCTTTATCCCATTATAAGTTCCCTAATATTTTTAAGTGTCATACAATAGGATGGCGTTTAAACTTGTTGACCTAGTGTAAAGGGTTTTAAGTTTCCTTTAATTCTAGTTTGAGAAAACTTTTGTGCCATACACCAACATGCATTTAGTGTATGGTTCATTTGAAATCCATTTTCAAATCATGTAATTAAGCCAATTACTTGATATAAACCAATTTATATATGTGATCCTTTTCATGTTCTTAATAACCATTTATTAATGTCCTTTTGCCACTTTTAATTTAACCATTTAAATTGTCGATTTGCATGTTGTTAATAATGTTAATTTAACCAATTAAATTGTCATTTTAGTTTGTTGTTAACTTGTGTGATTGACTTGTAGCATACAAACATACAATCCACAATCATACAAGAAATAAAACAACCACCCATGCAAAACAAATGTGTTCACAATCAAGCCAATTTGGTGGACATTTGTTTAGCCGAAAACAAATGTCACCGGTTAAGGGTTAAAACACAAAGTAAATGGTTTTAACCTCCCACTTAAACTTGCATCCAAATGCATCTTCATGTGTTCTTCAAGTCTTCATCATCTTCATCATTTTACAAAATATATCCTAATACATTTTGTCTAAAAATGAAATTACAACCTAAACTATTTTACATGCCAAATATAAAATAAATTACATAACCAAAAGAATAATTATTACAAACCAAATGAATAAATATTATTACAAACCATATGAATGAATTAAATCAACCAAACATGCATACATTCAAACATAAGGTCAAGGCTTGATTATGAACTTCAACATACAACAAAATATGACCAAATGGCAACTTCCAACCCCATTTGGAAGCTCCCAAAATTCGGCCAAACCATGAAACCCACCCAAACAATTTATATTTGCATTTTACTTTCATGCATGTACATAAAATGCAAAATATATAGTGAGTTTAATGACCATCTCGAAGCATATTTCAACAACCTCGACTCTAGATACCATTGTTGGGATTTAACAAGTTTAAAACACTTAAACTATATTTAGATTCAAATCAAAGCGGAAGCATGTTAATTACCATTTTAGAACTTGTATATCTTTAACCAATTAAAATTAAATCCCAATTAGGATCAAGTTGTGAAACATACTTACAAACTACAAGTAAGAAAAGTGTTTATACCTTCTCCTAGCTTGTTGATAGATGATGATGAAGATGATGATGAATGGAGCTCCAAAACAATGAAACCTCAAGTAGTTATACCCCAAACTATGCACCAACACCCTTGCTATTAGTTAGGATTTTGTTTGACACTTGAATGAGCTTGCAAAAACCAAATGAAGAACCTTTTCTCCCTCTCCAAACCCCACGGCTCACAGCAGCTGAATGAGAGTGTTTTTGTGCAGTTTTTTCAAGTATAATTGCATGTGTTAGTTCCTACAAGAGTCAAGATGCTTACATATGGAATTGAGAAAGTATGGGTGAAAGATTCCAAGCCTAAAGCATGTGTATCTCATTCCCTATGCCACTTCCCTTTCAAGTATTATTAAATAAGTTTTATAAAAAAAACATTTTATAAAACTCTACATAATACTTCCATATATATATATATATATATATATATATATGTTATGTACATTTATTTTATAAAACCAAACTTTATAAAATGTAACATAACAAAATCAATTATTTAACCCATAAATAATTTAAACTCTTGTTATATAAATTATTCCATAATTTATATATACACATCAAGTAATCTTTCAGAAAACGATTTTCCTTAAAATTCAAGTGTCGCGTATTTGATCAATGATCCAATCGTTAAGATCAAATACGAATAATGTGTTGGCAAGCTTGTTATTGGGTATGACCCGACTTGGATCAAAACATATTAGCCACGTTAATTTAATATGTCTCTCGGGCATACGAAAAACCTTCAGTTAAGGTATGAACCACGGAGCCGGTGACTCCTTAGAGTGAGTATGACTCAAGTTGTGATGCGAACCACGGAGCATGTAGCATCATGACAATTGCGTATTGTGCGAACCACGGAGGCGGTAGCACCATGGTGCGTGTATGGTTAACCATATGGTGTATGTATCGTTTATTTAGCATTTAATATTGTGATAAATGTATGCTATTGGTTATGGTAGCTTGCGGTATTTGACATTATTATCTTTATACTTTGCGATGGTATGCTAATTAGATTGCTAGCATGTATGTGGTATTTGTGTAAGTGATTGCAAGTAAGTAGATTATATATGTATATGTATAATTATTGCATTCACTAAGCTTTATGCTTACCCCTCTCTTTGTTTACCTTTTTACAAGTATTGTGATTGTGAAGCTAGTTAGCTGTGAGACTAGATGCGTAGGAACGCTTGTGCTCAATGGGGTAGCTTTTGGATATTTGGACGTGGATTGGGAATTTGGTAGTCCCCGGGATTATGCTCTTGGCATCGGGTTGGGTTATTGAGTATTAACTCGTATTTTGTGTGATTCGGTCATTATTACAAATGCTTTTGTAATGTGTAATTTGTGTACCAAGGGTCATTATAAATTGTTAAACATATCGTTATGATATTATGTTTTTGGTTAATACAGAGTTGGAAATATTATGTATTATGAACGTTGTAATGGGACCTAACTTATAAAAAAAAGTAAAGAAATGCGTGTTTCTCGTAAATGTTTTAGGTTCGTTACAAGTGGTACAGTGCATAGTCAAAGGGAATTAGGTGACATTGGAATAGGTGCCTAGTCTTAGACTTATTGACGGTTGTGCGTTATTTGCTGGTCTTGTAGGAATACTGGTCGGATTGAGATTTGTTAGTGCCTTAGAGTAGGTGAATAACTAGAACTTGTGTTTGTCCAAAGTGTGATTATGTGGGGCATTATTTCGTATGTAAATTAGTGCCTTCGATAGCTAAAGCCTAATGTAAGTACGCGAACTTGGACATTGTTCTGCTGCTAGTCTCCTAGGGAGTAGGTTGACTTGTTGTTGCATTATACGTATATGTATATATTATTATACTACATATAGTGTACGGTGTCTTAGTGATGCGTCCAATGGTGAGGCTCGGGTGCTCGGGGGTTATGGATGGTCCAGTCTAACGACGGGACTTCACTTGTTCGAGGGTACAAGTAGTATTGTGTTTTGTATTATGTGAATGTTGCGTCAGTCCGGGTAAAGTACTTTGAGTGACCATGTGGAAATGGTAAGGTACGCAATTGTAATAGTGATTGATCGCCATTATTACGAAAGTGTATCTTGACACCAAGCATGACATGACAAGTACTGAACGGAGGAAACGTGGCATGGTTGGAGTAGATTCGGGACGAAATAGGAATCATGTATTGGTTCCTGGGATATAGTGGTCTCGAGTGATGTGCCTATTGTCACATTGGGTTCTTTGTGAGTCGGGAAGTGTTACAGAAGTTTCGGTTAGCTAAGGACTCACGAGTTTGGTGCGTTCTTAGTCACGCTAAGTAGTGGGTGCACTGTTGATATTGTCAATGTTTGTAGTTACCCATCGTAACTAGGATGACTGATTATGCTGTGCGTGTGTGCGTCGAGGACTTGAATTTCGTAATGAGATGCAACAAGTCTAATGATGGTGGTATTGGGTTACACTCGGTAGAGTTTAGTGAATCGTGTAAGGATTCTAGTTGTGAGTTGCCTTGGAATTGGCGAATCGAGGAGTCTGTGGGTCATTAAACTCATGGAAGTGGGACCCATATGATGATGATTGCATTAGTGTGTTAGCGTGTTGTGGATTAGAGGGTAACATTCCTAATGGAATACCCCTTGTTGTAGTGGTTGTGTCGATATGTGGAAGGGTGTAAGACTTGGTGTTTCCAAGCACCTCTTAGTGTTAGGCGGAAGGTTTCATTAGGCTATATCGTTTGGCCTTGCGGAAATTGCGGGAAGCGTGTGATCGCTAGGAACTTTTAATAAGACAATAAATCGTAAGGTTTGTCGGGTAGGTATGACTCCGGGTCAGTATTGTGGAGAGATGGGTGACATCGGGTGTATGGAACCCAAAGATCGAGTTTCTAAAATTTGGTAGATTGTGGTGGGAGTCTGTATGACACTGCGTCATGTGCCTTCTTATACCTGCTAGTGTAATGTTTAACTCCGGTGATGGTGTGATCACTTTGTGCTTAAGGTGCTCGTGAGATACCCTTAGAAGCAACGGAGGTTACAATAGTGATCAAAGGGTGATAGTAATTCGAAGAATGTGAAAGTCAAAGTTTACGAGCATTGCGGTAAATACTTCTTATGAAGTGATGAATGAGTGAATCTTGTTGCTCTTAAGCAATAGAGGGATAAAGATGACCGCTGAGCCGGTAATGGACTTAATGGCCGGTTAGACTGAAGGTTACGATGAAGTGTTGATATTGTTGTTGACGCAACTATTATGTTGGATTGGTCACTCTTCTCCATGAGAGTGAACAATTTTTAATAAAGGTTCGTTGAGTGGAAGGTCAGGTGATCTCGACTGAGATGCACGACCGATTAAGCGGAGTGGCATATGCCTATGCTCTGAGGCGTATGTGGGACTTTGGTGGAGTTCGCTTTGCGAAAGATGAAGAGCTATAAATTGTGATTTGTGGTATGAAGGTTTGATGTCATCATGTGTACGACATTTCAAGTGAATTTGTATGTCAGCTCCGAGAGCCTGATGTGAATTCGGGGTGATTTGATGTCTATGACCAATGATGAGAATCGTCATGTGTTCCGAGGAACGACAATTCCACGGGATGGTATCAACTTGGCGGTGAAAATGTGGAGTTGAATCCTAAGTAGGGGAGTTTTTACTGTCACCTGAGGAAGATCTGGTGGTGTATTGTACATCGAAGTATCGGAGTGTACCGTGCTAGGCCTCAATAGGGATTCGGAGTTCCTAACGAGGAAGAGTAATGGGTTGTTGATGTTGACTCGAGATCGTGCATTAGGATTGTGAGTTACGATTCCGAAGTGTTATGTGGAGTTGTAATGACGGGATCAAATGAAGCGTAAGTTTTCTTGTGTAAGGTGGTCGTGCACTACCAATTGCGGTATAAGACCAAGTGTGAAGTTTGAGATCACAGAAGTGAGAGAATGTAACTGTCGTTGTGGGTGCTCTCATGATATAAATTTGGGTTGGTGTGAAACTCGGATAGTACTGTTGAGTGAGTACGAGTTTGACATTGTGGTGGATACTGTATTTTCCCTGTAAGGGAAACGTGAGCATGGAAATTGCCAGTGGATTATTCCACATTATGGATGATTGTGGGATGGGGAGTGCTAGCTCCGATTATCTCACATAGAGACACACGGATGTTGTTTATTTACGAGGGTGTGTTCCCTAGTGATGTGACCCGTTGGTTGCTTCGAAATGTCGAAGCCATCTTTTACGGACGGTCTAGGTAGGAGGATTCACCCGGCGTTGGTGAATATATTTGTGGGTTGTGTGGCGAATTGGGAAATTGTGTGATGATAATTCACTATTGACAGGATTCTAGTATATGAATAGTTTCCACGCTAGTACTATGAAACCGTCTTGCGTGGTTGTGTTGTAAGGTAGAGGAAAAACCTTGTGTCGAGTGTTGATGTTTTGTCTAGCTCGTGGTATATTATTGTCGTCCTAGATTAATTCAGAGACTGGTGGTCGTGTGCGAATCGATTGATGGGAAAGTGGTATTCCTAAAGTGATTATTTTTGGTGTTATCGAAATTTCTCCTTTGAAGGAATAACCCGGTTGTGGTGACTGTAAGATGTACTCATCGGAGGAGTGTGTCGATTGCCCCGTTGGCATCGAATTGTAAAATTGAGAATCTCGGGTTTTATGGGGTAGAAAACAAATGTTTTCACATAAGCGGATGTGCGACCATTGAGTGGTACGTTTATGGACCGTTGAAGTACGGAGTGTAACGCGGAATGGATCCTTCTTGATTTGGATTAATGCAAGACTTGGTTCACGATGCAGTGGATTTAGTATATTGCGTTGGGTGATATAGTATGGATGTAGCTTGTTGCGAGTTGTAGCCAAGAGAACTTGAAGGAATATATGGTGTTTTTCGTATTTCCTAAGTGGGCATTTTGGACATTGAGCGTATGAGATACCGCTTGTTGCGGCAATACAAGCTAGTGATTATTGGCGTATGGTGAGATATTCGGGTTAATGGAAATTGTTACGGACATCGAGTTTGGATGTGTGTCGGAAAACCATAGAGTGTGGGTCCGGTTGGTTAAGTGACGGAGATCATGAGGAAGTGATCGAGTTTAATTGGGAGAGAGTTGTAAGATCCTGAATTTTGTGCATCTGAAAATGTTAATGAAAGTGTCAGTAAATGTGTGCATCAGAAACTGCCACTAAAAGTCAACTTATGCATTTTCAGAATTTACATCAGAATCAGAGTCAGACAACTTCAGTCCCTGAACTTCAAATCAGAATCAGATACAGCACATTGAGCCGCGCCGCGGGCTAAAACGTGAGCTAATGGAGAGGTATATTGAAAAGTGTTGGGGTGCATTTCAGCTTTGAGTCGAGCCCCGGGCCCTGGAGCTGCACCGCGGGATATAACTGTAGAATATGCTGAGTAAACATTTTAAATGGGGTTAAATGAGGGGTATATTTTCCATTTCGCATGTGGACGGGTTTTTGGCCATAAAATTGACCAAAACCTTATCTTATCTCCATTTTTTTTTTCTTTTCTTATATTCTTATCTTCATCTCAAACCCTAGAGAGAGGTGCTTTAGAGAGATAAAGCTCAAATCGAGGAAGTAGAAGAGTGATTCGGGTGAAGGTGCAAAGGTTAAAGTTGTTCCTTTCATCACTAGCTACATTTTGGTTGTAGTGGTAAGTCTCAAATCCGAATTTCATTGTTTAAGATTTTTGTTTGAGTTTAGGGTTTGTGCTAGTTTGGGTTATAAACCCCACTTATTGTAAAATTTGGGGGTTTTGGGTATCATTCATGTGTGTAAACATTAATTGGAGACCTAGGGTTTTGGGTGACAAATTTTTAGGTCTTGTAGCTTGCATGTGTTGATTAAACACTAGATTAATTGTGATTTAGTGTTCTTGAGTGTGTATGTAAGTTGATTTTGGTTGAAAACCCCATTTTGGGTCAAAATGGGTCAAGTGGGTATTTTGGGTCAAGTAAGCTTGATTTGGTGTCAACATAAGTTTTGCGTGAATCAAGTATGTGAATACTTCACTTAGGTGTTAATTGGTGTTTTAGAAATATAATCACTAGTCGTTAGTGATTTTAAGCATTTTTGGGACTTATGTCAAAATGGGTTGATTTTGATTGGGTCGAATTTGGTAATGACACTAATTTTGGATTAAATGGATGTTAAACACTTTTGTTAAGTGTTAAATGGCATTTTTGAATAAAAGTAATCGTGGGAAGTGATTTTGAGTTAAAATGGCATTTTAACATAAGTCAAGCGTGGTCAAATGCAATATGGGTCAATATTGCATGTGTTGGGGTTTTGGTGTAAATGATGAAATCATTACTACCTAAGTAGTAATTTAGTTTTGAGACCTATGTTGGTCAATTTGGTGACAAGTATGATTTAGGTTAAATTGTACTTTGTTGTGTGGGTTTGAATTACCACCCGATGTGGTAATTGGATTGTGTCCATTAGGTGTTAAATAGGTGAGTTATGGTGAGCAAGGTGTGATCCCTCAACTAAGGGATATTTGTGTCGGGTTCTCTTTTAGAGAATGTATATTTATGTGTATATTGGGCCTATGTGCGATATAGGTAACTATTTTCTCGGATATGAGGAAGGAGATCATAATACACGACTTGTGCGGGCATTTCAAGGTGAGTGGAATAATTATACTTGTATGTATATAGTGTATTTGTTTGTATGCTATGGCATGATCCACGGAGCCGGTAGTGCCATAGTATGTGCGGGTGTGCTATGATGCGAAATGTGACAACCCAAAAATTTCCGACCAAATTTAAACTTGATCTTTATATGTTTCCGACACAATAAGTTAAGTCGGTAATGTTGAATCTCAAAATTTTGGAACTACATTCATGTAATCAATTACACTTTGATCGTGCCCGACGATTCACGAACAATTATGTGTGAATATATATATATATATATATATATATATATATATATATATATATATATATATATATATATATATATATATATATATATATATATATATATATATATATATATATATATTAAATTATGATATATTAATAAAGCATTAAACGGTTTGGTTGCTATCAAAATATGTTATGAAATCCATTATATGACTTGAAACGTTAACAAGGTATTAAACGTATAACGTTATACTTATTCTTTTTAGTTAAACATCTACGTAATAAACATGTTATGTGAAATGTGTATATATATTTAGACAAAGTATATTAACTCTTACATATATATTGTTTCAAAGACCTAAAATGTACTTCTATATATTTCGAAAGATTAGTACATTTTACAACATGACAAGAAGTAGATTATTATTGTAATTATCATTATCTTTTATAAAATTTAAAAATTATAAATGATTAGAGTGTCACGTCTTCTTTAAAAAGAATATAACTTTATAAATATCTGGAACCACTTTTGACAATTTATTACCAAGACATTTTAATAAGGATAAAGGTTTTAACGTTATCTTAAAATTTTGAATCTTTCTAGAAACCTTTTCGCAAGTCATAAATAATAACGGTCTGTGATTTATATATATATATATATATATATATATATATATATATATATATATATATATATATATATATATATATATATATATATATATATATATATATATATATATATATATATATATATATATATAACTTGCAACGTATAATTAAAAATGTGTTTATATATATTTCGAATTACGTAATAAACAATATTAGTATTCGGTTAGTGACTCCATTAATATTTAAATAAGTTAATTAGAATATTTGAGAAGTCGGAGTAAACACTAGTATATAAACGATTCATACCAATTTATGTTATATTATGAAAACGATTTTAAACTAAATAATAAACTTTGAAATATAATTAGTTTGAGAAACTAAATATTATATTATTTCTAAATATATAAATTTGTATTTTTAAATAAAAATATATATATTTTACAAAGTGATATAATATAATATTAACTTAGTTATATAACGCTTTGATTTAAAATAATATTTATAAATATATTAGTAAGTAATGAGACGTTGATTTATAGAAGCTAATGACCAAAACACTCTAACATTGAAGTTACATTTCGAATGATTTATTTATTGATAAGTTAAGTCTAAATTTTTTAATAAAGCTACACATCGCGTAACGTAGAATGCTAGTTTTCTAAGTGTACGAAAATGCGTTCGAGAAACTGGAACCAGGACATGAGTCAAGTGACAACGTACAAATCATTGGAACTAAATTTACAAGTCAACTATGCATGCAAATATAATATAATATATAATTAATTATATAAATTAAATATATTATATATATTAAAACCGTCAGCACAAGAAGTTAGTCGATTGTGAGCTGGCTATAGGGCTCATGCGATCGCATGAGATCCCCCACACATCCTCGTGCGATCGCATGAGGTGTTGGTGGCAGCCTTCTTCTATAAAACGAAAGAATTCTTCTGATCTGTGATTCATTTCCCTCACAATACTTCGCATAAATAAATAGATATATATTATTATTATTATTATTATTATTATTATTATTATTATTATTATTATTATTATTATTATTATTATTATTATTATTATTATTATTATTAAGATTATCAATATTAATCTTATTAGTATTAGTATTAGTATTATTAGGTAGTATTATTAGTATTATACATAAAATACTACGACCAGGTTCTGCTCGCATATTCTCAAAACGAGTTTTTCGAGTGAAATAGAGTTAAGGAAATTATGGCTTATATCTATGGAGGTTATGGGTATGATTCGGGGGTATAGCTTGTGAGGTCAACCTAGTGTTTATCATCTCCGTTGTGTCTACATACTTTCCAGCAATATTGAATTACAATATTGATATGTGAGCACTCATATCCTATCTTTTATATATTAATAATGTATCCCTGACTAGTGCTCGAGTATATAGGTTATTGCATGCTTTTATGCTTAGTTTCGTCGTTAAATAGTTTATGATAAATCACGAATTTGATACATATGAGACTGAGATAAAGTATATGATATGCATGTTGTTGGAAAGCTGACGAAAAATTTATAACTTTTCATTTAGAAAGCGTATGGTTTCAATGAACGGATTAAAAGATATAGTCAATTGAATTATCTATAATTTTAGGTATTATTGTTAAAATTATTATTATCATCGTTATCGTTATCGTCATTATTATCATCATTATTATTATTATTATTATTATTATTATTATTATTATTATTATTATTATTATTATTATTATTATTATTATTATTATTATTATTAAAATAATTAATATTTTTATCAAAAATATCATTTTATTATTCTTATCGTTATCATTAAAAGTATCATTAATATTAAAATTATCATTTTTATTAAAATTATGATTTTAATAGAAATACCATTGTTATTATTAAATATCATTATTATTATCAATTTAGTATTATTATTATTAAAAATTATCATTTCGAATAGAATTATTATTTTTATAAAATATTATTATTTTTACAGTTAATAATAAAAAGTATCATTATTATTAAAATTAACATGATTAGAATTATCATTTTATCATAATTAATATCATCATTAGTAAATATAAATATTGTTATTGTTATTATTAGTAGAATAATAATAATTATTATTATTATTACAAAATAATACAACTTTTACTCATTATTATTATTATTATTATCAATATTATTTTATTGAATAAATATGTGATACAAAGATATTTTTACCACACGTCACATAATTACATTAATAATACATACTACTATATTTTTATTATAACAACCCTCATTTTTCCATTTTGAACTTTCCAAATTTGCCCTTAAGGTTTCATTGTCTTATTCAGTATATTATTAGGGTTGTTATTCGAGTATTAATACTAAAACCCTAATATAATTTAAAACCCTAAACCTAACCCTATACATTAAATACTAAACCCTAATACCATTTAATATTAAACATTAAACCCTAACCCTAATCAAACTATTATGTATATATATAAATATATACAATTCTGTAATAAACTTACAAAGTGATAAATTAAAATAACTAAGTTATTTGTAAGATATATATATAAATATATATATATATATATATATATATGTATATATATATATACATTATATATATAAAAAAACATAAATATGTATTAAAAAAAATTTCGGCTAGAATATATATAAAAAAAATATAATAAAAGACTTGATCATTAAGTCATTCCTAATCCTAGCCTAAATCTAATTACTTGTCTCCTAATCCTAATCCATTCTTGATCACCAAGTTCCTGGAATCCTAAGTTAATCACAATACTTAGATTTGTTTCCTATAAAAAGGCCTCATATTTTTCCTTTGTTACATCACAATTTTCACGCTAAATAAACCCCAAACCTACTGCATTTAGTTGACTGCTTTTACAGTTTTTCCCTCCCATTCTGTCGACTAAACAACCTCCAAAAATCCCCACCTGCAGTCAATATATACACCCCTTCAAAACAGCCTCCTAGTCGACAATTGTTGCAGTCTATTTCTGCTGCTATTCAGCTCTTGCATTCGCCTGTTTACAGCTTCTGTTCAGCCCTTAATTCGCCATCAAAACAGCCCCAAAAACCTGCTGAGATCCTGCTTGTTTGCGAGCCAATTCAGTCCACAATCAACCCCTTTTTGCAGCAATTGTTCTTCTGGTTTGTTGTTGTACCTGTCGCGACAGTTCAGACCCAAAAACCCCTTCAATTGGGTCGTGTATTGCTGCTGCAATTCAGCTCTTTTTCCTGCCTTTCGATCACCATCATCAACCCTGTTATCACTTATAAGGTATACTTAAAACCCTTGTTTTCTTAATCTTTAAAATTCTATACTTTTGTTAATAATTATGATTAAGGTATATTTATGAAAATAAATAAAAAAAACTGAAGATGATAATTAAAACTAATAAATATTAATGGGGTTATGAGTATGAATACTTGAAGATTAAGGATAAGAATATGCATATGAATAATTATGGAATGCATGATAAGGGTATGATTATGAATAAAAGAAGTAATGAATATGTATATGCATGCGTGCATATATGTATATAGATTTAAAACATGTTAGTGTGTTAATGAATATGTATATGTATATATGCATCATGATTAAGTTAAGGTAAAAATTAAGATTAGTGTAATGATCATGATATAAGTATAATATGAATTTAAAACTTGATCATGAGGATAAACTAGGAACTTGAAAGTATAATGATGATTAATAAGATATTAGGTTGAATGTTATTAGTTAATGATGAATAAAAGTTAGTGGTGATGAAAAAGATTAAAAGTATAGATTAAATTATGAACTAGTAATAAATTTAGAATGAATATAAGTTGATCATAAATGTTGTTACAAGTAATTAAAATAGGTAAAAGTTATAGATATGATGAACATGATTATAATAAAAGATAATGAATAAAGATAAATAGATTATGGTTAATGAATATGATTAGGTAGAATGTAAAAAGATATGATTTTATGTGATAATGATTAATGTTATTAGGTTAAGTGTATGAATAAAAGATATGATTTTATGTGCATGAGTTTTAGGAAGTAATAAAGATCATGATATACATGCGTGCATGCATACGTACGTATGTGCATGTATACATTCTAGGTATACATATGTGTATATGTAAATATATACATAAGTGTATATGTATGTGTATATATGTATGTATATGTATGTGTGTATGTATGTATGAATGAGTATCATATAAGTATTATAATAGCTTAGTATACATAATAAGAAAATTAATAAATGTATATATATATATATATATATATATATATATATATATATATATATATATATATATATATATATATATATATATATATATATCACATAGGTATAATTATATAATGATAAGTATACATAATAGTTGATTAATTAAATAATAATACTATTATTAGTATAACTTATACACCTAACTATATAGTAACACCAAAAATTACACTATATATATTATCACCTATATACATATAACTAATAAGTATCTTAATAACTTGTTATGTGTATACACTATTAACGTGAATGTTATAATTAAAGATAGCGTACAATGACTACAAACATCACCGCTACTTATGGCCTAGGCTGATCCTTGGTACCATTATGGGACGCTTGTGGATCTCGAATGCCATGACTTAGATTCTGGTCAAGGGATCCTAGGCCGCTCGGTAACAATAGATCATTCGAGTGACTTGCATGTTAGCAACAAAGTTTGGGCCAGATTGTACAACATCTTTGTTAAGAATTATAACCCGAACTTCTAAAACTAGAAGCTTACTATAAGTGGAAGCTTTCCATAAATAGTAGGTTTCCAAAAATAGAAACTTTTGGGAAATAGGAACTTTCCTCAAAAACCGTCACTGTTAATATAGTTTTCTATATTAGACATTAACTAATCAAAGGTTATATCTCTAGGTTGACATCTCCGATTTCATACTCCGTTCATACCTCTTGCGTGGAATATCTTACTTGCTACTAAGGTGAACTTCATAGCCCAGCTTTTTATTATTTCTTAACTGTTTTATAAACTTTAGGGTGAGTCACATGCTTGCTTTTGAATGATTTACAATTTAGACACAAGTACCTAAACTATTTGATATGTAATTTCGTGAGACTTTTGTTAAACATGTATTTATTATTACATGCAAATCCCCTCCATAATATCGTTAATTGCTGGAATTGAAATTTGAAAGCTTAATTATTATAAGTAGGCCTATTGAGAGTGACATCTATACCCATTGGCGTGATCGTCAAGGGGGTACATAATAATGATTGCCGACACCTGTACAGTATCAGGGGTTAATGTTTAGTTCGATAGTATAACTCATGGCATATTGAATATATTGATACTTTATAATTAAATCTTATGATCTAAAACTTATTATGATTGTTAAACCTATGATGTTCACTCAACCTTTGTGTTGACACTTTAAGCATGTTTATCTCAGGTGAAGATTAGCTTGTGTGCTGCCCTATGATGCTTAGTTAGCTGTTGCATTAGAGTCCACATATTAGACTTATCATTTGTTATCTACATATGAATTTCATTATGTAAAGCATTATTTTGTTTCCGCTGCAAATCAAATTTTGTTAAAACATCTCATGTAGAGTCGTTCGCGTTTATACATACTTGTGTTGTGATATTGTGAAGTCATATTTCCCCGGCCCTATTTGGAGGTATGACAGAGTGGTATTAGAGGCTGGTTTGTTATAGAGAACCAGGATTGCATTTTATGTGTGTCTTATTTGTTAGTTAGGTGCCTTAGCAATCTATAGGACTATAACCTTTCCCGCCTTAGTTTAAACACCTTACTTATTTTCCTATATTTTTGCCTTAGTTTAAAGTGCGATCCTCATTTCTATGGTTGCCCTACTATACTCTCCTTATATCTTTACCATCATACCGTGCCTCAGAATCTACTGAGTACTCCTTCTCTAGGATGTCTAGTCATCACCCAGTAATCGTTTTAGATACCGAAGGATTCGACACTGAAGGATCTATCCGCACACCCAAATACTCACTTGCTTCACCATCATTATCACTAACTAACCCATATTACCTTTTTATCCATTGTTATTGCTACCTAATGCACCACAACTCTCCAACTAATACTGTCTTTGTGTATTGAAGATCAATGGCAACTCGTGGCGCTGACGCTCTTCCCAATGTTACTTTGACTCCCGCACAATTTCAACAACTGCTTGCTGCCGCCTAAGGCAACAATAGTCAAGGAAACAACCAAGGAAACCCACCTACATCATGCACCTACAAGGAGTTTATGAACTGTAAGCCTCCATCCTTCAATGGAAATGAGGAAGCAGTCGAATTGACTCGTTGGTTCGAAAAACTCAAATCAATCTTTCGCATCTATAACTGCGCGGAGGTCGATCGAGTGAAGTATGCCACGCATACACTAAGTGGTCTTGCTTTGACTTGGTGGAACGCTTATGCCCAAACTATAGGGCTAGATGCTGCTAATGCTATTCCATGGGCCGTTGTGAAAAGAATGATGACGGATAAGTTTTGCCCAAGGAACCTAATTCAAAAGCTAGAGGTTGAGTTTTGGGAATTGAAGGTCAATGGTACCAATATTGAAGCTTATACCAATAGGTTTATAGAGTTGGTTTCATTGTGCCCGGACATGGTGCCCACTGAACAAAAGAAGATTGAGCGATACATAGAAGGTCTTCCTGACGAGATTCAAGGAAATGTTATTGCTGCTAGTAAAGAGACCTTAGATGCAGTGATACTTATGGCTCAAAACTTGATGATGGCTAAGAGGAGAAAGGTCGCGGCTAATAAATCAGTTGAGGCTAAGACTAGTGAAGGCAAAAGGAAATTTGAGCCTACTCAGGAATCAAACCACGGTTCAAATAAGAAAGTTGCCGAAAATTCAGGAAGAGGTTATTCTGGGAAATGACCTTATTGTAAGCGTTGTGAGAGACACCATTCTGGGTAGTGCAAGGCTGAGTACACTAAGTGTAAGAAGATTGGTCATATAGCCAAGACATGTAGGGTTGCAGTTCCTTCGACCAATACATCTGCCACAAAAGCCAACGCAACCGTTCCTACATGTTATGACTGTGGAGAAAAAGCGCATTTTCGCAACCAGTGTCCAAAGAAAAAGGATAACACGAGAAATGCTAAAGGCCGAGCATTTGTGATGACTGCCGAGGAAGCTCGGGATAATGAGGAAGAAGGGGAAGAGGCACAATGAAGAGTTTTTGAAAACTACAAGAGTCATTTAAATTTCTCATAGTGTTCTTTATGTTACCATTTAGTACTTTTATATTTTGTAAGATTTCGTTAAGTTTCTGTAATACTCTGGTTATTTTCTTTTAAATGAATGAATGATGTTATTTTCTTTTCATTCATTTTCCTTTGAATCATTCACCTCGAAGAAGATGAATATTGACTAGATGACCTAGTAGTAACCTTATGGAGTGATAAAAGTATGATTTAGTATAATATAATGGTGCTTGATCAACGTAGTTATATTATGATAAGTCATGCAGAAATCCTAATGGATCATGATGGAAATAAGATTTGATCAACCTTAGGACCATTGTGAGCCGTTACTTACTCCTTATCACTATATTGTCAACTAAAATAACAACTCTAGATATATTACATTATCTTTGGCTTTCAAATTATCCACGCCCGGTGCTGCACCTATTGCATAGGTACCATACCGCTTAGCTCCATCCAAAATGAAGGAAATATCCAATCACCTCCAAAGAACTTTTGGAGAGAGGTTTCATTTGTAAAGACCCCTCCTAATCCATCTGGACGAATACATTACATTTGGTTACAATGCGAGGTACTTGACCTTTATATGATACATTTTACAAACATTGCATTCATTTTTAAAAGACAAACTTTCATTTCATCGACAGTTGACGGCATGCATACTATTTCATAATATATCCAACTATAATTGACATAGTGATAATCTTGATGAACTCGACGACTCGAATGCACGTCTTTTAAAATATGTCATGAATGACTCCAAAGTAATATCTCTAATATGAACAAATGCACAGCGGAAAATTTCTTTAATACCTGAGAATAAACATGCTTTCAAGTGTCAACCAAAAAAGTTGGTGAGTTCATTGGTTTATCATAAATAATCATTTCATAATTTTAATAGACCACAAGATTTCATATTTCTAATTCTAATAAACATACGTCCCATGTATAGAGACAAAAATCATTCATATGGTGAACACCTGGTAACCGACCTTAACAAGATGCATATAGAATATCCCCATCATTCCGGGACTCCCTTCGGACATGATAAATTCGAAGTACTAAAGCATCCGGTACTTTGGATGGGGCTTGTTGGGCCCGATAGATCTATCTTTAGGATTCGCGTCAATTAGGGTGTCTGTTCCCTAATTCTTAGATTACCAGACTAAAAAGGGGCATATTCGGTTTAATAATCCAGCCATAGAATGTAGTTTTAAGTACTTGTGTCTATTTCATCAAACATTTATAAAGCAGCGCATGTATTCTCAGTCCCAAAAATATATATTGCAAAAGCATTTAAAAAGGGAGCAAATGAAACTCACATAATGTATTTTGTAGTAAAAATACATATGGCGATATTGAACAATGCAGGGTTGGCCTTGGATTCACGAACCTATATCATTTATATATATTAACACATATAATGGTAATCGAACAAAGTCGTATATTATTAGTGATATACTTTTTATATTAATGATTTAAATGTTCCATTACTTAATTAACTATATTTATTTTATATATTTAAATAAATACTTAATATTTATCATAAAAATATTAACATAGTTTTGTTTTATATATATAAATTATATTTTTATATAACTATTATTTATTTGATAAAAAATGGTATTATAGTAATGATAATGATAATATTAGTATTTCATTAAATTGTAACTTAATTGAAATTTTAATCATTTCCATAGCAATATTTATATCTATAATCTTTATATTTGTAATCATAATAATATAATAATAATGTTAATAGTAATAATAATAAAAATGATAATGAAGTAATAATAAGAGTTTTAGTAATGACTACCTCAAAGGAGTAGCCCAAAAAAATGCCCAAGTCCGGGTTTGAACCCGCGACGTCCCGCTAACCCGATATCATATCCAAACCACTTATCTGCCCCTTACTTTCTGTGGAAATTCATTCCTTAAATCTTTTTAACCATAATCATTTCTAATATTTAATTATCATCATCTTATTCTCATAACTTCATTATTATCATAACATGGCATAGTCATCATCATCACTACATCACCATATTATGTATATCACGTTATCATATATCATTACCATCATGCTCACAACATCATGACCTTGTCATCGTTCATCATACATCGTTATCCTATCATGATAACTCTATCATCATCACCAAATCATAATCATCTACATCATACATCATATCTCACTCATCATCACAGCATCTTCATCTTAACTAGTTTAAATATGGGCTTCACCCTTATAGTCCATTTTATCATTTATTAAATCATAAGTCCAAATCTTAAATTATATGGGCTTCTCTTCTCCTCTCCCATATCATCTAATATTGAAGCCCATCATCACCAAAAATTCCTTTAACCCAACAGCTGAGTAACAGGAACAATTAATCAGCCGTATTCTTTAATGAGTGTACGTGTGGTGGGTCTGATCTGGACGATACATAACGTACAGTAGCAAGGAACTTTGACTGCTTTTGTTCTTCGCTAATGAACACTTGTTTGTCATCACTATCACATCATCAGTTTTCCATTTTCATTATACATATGCATCAACTTTGTGATGGCCCGTCCTAATCCATCTGGACGAAGTCACCAACATCTGGTCCCATTGCGATGATCGACTCTAAGTAATGTCTTTAAAATGATCAAATGCACAGCAGAAGATTTCTTTAATACCCGAGAATAAACATGCTTTCAAGTGTCAACCAAAAGGTTGGTGAGTTCATAAGTTTATCATAAAACAATAAAATTCTGTAATTTTGATAGACCACAAGATTTAAATGATGCATGGTACAAATGGGCCCGAATCATATACCCACCTATAATGTACATGCGATATCTTTTAAATACAGTACACCTTTCTCGTGTACGAAACCATTTTTCATAAATCTTAGTAACAGTACACATATCTCGTGTACAAAATATCATACACATAACCTGTGTATAAAATCATTCTCTCGATACATAACATTCACTTTTCATTGCTTTCATAGCTTGGCTTGGTAACCGACCTTAACATATAATGCGCATAATAATATCCCCAAAACAGAACATCTCGTCTGTATAATAATCATATAAACTTCAAAGTACTAAACACCACGCCCACTAGACCTTCTGTCTAGTGAACATTCTGGGTGGGGGTGTTACACCCGGTAGCTACCTTTAGGATTCGCGTAAATTAGTAGACTGGTTTACTAATTCTTAGGTTACCAAGTAAAAAGGGGCATATTCGGCTTCAATCGTTCAACCATATAATGTAGTTTTGATTACTTGTGTCTATTTCATAAAACATTTATAAAAATTGCGCATGTATTCTCAGCCCAAAAATATAAAGGGTAAAAAGGTAAATGAAACTCACCATACTATATTTTGTAGTAAAAATACATATGACAATATTGAACAATGTAGGGTTGGCCTCGGATTCACGAACCTATATCATTTTTGTTTGTATAAAATGTATCATATAGAGGTCAAGTACCTCGCTTTGTAATCAACTATTGTGAATCATTTGTAATCGATATGGACTTCGTCCAGATGGATTAGGACGGGTCTCTACAATCTTTATCACTTTACAATAGTCATCATCATCACCTTATCATAATCATCATTGCCGTTATATCATTACTTAAATATCTATCATCATATACCATTCCTCATCACGGAATTCTAATTCACGGTTTCCTCATCGACCTCAACATGTATAAGTTAATTAAACAGGCTTATGTTTGACTCGATGGGTGGTGGGGTTCGAATGAAAAGGAACCAAGTAGAAAAAAAATGTGGGGCACTCAATTAGGTAAAAATCAATAAGATGCATTTGTGATTGATTATTGTCTGCCAATTAGTGTAGTGACTAGTCCCACCCATTTTGCAAAGCAAATTGCAATCTATATAAACTATGACTAATCATTTTTAATATATTAGTTTGCATTATCTTTCTCCCTTATTATCATCTTATATCATTATTGTACCTCGTTCCCATTTAAAACCGATAATACGTTTGGAGTAGTAGTCGTACAGTGTAGTAGTCACGATGGTTGTGATGTTTGATTGAAAGTAGCAAAGCAAACGTGAAGACATAAAGATGGATACAGCCGCCATTAATGCTGTCCAAGTTGGTGGTCGTCTGATATAACAGAAGTTCAATAATTAATGGTAGATGCAGTTACTCAAGTATACAGGAGAATAGCAGAGTTTTCAGTGATTCATTCGGGGTGTGTAAAGCTGATTTGGGTGACTAGTCTCGCTTAAACACACATTACAGCAGTTGCAACTGTACTGCAGGGTGGGGGCTATTTGGTGATGGTAACCAGTGGTGGTGTTGCTCGATGAAAACAGAAAGTTTCATAGTAGTAGCCTCCAATATTTGGTTGTGATTTGAAGGTGAATGAAGTAATAAAGGTGGCGTGTGTGTTTGTTTGTGGTGTATCATGATGATGATCGAAACAGAAAAGAAGGTCGATGGTGGACGGTTTTTGGTTGTGATGTGCTTAGTTCGCAACAGCAGCAGTGATCATATACGTAAATGCAATAGAAATTTTGGGCGAAACAGAAATTATGGGAGGGAGAGGGAAGAAGATAGAATCACGGTTGCAGCAACAGTAGCCAAAGGTGTTCGGTTTGAGTTTATATCCAGCAAGTGGTGGTGGCTGTAGATGGTTATACATGGTGGTCATTGGTGAGGTTGAAAGTGGTGGAGGAAGTGAAGTGGTGGCAGTGGAGTGGTGATGGAGAGGATGAAGGAAGACGTTTGATGTCATTAATTACATGTGTGATATATATATATATATATATATATATATATATATATATATATATATATATATATATATATATATATATATATATATATATATATATATATATATATATAGAGAGAGAGAGAGAGAGAGTATATGGCTATGTGCTATGTATATGTATATTATATATTATTATATATATGTAATAGATGCGGCTGATTGAATTGAATCAAAATGAAACAGTGAAGAGAGTGACTCATAACAAATACTTATCCCTAAACTACTTTATAAACGAAATAGCTGGAGAGAAATTGATGGATCGATAGATATATAATATAATAAATGCATGTTGATTGAATGGAATTAGTTAGTGAATTGGCAATCAAAAACAGTTAATGAGTTGGCAATCAAAAACAGTAATATGGATTATAGCATTCATAATTCAAACGTGCATAATTAATTTAATAATAAACTCAGCAGCCTCAAATTTAATCTACCGACAGTCTCACTCGGGTATTATTTCGGGTTCCGTTGTTAATCAGTGACGGATAAAAGTATTCAGAAAAATTCTAAATTTTTAAATTAAGTATCTTTATTTATTTCGGTCATTATGGTATAAAATTCGGTCATTAACTATTAAAGAAAAATTACATTAATTATTCACTCCCAACCCTAAGTAAAATATAAAAAATGTTAAAATCTAATAATTAGATCCTAAATATACTTTTAATAAGCCTACTAATTTATATGACTCATTTTCGGATCACCATTTATTTTAAAATCACATAAGTTCGAATTTAACTTGCTTAATATCAATCAGAACATCAAATGAGTATTACAATCATTAATCATTTATTTTTAATATACTTTATATATATGTATTTATTTTAGTAATTATATTTTATTTTTATTTCACATAGTTAACTAAAACATATAGTATTTTAAATTTAGACTTCAAATATATACATACCTATACATATTGAAATATATATTATTCTATTTACAAATAGTTGTTCGTGAATCATTGAGTGCAGTCGAAGGTCAATTGAATATATGAAAATAGTTCAAATTTTTCTGAGACTCAACATTACAGACATTGCTTATCGTGTCAAAACCATATAAAGATTAAGTTTAAATTTGGTCGGAAATTTCCGGGTCGTCACAGTACCTACCCGTTAAAGAAATTTCATCCCGAAATTTTAGTGAGGTCATCATGGCTTACAATAAAAATGTTTTCATGTCGAATACGAGTTGATAAATAGAGTTTTGTCATTATTGATTAATATAGATAAAACAATTCGATTACTCGAAGCGTACAAATGAAGCTATCACTAAATATTGAAATGAGAAAGATAAGTTTCATCATACTTTTGACTAGTCATGGTTGAATTCCGGAATTCAATGGATTTAAAAGAAAATCTTGGAAATCCATAAGATCTGATTCTTCGGGATTTATGGAAATTAAGATCTCTATAATTAAATGTGATCATCTGTCTCGATTACTTTGTCTGGTATTTTCACTATAAATGAACTTCTTCCGTTCCATTACTTCCCACCACTCCCATTTTCTATATTTTAATTCATACTTTCAAATCATCAGTCAATATGCTTCATCTAGTTTTAATTCTGGATATATTCTTGACTTTCATATCGATCATTCTCCTTTTTCATCTACCACCGGAGGAATCTGTTTACTTCTACTTCGCTCTTGACATTATTGTGTTTATCATACTCCCGTGTCTTTATATTGCTATTCGTATTAATGTACACGGTTTGTGATTTCTGTGTTGTTGTCGAATTTTATATCTTCCCTTATGTTTCGGAGCTCTTTGCCATTTTATTCTCTTCTCGACCTCTAGTAAAACAAGCAACGGTCCAGAATTCGTAAGTATGGAGTTTTGAATGAACTTAATGTTCTAAATAAGAAAGAACATAATAGCACGATTTGATTTATCAGATTACCAGAATCACTGAGAATAGAACTATCAAGAATATATTTTCTTGATATGTTTAGAAGTTAAGCAGAATGAAAGAGTTATGTAACATGACACATGATGATGGTATGATCTACTGTGAACCATCATCACGTTTCATTAGAAACTTAGCATGACTTACTGTAATATAATTACATTGGCCGGACATCATTATATTATACTAACCCATGCTTCAATTCCCAACACTTCTCCACAATTCATTCAAAATTTATACTTAGATTTTACAGAAGTTTCCAATATAATGGAATACAGAAAGCACGAAGAGGTAGATAATTTCGAACGAGAATATTTATGAAAATATCCTCAGAAATATCGAAGATATTTATGATGATATTTTTGAATTTCCAAGTTCGAAGGTTGATGAAGAAAAATTTTCCGCAAAATTTTAACATGACTTCGGAGCAAGATATTCTCTAAAGATTTCAACGGATCCAGAATTACCTGGATTCTTTGAATATAGGGTATGGTCCTTGTATTTGTCCTTGGTCTCCTTCGTGGTTAACTCAATCTGTTTTCCAGTTCCAACTTTTCTGAGCTTTTCCAACATACTATTCTTTATCATCAAACTTTTGATGATTAAGGTCGTTTATGGTTGTCTACGGTTTCTGCTGCTTCATTCAGCTTTTTCAACATTCAGAGTATTGATTTGTAGACAGATTGCTTTTCAGAATTTCAGAATGAAAGAGCATAATTCTAAGAGATAAATGTCATACATATAACTATTGATGTAGATATGCTGATTCCCGGTAATTGGTATGGCAGTTCTCATTACAAGGTGCGGATGTGTATATTATAGGGCTTCAATGAATAAATATAATGATTTATAGAGAGATTTAAGCCAAGAAGCAATGAGGTTGCTGGTACGTCTGCTGGTAATATGGTGGAATATAAAAGATTCCTTGGTAACAATAAAAGAGCACGCATATATATCAAGGTTATAATAAGGTTGTTTCGAACGAAAAGTCGAAGTTGACTTGCTGGAACTGTGACAAAATTTGCTACTTTGAAACGGATTACCAAGTTATTTTGGGTAATAACAACACTAAAGAATTAGCACAACTACGTGTTAAACGTTTACTCAATTACCGAGATTTCCTCAGGTGCATAATTATATGCATAAATCTTTCCTTCCGTAGATGAAGTGCGGTTGATTCATCCTATCAATTGAGGTGTTTTCAACAATCATGAAAGGTTTGAACGCAGATTGTAATCGTCAAGATACAAATGAAGTTTAAAATGAAATCAAGTGGCAAACTTGAAGAAATGTTTAGTTTCATATGTTATAATCAATATTTTAATTCATTTTAATTGTTCAATGTTATTAGTCCACAGTCGATAGTCCACAGTTAACAATCCAATAATTCATATATAGTTTAATATTCAATATTCGAATTAATTAATACGTATCGTAACCCGTGTACCTGTCTCAGACTCGATCACACCTCTAAGTATATATATTATTTAAGAATCAACCTCAACCCTGTATAGAGAACTCAATCATTACAGCATATAGAGTGTCTATGGTTATTCCAAGTAATATATATAGATGCGTCGATATGATATGTCAAAACCTTGTATACGTGTCCCAATATTTAAAGTACGTAATATAAATAACAGAAATTTAAATGACGATAAATAAAGTGCGTAAAGTAAATAACAGAAATTAAATGACGATAAATAAAATTGCGAAAATTAAAATTGCGATAATTAAAATGTAATAAGGAATTAATAGTTTGCTAGGAACAGTTAACTAGGATTTTGTTAGCGTGAATTCTTAACAAAATATCTCATATTAATTTGTTTGTTTCTAACAAATTTTATTTTGTCCAATGTTTTCTTCATTATGCCACTTGTTGGATCCTGATAAGTCAAAATTCAAATATGAAATTGAATGAAAATGGTTATTTTGTGGTGAACGGATTCGTATATATTGTAGATGTAAGTAGGATAGTAAATGACTGTTGAGTTAGATTTAAAAGAATGTACAGTGTACTTATTAATGTGAAATCTAAATATTCCTCGGGTATTACCTACCCGTTAAAATATTTTCACCATTAACAGTTTGTACAAAAGAATTTTTAATTACAATCTTTATAAAAAAATATATATACATATATATTTTCTTCAGATGTAATCATGGATTTAATGAGTCAATATGATATTAAACTCATTTGATTTACCGTTAGAACAAGAATATATAATCTCTAAAACATTAGAGATTACATATTCGTCATGTCGAACGAAGATAAATGATGTAGAAAAATTTGTAGAACGATGATTAAGTTCGAGGTATGGATTGTGATGTTGAGACATGTGTTGTTGATGGTACGGGTGTTGTTGCTGGTGGTTCTGTTGATGTCGGTGATGTTGCTGAAACTGATAAGTTTTGCACCCTAATCTCCAAATTGATTACTCGAGCACGAAGCTCGTTGACTTATTCTATTATTCCGGGATGATTGTCGGTCGGAATGAGCGGATGAGTAGGGTTTAGAATTTTAAATAGGATTTAATCGTGGCGAGATATTCAAGAAATGAGGGTGAAAATGGTGTTTCGATTTGGTTCGCCGGTGAGTGCTTCAGGTTCATCGCCAAAAGGGAAATTTGGTTGATGGAAAGTATCGCCTTCTTGTCGTCTCCATTGATTAAGTCGACTACGAACTCATCAGATAAGTTGGGGATGAATGATTGGTTGATTCATTCTAGTGACGCATGCTTTCGGAGCTCAGGTGGATATCCATATCGGAATAGCTGTTGAAATCTGAGGAATTTGAACTGGTTGAAGGATCCATCTCGTACGATCAGATGGAGGATTTTTCGATATGAAATTATTTTTGAATATTGGATGGTATTCTAACTACATAAAATATCTATATATATAGTACTAAAGATTTCGTAGACTACGGAGGAATTTACGGCATATGTCAGGCAAGTCTACAGCAACAGATGCGCTAAGATATGAATTATCAGATACGCTTGGATATGAATTTTGTCTATACACTATTCATGCAGTCAATGCAGTAAAACGTGTCTAGACTAAGAATGATAAGCGGATAATTTCCTAAGGATGATAAGCAGATGATTTCCGACTAGAAATGATAAGCAAAACTCATGCAGACATGGTCAAAGTCCAGACTCACTAATGCATCTAAACAACTATTAGTTAGACACACTAATGCAAGACCTGGTTCGCTAATACCACCGCTCTAATACCACCTGTAAAGACACGTCCTAATCTATCTGGACGAATACATTACATTTGGTTACATCGCGAGGTACTTGACCTCTATATGATATATTTTACAAACATTGCATTCGTTTTTAAAAAACAAACTTTCGTTTCATCGACAGTTGATGGCATGCATACCATTTCATAATATATCCAACTATAATTGACTTAGTGATAATCTTGATGAACTCGACGACTCGAATGCAACGTCTTTTGAAATATGTCATGAATGACTCCAAGTAATATCTCTAATATGAGCAAATGCACAGTGAAATATTTCATTAATACCTGAGAATAAACATGCTTTCAAGTGTCAACCAAAAAGGTTGGTGAGTTCATTGGTTTATCATAAATAATCATTTCATAATTTTAATAGACCACAAAATTTCATATTTCTAATTCTCATAAACATACGTCCCATACATAGAGACAAAAATCATTCATATGGTGAACACCTGGTAACCGACCTTAACAAGATGCATATAGAATATCCCCATCATTCCAGGACTCCCTTCGGACATGATAAATTCAAAGTACTAAAGCATCCGGTACTTTGGATGGGGCTTGTTGGGCCCGATAGATCTATCTTTAGGATTTGCGTCAATTAGGGTGTCTGTTCCCTAATTCTTAGATTACCAGACTAAAAAGGGGCATATTCGGTTTAATAATCCAGCCATAGAATGTAGTTTTAAGTACTTGTGTCTATTTCGTCAAACATTTATAAAGCAGCGCATGTATTCTCAGTCCCAAAAATATATATTGCAAAAGCATTTAAAAAGGGAGCAAATGAAACTAACATAATGTATTTTGTAGTAAAAATACATATGACGATATTGAACAATGCAGGGTTAGCCTTGGATTCACGAACCTATATCATTTATATATATTAACACATATAATGGTAATCAAACAAATTCGTATATTGTTAGTGATATACTTTTTATATTAATGATTTAAATGTTCCATTACTTAATTAACTATATTTATTTTATATATTTAAATAAATACTTAATATTTATCATAAAAATATTAATATAGTTTTGTTTTATATAAATAAATTATATTTTTATATAACTATTATTTATTTGATAAAAAATGGTATTATAGTAATGATAATGATAATATTAGTATTTCATTAAATTGTAACTTAATTGAAATTTTAATCATTTCCATAGAAATATTTATATCTATAATCTTTATATTTGTAATCATAATAATATAATAATAATGTTAATAGTAATAATAATAAAAATAATAATGAAGTAATAATAAGAGTTTTAGTAATGACAACATCAAAGGAGTAGCCCAAAAAAATGCCCAAGTCCGGGTTTGAACCCGCGACGTCCCGCTAACCCGATATCATATGCAAACCACTGATCTGCCCCTTACTTTCTGTGGAAATTCATTCCTTAAATCTTTTTAACCATAATCATTTCTATTATTTAATTATCATCTTCTTATTCTCATAACTTCATTATTATCATAACATGGCATAGTCATCATCATCACTACATCACCATATTATGTATATCACATTATCATATATCATTACCATCATGCTCACAACATCATGACCTTGTCATCGTTCATCATACATCGTTATCCTATCATGATAACTCTATCATCATCACCAAATCATAATCATCTACATCATACATCATATCTCACTCATCATCACAGCATATTCATCTTAACTAGTTTAAATATGGGCTTCACCCTTATAGTCCATTTTATCATTTATTAAATCATAAGTCCAAATCTTAAATTAAATGGGCTTCTCTTCTCATCTCCCATATCATCTAATATTGAAGCCCATCATCACCAAAAATTCCTTTAACCCAACAGCCTAGTAACAGGAACAATTAATCAGCTGTATTCTTTAATGAGTGTACGTGTGGTGGGTTTGATCTGGATGATACATAACGTACAACAGCAAGGAACTTCGACTGCTTTTGTTCTTCGTTAATGAACACTTGTTTGTCATCACTATCACATCATCAGTTTTCCATTTTCATTATACATATGCATCATCTTTATCACTATACAATAGTCATCATCATCACCTTATCATAATCATCATTACCGTTATATCATTACTTAAACATCTATCATCATATACCATTCCTCATCACAGAATTCTACTTCACGGTTTCCTCATCGACCTCAACATGTATAAGTTAATTAAAAAGGTTTATGTTTGACTCGATAGGTGGTGGGGTTCGAATGAAAAGGAACCAAGTAGGAAAAAAAATGTGGGGCACTCAATTAGGTAAAAATCAATAAGATGCATTTGTGATTGATTATTGTCTGCCAATTAGTGTAGTGACTAGTCCCACCCATTTTGCAAAGTAAATTGCAATCTATATAAACTATGACTAATCATTTTTAATATATTAGTTTGCATTATCTTTCTCCCTTATTATCATCTTATATCATTATTGTACCTCGTTCCCATTTAAAACCGATAATATGTTTGGAGTAGTAGTCGTATAGTGTAGTAGTCATGATGGTTGTGATGTTTGATTGAAAGCAGCAAAGCAAACGCGAAGACATAAAGATGGATATAGACGCCATTAATGCTGTCCAAGTTGTTGGTCGTCCGATATAACATAAGTTCAATAATTAATGGTAGATGCAGTTACTCAAGTATACAGGAGAATAGCAGAGTTTTCAGTGATTCATTCGTGGTGTGTAAAGCTGATTTGGGTGACTAGTCTCGCAGAAACACACGTCACAGCAGTTGCAGCTGTACTGCAGGGTGGGGGTTATTTGGTGATGGTAACCAGTGGTGGTGTTGCTCGAAGAAAACAGAAAGTTTCATAGTAGTAGCCTCGAATATTTGGTTCTGATTTGAAGGTGAATGAAGTAATAAATGTGGCGTGTGTGTTTGTTTGTGGTGTATCATGATGATGATCGAAACAGAAAGAAGGTCGATGGTGGACGGTTTTTGGTTGTGAGGTGCTTAGTCTGTAACAGCAGCAGTGATCATACACGTAAATGAAATAGCAATTTTGGGCGAAACAAAAATTATGGGAGGGAGAGGGAAGAAGATAGAATCACGGTTGCAGCAACAGTAGCCAAAGGTGTTCGGTTTGAGTTTACATCGAGCAAGTGGTGGTGGCTGTAGAGAGTTATACATGGTGGTCGTTGGTGAGGTTGAAAGTGGCGGGGGAAGTGAAGTGGTGGCAGTGGAGTGGTGATGGAGAGGATGAAGGAAGAAGTTTGATGTCATGAATTACATGTGTGATATATATATATATATATATATATATATATATATATATATATATATATATATATATATATATATATATATATATATATATATATATATATATATATATATATGTATATATATATATGTATATATGGCTATGTTCTATGTATATGTATATTGTATATTATTATATATATGTAATAGATGCGGTTGATTGAATTGAATCAAAAGGAAACAGTGAAGATAGTGACTCATAACAAATACTTATCCCTAAACTACTTTATGAACGAAATAGCTGGAGAGAAATTGACGGATCGATAGATATATAATATAATAAAAAAATGTTGATTGAATGGAATTAGTTAGTGAATTGGCAATCAAAAACAGTTAATGAGTTTGCAATCAAAAACAGTAATATGGATTATAGCTTTCATAATTCAAACGTGCATAATTAATTTAATAATAAACTCAGCAGCCTCAAATTTAATCTACCGACAGTCTCACTCAGGTATTATTTCGGGTTCCATCGTTAATCTGTGACGGATAAAAGTATTCAGAAAAATTCTAAATTTTTAAATTAAGTATCTTTATTTATTTCGGTCATTATGGTATAAAATTCGGTCATTAACTATTAAAGAAAAATTACATTAATTATTCACTCCCAACCCTAAGTAAAATATAAAAAATGTTAAAATCTAATAATCAGATCCTAAATATACTTTTAATAAGCCTAATAATTTATATGACTCATTTTCGGATCACCGTTTATTTTAAAATCACATAAGTTCGAATTTAACTTGCTTAATATCAATAAGAACATCAAACGAGTATTACAATCATTAATCATTTATTTTTAATATACTTTATATATATGTATTTATTTTAGTAATTATATTTTATTTTTATTTTACATAGTTAACTAAAACATATAGTATTTTAAATTTAGAATTCAAATATATACATACCTATATATATTGAAATATATATTATTCTATTTACAAATAGTTGTTCGTGAATCATTGAGTGCAGTCGAAGGTCAATTGAATATATGAAAATAGTTCAAATTTATCTGAGACTCAACATTACAGACTTTGCTTATCGTGTCGAAACCATATAAAGATTAAGTTTAAATTTGGTCGGAAATTTCCGGGTCGTCACATCATTCGTCTTAGCTTGCCTCCGTGAGGAGCACCTGTTCTTTTCATTTAGAAGAAAGGTGACACGTTGAGAATGTGTATTGATTACTGAGAACTCAACAAGCTAACCATCAAAAATCATTATCCATTCCCGCTTATTGATGACCTGTTTGACCAACTACAAGGACCAAGTATCTATTTAAAGCTTAATCTTAGGTCGGGTTATCATCACTTGAGAGTCGAGGAAGCTGATGTTTCTAAGACTACTTACCGAACTCGTTATAGACACAATGAGTTTCTTGTCATGCCTTTTGGTTTAACCAATGCTCCTGCTGTATTCACGGATCTTATGAACCGTGTATGAAAGATAAATTCGTGATCATTTTCATTGACGACATACTAATCTATTCCAAAAGCTAGAAAGAGCATGAGCAACATCTTCGATTGATTCTAGAGCTCTTAAAGAAGGAACAACTGTATGCCAAGTTTTTCCAAGTGTGAATTTTGGCTGCGAACCGTACAAATTCTCAGACATGTAGTTGATAGTGAAGGAATACATGTCAATCCTATAAAAATCACCGTGGATCAGAAATTTTGAAAACTAGTCATAGATGAGGTCTATAAGACTAAATGTTCTATTCACCCAGGCTCTTTTAGCTGAAATTTCATGCAATATCAGCTATCACTCAAGTAGATCCCCACGGTAATTAAGTGTAAACTTTGCTTTAACAAAACGTTAACCGAATGGTAATTTTTAGTCAACACTTCCTGTTAAATTAAAGTTCATACATTTCACATTTTGAATCTTAAAAAGTGTCTTGCTGATGACACGATCCTTATTCAGTTAGATGACATACGCATTGATAATAAAATGCACTTCGTTGAAGAATCAATAGAGATTATGGATCGAGTGATCAAGCGTTTAAAGCGGAGTAATATTCCTATTGTTAAGATCCGTTGGAATCCACGAAGAGGCCCCAAGTATACCTGGGAATGTGAAGACCAAATGAAGCAGAAATATCCACATCTATTCTCAACCGTTGATGCATCTGAGAAGTCTTCCTGAAACTTCAGGACGGAGTTTAAATTAACGGGGAGGTACTATAACAACCCTCATTTTTCCATTTTGAAATTTCCAAATTTACCCTTAAGGTTTCATTGCCTTATTTTCAGTATATTATTAGGGTTTTTATTCAAGTATTAATACTAAAACCCTAATATAATTTAAAACCCTAAACCTAACCCTATACATTAAATATTAAACCTTAATACCATTTAATATTAAACATTAAACCCTAACCCTAATCAAACTATTATGTATATATAAAAATATATACAATTCTGTAATAAACTTACAAAGTGATAAATTAAAATAACTAACTAAGTTATTTGTAAGAGATATATATACATTATATATATATAAAAACATAAATATGTATTAAAAAAAATTTCGGCTAGAATATATATAAAAAAATATAATAATAGACTTGATCATTAAGTCATTCCTAATCCTAGCCTAAATCCAATTACTTGTCTCCTAATCCTAATCCATTCTTGATCACCAAGTTCCTGGAATCCTAAGTTAATCACAATACTTAGATTTGTTTCCTATAAAAAGGCCTCATATTTTTCCTTTGTTACATCACAATTTCCACGCTAAATAAACCCCAAACCTACTGCATTTAGTCGACTACTTTTACAATTTATCCCCCCATTCTGTCGAATAAACAACCTCCAAAAATCCCTACCTGCAGTCGATACATACAGCCCTTCAAAACAGCCTCCTAGTCGACAATTGTTCCAGCCTGTTTCTGCTGCTATTCAGCTCCTGTATTCACCTGTTTACAACTTCTGTTCAGCCCTTAATTCACCATCAAAACAGCCCCAAAAACCTGCTGAGATCCTGCTTGTTTGCGAGCCAATTCAGTCCATAATTAACCCCTTGTTGCAGTGATTATTCTTCTGGTTTATTGTTGTACCTGTCGCGACAGTTAAGACACAAAAACCCCTTCAATTTTAGATTATGAGTATGAATAATTAATGGGGTTATGAGTATGAACACTTGAAGATTAAGGATAAGAATATGCATATGAATAATTATGGAATGCATGGTAAGGGTATGATTATGAATAAAATAAAAAGGTAATGAATATGTATATGCATGCGTGTATATATGTATATAGATTTAAAACATGTTAGTGTGTTAATGAATATGTATATGTATATATGTATCATGATTAAGTTAAGGTAAAAATTAAGATTAGTGTAATGATCATGATATAAGTATAATATGAATTTAAAACTTGATCATGAGGATAAACTAGGAACTTGAAAGTATAATGATGATTAATAAGATATTAGGTTGAATGTTATTAGTTAATGATGAATAAAAGTTAGTGGTGATGAAAAAGATTAAAAGTATAGATTAAATTATGAACTAGTAATAAATTTAGAATGAATATAAGTTGATCATAAATGTTGTTACAAGTAATTAAAATATGTAAAAGTTATAGATATGATGAACATGATTATAATAAAAGATAATGAATAAAGATAAATAGATTATGGTTAATGAATATGATTAGGTAGAATGTAAAAAGATATGATTTTATGTGATAATGATTAATGTTATTAGGTTAAGTTTATGAATAAAAGATATGATTTTATGTGCATGAATTTTAGGAAGTAATAAAGATCATGATATACATGCGTGCATGTATACGTACGTATGTGCATGTATACATTGTAGGTGTACGTATGTGTATATGTAAATATATACATACGTGTATATGTATGTGTATATATGTATGTATATGTACGTGTGTATGTATGTATGAATGAGTATCATGTAAGTATTATAATAGCTTAGTATACATAATAAGAAAAGTAATCAATGTATATATATATATATATATATATATAATTATGAACACGTACATGTATAATAATAATAAAGAATATATATATATATATATATATATATATGTATATATATGTATATATATGTATATATATGTATATATATGTATATATATGTATATATATGTATATATATGTATATATATGTATATATATGTATATATATGTATATATATGTATATATATATATGTATATATGTATATATATACATATATATATATATACATATATATATATACATATATATATATATATTCTTTATTATTATTATACATGTACGTGTTCATAATTATATATATATATATATATATATATATATATATATATATATATATATATATATATATATATATAATTATGAACACGTACATGTATAATAATAATAAAGAATATATATATATATATATATATATATATATATATATATATATATAATATATATATTCTTTATTATTATTATACATGTACGTGTTCATAATTATATATATATATATATATATATATATATATATATATATATATATATATATATATATATATATATATATATATATATATATATATATATATATATATATATGTATATATATATATATATGTATATATATATATATGTGTGTGTGTGTGTATGTATCACATAGGTATAATTAAATAATAATAAGTATACATAATAGTTGATTAATTAAATAATAATACTATTATTAGTATAACTTATACACCTAACTATATAGTAACACCTAAAATTACACTATATATATTATCACCTATATACATATAACTAATAAGTATCTTAATAACTTGTTATGTGTATACACTATTAACGTGAAGGTTATAATTAAAGATAGCGTACAAACACTACAAACATCACCGCTACTTATGGCCTAGGGTGATCCTTGGTACCATTGTGGGACGCTTGTGGATCTCGAATGCCATGACTTAGATTCTGGTCAAGGGATCCTGGGCTGCTCGGTAACAATAGATCATTCAAGTGACTTGCATGTTAGTAACGAAGTTTGGGTGAGATTGTACAACATCTTTGTTAAGAATTATAACCCGAACTTCTAAAACTAGAAGCTTACTATAAGTGGAAGCTTTCCATAAATAGTAGGTTTCCAAAAATAGAAACTTTTGGGAAATAGGAACTTTTCTCAAAAACCGTCACTGTTAATATAGTTTTCTATATTAGACATTAACTAATCAAAGGTTATATCTCTAGGTTGAGATCTCAGATTTCATACTCCGTTCATACCTCTTGCGTGAAATATCTTACTTGCTACTAAGGTGAACTTCATATCCCCGCTTTTTATTATTTCTTAACTGTTTTATAAACTTTGGGGTGAGACACATGCTTGATTTTAAATAAATTTAGACACAAGTACCTAAACTATTTGATATGTAATTTTGTGAGACTTTTGTTAAACATGTATTTATTATTACATGCAAATCCCCGCCATAATATCATTAATTGCTGGAATTGAAATTTGCAAGCTTAATTATTGTGAGTAGGCCTATTGAGAGTGACATCTCTACCCATTGGTGTGATCGTCAAGGGGTACATAATAATGATTGCCGACACCCGTACAGTGTCAGGGGTTAATGTTTAGTTCGATATTATAACTCATGGCATATTGAATATATTGATACTTTATAATTAAATCTTGTGGTCTAAAACTTATTATGATTGTTAAACCTATGATGTTCACTCAACCTTTGTGTTAACACTTTAAGCATGTTTGTCTCAAGTGAAGATTAGCTTGTGTGCTGCCCTATGACGCTTAGTTAGCTGTTGCATTGGAGTCTACATATTAGACTTATCATTTGTTATCTACATATGAATTTCATTATGTAAAGCATTATTTTGTTTCCGCTGCAAATCAAATCTTGTTAAAACGTCTCATGTAGAGTCGTTCTCGTTTATACATACTTGTGTTGTGATATTGTGAAGTCATATTTCCCCGGCCCTATTTGGGGGTATGACATTTATGATATTAAGTGAACTTTATTACTTGAGATATATAAATGTATATTTTTATCATATATAAATTTTAATATAAATTTTATTTATTAATAAATGACTTGTATTATTTACTCTAATAAAATATGATAAATATATTTAAATATATAAAACGACTATATTTAAGTTATATAATAAACATGTATAGATTTTGTAAATCATTTTGGGTCAAATTGACTTTTGTTGATTTTTGCATATCGATCTCGAGCATTAGGATTGTGATACATTACGACTTGAACTAAATTGTTAAACAGATATTGACCAACATATAAATATATATACTTAATATAGGTTCGTGAATCCGAGGCCAACCCTGCACTTGTTCAGTGCCGTCATATGCATTATTGCTACGAAATACAGTATTGTGAGTTTCATTTGCTCAATTTTTAAATGCTTTTGCAATATGTGTTTTGGGACTGAGAATACATGCGATGCTTTTATAACTATTTTACGAAATAGACACAAGTACTTGAAACTACATTCTATGGTTGAATCATTATACTGGATATCACCCTTTTAGCTTGGTAGCTTAAGAATTTGGGAACAGACCCTCAAATTGACGCGAATCCTGAAGATAGATCTATGGGCCTAACGAACCCCATCCAGGTTATGGATACTTTAGTACTTCAATTTTATATACAGATGAGTGTACCTGTATATTTGGGGATATTCTAGATGCATTTGTTAATATCGGTTACCAGGTGTTCACCATATGAATGATTTTTAATTCGCAGGTTATGCGTACTATTTTTGTACTCGGGTTACGTGTACAATAAAATATCCAAAATCTTGTGGTCTATTAAAATGATGGAAATGAATGTTTATGATAAACTAATGAACTCACTAACCTTTTGGTTAACACTTGAAAGCATGTTTATTCTCAGGTTTGAAAAAAATCTTCCGTTGTGCATTTGCTCATTTAAAGATATTACTTGGAGTCATTCATGGCATATTTCAAAAGTCGTTGCATTCAAGTCATTGAGTTTAATAAAGATTATTATTAAGAAGATAACAGATTAAGTCATTTATAGATTAGATATATTATGAATGGGTATGCATGCCTGTCAACTTTCAATGAAATGAAAGTTTATCTTTTAAAAACGAATGTAATGTTTGTAAAATGTAACATATAGAGGTCAAGTACCTCGCGATGTAACCATATGTTATTGTATTCGTCCTTATAGATTAGGACGGGTCATTTCAGGTGGTATCAGAGATGTGGTCTTAGTGAACTAGGTCTTGCATTAGTGTGTCTAACTGATAGATATTAAGATACATTAATGAGTCTGGACTTCGACCGTGTCTGCATGTCAAAAGTTTTGCTTATCATTTTTGCGAAAATTAACTGCTGATCATCTTAAGTCTAAACGCGTCTTACTGCATTCATTGCATAGATAGTTTATAAACAAAATTCATATCTTAGCGTATCTGCTAATTCATATCTTAGCGTATATGTTACTGTAAACTTTTCCTAACATATTTCGTAAATTCCTCCGTAATCTACGAAATCTTTTGCTCTATATATATAGATATTCTATGTAATTAGAATACGATCTGATAGTCGAAAATCATTTCATATCGAAAAATCCTTTATTCAGTCGTACGAAATGGAATTCGTTAATAGTTCAAGTCCCTCGGATTTCGATATGGAGTTCCACTCAAGCTCCGAAAGCAGTGTGACCAGAATGGATCAACCAATCAGCCATCATCTATTCTGGATGAATTGAGGATGGGTTTGTAGCCTACTTAGTCATTGGAGACAAGAAGAAGGTGATCCCTTCCATCCACCACATTGCCCTCTTGGCAAAGGACCTGAAGTACTTACCGGCGAACCTGTCCGAGACACCATTTTCTCTCTCATTTCCAGAGTGTCTCGTCACGACTACATATTATCTCAAATTCTAGATCTTATTCATCCGCTCCTCCGAACCACCGATCATCCCGGAGTAATAGAAGAAGTCAACGAGCTTCGCGCTCTGGTAGTGGCTTTGGAGAATATGGTGCAAAGATTACAAGCACCAGCACGAAAGCAATAGTACCATCACCACCATCAACAACATCAACAGTACCATCACCACCACCAACAACAACATCCATATCCCATGCTTCAACATCACAAACTGTCCCACAAACATCAATATCATATGCCCTGTAGATACCAAGGAATACCAACAACAATAAACGATAAAGTATTGATTCATAACTTCATCGGAGAAATATTCTACGGTGATTATGTAATCTCTAAAGTTTTAGAGATTATTTATTTTAAACATAACCGTAAATCAAGATGAATGGATGGATAGAGATAATAAAAGGGAGAGTAGAAACCTTGACAAGAATGGTGTGTGGTTTACAAGCAACACTTGTTATACAAGTGCCACTAGTAGTACCACCAGCATCACCATCAGTATCACCAATACCGGAAAAAACCTGTAGCAATACAAGCTCCGCCAATTTCATAATCATCAATCAACAACGCGTATATTGTATCAACGAGTTATGAAGTACTAACTCATTTTCCTCTGAAGAAATTATATGTATATTTTATGAATTTTGAAACCAAAATAAATCTTTTCGTACTAAGCTATTAAGTATGAATTGAAGAATGGTAGATACTACTCGGTTAAATTCATATTACTAATATGCTATGATGTACATCCTTCAATTAACCACTTAACCATCGTTAACTATAATTTCTGTTTAAATTCAATAAATTCTATTTCATAATAAATCAAGTGTATTATTCAATTATATGTTTGGTTTTACACTTTCATCTTCGATATACTCGAAACTTTCTTGACAACATCATTTGTACCTTGCGCAGTTCACAAGAATTCCAGGAACACCAACATCATTCACCGAGTTAATATCAATAAAAATGAATAATGAAGTATTGATTCATAATTTTATTTACATTGAAGTGATAATTCCCGAAGATTACGAAATTTCTAAAGTTTTAGAGATTATTCATTCCTTGTTTCAGCTGAAAAATCAAATGAGCTTAATATGATATTAACTCATTAAATCTGTATTACATTTGAAGAAAATATATATATTAATATTTTCATGAAAATTGTAATAAAATTCTCTCGTACAAAAGATTACTTGTGAAACTTTTAACGGGTAGGTAATACCCGAGAGATATATAAATTCATAATTAACATGATTCTGATTCAGCAAATCATCCACTATACTCCCTACTTTCACAACAATATACATCCTTTTATAGAAATCAAAACAACCATACTCATTCAAATCCAATTACATATTCTGATTTCGAAATCTCAGAATTCAATCCGAGATATAACCGGTATCATCACTCTTAGATTCTTACATCTTTCAAAGCTATACTTTGACTTCAAAACTGTCCTAGAACATCATATGAATATTAACGATTATAATCTGTGTTCAAACCCTTCGAAATACCTGAAGATACTTCAAATAATGAACAATCGAAATGACAATCCAACCACATATTATCCACAGTCTTGCACCTGAAAAACTCTCGAAACCAAAGTCATAGTTTAAAACGTATCCGTGTCAGACCATTTGGCATTTATTAGCAAAAATAACTTTTCAATCCCTTTTTAAAGTAAACAGTTTTGTCACAACTCCAACAAATCAACTTCAATTGTTCATTCGAATAAGCCTTATTATAACGATTACCCCTTTATCATTGTTACAGGGAAACTTGTTATATCTCGCCACATTAACAGTAAACTTACCAACAACTTCATGGATCTTTAAGCCTCTCCAAAAAATCACGATACTTATTCATTGAAACCCTATCATGTATTCATCTGCATCTTGTAATGGTAGTTACTATACCAAAAAGCTTGCATCATTAATTCTCAAATTTTGCAGCAATTTTACGCCAACGGTTATATATATATACATATAACGTCTATCTCCAAGACTTACATACTTCGAATGTGAAGTTTCTGAAAAACACCCCAATCTACGAATTAGTTCTCCGAATTTTTGGGAAATTTGAATGAAGCAGCAGAAACTGTAGACAATCGTAATAGTTAAAAGTTTGATGATAAAGAATAGTGTAACGTCCTCCCAATAGGGTCTGGAAGGAACGTCACTAATATCAAAACATACCAACATATTATAATAAACGAGAACAATACTAAATGATGAATTTAACTTTAATGAGTACGCAGCGGAAAATGAAATGTCGTTACAATGACAGGAATAACAATATCGTAAATGTTTACATGCAGAAGTAATAAATGCGATATCTCTTGATCCTATGTCCAAGTAGCATCACATAAGCAGTAAGTATAAGAGCTTGAATCAAACAGCACCTGAGACAAAACATGCTAAAGTGTCAACCAAAAAGGTTGAGTGAAGTTCATAGGTTTAACAAAAAGTTTGTCGTTGTTTTAGACCACAAGATTTAGTTTGTAAAGTTGATCTCCCGCAGGATCAAAAAGTTATGCCAATGCGTGATATTTAGACTAAACGTTCAAGTTTTGCCCCATGACAAGTTGTGTCTGTCCTTGTCGGTTTAATTTCATTATTAAGTAATACAATGACTTGGTCAAATGTATCGGGGACGTTACTCCCGATAGGCCTACCCCCAATAATTAAGCATGCTGCAGTAATTAAAAATATCACTGTAGGGACTTAGTCGGACATAGCCAGGTATAGCATAGTTTAACAGTTTGGTACTTGTGTCTAAAGTGTAAAAAGTAAAAACATCATGTGTCTCACCCCAAGTAAAAGTAAGTAAGTTTGCTAGCAATAAAGAGGGGCTATGAATTCACCTTAGTAAGTAGAGAGAGAGTTATTCCTCGGAATAAAGAGTTGAACGAGTGAGCAGGAAAGTCAACCTATTGACATTTAAGAGTAGTTTAGTGTTTTACCTATGTTTAAGTTTAAGTATGTGTTTGTTTTACTAAGTTTCTATTCCTAGTAAGTTACTATTTTTATAAATTTTCCATTTTTAGAAACTTTCTTATTTTACTAAGTTTCTATGACTAGAGAGTTTCTACTTTTATCAGTGTTTTCCATTTTAGGATACTTGCCGTATTAGATAAGCTTCCAATCACCCCTTTCCCTTCGAATGGCTAATTTAGATCTAGGGGCTTGAGCCATAGGACCCTTTAAATCGGAAATCCAAACCCTCTGCCTAGAATCACATAGAAACCATTCGTCAAGAAAGTTCGAAGATCTATTCATCTCTAATACATATCCCAAAATGTTTTTATGTTACAATATAAGTAGTAGGTTATAGGTGCTAGTAATAGTAATAGTGTATACATGTTATTTATTTTATTTTTAATTGCATATAATTTATAACATTATTTACATGTTTCGGTAAAAATAATAACCGAAGTAAAAAGTAAAAAGTAAAAAGTAAAAAAAAAGTAAGAAAAGAATACTTACTAGTAGTAATTCTTCAAAGAGAGAATGAGAGAAATTTTGGTGTGAGTTTGAATGAGAAATGAGGGGTATTTATACTTGAAAAAATTAGGTAAAAAGAATAAAATAATTAAAAGAAAAAGAAATATTTTAATTCTTAATGGGATTTTAAAATTAAAAAGTATTAAATGTTAGGTCATGGGATAATGCATAAAATAAAATAGTAAAAGTAGTTTTTCCATTACAATTTTTAATTAAAAAATAATTTATTTATTTATTTATTTATTTATTTTTTTCATTTATTTTAAGGATTTTTTTATATAAATAAACAAATTGATTTAATGCTTTTCCAAGAATATTTGTCAATAATATTTTATTTTATTTTTATTTTTTTTATTTAATTAATAAATACAAATTTTGCATAAAAATAATAAATAATTCGGTATTTTGTATTTTTAATAATAATTATGATTTTAATTATTAAACTATAGTTTTAGTAAGTTTGTAAATATTATTACATTTATATATAATTGGATTTATTATATAGTTAACTATATAATACATTAACTAAATAATAAAAGTGATACAAAGTTTATATACTTAGTTAAATTATGTCAAATTATATAAATTAATAATATATTATTTATTTAAGCGTACATTGTTGACTAAAAATTACTATTCGGTCAATATTTAATTGTATATAACAACCCTTAATACATATAGTCAGACATATAACCCTAGGGTTAATTCAGTAAATTTAGAAGTCGAAAAGTGGGGGTTGTTACAGTACCTCCCCGTTAATAAAAACTTCGTCCCGAAGTTTTAGGTAGACTTCTCAGATGCATCAGCGGTTGAGAAGAGATGGGGATATTTCTATTTCATTTGGTTTTCACGTTCCCAGGTATACTCGGGGCTACGTCGTGAATTCCAACGGATCTTAACAATAGGTATGGTGCTTTGTTTTAAGCGTTTAGCAGATCGGTCCATGACTTCTACGGGTTCCTCTATGAAGTGCATTTTATCATCAATGCGAATGTCATCCAAAGGAATAACGAGAGTGTTATCAGCGAGACACTTTTTAAGATTCGAGACATGAAATACGTTGTGTACGCTGCTAAGTTCAGCAGGTAATTCTTATCGATAAGCCACGGGTCCGATCCTTTCAGTAATCTTGAACGGTCCAACAAAACGCGGAGTTAGTTTTCTTCATTTACCAAAACGAACGACGCCTTTCCAAGGGGATAATTTCAACATGACTTTGTCACCAACTTGGAATTCCAAATCTTTCCGACCTTTATTAGCATAGCTCTTCTGTCGGCTGCGGGCAGTTTCTATTCGTTTCTTAATCTGAACTATCTTTTCGGTTGTCTCGTGCTTGATTTCAGGACCAGTTAACTGTCTGTCCTCTAATTCATCCCAGCACAGTGGGGATCTACATTTTTGTCCGTATAAGGCCTCAAAAGGTGCAGCCTTAATACTTGAGTGGTAACTATTATTGTAAGAGAATTCAACCAAAGGCAAATGTCTATCCCAGCCTTTGCCGAAGTCGATAACACAAGCGCGAAGCATATCTTCCAATGTTTGAATGGTTCGTTCACTTTGACCATCGGTTTGTGGATGATAAGTAGTACTCATGTCGAGTTGAGGTCCAAGAGCAGTTTGTAAGGATTTCCAGAATCTGGAAGTGAATCTACTGTCGCGGTCGGATATGATTGATATAGGAACACCATGACGAGAGACAATTTCTTTGATATACAGTTGTGACAACCTCTCCATCTTGTCGGTCTCCTTGATCGGTAAGAAATGAGAAGATTTAGTAAGACGATCTACTATGACCCATATAGTATCATTGCCACTAGAAGTCTTGGGCAATTTAGTAATAAAGTCCATAGCGATACATTCCCACTTCCACTGCGGAATATCGGGTTGTGTCAACAGACCAGAAGGCTTTTGATGTTCAGCCTTGACTTTCAAACAAGTGAGACAGTTACTAACATAAGTAGCAATGTCGGCTTTCATATTAGGCCACCAGTAGAATTCCTTCACATCATGGTTCATCTTACTGGAACCCGGATGAATAGAATACCTAGTCTTATGCGCTTCATCCAAGACTAGTTCACGGAGATTACCGAAGCGAGGAACCCAAATTCTGTTGTCAAAGTACCGTGTACCATTAGCTTTCACTTGGAGTTGGTTCTCGAAACTGATAGGTCCTTCACCTTCGATAAGTGTTGGTTTAATAGCTTCCAGTTGAGCTTCGCAGATTCGTGATATAAGATTTGATTTGATTTTCAGGTTTAAGGCACGAATACGTTTAACATCGTCTTTTCGACTAAGGGCATCAGCAACTACGTTTGCCTTGCCAGGATGATATTCCATCTTACAGTCATAATCGTTCAATAACTCGAGCCATCAGCTTTGCCTCATATTCAGCTGTTTTTGATCAAAGATGTGTCGAAGACTTTTATGGTCAGTGTACACCGTAAACTGGGTACCATATAGATAATGTCTCCATATCTTTAATGCAAATACCACGGCACCTAACTCAAGGTAATGTGTGGTATAGTTCTCCTTGTGTTTCTTCAACTGTCTAGATGCGTAGGCAATAACCTTTTCACGTTGCATTAAAACACAACTAAAGCCTTGCTTTGAGGCATCGCAGTAAACAACAAAATCGTCAGTTCCTTCAGGTAAAGATAGTATCAGGGCTGTGGTCAACTTCTCTTTCAGAATCTTGAAAGCAGATTCCTGTTCTTCGGACCACTCAAACTTCTTCCCTTTTTGAGTTAGCTTCGTAAGAGGTTTGGCAAGAAGGGAAAAATCCTTTATGAATCTCCGATAATAACCGGCAAGTCCCAAAAATTGACGAATATGCTTCGCAGTCTTTGGTATCTCCCAGTTCTGGATAGCGGTAATCTTAGCTGGATCGACATGTATTCCATTACTATCAACAATGTGTCCGAGGAATTGTACGGTTTTGAGCCAAAACTCGCACTTAGAAAACTTAGCGTAGAGTTGTTCCTTTCGTAAGAGTTCAAGAATCACGCGCAGATGTTGCTCATGTTCCTTCTCACTCTTGGAGTAGATCAAAATGTCATCAATGAAAACAATGATGAATTTATCGAGATAAGGTTTGCAGACACGGTTCATGAAATCCATGAAAACGCCAGGAGTATTGGTCAAACCAAAAGGCATGACACAGAATTCATAGTGCCCATAACGAGTGCTAAAAGCAGTCTTAGGAATATCAGATTCCTTGACTCTAAGTTGGTGATATCCGAACCTCAAATCAATCTTTGAATAAACACTTGACCCTTGAAGTTGGTCAAATAGATCATCAATACGTGGCAACGGATAACGGTTCTTGATAGTAAGCTTGTTAAGTTCGCGGTAATCAATGCACATCCTTAACGTACCATCCTTCTTTTTAACAAATAGAATAGGAGCTCCTCATGGGGACGAGCTTGGACGAATGAAACCTTTATCCAATAGTTCTTGGAGCTGGTTGGAAAGTTCCTTCATTTCGGAAGGTGCTAAACGGTATAGTGCTTTAGCAATAGGAGCAGCATCGGGAGCTAAATCAATTTGAAATTCAACTTGTCGAGGAGGGGGAAGACCAGGAAGATCTTCGGGAAACACATCGGGATAGTCTCTAACCACTGGTACATCTTCAATACGCTTCTATTCTAATTTGATCAGCTTAACGTGGGCTAGAATGGTTGGATAAGCTTTCATAAGGTATTTGCGGGTTTTGATATAGGAGATGATATTGAGATTGGAACCACTCTTTTCACCTTGGATGATGAGAGTATCTCCATTCCCCAATGGAACATTAACAGTTTTATCGTAACACATGATAGCAGCATGTAATGGACGTAACCAATCCATACCAACTACGACGTCAAAACTTTCGAGTTCGACCGGCAAAAGGTCTATCTTAAATTCTTTATCGGCTAAGATTAGGTTGCAATTTTTATAGATTTTATCGACTTGCATGACCTTTCCATTGGCTACTTCTACTAATCTTTTAGTTTCTAAGGGTTGAGGCTTTTCAGCAAATAGGGTACAAAAATCACTAGACACGTAACTTCTGTCGGCACCAGTATTGAATAAAATAGTTGCATAAAAATTATTGACAATATACGTACCCGTGATAACTTCATCTTCATCTCGGGCTTCAGCAGCAGTAATAACAAGCGCACGACCCTTCACAGCAGTAGCATTAGCTCCAGTAGCGGGATTATCTTTCTTCTTAGGACAATTCGGACTAATGTGTCCCTTCTCTCCACAAGTATAGCATGTAGGAGGAGCTTTGGCCGGAACAATAGCCTTATCCTTCGGAGGAGTCTTACACGTCTTAGCAACGTGTCCCACTTTCTTACACAATGCACAAACCACAGTACACTTCCCCGGGTGATGGCTCTCACAATGAATACAGAAAGGATAAGTACCCTTATAATTCGATCTTGTATTATCCGCAGGCTTCTTATTATCATTCTGAGCTGAACTTTGAGATGGCTCAAACTTCCTCTTACCATCATTACCCTTGGTTTCAACCTGCTTATTGGCCGACGCTCTTCTTCTCTTGGCCAACATTATATTTTGTGCCATAAGAATCACAGCATCCAGAGTAACCTTCTCGGAAGCTATAACATTCCCTTGAACATCCTCGGGAAGACCTTCAATATACCGCTCAATTCTTCTAGCTTTAGTAGGAAACATTTCAGGACATAGAGTAGAAAGCTCCAGATAACGATTGATGTAGTTCTCAATGTCAGTACCCTTGACCTTGAGTTCCCAGAACTCAGCTTCAAGTTTCTGAACTTGACTTCGAGGACATAATTTGTTAACCATCATGCTTTTGAGTTCGTCCCATGGAATTGAATTAGCATTATCAATTCCTACGGACTTGGCAGCAGTCCACCAAGTTAAAGCATTGCCACCCAATGAGCTAGTGGCATACTTTACTCGATCGTTATCACTACAGTTGCAAATACGGAAAATAGATTCCATCTTCTCGAACCAACGGACTAGTTCGACAGCTTCTTCAGTCCCCTTAAATGCAGGAGGATGACAGTTTGAAAAATCCTTGTAGGAACAAGGTTTCAGTTGTGGATTAGCATGATTAGCTTGAGCGTTGCCTTGGGCGGCAGCGAGTAATTGTTGGAATTGCTCAGTAGTTAACACAACGTTGTTAACGGTAGGTGCAGCTGAACGAACCATGATGTTACTACATAAAAGTGAACATAAGTCGGATAAGTTAACAAATTTGAGCAATTACAAGTAGAAATAAGATAAAGTATTAATATCACATGATATAAATAAAACACTTTATTTTATTAAGGAACTAGGCATTAAATAAGCCTTTTAATATATGATTCGGAAATAGAAATAGTTTTAAGGCATAGCCTTTACATAGATGGAAAATAGAAAGATAACTAAAGAATATTAAGATTCATATTCCTTCTTCTCGTTCTCAACCTTCTTCATAAACTTCTCAACTTTCTCATTCTTCGCCTTTTGTTTCTCATGCAGGAACTCGAGATTATCATAAAGGTTAGAAACTTCATTGTTGATTACATGGTACTTGTGGTCCCTTATAGAAAGTTGATTATTTACGCAGTTTTCCTCCATCTTCAATCTAAGGTCAACATCTTCTCTTAGGTAGAAGAGAGATTGCTTCCCCCATCGGGTATTTCTATCACCTTCATACTTCACCAACTTTATCTCTTTCTTTAGTTCAGCATTTTCCTCCATGAGCTTCTTGATCGCTAGGTCTTTTTCCTTCATTTGAAAATCGATCCTTGCAATATGGCGAATTAGGTCATCGGTAGGTTTTCGCAGATTCATGAGCTCGTACTTGGCATCAACATCATCGTAGAAAGGAGATCGGGATCTTTTCTTTGACGGCCCAGTTTCTTCAAGACATTTCCTCTTATCTTTATTTCTCGGGGTGGGATAGTATTCAGGAGACCCATGTAACTTTAGAGTAGTATTTGGGCTATAATTTTGTGAGGGAGGACCACCAAAGCCATAAGGTGGACTTTGGACTGGTCTTTCTGTGGAAGACCTTTCAGTATCTTTTTCGGTTGACTTGAAAAGATTCATTTTGGTCGTTTGATGATAATTAGACATCCTAACATTAGGAAGGATATTTTGATTAGAATCTTTAAGTCAAGTTTATTAAAGCATAATCGTTAAGATTATGGGGCAATCCTAAGTGCTTTAATTCTAAGGCAGGAAAGGTTATAGTTTCCTAGATTGCTAAGGCACCCTAGCTAACAAGTAAGGCACACATAAAAATGCAATCCTGGTTCTCTATAACAGCCTGTAACGTCCTCCCAATAGGGTCTGGAAGGAACGTCACTAATATCAAAACATACCAACATATTATAATAAACGAGAACAATACTAAATGATGAATTTAACTTTAATGAGTACGCAGCGGAAAATGAAATGTCGTTACAATGACAGGAATAACAATATCGTAAATGTTCACATGCAGAAGTAATAAATGCGATATCTCTTGATCCTATGTCCAAGTAGCATCACATAAGCAGTAAGTATAAGAGCTTGAATCAAACAGCACCTGAGACAAAACATGCTAAAGTGTCAACCAAAAAGGTTGAGTGAAGTTCATAGGTTTAACAAAAAGTTTGTCGTTGTTTTAGACCACAAGATTTAGTTTGTAAAGTTGATCTCCCGCAGGATCAAAAAGTTATGCCAATGCGTGATATTTAGACAAAACGTTCAAGTTTTGCCCCATGACAATTTGTGTCTGTCCTTGTCGGTTTAATTTCATTATTAAGTAATACAATGACTTGGTCAAATGTATCGGGGACGTTACTCCCGATAGGCCTACCCCAAATAATTAAGCATGCCGCAGTAATTAAAAATATCACTGTAGGGACTTAGTCAGACATAGCCGGGTATAGCATAGTTTAACAGTTTGGTACTTGTGTCTAAAGTGTAAAAAGTAAAAACAGCAAGTGTCTCACCCCAAGTAAAAGTAAGTAAGTTTGCTAGCAATAAAGAGGGGCTATGAATTCACCTTAGTAAGTAGAGAGAGAGTTATTCCTCGGAATAAAGAGTTGAACGAGTGAGCAGGAAAGTCAATCTATTGACATTTAAGAGTAGTTAAGTATTTTGCCCATGTTTAAGTTTAAGTATGTGTTTGTTTTACTAAGTTTCTATTCCTAGTAAGTTACTATTTTTATAAAGTTTCCATTTTTAGAAACTTTCTTATTTTACTAAGTTTCTATGACTAGAGAGTTTCTAATTTTATCAGTGTTTTCCATTTTAGGATACTTGCCGTATTAGATAAGCTTCCAATCACCCCTTTCCCTTCGAATGGCTAATTTAGATCTAGGGGCTTGAGCCATAGGACCCTTTAAATCGGAAATTCAAACCCTCTGCCTAGAATCTCATAGAAACCATTCGTCAAGAAAGTTCGAAGATCTATACATCTCTAATACATATCCCAAAATGTTTTTATGTTACAATATAAGTAGTAGGTTATAGGTGCTAGTAATAGTAATAGTGTATACATGTTATTTATTTTATTTTTAATGGCATATAATTTATAACATTATTTACATGTTTCGGTAAAAATAATAACCGAAGTAAAAAGTAAAAAGTAAAAAGTAAAAAGTAAAAAAAATAAAAAGTAAGAAAAGAATACTTACTAGTAGTAATTCTTCAAAGAGAGAATGAGAGAAATTTTGGTGTGAGTTTGAATGAGAAATGATGGGTATTTATACTTGAAAAAATTAGGTAAAAAGAATAAAATAATTAAAAGAAAAAGAAATATTTTAATTCTTAATGGGATTTTAAAATTAAAAAGTATTAAATGTTAGGTTATGGGATAATGCACAAAATAAAATAATAAAAGTAGTTTTTCCATTACAATTTTTAATTAAAAAGTAATTTATTTATTTATTTATTTATTTTTTTCATTTATTTTAAGGATTTTTTTTATATAAATAAACAAATTGATTTAATGCTTTTCCAAGAATATTTGTCAATAATATTTTATTTTATTTTTATTTTTTTTATTTAATTAATACATACAAATTTTGCATAAAAATAATAAATAATTCGGTATTTTGTATTTTTAATAATAATTATGATTTTAATTATTAAACTATAGTTTTAGTATGTTTGTAAATATTATTACATTTATATATAATTGGATTTATTATATAGTTAAATATATAATACATTAACTAAATAATAAAAGTGATACAAAGTTTATATACTTAGTTAAATTAGGTCAAATTATATAAATTAATAATATATTATTTATTTAAGCGTACATTGTTGACTAAAAATTACTATTCGGTCAATATTTAATTGTATATAACAACCCTTAATACATATAGTCAGACATATAACCCTAGGGTTAATTCAGTAAATTTAGAAGTCAAAAAGTGAGGGTTGTTACAAATAGTGTGTTGGCAAAGCTCAAAAAACGAGAAGGTTTAGAACTGGAAAACGGATTGAGCAAACCATGAAGGAGTCTGTGGACAAATCACAATGACTAAATCTGCCTTCAAAGAATCCAAATGATTCAGTGTCTACTGAAGTCTTTAGCGAATACATTACTCCTGACTCTAAACCTTTATGGACAAATCTTCATCATCAGCCATCGATGTTAGAAATTTTAATATATCATCATATCTTTCATTATAAATATCTTCGATATTTCTGAAGATATCTTCATAACTATTGTTATCCGAAATCATTTACCTCTTCGCGCTATCTGTGTTACATCATAAAAGAAACTATTTTAGTTTCTAAAACTCTGAAACCTTCGAGTTTAAAATATGAATGTTTTTGAAGTAGTGTTGAGAACTGAAGCATGATTTAGTATAATATAATGACACTTGATAAACGTGATTATATTACAGTAAGTCATGCTGAGTTTCTAAATGGAACGTGATGATTCACATATCATAACGTCATCAGGTGCCATGCTACACGACTCTTGTATTCTACTTAAACTCTAAACATATCAAGAAAATATTTTCTTGATGATTCGGTCTTTTCTGAGGTATTCTGGTAATTTGACAAATCAAGGTCGTGCCATTACAATTTATTTCTTAGAACATTAATCATGTTCATTCCGAAATTCATATCTACAAATTCTGGACCATTACATGCGGTGCTTATTGGCAAGAAGAGAAAAAGAAAGAATGAAGTTTCGAAATATAATTAGGAGTATAAATCGCAGCAAATAGAAGAGGGCATTAACCATAGATGTCAATGATTATAGAAAAACAGAAACAGGGACTCCGAAAAATAAGGAAGGATATAAACCCCAACAACAACCCAGAAATTACAAACCATGTATATCGATGCGTATAGCAATATAAAGACACGGGAGAACTAAAAACACTATAAAAACCAGAGTATAGTAGAAGTGAATAGATTCTTCCGGCGGCAGATGAAAAAGAACAACAATAGATATGAAAGTTAGGAGTATATCAAGAATTAGAACCGGGTGGAGCATGTTAATGAATGCCTTAAAGTATGAACGGAGGGAGAAAGAATAGAAGGTATGAGCTGTGGAACTAAGGAAATGAAGAGGGTAGATTTATAGTAAAATAATCGACAGAATAATTGATATAGATTATTGCATATAACCTAAGAAGATCCTAATTTCCTTAATTATCGAAGAACTAAATCTTATTACAAAGATTTTCTCTAAAATCCCTTGAATTTCGGAAATCAACCGTGACTACGTCATCGATTAAAATGAATCTGTATTTACTCATTTCACTCTTTTGCGATTGCTTCACTTATACTCTTCACATAAACAAATTGTTTATCCATGTTACTCGCTGATGATAAAACTTTAATTTTCAGCTAGTATGCGTCATGAAAACATACTTATTGTCAGCCATGACCATTCTAATCAAATTTCAGGACGAAATTTCTTTAACGGGTAGGTACTGTGACAACCCGGAAATTTCTGACCAAATTTAAACTTGATCTTTATATGTTTCCGACACGATAAGTTAAGTCTGTAATGTTGAATCTCAAAATTTTGGAACTACATTCATGTAATCAATTACCCTTTGACCGTGCCCGACGATTCACGAACAATTATGTGTGAATGGATATGTATATATATATATATATATGTGTATATTAAATTGTGATATATTAATAAAGCATTAAACGGTTTGGTTGCTATGAAAATATGTTATGAAATACATTATATGACTTGAAACGTTAACAAGGTATTAAACGTATAACGTTATACTTATTCATTTTAGTTAAACATCTACGTAATAAACGTGTTATGTGAAACGTGTATATGTATTTAGAAAAAGTATATTAAAGCTTACATATATATTGTTTCAAAGACATAAAACGTACTTCTATATATTTCGAAAGATTAGTACATTTTACAACATGAGAAGAAGTAGATTATTATTGTTATTATCATTATCTTTTATAAATTTTAAAAATTATAAATGATTAGAGTGTCACGTCTTCTTTAAAAAGAATACAACTTTATAAATATCTGGAACCACTTTTGACAAATTATTACCGAGACATTTTAATAAGGATAAAGGTTTTAACGTTATCTTAAAATTTTGAATCTTTCTAGAAACGTTTTGGCAAGTCATAAATAATAACGGTCCGTGATTTATATATATATATATATATATATATATATATATATATATATATATATATATATATATATATATATATATATATATATATATATAACTTGCAACGTCTAATTAAAAACATGTTTATATATATTTCAAATTATGTAATAAACAATATTAGTATTCGGTTAGTAACTTCATTAATATTTAAACAATTTAATTAGAATATTTGAGAAGTCAGAGTAAACACTAGTATATAAACGATTCATAACAATTTATGTTATATTATGAAAACGATTTTAAACTAAATAATAACCTTTGAAATATAATTAGTTTGAGAAACTAAATATTATATTATTTCTAAATATATAAATTTATATTTTTAAATAAAAATATATATATTTTACAAAGTGATAAAATATAATATTAACTTAGTTATATAACGCTTTGATTTAAAATAATATTTTTATATATATTAGTAAGTAACGAGACGTTGATTTATAGAAGCTAATGACCAAAACACTCTAACATTCAAGTTACATTTCGAATGATTTAGTTATTGATAAGTTAAGTCTAAATTTTTTAATAAAGGTACACATCGCGAAATTTAGAATGCTAGTTTTCTAAGTGTACGAAAATGCGTTCGAGAAACCGAAACCAGGACATGAGTCGAGTGACAACGTACGAATCATTGGAACTAAATTTACAAGTCAACTATGCATGTAAATATAATATAATATATAATTAATTATATAAATTAAATATATTATATATATTATATATATTAAAACCATCAGCACAAGAAGTTAGTTGATTGTGAGCTGGCTATGGGGCTCATGCGATCGCATGAGATCCCCCACACATCCTCATGCGATCGCATGAGGTGTTGGTGGCAGCCTTCTTCTATAAAACGTACGAATTTTTCTGATCTGTGATTCATTTCCCTCACAATACTTTATGTAATATTCGTTTAAATAAATAAGTGCGAAGACAAAAGAAGAAAACGACGATTTGAAGACGCAAATGACCAAAAAGCTCAAATGTATAAGATATAATTCAAGTGGTTCCATTTATTGATAAGAAACGTCTAAAAATGACAAGAGTACAAGCCGCAGAACGCAAAGTACAAGATATCTACGCGTACGAAAGGACGTTCGAAAATTCGGAACCGAGACATAAACCGAGCATCAACGCGCGAGTCAACGAAGCAAAAATTACAAGTCAACTATGCATAAGAATATAATATAATATATATATATAATTAATATAAATTATATATATATATAATAATATGTCAACAAGCAAGAAAACAAAAATATGTGAGCTGGATCTGACGGCCATGCGATCGCATGGGAAATAGGCATAAAACCCATGCGAGTGCATGAGCCCATGCGAGTGCATGAGATTTGCACTAAAACCTCATGCACTTGCATGGGCATCAGAATCAGGAAATATGCCTATAAATATCAGGCTTCTGCTCGCCGAATGAAGCACCCCTTTTCCAAACTCTTTCTCTCATTTTATATTTATATTTATATTTTATAATTATAATTTCAATTTTAAGTTAATAATAAGGTTATTGTAAGAAATGTTTTACGGGTTTTAAAGTCGGAGTTCTGTCCGTGTAACGCTACGCGATTAATAACCACTGTAAGCTATGTTCTTCTTTTTTAAATTAATGTCTCGTAACTAAGTTATTATTTTGCTTATTTGAGCCAAAGTAATCATGATGTTGGGATAAATATTAAAACAAGGTTATTGGATTTTGTACCATAATTTGGGTTTGGACAAAAGACCGACACTTGTGAACATTGGACTATGGATTATTAATAGATAGGGGGTATTGTCTAATCGAATGACAACTCATTAGAATCTGTCGAACCTATCTTCAAATTAGTTAATCTAATAATTATTAAAATGATTATGTATGTTCTATTTAGTGACGTTTATACGACATCTTTTACGATCATTTAATTAATTATTCGGGTTGGGTAATTGATTATTCATTATGATCAATTGGATAAATTAATATCCATATCTCATTAAAACAGGGGTGGATTACATACAAGGATAATTGGTGTAATTGTTAACAAAGTAATAAAACCTTGGATTACATGCAGTCGATAACCTGGTGTAATTATTAACAAAGTATTAAAACCTTGTTACAGTTCGAATACCTAATTAGTTGGAATAATTTACTTCGGGAATAAGGTCAATTTGACGAGCATTTTATATTTATGACCGATGGACTATTATGGACAAAAACCAGATAGGTATCAAATAAATCCAGGACAAAGGACAATTAACCCAAATAAATAAATTAAAATCAAAACGTCAAACATCATGATTACAAAAGTTTAAATAAGCATAATACTTTTATTTCATATTTCATCGTACCTTTATTTACTGTCATTTTAATTACTGCAATTTACTTTATCGCAATTTAAATTATGTCATTTATATTATCGTCATTTATCTTTACGCTTTATTTAAAATCGAGAAACCGGTCATTAAACGGTAAAAACCCCTTTTTATAATAATAATAATACTACTATATTACATATATATATATATATATATATATATATATATATATATATATATATATATATATATATTATACAAATATAATTGTTTAAAAATATAGTGTACGCAATAAGCCGTCTCCCTGTGGAACGAACCGGACTTACTAAAAACTACACTACTCTACGATTAGGTACAATGCCTATAAGTGTTGAAGCAAGGTTTAATTATATCCCATATATATAAATAAATAAAACTTGTGTAAATTGTATCGTATTTTGTAATAAAAACAATACTATTTCGTACCACACCTCGCACACATCAAGTTTTTGGCGCCGCTGCCGGGGAAGCGAAACGCTATATTCTAAAAATATATATATTAATTAAAATTAGTTTTTAAGCTATTTTTGAAAAATATATAAGTTTTTAAAATATATATATATATAAGCATAAAAAAAAGAAAAATATATATATCTATATTTTTAAGTGTTTAAATTAAAAAGTTTACATTTTTTATTTCTTTTGTTAAAAGTTATAAAAACTAAAGTAATTTTTTTAAAAATATAAGTTTTATTTAAATTAAATATTATTTTCTATAAATATTAAACTCAAAAATATATATATAAATAAATTAGAAATCGGGCCATAACACTGTAGCAGCCCAAGACTTACCTGATCTGTTGGGCCATGTAATCGCATGAGTCCGTATGCATAATCTCATGCGTTCGCATGACATAGACTGACAGGCCAAACCTAGTACGTAATTAATACGGAATTAGGTTAATATTATTATTAATAATTAAATCATTTAGGGTTTTAATTTAATATAATTAGTTTAGTTTTAATTAATTAATTATAAGTTTTAATTAGTATTACTAATTTAAAATTAATACTTTTATACAATAATAATATAAAAATAATATTTTTATAAAAATAAACAATTTTATCATTTTTTGTTTCTTTTTATAAATTGTATATTTTTATTTGTTTAAATTCGTAATTTGTATTTTTATCGTTCGTAATTAGTTTTAAACTTAGTATTTTGCCGTAGTTATTTTATATTTCTAGATTTTTAGGCTTTGCCGTAAAATCCCTTAAGTGCTTTTTCATTAGATTAAGACTTAGGCGCTTTAGAATTTTACGACGTCACTTATCGCTCTAGTTTTAAATAGATTTTAGTGCCTAATTAAGTTATTGCCATTTTGGATATAGAATTCCTTTTAAGCTTTAATACCTTTAGGCGCAACTTTTTAGATTTAATTTTTAGACTTTTAAGTTTCGACGTTTTTCTTTCTTATTTTTATTTTTTGACGTTTTTCGACGCGCTTCTTTTTCTTTCTCATTTCTACGCTCTAGTTTTTAGGACAGAATTTTCTTTATTTTCTTTAAATTTCGACGGAAAAATTATTTTAAGCGGTTAAATTGATAGACATCCAAAATTTTCTGATTCGTAGTAATAGTTGGGTTTGTTAGTGGCGAGTTGTGGGCTTCCGATTTAAAGGGTCCTGGCTACCTGCTGCATCTATTGGCTATTCGAAACGTGGGCAAATCAGAAAAGCTTATTAATTTGATAGCTTATATAATTTTTTTCTTTATAACAAATAGGATATTCAGTGAATGCACCGAGCAAAACGTTCACCACCTTTCATACGTTCACCACCTGTAACTCGATCAAGACATCTAGCCAATATTGTCGCCATTGATTTTTCTTTAGAATCATCATCTAGACGAACAAGTTCTTCAAATCAAATTTCCGATAATCCATTTTTTGAACCCGATTTCACAATTGAGAACCCGGAGGATATTCAGGGACAATTCCAAGATCTTGAACCACTAATCATTCCTCCTGAACTACAAACCGTTAAATCAGAATCTTCTAGTGATTCGGATTCAACAAATTCAATTATGGAAGTAACTGAACCTCTAAGTATGGAAGACCGAATGAGAGCCACACGCACTGGCCAAGGTCACACCGTTATTAAGCCAGACATTAATGCGTCAGATTATGAAATCAAAGGAAAAATACTACACATGGTAACTAACCAATGCCAATATAGTGGTACGCCAAAAGAAGATCCAAACGAACATCTTCAAACATTTAATAGGATTTGTACTCTATTCAAAATCAGAGAAGTTGAGGATGAACAGATCTATCTCATGTTATTTCCCTGGACTTTAAAGGGAGAAGCCAAAGATTGGTTAGAATCGTTACCTGAAGGGGCAATTGACACATGGGATGTTTTAGTTGAGAAATTTCTTAAAAGATTCTTTCCGGCATCCAAAGCCGTGAGACTTCAAGGAGAAATTGTTACATTCACGCAGATGCCAAATGAAACTCTATATGAGGCGTGGACAAGATTCGAAAAATTGTTGAGAGGATGTTCTCAACACGGTTTAGATACTTATTAAATAGTACAAATATTCTACCAAGGATGCGACGTTACTACACGAAAAGACATCGACATAACAGCTGGTGGTTCCATTATGAAGAAAACCGCAACTGAAGCTTACAAAATTAGTGATAACACAGCATCCCACTCTCATGAGTGGCACCAAGAAAAAGTTATCTTTCATTCATCTAAAGCGGCTAGAGCCGATTCTAGCCATGACTTTGATTCCGTTTCAGTAAAAATAGATGCTTTCGAGAGACGAATGGAAAAGATGAATAAAGATATTCACGCAATACTAATCAGTTGTGAGCAATGCGGTGCACCACACTTAACGAAAGATTGCCACATTGAGCAAACAATGGAACAACGTGAGAATGTTTCCTACATGAACCAAAGGCCGGGAAATAATTATCAAAATAATTATCAACCGCCAAGGCCAAACTTCAATCGAAATCAAAACATTCTTTACAATCCAAATGGACCCAACAATAACTCGTATAACTAACAAGGTCTGAATAACCAACCAACTCAAAACAACACTTTCAATCAACAAAGACCTGGCTTATATAAACCACCACAACAAACAGAAGAGAAAAAGTCAAACCTAGAAGAAATGATGGCAAAGCTAATGGAATCTCAAACACAATTTATTACATCTCAAACCCAAACAAATGAGAGGTTTGATCAGTCATTAAGAACTCAACAAGCTTCCATTTTGAATCTAGAAAAACATGTAGGTACTCTTGCTAGCATGATGAGTGAGAGGGAACAAGGAAAGCTACCGAGTGATACTGAAGTAAATCCTCGGAATGAGAATGTTAATATGGTATCAAAGAATTCTGAAAAACCAGCATCAGAAGATGGAAAGGTTTTAGATGTGAGTAACAATGAAGAAGTTACAACACCACCACCACCTGAGTATGTAAAGCCAGTGGTGACACCATACAGACCACCCATCCCGTTTCCAAGAAAAGGAGTTGAGTATGAGCAAGTAATAGGTAATAAAGTTTGTGATACCTCAGAATAAAAATGTACAAGAAACAAAAACCGTAAAAGTAAACCCAGTGAAGACAGTTCCACCAAAACCTGCACCCAAGGTGGGTAATCCGGGTGAATTTATTGTTCCTTGTCTACTTAGTGATTGTGTCATGTATGACGCACTAGCAGATTTAGGTGCGAGTATGAGTGTTATGCCTCTTTCATTATATAAGAGATTAGGAGTAGGTGAGTTAAGTCCAACGAAAATGAGTGTTCGACTCTTTGATCAAACCATTAGGCACCCAGTTGGAATTGCTGACAACCTACCCGTTCAAGTAGTTAATTTAACCTTTCTAGTCGAATTCATTGTCATTGACATAGAAGAGGACTCAAACATTCCTCTAATTTTAGGTCGACCATTCTTAGCATCCACCGGGGCGTTATTTGATGTAAGAGAGGGTAGAATGACACTTAGTGATGGTGAAAAATCGGTCACCTTTGTGAGTCGAAAGGCTAAATCTCTACCAACCAAAACCGTTAAACCAACAAAAACGATTGGTGAGAACCATGTTGTTTTACCAACTCCAACGGTAGTGCTTAACAATAATAAAACGCCTAAGTGTGGGGAAGATGAAGAAACACCTAATGATGACCAGATAACAAAGAACCCCGTTGTTGATACAAAATTAAATGACTCCGTTATTAATAGTTCAATGAAGAAACTTATTAAACGGATTCGTGATGCTAGAATTAAGGGAAACTTTAAGTTATATAACCAGTTAGTATTCAATCTATCGCCTAAAGAAAAGGTAAAACTAGTTGAATTTGTGGATATTACACAGGAATCCGACCAATGGCTTAAAGCAAAAGTTACAAATATGCAAGTTGATTATGGTCCAAAAGAAATTGACAATGAAGTTAATCATAAATTCGACACCACAGCTACCTGAGTGTGGGGAGATTCAAATGTTCTAAGAAATAATGCTGTCTAGGGTTAGTTGTTCTATTCTCGTGTAGTTTCGAGAATGGAATCTGATTGGTCTTTTCCACTAGCAGACAATAAAGAACTAGTTTTCTCCCTCCATTTTGAATTTTTGTTTTTTAGGTTTTGTATGAAATTAATATGCTTTTTAAATTTAAGTTTTGTGTGATTTAAATAAAAAAACAAAATTTACTTTATTTCACTAAGTTTAAAAAAGTGATTTCTAAAATTCATCGTAAGTTGAAGACTAGGTCATGGAACCGAAATTGCTTTACCCAAGGGCGGAGCAAAAAATTTTGTTATCATTATTTTTAATTTTATTGATCTAAAGTATACCAAAAAAATTAAAAAAAACCCAAAAATCTTTGCTTTTAAAACAATCGCTCTAAAAACGACAAATTTTAAATTTTGTCGCGGGACGGACTAGGTAAACATACCGAAACTACCTAAAGTAAAAAGAAACAAAATTTAAAAAAAAAATTATTCATTTAAATTGTTTTAATAAATAAAGTTTTATAAAAAAATACATAATAAAAATATTATGTATGTTTGTAGTTTATTTTATGTACAAAACAGGGTAAAACAGCGCACTTTCAAAGACTGACATTAAGTTCAGCAAAAGCTACTAATTTTGACGACAAGACGCAAAATATCAAATGTGATATAAAATAATATGTTTGCAAACTCGGTATTTTTAATCACTTTTCTAATCTAATCACACTCATGAATTTATAATTATAGTCTGATTTCATGCAAATGAGGGCATTGTATGATCTCAAGTGTGGGGAAGGGTTATAAATTCTCTCGGGTTTACACTTAGTTTAATTGTCAAATTTTGTGAAAATTTAAAAAATTTCAACTAAATGAATTCAAAATCATGTTTATACATATTTATGAACGATAAAACTAGGTGTTAATGCCGAAATTATTGTTACCTCGGAGAGAACATAAATGGAGAAACAACCCAAAATGCTTGAATTCATTTAAAATGTAATAGAAGAGAATAAAAAGGCAAAGAAAGAAAGAAAATAAAAGCCAAGTGTGGGAAGAATTTACCAAGTTCTGGTAAAAAAACATATCACATATTTGGTACAGATTATTGCAGGTACTTTTGCTTTGGACTAAACTAATCAGTTTTACCCGATTTATTGTAATACCTTTGAAAGAATAGATGGATCTATGAATCAATTCCATCATTAAAAGGAAGTAAAGTCTTTCGAAAAAGACACGCGCTTCTTGATTTAGGTCAAGAAGTTGTCGTCCCGACCAGCTGTAGGTAGACGAAAAATCTAGAAAATTCATCTCTAAAATCAGCAGGAAATCCACGGACCTCAGCATCAAACAGGGTCGCCAAGTGGTCAGACTTATCCTAATCATGAGAGGATCTGTCTCGTAAAATGGGAAGGGCGCCGTGCAAATTAGCTTGATAAGACTAATGAATCAGACCCCCAGAAAGGATAATCTCCTTAAAGATTAAAAATCAGCTTTTAAGCCTAATATTACTCAATCATTGAGATTGACCTTAAAGATTGAGAATTACAAACTCATGGAATTCAATGATATCTAAACTCGAGCTTGAACGAGAAAATATTTTGATCAAATTAAACTGATTTGTTTTCTAAAAACCTATTTTCATTGCGTTCATTACCGTTGAACGTAAAATCCTAGGAATTCACCTGGAATTCATTAGGTCACCTGAACCAAATCGGGTGTCAACCGTAAGAACGGTGGTTGCATAGCATGGTCGAAGACAGGACCTTGTGCCAGACCAAAAAAACTATAGGGTGATCTTTACTATTGCTCCTACAAAGGATAGCAATTGCATCCGACGCGTTGTGGACCATGAACATCTGCATGTCATTAGACATTGCCTTAACAGTTGCTTGTTCAACGCTTTCCTTTACAACCGGACGGTAGTTTACCGAAAGGTAATATACGGAGCAAGTATACTGGACGTGTTGCTTTCCTAATACAAGGTTAGCAAGTGGGTGACACAAAACCGCAAGTTTTGAGCTAAAATTTTAAAATCTGAAACTCACACAACCCACAAAAACATTTTGCAAACACCGGTGAAGGGTTATTCCGGAAAACTTATCTAGGGTAAAAGCTAGAATGAATTTTCAAAAGATCAAATGTTTTCATAAAGATCCAATTTCCTTAAAGGATCTAAATTTTTAATAGTCATGTGGGACTGTAAACCACATCGTTACAATCATTGTTTATACCACCGTATCAAAATCACTGATGTATAAATATAAAAAAGGTGATTCGAGTGAAGTGTGATTTAATTTCAAGTTCTGTATTGCTTGAGGACAAGCAACGTTCAAGTGTGGGGATATTTGATAGTGCTCCAAATGAACATATATTTAGGTACAATATCCTTCCAATATGTAAAGCTTTTAGTTGCAATTATTCTATTTTTATGTAATATTAGTTTAAATAAATAAGTGCGAAGACAAAAGTAGAAAACGACGATTTGAAGACGCAAATGACCAAAAAGCTCAAATGTACAAGATATAATTCAAGTGGTTCCATTTATTGATAAGAAACGTCTAAAAATGACAAGAGTACAAGCTGCGGAACGCAAAGTACAAGATATCTACGCGTACGAAAGGACGTTCGAAAATCCAGAACCGAGACATAAACCGAGCATCAACGCGCGAGTCAACGGAGCGAAAATTACAAGTCAACTATGCACAATAATATAATATAATATATATATAATTAATATAAATTATATATATATTATATATATATAATAATATGTCGACAGGCAAGAAAACAAAAAATATGTGAGCTGGATCTAACGGCCATGCGATCGCATGGGAAATAGGCATAAAACCCATGCGAGTGCATGAGCCCATGCGAGTGCATGAGATTTTCACTAAAACCCCATGCACTCGCATCGGCTTCTGCTCGCCGAATGAAGCACCCCTTTTCCAAACTCTTTCTCTCATTTTATATTTATATTTATATTTTATAATTATAATTTTAATTTTAAGTTAATAATAAGGTTATTGTAAGAAATGTTTTACGGGTTTTAAAGTCGGAGTTCTGTCCGTGTAACGCTACGCGATTAATAACCACTGTAAGCTATGTTCTTCCTTTTTAAATTAATGTGTCGTAACTAAGTTATTATTATGCTTATTTGAGCCAAAGTAATCATGATGTTGGGCTAAATATTAAAACAAGGTTATTGGATTTTGTACCATAATTCAGGTTTGGACAAAAGACCAACACTTGTGAACATTGGACTATGGACTATTAATAGATAGGGGGTATTGTCTAATCGAATGACAACGCATTAGAATCTGTCGAACCTTTCTTCAAATTAGTTAATCTAATAATTATTAAAATGATTATGTATATTCTATTTAGTGACGTTTATACGACATCTTTTACGATCATTTAATTAATTATTCGGGTTGGGTAATTGATTATTCATTCTGATCAAGTGGGTAAATTAATATCCATATCTCATTAAGACAAGGGTGGATTACATACAAGGATAATTGGTGTAATTGTTAACAAAGTAATAAAACCTTGGATTACACGCAGTCGATAACCTGGTGTAATTATTAACAAAGTATTAAAACCTTGTTACAGTTCGAATCCCTAATTAGTTGAAATATTTGACTTCGGGAATATGGGCAATTTTGACTAGCATTTTATAATTATGACCGATGGACTATTATGGACAAAAACCATATAGGTATCAAATAAATTCAGGACAAAGGACAATTAACCCAGATAAATAAATTAAAATCAAAACGTCAAACATCATGATTACGGAAGTTTAAATAAGCATAATACTTTTATTTCATATTTCATCGTACCTTTATTTACTGTCATTTTAATTACTGCAATATACTTTATCGCAATTTAAAATCTGTCATTTATATTATCGTCATTTATCTTTACGCTTTATTTAAAATCGACTAACCGGTCATTAAACGGTAAAACCCCCTTTTTATAATAATAATAATACTACTATATTACTAATATATATATATATATATATATATATATATATATATATATATATATATATATATATATATATATATATATATATATATATATATATATATATATATATATATATATATATATATATATATATATATATATATATATATATATAGAATTGTTTAAAAATATAGTGTACGCAATAAGCCGTCTCCCTGTGGAACGAACCGGACTTACTAAAAACTACACTACTCTACGATTAGGTACACTGTCTATAAGTATTGTAGCAAGGTTTAAGTATATCCCATCTATATAAATAAAAAAAAACTTGTGTAAATTGTATCGTATTTCATAATAAAAATAATACTATTTCGTACCACACTTCGCACACATCAATACTTCACATATATAAATAGATATATATTATTATTATTAATATTAAGATTATCAATATTAATCTTATTAGTATTAGTATTAGTATTATTATGTAGTATTATTAGAATTATATATAAAATACTACGACGAGGTTCTGCTCGCATATTCTTAAAACGAGTTTTTCGAGCGAAATAGAGTTAAGGAAATAATGGGTTATAGCTATGGAGGTTATGGGTATGGTTCGGGGGTATAGCTCGTGAGGTCAACCTAGTGTTTATCATCTCCGTTGTGTCTACGTACTTTCCTGCAATATTGAATCACAATATTGATACGTGAGCACTCATATCCTATCTTTTATATATTAATAGTGTATCCCTGACTAGTGCTCGAGTATATAGGTTATTGCATGCTTGTATGCTTAGTTTCGTCGTTAAATAGTTTATGATAAATCACGAATTTGATACATATGAGACTGAGATAAAGTATATGATATGCATGTCGTTGGAAAGCTAACGAAAAATTAATAACTTTTCATTTAGAAAGCGTATGGTTTCGATGAACAGATTAAAAGATATAGTCTATTAAATTATCTATAATTTTAGGTATTATTGTTAGAATTATTATTATTATCGTTATCGTTATCGTTATCGTTATCGTCGTTATTATCGTCATTATTATTATTATTATTATTATTATTATTATTATTATTATTATTATTATTATTATTATTATTATTATTATTATCATCATCATCATCATCATCATTATTATTATTATTATTATTATTATTATTAGTATTAGTATTATTATTAAAATAATTAATATTTTTATCAAAAATATCATTTTATTATTCTTATCGTTATCATTAAAAGTATCATTAATATTAAAATTATCATTTTTATTAAAATTATAATTTTAATAGAAATACCATTGTTATTATTAAATATCATTATTATTATCATTTTAGTATTATTATTATTAAAAATTATCATTTTGAATTGAATTATTATTTTTATAAAATATTATTATTATTAGAGTTAATAATAAAAAGTATAATTATTATTCAAATTAACATGATTAGAATTATCATTTTATCATAATTAATATCATCATTAGTAAATATAAATATTATTATTGTTAATATTAGTAGAATAATAATAATAATAATTATTATTATAAAATAATACCACTTTTACTCATTATTATTATTATCAATATTATTTTATCGAATAAATATGTGATACAAAGATATTTTTACCACACGTAACATAATTACATTAATAATACATACTACTATATTTTTATGATATTAAGTGAACTTTATTACTTGAGATATATAAAAGAATATTTTTATCATATATAAATTTTAATATAAATTTTATTTATTAATAAATGACTTGTATTATTTACTCTAATAAAATCTGATAAATATATTTAAATATATAAAACGACTATATTTAAGTTATATAATAAACATGTATAGATTTTGTAAATCATTTTTGGTCAAATTTACTTTTGTTAATTTTTGCATATCGATCTCGAGCATTAGGATTGTGATACACTATGACTTGACCTAAATTGTTAAACAGATATTGACCAACATATAAATATATATACTTAATATAGGTTCGTGAATCCGAGGCCAACCATGCACTTGTTTAGTGTCGTCATATGCATTATTGCTACGAAATACAGTATTGTGAGTTTCATTTGCTCCCTTTTTAAATGCTTTTGCAATATATGTTTTGGGACTGAGAATACATGCGCTGCTTTTATAACTATTTTACGAAATAGACACAAGTACTTGAAACTACATTCTATGGTTGAATCATTATACTGGATATCACCCTTTTAGCTTGGTAGCCTAAGAATTTGGGAACAGACCCCCAAATTGAAGCGAATCCTGAAGATAGATCTATGGGCCTAACGAACCCCATCCAGGTTATGGATGCTTTAGTACTTCGATTTTATATACAGATGAGTGTACCTGTATATTTGGGGATATTCTAGATGCATTTGTTAATGTTGGTTACCAGGTGTTCACCATATGAATGATTTTTAATTCACAGGTTATGCGTACTATTTTTGTACTCGGGTTACGTGTACAATAATTTATCCGAAATCTTGTGGTCTATTAAAATGATGGAAATGAATGTTTATGATAAACTAATGAACTCACCAACCTTTTGGTTGACACTTGAAAGCATGTTTATTCTCAGGTTTGAAAGAAATCTTCCGCTGTGCATTTGCTCATTTAGAGATATTACTTGGAGTCATTCATGGCATATTTCAAAAGACATTGCATTCAAGTCATTGAGTTCAATAAAGAATATTATTAAGAAGATAACAGATTAAGTCATTTATAGATTGGATATATTATGAAAAGGTATGCATGCCTGTCAACTATCAATGGAATGAAAGTTTATCTTTTAAAAACGAATGCAATATTTGTAAAATGTAACATATAGAGGTCAAGTACCTCGCGATGTAACCATATGTTATTGTATTCGTCCTTATGGATTAGGACGAGTCATTTCACGAACCACGGAGCCGGAAGCATCATGGTAGGTGTGTTGTAGTGTGAGCCACGGAGCCGGTAGCACTATAGTACGAGTTGTTAAGGTATGAACCACGGAGCCGGTAAAGCCTTAGCGTGAGTATGACTCAAGTTGTGATGCGAACCACAGAGCCGGTAGCATCATGACAATTGTGTATGGTGCGAACCATGGAGCCGTTTGCACCATGGTGCGTGTATGGTTAACCATAAGGTGTATGTGTCGTTTATTTAGCATTTAATATTGTGATGAATATATGCTATTGGTTATGCTAGCTTGCGATATTGGACATTATTAGCTTTATACTTTGCGATAGTATGCTAATTAGATTGCTAGAATGTATGCGGTATTTGTGTAAGTGATTGCAAGTAAGTAGATTATATATGTATATGTATAATTATTTCATTCACTAAGCTTTATGCTTACCCCTCTCGTTGTTTACCGTTTTATAGGTATTGTGATTGTGAAGCTAGCTAGTTGTTAGACTAGATGCGTAGAAGCGCTTGGGCTCTATGGGGGTAGCTTTTGGATATTTGGACGTGGATTGAAGATTTGGTAGTCCCCGGGATTATGCTCTTGGTATCGGGTTGAATTATTGAGTATTAACCTGTATTTTGTATGATTCGGTCGTTATTACAAATGCTTTTGTAATGTGTCATTTGTGTACCAAGGATCATTATAAATTGTTAAATATATCGTTATGATATTATGTTTTTGGTTAATACAGAGTTAGAAATATTATGTATTATGAACGTCGTAATGGGACCTAACTTATAAAAAAAAGAAACGCGTGTTTTCTCGTAAATGTTTTGGGGTCGTTACAGAGTTGTTGTATGCTATCTGCCAATTAGCTAAGATTGATTGATAAAAGAAACTAGCAAGTGTGAATTGTAGGCGACAATCAGTTAGCGCAATTACTCTAGACTAATAACTTAGTTGATAAATAATTGGTATTATATGGACAGTCTGGCATAGGATTTAGTGAAGATTGAGTAACACTTTCTAGCTAGATAATATAATTGCGTATGGAATATTCCATTAATCTATCCATCTCATACATGATTTGAAATTACTTAAATAAGTAAATTCCCAACATAATAAAGTGAAGAGTTCCTAAGTAAACATATTTATTTGATTATTGATTTCTTTTATTTACAACTTTTCGCGTATTATTACGTAATTTGAATCCCAATTTGACATATCAGTCGTTAAACGGTAACCCCCTGCGATTTACTGTTTTCTGTTAGCTGAAAATTTTGCATGTTATTAGTCATTCAATTTAGTAATTGAGTTATCCATGGAACGAACTTAGAATTTACCATAGTTATACTATTACCTGATAGGGTCCACTTGCATGTATTTGTGTTTTAGTTACTATCTACGTATTTTTCCTAGTTTATAAATTGTATAACCTGATCTAGCACATCAGTGATTAGTGATGGAAATGGTATTATGGGCAAGTGTGATGACTGATTTCTTGAGGAGAGTTAATGGGAAAATGGTGTAATGGTTAGTTAAGATTTAACTAAACCATGTTGGTTTGGTTTCGTTAGTTTTCGCTAGAAAATTACTAACGGCTTAGGGACTAACAACGTGACTAAATCAATCCTAGAATTGTAGCAATTAACGTTATCTATAATAATACAACACAAATTAGAAATATATATCTATCTAAGATATACTAAAATGAAAAGCTTAATCATGTAATTTTTTTGAGCGTGTTTGAATTTTTGTTCTAAAAATTGATAATTTTTTTAGATAATTTTAATAAAATAATCAGTTGTAGCAAAACATGTTATATATTAATGGTGTTTGGATTTAATTATGCAGTTTGATAGTGTAATAATCAATTTATAGGTGGTTAGTAAATATGATTATCTAATTGATGATTTAAGGAGTATTAGTGGAAAAAATATCCTGGAAAGAAAATTAGTGAGTTCTTTACGGTTTCTAGATCATCATTTCACAAGGGTCTACGAAAAGATTCCAAGTCAACTGTGACGCTCTCACCTCATAACACAAGGCGAGACGTAACTTCCTGGGTCCCGGTTATAGTTAACGACGCCTAAGCATGACGTTTGACAGTTTTCATTAATATATTATGGTTCATGGTTACTAGTACAAGATTAATGTTTACATGACAGTACAAGTTGTAACAAATATAATAATCCATATATGCAAGCATAGGTAGGCTAAGTCTCTTGACTTCCAAAATGCGACTAATCCTAACTGTGACCAGTAATGCAAAAGTGAATACCTTATAGACCGTTGAGATACATGCCAAACGAGGTCAACATACGTTGGTGAGTTCATATGTTTGTAATAACAGTAGTAAATGGGCCACAAGATTTGAAAGTAGTAATCATTTGTAAAAATGTTCATATGTCATGAGCACTAGTATCTAAGCTAACGTAATTCGTTTTACCCCGTGTATGTAAACACACTTAAACCAACGTGCCATATTACGAAGTATTATATGCCTATTGACATGTCAGAATGACTAACCCGGGCAGGGATGCCAACCTCAATAGATCTATTTAAAAAATTCGCGTTTACAACTAGTAATTAATCGATTTCGAGCTAGAGATTTATGGTTTTCAACTCATGCATATATGTAAGTCATGTACTAATGTCCATAGTGTAATACGTAAAGCAAGCAATGTAATCTCACTCCCAAAGTAAAACATTTAAAAATGGGCTATGAAACTCACCTTAGCATGAGTAATGAAAGTTAACGGATTGATCCAAAATGAGTATGCCCTGCATCAATGAACAAAGACAAAGAAAAATGATGGTATACCCTAATGTCTTCTTCATCCCATATCCTTAGTGCCATGTAACAATTGATTTATTTAAGTACGAGTTCTTTGGTATATCATGATTCCCTTTTTAAAAGATATAATATTAATTATAACAAGGGTAATTTAAACTTTAGTCATAGTCATACGATGTTAACCCTATAAGTTTATAAATCGTAGTAATAATTATTAATAACACATATTTTAATTTGGTTAAAGAAAATGACTATATTACTTAGGGTACGTAAATATGTACATTGAGTATATATTCCACTAACATATAATTTAATTATCAATTATGGTACTCTTATTATAATGTCATTAGTAAGTAATAGTCCGTTTTAGGTATGAGTTGTTATGTAGTATGAATCGTACGTTGAATGAAAGGTCTAAGAGTATGAGACTACATGCTAGTTTGTTAAGATATTTTGGACATATGCGGTTATTACGACGGCTTATTTGAAACACCATTGGGTTTCCGATATCCCGAGGAAAAATGATAAGGTAAAAAGGTGAGTTATGGTCAACTTAAAATCTTTGAGTGTAATGCATTCGTGTAGACCAAGGTTGCGTATAGAGACAAGCCTGTGGCTAAGTCAAAGAGGTGTACTTTCATTAGTTATGGTTCAGATGAAATGGGTTATCGTTGTTGGGATAACGAGGGTAGAAAATTGATTCGTTCTCGTGATGTTACCTTTGATGAATATTCGTTTTATGGCAAACCAAAAATAGGGAGTCCTAAACCGGATTATGTTACTTTTAACGATGTTTCTATTAATAATCTTGCATGTGCTAGTGGGAGTTCGGGTAACAATGAATTATCGAATAATGGTGAAGCGTCACAAAATGCTAATGATGAAGATGGTTCGAAAAGCGGTGATAATTCCGAACATAGTGAGAGTTTTAGTGATGAGGAGGATGCTAATGAAACTAGTCCAACCATACCAGTTGATCCTACACTAAGACACTCTACTAGAGTACCTAAGCCTAATCTTATGTATTCTTCATCAACAAACTACTTTCTCTATACCGAGAATGGTGTACTCAAGAGTTACTTTGAGGTGAGATAATCGAAATAATCTATACAATGGAAGCTTTCCATGAAAGAAGAGATAGGGTCACTTGAGAAGAATGAAACTTGGTCACTAGTGAAATTACCTCATGATAAAAGGGCATTTCAAAACAAATGGGTGTGTCAAATCACGAATGAATTGGATGGAAAGAAAAGGTACAAGGCTCGGTTGATGGTCAAAGGCTTTCAACAAAAAAAAGGAGTTTCTTACAACGAGGTATTTTCACAGGTAGCTAAAATGACAACTATTCGGTTGCTACTTTCTATAGTTGCATTCGAGGACGTACATCTTAAGAAACTAGATGTGAAGATTGCATTCTTACACGAAGATCTTAATGAAGAGATATATATGAAGCAACCTGAGGGCTTTAAGGTAAAGGGTAAAGAGAAGTGGGTTTGTAAGTTAAAGAAAAGTTTGTATGGATTAAAGCAAGAACCTCGGCAATGGTACTTGAAGTTTGATGAGTTTATGAAGAAGATTGATTTCTTAAGATGTGAAGCGGATCATTGTTGCTACTTTACAAAATTCAAGTCTTCTTATATTATCTTATTATTGTGCATTGATGATATGTTCCTTGCGGGTTCTAACATGTCTGAAATCAACAAGTTTAAGAGACTACTTTCTCATGAATTAGAGATGAAAGATCTTGGTGGTGTTAGGCAAATACTTGGTATGAGTATTGTGTGTGATCGTGTAAAAAGTACTCTATACTTGTTTTAATCCAAATATATTGAGAAATTAGTAAAGAAGTTTAACATGGAGAATCCAAAGGCCCGTTCTATGCCTTTGGAGTGTGCGATAAGGTTATCGAAAAGTCAATCACCAAAAACGGAAGAAGACAAGGCGGAGATGGAAAATGTTTTGTATTCATTGGTCGTGGGTAGTGTTATGTATTCCATGGTTTGTACGAGATTAGATTTTGCTCATTCGGTAGGAGTTGTGAGCCGTTATATGTCTAATCCGGGGAAAGAGCATTGGGAAGCGGTCAAATGGTTGCTTCGTTACTTCAAAGGTAATTCTAATCTGGGATTGTGCTTATCTAAAAACAATGTCTAATCTGGACCGTATTGATTTGGAAATTCGATAGAAATGACTCAGGGTTAACCCCAAAATGAGATTGATAAATATAGGGCGATGGATAGTTAGCGGGAATTCGGGACATTAGTGTGTAAACCTAGACTTGAAAAAGGAACGAAAAGCATACCATATAGGTCAGCGGCATCAGCAGTTGAAGAAGTTAACGGCCGGATTCAAGTAACAAATGGGATAACCTATTCAGTGGAAATCCATTAGATTGATGACGGGTCAGTTTATACCGAAATTCAGCCATTCGATGATTTTCATAACGGAAAGACTGTGTTTGACTTTGCACCTGTGAGTTTTCAACTTGACAGTTGAGAAATTGAACTGAACTTAGTAATGCTTGCGGTCGAAAGACGTGTTATGACTTGATTCTCATGATGACCTGTTGTAGTAGTGATAGGTACCCAGAACCCTTATTGACTTTCACTTACCAGATTCCGAGGACGGAATCACATTAAGGGGGTAGATTTGTAATACCCGGTTAAATGGCCTAGCTAAAATAGGCGAATTTTGTTATTTTATTTTATTATAATTTAAATGTGATACTTAAATTATAGATAATTAATATAAAATAATTATAAGGAGTAAAAATAATAAATTATGTGTTGATAATTTTTATGAGAGTGTATGAATGCGCTCGTGACGATGGACACAGAAGCGCTCGTGACGATGCTCACAGAAAATATTTGTTTGTGTAATTTGGGATTCTTTACGGTTGCCTAACGAAAGCATCATATTTTAAATAACGGATAAAATATTTGATAATATAAATATTATTAATAACTAATAATAAAATTAGACGGTTGTGTAGTCATGGGTTATATTACCCATATCTTTATCTATATCTCTTATCTTTATTAATATATATTATGTTTCTTTCCTTCTTTTCTATTTTGTTCGACAAAAGCAAACACACAGGGACTAACCACCGTCATTTTATACTCCATATTCTCTTATTTATATTTTAATTCTTGAAGATCAATCAAGTTCAAGTGTTAATTATTTAGCCAATCTGAATCAAATCTAGTCGATCAGGTATTTGAGTTTGACTTCTCTTGATGCTAACTTTGCTACTTAAATTGGTTTGTAAGGATTTGTCACAAAATTAGGAGTAAAACTTGAATCTTGCCATGTAATGTTTGTAAGATCAAATTGACAGTGGTTATGTTAAAATACAATGCAAATTTGGTATTATAAAATATGGAATTAGTAAATGTATATATGTAAAATATCTAGATATTAATATGTATAAGAAAATATCTAGATATTAGAAAATAAAAGAAAAATCTAGAAAAGAAAAATATAGATATTTGTATAGAAATATCTAGATATTAATTTATCCATAGAAATATCTAGTTTCTAGAAACTTCCATGGAGTAGTATAAATATGGGTGAGGATTTCATTTGTGTATAAGGAGTGAGTAAGTGAAGTGTGAAGTAGAGAAGAAGTAAGAAGTGAAGAAGAGTTAGAAGTAGAAGTTATGAAGACGTAAGAGTGTGAGTTGAGTCTATAATATTGTAATTGTTTCTTTGTATTAATAAAAGTGTTCTTTGTTAAGTTTTTCGGTTAAGCCTTAGTTCGTGTTTGAGTTCTTAGTGCACTTGTGTTATTTTTATTATATGGTCGGCTCTGCCGCCTAAGTGATATATGGTCGGTTATACCGCCTGAATGATATATGGTCGACACTGTCGCCTAAATATTATTGTGCACTAAGGATTTATAAAATTAAAGGCTAACCATTGTCAAAGTGTTGGTCTCGTGAGTGAGTATAACCTAGGTCCTCTATAGTGGGTGTGTTGGGCTTGTCGAAGCTTTCAACAATTGGTATCAGAGCAGGTCGTTCGGGACCATTGCTAGTGGAGGTACTCATCGGTAAACGTTGGACGTTTACATTGACTTGTTTTCACCAAGGCTCTAAGGGAGATTCTGTCGGAGCACAGTTAGGAACTGTGAAAGCTCATCGGTCAGGGACAAAGCTTATTGGACGTTGGACGTCATGATGACAGATCTTGCAAGTACGAGCAGTGGAATCAAGAGTCTCAATAACCACAACTATGGTTATTGGCGAACTTGTATAGAATCCTACCTACAAGGACAGGATTTATGGGAAATAGTTGCTGGCAGTGACACAACGCCTCCACCGAAAGAAAATGCCGAAGCCTTAAGAAAATGGAACATCAAGGCTGGGAAGGCTTTATTTATATTGAAGACTACAATCGAGGAGGATCTATTGGAGCACATCCGTGACGAGAAAACACCAAAGGCAGCTTGGGAAACTTTTGAAAAATTATTTTCAAAGAAGAATGAAGCACGCCTCCAGCTCTTGAAAAATGAGCTCGCGGGTATCTCACAAGGAAGTCTGTCTATTTCTCAGTATTTTACCAAGGTGAAATCTATTTGTCGTGAGATATCTCAACTTGCTCCTGAAGAGAAAGTGAGTGATGCAAGGATGAAGAGAATTATCATCCATGGCTTAAGGTCCAAGTATAATGGATTTATAGCCGTTGTAAGAGGATGGCCTACTCAACCATCATTAATAGAGTTGGAGAATTTATTGGCTAACCAAGAAGCCTTAGCCAAGCAGCTGAATGAAGTAACCATAAAAGACGGAGAAGATGCACTCTTCACCAATAAGAAGAAAGCAACATCTCGAAGACAAGAGGCGATGAAAGAAAGTAAGACATATGGGTGGAAGGGTCACCCAAAATCAAAAGGCAATGCTTCAGGGGGAGCTCAACAAGGAAGAAGAGATCATCGCCAACAATACGGGGAAAATGATAAGAGAATGAATGGTGAATGCTTCAATTGTGGCAAGAAGGGTCATTTTTCTCGAGATTATAGATTCCCCAGAAGGCGAACTTTCGAAGGAAATGTGTCCCCGCAAGAGATGAGAAGAAAGAGGTCACATTCGAAGCAACCATTAATGAGGAAACATGGGATACAGAAGCTGGACTCTCTGTTGAAGCTGACATAGATGATCAAGCTCTTACAACAACTTTAAAGTCAAAAATAAACTACAAAGATGATTGGATCATCGATTCTGGGTGCTCAAATCATATGACCAATGATGGGACAAAGCTGCAAGAAATGGAGGATTACAAAGGAAAGAGAGTCGTGTTGACAGCCAATAATTCAAGGTTGTCTATTTCTCACATTGGAAAGACAATAATTCCAAATGAAGGTGACTCTCAAAAGCTCCAACTCGAGAAGGTGTATCTTGTCCCTGGCCTAAAGAAGAATTTACTGTCAGTACCACAATTGACAGAAGAAGGGAATTATGTGCTCTTTGGACCAGAAGATGTGTCCGTATTCAAGAGAGTGAAGGTGGTTGGCAATCCAATTATACAAGGAAGAAGAATAGAGTCGGTCTATGTACTATCTGCTGAAACAGCATATGTGGATAAGACTCGAAAGAATGAGAGCTGATCTTTGGCATAAACGTCTTGGGCATGTGGGCTACAACAAGTTAAAGGAGATGATGATGAAACACATAGTAAATGAGCTTTCTCAAATTGATATCCGAACAGATACAATATGTGCTGGATGTCAATTTGGAAAAGCTCACCAATTGCCATTCAAGGAGTCACAACATCAGTCCAAGACACCACTAGAGCTCATACACTCAGAGGTCTTTGGCCCAGTGAAACTAACATCACTTGGAGGAATGAAGTATATGGTGACATTCATTGACGACTTCTCAAGGTATGTGTGGGTTTACTTCATGAAGGAAAAGTCGGAGACTTTTCAGAAGTTTAAAGAATTCAAGAAGAAGATAGAAAGTGAGCTCAATAATAAGATTAGGTGCTTACGCACAGATAATGGAGGAGAATATTTATCGACTGAGTTCAATATGTATCTTGAGAAGCACAAGATCAGAAGGCAATTAACTTGCCCTAATACTCCACAACAGAATGGAGTTGCAGAACGTAAGAATCGTCATCTTGCTAAAACTTGTCGAAGTATGCTTCATGGTAAGAATGTACCAGGAAGATTTTGGGCCGAATGTATGAGGACGGCATCATACGTGATAAATAGGCTTCCACAAACAAAGTTGGGGCATATTTCACCATATGAAAGATTATGGAAGATCAAGCCAACCGTCAACCATCTCAAGGTTTTTGGATGTGTATACTATGTCTTCGTACCAGATCATCTACGAAACAAATTTGATAAGAAGGCAATCCGATGCATTTTTGTCGGTTATGATGAATGAAGAAAAGGATGGAGATGTTGCGATCCAAATACTGGAAAATGTCATACTTCAAGAAATGTGGTATTTGATGAAGCTTCTTCATGGTGGTCACCTCAAAAGATAGAGCTTCCAGAATTTCATGGATTAGAATAAGGTCCAGAAGAAAAAGAAGAACCTAAAGAGCAGATATTGGATCCAATAAAAGAAGGAGAAGGGTCGTACTCTAAGGAAAAGATTCCATGGAAAACTGGTGTACATCAATATATATCCGAGGAGGTTCGTCCAAGCCAAAAGGAAGTCGAAGAGCATGCACAAGAATTAAGGAGATCAACAAGGCCGAGACAACCTAATCCAAGGTATGCCAATGATGCTCATGTGGATGAATCAATACCTATTGAGCCTTCTACTTATGAAGAAGCAGCGCAAAGTCGAGAATGGCAGAAAGTGATGGAAGAAGAAATTAATGCACTAAAAGAAAACCAGACATGGAGTTTAGTTCCAAAGCCAAAAGATGTAAAACCAATATCTTGTAAATGGGTTTACAAGGTGAAGACTCGATCAGATGGCTCCATTGAAAGGTATAAAGCTCGACTTGTTGCTAGAGTTTTTTCTCAACAATATGGGCTGGATTATGAAGAAACGTTTAGTCCAGTGGCGAAGATCACAACAATTCGAGCTCTACTAGCTTTAGCCGCTAGCAAATCTTAGAAGCTGTGGCAGAAGGATGTCAAGAATTCTTTCTTACATGGAGAACTTGACAAAGACATTTATATGGAGCAACCAAGAGGCTTTGAGAACAAGTTCCATCATGACCATGTCTACAAATTAAAGAAAGCACTATACGGCTTGAAGCAGGCTCAAAGAGCTTGGTACGGGAAGATTGGCGAGTTCTTGATACAAAGTACTTTCACAATTGCTCCTTTAGATTCTAGTTTATTTGTGAAACAAGATCAAGGAAAACTAGCCATAGTGCTAGTATATGTGGATGACTTAATCATCACGGGAGATCACTATGAGGAGATCCAAAGAACAAAAGAGAATCTGTCTATCAGATTTCATATGAAGGAGCTTGGAGAACTCAAACATTTTCTTGGACTCGAAATAGAGCAGAAAAGAGAAGGATTATTTCTGGGACAACAGAAATTTGTGCGAGATCTTTTACAAAAGTACAGAATGCTTAATTGCAAACCTATCTCAACTCCGATGGATCCGAATACAAAACTATGAGCAGATGAAGGAAAAAGTCTTCAAGATGTTACCATGTATCGAAAGATGGTCGGAAGTCTTATTTATCTCATACTAAGCCAGCCAGATATATCTTATGCAGTTGGAGTGGTTAATCGATACATGAGCAATCCGAAGAAGCCTCACCTTGATGTTGTACGACGTATCTTAAGGTATGTTAAAGGCACTATCAACTTTGGTATTTTATACAAGAAAACAAAAGAATGTCACGTGACTGGATATTGTGACGCCGATTACGCTGGAGACTATGATACATGACGGTCAACAACTGGATATATGTTTAGTCTTGGATCGGGAGTAATATCATGGTGTAGCAAGAGACAACCAACTGTATCCTTATCAAGCACTGAAGCAGAATATCGATCGGTAGCATCAGCAACACAAGAAATTACTTGGTTGAAGCAACTAATGGAAGATCTTCACGAACCAACTGATTATCAAGTAAAGCTTTTCTGCGATAACCTATCAGCTATACGTCTAGCAGAGAATCCAGCCTTTCATGCAAGAACAAAACATATAGAAGTGCACTATCATTATGTTCGAGAGAAGGTCCTTGAAGGGAAAATCAAGATGATGCCAACAAAGACAGATGAACAGGTTGCAGATATATTCACCAAGAGCCTAAGTAAACCGAAGTTTACAAAATTCAGAGAAGCACTTGGAATGGTCTGCAAGACGTCGTTGGAATAAAATTTGCATTGATGGGGAGTGTTAAAATACAATGCAAATTTGGTATTATAAAATATGGAATTAGTAGATGTATATATGTAAAATATCTAGATATTAATATGTATAAGAAAATATCTAGATATTAGAAAATGAAAGATAAATCTAGAAAAGAAAAATATAGATATTTGTATAGAAATATCTAGATATTAATTTATCTATAGAAATATCTAGTTTCTAGAAACTTCCATGGAGTAGTATAAATATGGGTGAGGATTTCATTTGTGTGTAAGGAGTGAGTAAGTGAAGTGTGAAGTAGAGAAGAAGTAAGAAGTGAAGAAGAGTTAGAAGTAGAAGTTGTGAAGAAGTAAGAGTGTGAGTTGAGTCCATATTATTGTAATTGTTTCTTTGTATTAATAAAAGTGTTCTTTGTTAAGTTTTCCGGTTAAGCCTTAGTTCTTGTTTGAGTTCTTAGTGCACTTGTGTTATTTTTATTATATGGTCGGCTCTGCCGCCTAAGTGATATATGGTCGGTTGTACCGGCTGAATGATATATGGTCGACACTGTCTCCTAAATATTATTGTGCACTAAGGATTTATAAAATTAAAGGCTAACCAACGTCAAAGTGTTGGTCTAGTGAGTGAGTATAACCTAGGTCCTCTATAGTGGGTGTGTTGGGCTCGTTGAAGTTTTCAACAGGTTATAGCTTGTTGATAATGCATATATGATATATGTATGCTTGTTATGCTTAAACATGTTGAAATTAAAATTTTAGGGCTTTTGGTCAAAAGTTGTGTTCATATGGGTTTTAACTTGAAATCTTGTAAATTCATGTGTGTTTAACTTAGGGATTGTTAGATAAAGGTTGTATGTATGCTTGTACATCATTGTTAACCTTTAATTTATTAAAAAAAAACAGCTCGAATCGCGAAATGGTGAGTGAACAAAAGGGTGCAGCAGCTGCGCTGCTGCTACTGCTATTTATATGCTGCTGTTGTAGCTTTTCTGCTGCTGTTGTAGCCTATTTGTTGATGTCCGCCCACCGTGGCGCGTAGCGGCTTGGCGTGGACGCAGCCCTATGGTCCGTACACTTGTTTTATGGTTTGTGTGGTTGTTTGACCGCCTCTTTTGCCCTTGAACCGCTCGTTCGGATATTTTTTTAGTAAGTATGTATATATATATATATATATATATATATATATATATATATATATATATATATATAAGAGTGTATATTTATGTATATATACGTGTATATATATATATATATGTGTGTGTGTGTGTGTGTGTGTGTGTTTGTGATCGCCCATTAACCCGTTTGGTATGACGCTGTGAGTATATATATATGTGTATATATATACGAGTGTATATATATATATATATATTATGTTACGAAATCATGAGAAGTGTATATATATATATATATATATATATATATATATATATATATATATATATATATATATATATATATATATATATATATATGTGTGTGTGTGTGTGTGTGTGTTGTTAGTAATTGTGATATGATTTACTAACTTGTGGGTATTGTTCTCAGGTAATAAAGACAAGGAGAAGACTAAGTGACATTAGACTACTGAGTTTTGCAGGTAATCGGTGAGTGGGACTAACCTACAGTTGTAGTGTAAAGTAGTAAGCTGTGCTACTGTATCCGTAGGTTGCCATGTGTCGGAAGAAGGCCTGACCTTAGATTGTGTATATCTTTTCGCACTACATGATTGTGTGATCCCAGTTGTTATGTGCATATAGCGGTAGTCCCGACTAAGTTGGAATGGTCGAAGATAAAGAGGTCAACTAAGTTGGAATGGTTGGGTCCACGTGCTACTGATTATGGAGTATAGTATTGAATGGCGCATCCCCTGCGTCCGGATAACTATACTGTGGATTGAGTAGCATGGACTATCGGTAAGCCCTAACCTGATCAGTTAGTGGTTAATGGCCCGTACAAGCCGCCGATCCTCTTGAGCTATTGAGCTGTTGAGCCGTTGAGCTGTTGCTGTTGTTACCCTGTTGTTGTTAGTTGTGGCTATAGGGTATCGTTTATTACTATATGCTAGACCTGTAGTTTCGTTCCACTCACTTAGCCTTGTGCTAACCCCCTCATCTTCCCTACAGGTTGACTGTTGCATGCTTGTTAGATTTCAGGGAGACGGACTATTGAAAGATATGTTTGACAAGTCGGAAACTCTGATGTCGTGTCTTTTGTAGTAAGATAATAATGTTATTGTTTTAACGTAACATCGGGATTTTATATAGTGATGTGGTAATACAGTTGGCTTTTATGCATTTGTATTTGATTAAATAAACTGGTCTTCCGCTGTGATTTAAAAAAAAAGCAGGGTGTTATAAGTTGGTATCAGAGCGTAGATTTGACAGCATGTGCACGGAAATGCCATGTTCTCAAATCGTGTGTCGAGTCAAACTTATCTTGGGGATGGGTTAAGTGAGTGATGTAGGTATATTTGTGTTAGTTGATAGATACTAACCTTTTATACTAAGCTTTGGTTTGAGTGATGTGCAGCACAGGTATGACTGATCGTGAAGGAAATGCAACCGGCCCCGTAACTCCCAGAGTTTCCAGTGCATTGTCAGTAGAGTATACAACAGATGAGAATCCACAACAATACATATCATTACTTGAAAGTCAATTAAAGGAAGCACAGGATAAGCTTTCTGCGTAGGAGTCAATGCATAATCTACCGTATTCGCCAATGATTACTGATGTAACACCTCCAGGTTATTCTGTATCTCAGTTTTCAGCAATGCCCAGTGGTTGAAATTTTCAGCAACAAAATCAGTTTCCACAATCTTATCCGATGAATCAACAGTATCATCAGACGCAACCCCCTTATAGTTATCAGTATTCAAACTCTATGATAGGAAATCAATACGAAATGCCATTGTTTCAACGGCCTGAAACTGAAACACGAAGGATATGTACTTATAAATAGTTTTTTAGTTGTTGACCTCCAGAGTATTCAGGGGACGTTAATCCGATTGTCACTTTAGATTGGTTGCGAGAAGTGGGGAGGGCATTGGACACGTGTCAGTGTGAATCGGAATTAAGGGTTTTGTATGCCATAGGATGTTGAAAGGTCAAGCGATGGTTTGGTGGGATTCTATCACCACTCACATCCCAAAGGAACAACTTAGTCAAGTTACATGAGGTCAGTTTTACGCAAAAGTGTGTGAGCAATATGTCTCAGATTTTGAGATAGGGAAAATGAAAAGAGAGTTTCTTGAAATGAAAATGACTAAAGATATGACAGTGGAGGAGGTGATTAGTCAGTTTAACGAGAGGCTCATGTTTGTTCAACAGTGGGTTCCCAGTGAGCGGGATTGTAATCATCATCTTATGGGTATTTTGCTACCAGAGTACAGGGTTGTGGTCAGATTTGCAACAACTCTATCGTAGGCTTTCATGATGGCTAAGGCAACAGAAAGTGATGTAAAAGTAGCAAAAAATAGAATGTCGACTAGTATTAAAGCACCGCAAGGTGAGGTTGAAAACCGGGAAAGAACTAAGTCAAAGAGATCACATGGTTGTTATTCTGAGGAAAAATCTAATCAATATGAAACTGGGTCTAGGCAACAAAAGTGGTGTTATTCGTGTAAGTCATCACACAGTGGGCAATGTTCCGTTCTATCCAAGAGATGTCTGAGATGTGGGATAGTGGGTCATAAAGCTCAGACATGTTCGTATCGTGGTGATGTTTGTTGGATTTGTCATTGTACGGGGCACAGAGCATCTCAGTGTCTGAAAGACCGAAGGTTAAGTTCTGGGGCAGGGTCGGGAACGCGTTCTACATCAGTTGGGGGATGTTCTGTGTTAGTGGCAGGACAAAAGAAAAAGAACCCCTCAGTGTCTATAGCCAGAGCATATCAAATATTGGCAGAGACTAATGATGCCGTTGATTACTTAGACAGCCGGTAAGTCTATTTTAATATATCATAATATCATGATAATATAATAATTTAACATCTCATTAGATATAATAAACAATGGGTTAACAACATTAATTGAGATCGTTAACTTAAAGGTTTCAAAACAACACTTACATGTAACGACTAACGATGACTTAACGACTAATTTAAAATGTATATACATGTAGTGTATTTAGATGTATTAAAATACTTTTGGAAGACTTCAAGACATATATCAAAACACTCATACTTAACGAAAATGGTTACAGTTACTTTCCCATTCTTTTCTTTCATCAAGAATTCTAGTCGTATTTTTACCCGTATTATACACAGCTTCAAAACGTACTTACTATGGGTATATACCAATAGGAACTAGCATGGGATTCCACTCTTGATTATGTCATGTATGACTAATCAATTTTAACTTCTACCATGAGCTAGTCAACTAACTAGAACTCCTTTTAACCCACTCACCACTCACCAATTACCACTCATCATTCACTCCATTTCACTTCCAATTCTCTTTCTAATTCTCTCTCAACACACCCACACTATTATGAATGTATTTTTCCAGTAGTTAATCATCATCTTCATCAAAAATCACTTCAATAATCAAGCTATAATCATCATAGGAAGAACACTTCAAGAACACTTCAAAAATCCCTTCAAGTTTACTAATTTACTTCCAAGCTTTCTAATCCATTCCAAGTAATCATCTAAGATCAAGAAACCTTTGTTATATACAGTAGGTTATCTTTCTTATTCAAGGTAATATTCATATTCAAACTTCGATTCAATTTCTATAACTATAAACTATCTTAATTCGAGTAAAAATCTTACTTGAACTTGTTTTTGTGTCATGATCCTACTTCAAGAACTTTCAAGCCATCCAAGATCCTTTGAAGCTAGATCATTTCTTGTCACTTCTATTAGGTTTACCTACTAAACTTGAGGTAGTAATGATGTTCATAACATCATTCGATTCATATATATAAAACTATCTTATTCGAAGGTTTAAACTCGTAATCACTAGAACATAGTTTAGTTAATTCTAAACTTGTTCGCAAAAAAAAGTTAATCCTTCTAACTTGAATTTTAAAATTAACTAAACACATGTTCTATATCTATATGATATGCTAACTTAATGATTTAAAACCTGGAAACACGAAAAATACCGTAAAACCGGATTTACGCCGTCGTAGTAACACCGCGGGCTGTTTTGGGTTAGTTAATTAAAAACTATGATAAACTTTGATTTAAAAGTTGTTATTCTGAGAAAATGATTTTTATTATGAACATGAAACTATATCCAAAAATTATGGTTAAACTCAAAGTGGAAGTATGTTTTCTAAAATGGTCATCTAGACGTCGTTCTTTCGACTGAAATGACTACCTTTACAAAAACGACTTGTAACTTATTCTTCCGACTATAAACCTATACTTTTTCTGTTTAGATTCATAAAATAGAGTTCAATATGAAACCATAGCAATTTGATTCACTCAAAACGGATTTAAAATGAAGAAGTTATGGGTAAAACAAGATCGAATAATTTTTCTCATTTTAGCTACGTGAAAATTGGTAACAAATCTATTCCAACCATAACTTAATCAACTTGTATTGTATATTATGTAATCTTGAGATACCATAGACACGTATACAATGTTTCGACCTATCATGTCGACACATCTATATATATTTCGGAACAACCATAGACACACTATATGTGAATGTTGGAGTTAGCTATACAGGGTTGTGGTTGATTCCAAAATATATATAGTTTGAGTTGTGATCAATACTGAGATACGTATACACTGGGTCGTGGATTGATTCAAGATAATATTTATCGATTTATTTCTGTACATCTAACTGTGGACAACTAGTTGTAGGTTACTAACGAGGACAGCTGACTTAATAAACTTAAAACATCAAAATATATTAAAAGTGTTGTAAATATATTTTGAACATACTTTAATATATATGTATATATTGTTATAGGTTCGTGAATCAACAGTGGCCAAGTCTTACTTCTCGACGAAGAAAAAATCTGTGAAAGTGAGTTATAGTCCCACTTTTAAAATCTAATATTTTTTGGGATGAGAATACATGCAGGTTTTATAAATGATTTACAAAATAGACACAAGTACGTGAAACTACATTCTATGGTTGAATTATCGAAATCGAATATGCCCCTTTTTATTAAGTCTGGTAATCTAAGAATTAGGGAACAGACACCCTAATTGACGCGAATCCTAAAGATAGATCTATTGGGCCTAACAAACCCCATCCAAAGTACCGGATGCTTTAGTACTTCGAAATTTATATCATATCCGATGGGTGTCCCGGAATGATGGGGATATTCTTATATATGCATCTTGTTAATGTCGGTTACCAGGTGTTCACCATATGAATTATTTTTATCTCTATGTATGGGATGTGTATTGAAATATGAAATCTTGTGGTCTATTGTTACGATTTGATATATATAGGTTAAACCTATAACTCACCAACATTTTTGTTGACATTTAAAGCATGTTTATTCTCAGGTGAATATTAAGAGCTTCCACTGTTGCATACTAAAATAAGGACAAGACTTGGAGTCCATGTTTGTATGATATTGTGTAAAAACTGCATTCAAGAAACTGATTTCGATGTAACATATTTGTATTGTAAACCATTATGTAATGGTCGTGTGTAAACAGGATATTTTAGATTATCATTATTTGATAATCTACATAAAGCTTTTTAAACCTTTATTTATGAAATAAAGGTTATGGTTTGTTTTAAAAATGAATGCAGTCTTTGAAAAACGTCTCATATAGAGGTCAAAACCTCGCAACGAAATCAATTAATATGGAACGTTTTTAATCAATAAGAACGAGACATTTCAGTTGGTATCCGAGCATTGGTCTTAGAGAACCAGAATTTTGCATTAGTGTGTCTTATCGAGTTTGTTAGGATGCATTAGTGAGTCTGGACTTCGACCGTGTTTACTTGAAAAATGATTGCTTAACAAATTTTGTTGGAAACTATATATTTTTAACATGTGAATATTATGTGATATATTAATCTCTTAACGCGTTTGATATTATGTGATAGATGTCTACCTCTAGAACAAGTCCCATTGACTCACCTAATAATAATGAAGAGTCAAATGTAAATTGGAATGATTCGTGGACTGATTCACAAGTTCCCGAAGAGGAACCGGAAGAAGAGTCGGAACCGGAAGAAGAATCAGAACCGGAAGAGGAGGAACCGGATGAAGAAATAGAACCGGTGGGGGAAATAATAAAACGGTTAAGTAAAAGAAAATCCTCAACCAACCGACCAAGGTTAATTATGGTCAATGGTGTTTCCGCCAAGGAAGCAAAATATTGGGAGGATTACCAATTCTCCGATGAATCGGATTCCGACGAGAATTCCGATGATGTTATAGAAATTACCCCAACTGAATTTAAAAAGGCAAAAGAAAATAATAAGGGAAAGGGCATAAAAATAGAGAAATCTAATTCCAACCCCGATGAACTTTATATGTATCGTCAACCCCCGAAGTCCTTAAGTTGTAACAATGACCCGGGAACCTCTAAACCACCAGGTTTTTCTAAACCAATGTGGAAAATTACGGCTCGCATTAGGGGAACATCATATATCCCTAGAAACTTGGCAAAATGAACCAAAACCGAAGAAGAAGAAACAAGCGAGTCGGAATAAGATAGTTGTATTCGTGTGGTGTAATATATGTAATATAGTGTGCTTATGCTTTATGATATATGTAAAAATTGCTTGTATTAATAAGTATTTTTTTTTATGAATCTAACTCTTGTCTATTTTACAGTATAAAAACACAAAATGGATAGACAACCCAATATTTTAAGAGACCTACCCGGAGACATGATTGATGAAATCTTGTCTAGAGTCGGTCAGAATTCTTCGGCACAACTATTTAAGGCGAGATCAGTTTGTAAGACATTCGAAGAACGTTCCAAGAATGCCTTGGTTTATAAAAGGCTTTCGTTCGAAAGATGGGGGATATCACATTGGGAAATCCATAAGTTACGATTTGTTTACTTTGATATATATTGCGGGGAACCCAAATGCTATTTTACGCAATGGGTTAAGAAATTATTTTGACTCAATATATCCGAATATTGGACTTCGTGATTTAGAAAAAGCGGCTAAGATGCAACATAAAGAAGCATGTTATGCTTACGGATTAGTAATGTTCGCTTCTCACCAAAGTGAGAACAAGAACATCGGGCTACAACTATTAAACAAAACGTTCCCACAAGTGACGGAGTCGGTAATTGGGGTAAGAAATGAGGTTTTTAGATTGTTACGAGACTGTTGGACATTACGTAACCCTCGTCCCTTTGACGACGTTACAACACGCTGTCTTATCAACGGCCATAACGGTTATGTTCCACAAGACCAAGGATGGGAAGTAATCCTAGTAAAACCAGAATGCATGACTTGTTTCTGGACGTATGAATTACGTGTCTTTATTGCCTTTGCTGAACGACTTGTGTACTAGCTAGAATTATCTTCACAACCATCTTGTATCAAATTTATTGTGTGCTATATTTCATGCTATATGTAAAATAAGCGGTATTGTAAGTTTGTAAAATATTGTGTAAAAGTTTGAACGCGAAATATTATTATAATCAGTTTTTCATATAGAATTGTAGTAGTTGAATTGTATATTAGCTACTAAGTATGAACTTAACGGGTAGGTACTACCCGAATTTAAACTTATAAAACGCTAATATGAAGAAAAAGCTTTTATAAATGAGTTCATATTATGCTACGAAATACTATTAACTACTCTTAATATTCTGTATGATTAACTTGTTCCATTTGACTATTTTGAAGGAAATGGCACCGACTACTCGACACACCGTGAATATTGAAATGTCCCGTTCTTATTGATTAAAAACGTTCCATATTAATTGATTTCGTTGCGAGGTTTTGACCTCTATATGAGACGTTTTTCAAAGACTGCATTCATTTTAAAACAAACCATAACCTTTATTTCATCAATAAAGGTTTAAAAAGCTTTTCGTAGATTATCAAATAATGATAATCTAAAATATCCTGTTTACACACGACCATTACATAATGGTTTACAATACAAATATGTTACACCAAAATAAGTTTCTTGAATGCAGTTTTTACACAATATCATACAAGCATGGACTCCAAATCTCGTACTTATTTAAGTATGCGACAGCGGAAGCTCTTAATAATCACCTGAGAATAAACATGCTTAAAACGTCAACAAAAATATTGGTGAGTTATAGGTTTAACCTATATATATCAAATTATAATAATAGACCACAAGATTTCATATTTCAATACACATCCCATACATAGAGATAAAAATCATTCATATGGTGAACACCTGGTAACCGACATTAACAAGATGCATATATAAGAATATCCCCATCATTCCGGGACACCCTTCGGATATGATATAAATTTCGAAGTACTAAAGCATCCGGTACTTTGGATGGGGCTTGTTGGGCCCGATAGATCTATCTTTAGGATTCGCGTCAATTAGGGTGTCTGTTCCCTAATTCTTAGATTACCAGACTTAATAAAAAGGGGCATATTCGATTTCGATAATTCAACCATAGAATGTAGTTTCACGTACTTGTGTCTATTTTGTAAATCATTTATAAAACCTGCATGTATTCTCATCCTAAAAATATTAGATTTTAAAAGTGGGACTATAACTCACTTTAACAGATTTTTACTTCGTCGGGAAGTAAGACTTGGCCACTGGTTGATTCACGAACCTATAACAATATATACATATATATCAAAGTATGTTCAAAATATATTTACAACACTTTTAATATATTTTGATGTTTTAAGTTTATTAAGTCAGCTGTCCTCGTTAGTAACCTACAACTAGTTGTCCACAGTTAGATGTACAGAAATAAATTGATAAATATTATCTTGAATCAATCCACGACCCAGTGTATACGTATCTCAGTATTGATCACAACTCAAACTATATATATTTTGGAATCAACCTCAACCATGTATAGCTAACTCCAACATTCACATATAGAGTGTCTATGGTTGTTCCGAAATATATATAGATGTGTCGACATGATAGGTCGAAACATTGTATACGTGTCTATGGTATCTCAAGATTACATAATATACAAGTATAGGTTTAAATCCGTTTTGAGTGAATCAAATTGCTATGGTTTCATATTGAACTCTATTTTATGAATCTAAACAGAAAAAGTATAGGTTTATAGTCGGAAAAATAAGTTACAAGTCGTTTTTGTAAAGGTGGTCATTTCAGTCGAAAGAACGACGTCTAGATGACCATTTTAGAAAACATACTTCCACTTTGAGTTTAACCATAATTTTTGGATATAGTTTCATGTTCATAATAAAAATCATTTTCTCAGAATAACAACTTTTAAATCAAAGTTTATCATAGTTTTTAATTAACTAACCCAAAACAGCCCGCGGTGTTACTACGACGGCGTAAATCCGGTTTTACGGTGTTTTTCGTGTTTCCAGGTTTTAAATCATTAAGTTAGCATATCATATAGATATAGAACATGTGTTTAGTTGATTTTAAAATTCAAGTTAGAAGGATTAACTTTTGTTTGCGAACAAGTTTAGAATTAACTAAACTATGTTCTAGTGATTACAAGTTTAAACCTTCGAATAAGATAGCTTTATATGTATGAATTGAATGATGTTATGAACATCATTACTACCTTAAGTTCCTTGGATAAACCTACTGGAAAAGACAAAAATGGATCTAGCTTCAACGGATCCTTGGATGGCTCGAAGTTCTTGAAGCAGAATCATGACACGAAAACAAGTTCAAGTAAGATCATCACTTGAAATAAGATTGTTATAGTTATTGAAATTGAACCAAAGTTTCAATATGATTATTACCTTATATTAGAATGATAACCTACTGTAAGAAACAAAGATTTCTTGAGGTTGGATGATCAACTTACAAGATTGGAAGTGAGCTAGCAAACTTGAAAGTATTCTTGATTTTATGTAACTAGAACTTGTAAAATATATGAAGAACACTTAGAACTTGAAGATAGAACTTGAGAGAGATCAATTAGATGAAGAAAATTGAAGAATGAAAGTGTTTGTAGGTGTTTTTGGTCGTTGGTGTATGGATTAGATATAAAGGATATGTAATTTTGTTTTCATGTAAATAAGTCATGAATGATTACTCATATTTTTGTAATTTTATGAGATATTTCATGCTAGTTGCCAAATGATGGTTCCCACATGTGTTAGGTGACTCACATGGGCTGCTAAGAGCTGATAATTGGAGTGTATATACCAATAGTACATACATCTAAAAGCTGTGTATTGTACGAGTACGAATACAGGTGCATACGAGTAGAATTGTTGATGAAACTGAACGAGGATGTAATTGTATGCATTTTTGTTAAGTAGAAGTATTTTGATAAGTGTCTTGAAGTCTTTCAAAAGTGTATGAATACATATTAAAACACTACATGTATATACATTTTAACTGAGTCGTTAAGTCATCGTTAGTCGTTACATGTAAATGTTGTTTTGAAACCTTTAGGTTAACGATCTTGTTGAATGTTGTTAACCCATTGTTTATTATAAAAAATGAGATGTTAAATTATTATATTATCATGATATTATGATATATAATATATCTTAGTATGATGTATATACAGTTAAATGTCTTTACAACGATAATCGTTACATATATGTCTCGTTTCGAAATCATTAAGTTAGTAGTCTTATTTTTACATATGTATTTCATTGTTAATACACTTAATAATATATTTACTTATCATCTAACATAATTAACCAAGTGTATCAATATCTTAATATGATTCATATGTACCTAGTAAGACGTTGTTATAACGATAATCGTTATATATATCGTTTTCGAGTTTCTTAAATTAATAGTCTCATTTTTATGTATATAACTCATTGTTAAAATACCTAATGAGATACATACTTATAATAAAAACATGTTAACTATATATATAACCATATATATGTCATCGTATAGTTTTTACAAGTTTTAACGTTCGTGAATCACCGGTCAACTTAGGTGGTCAATTGGCTATATGAAACATATTTCAATTAATCAAGTCTTAACAAGTTTGATTGCTTAACATGTTGGAAACATTTAATCATGTAAATATCAATCTTAATTAATATATATATAAACATGGAAAAGTTCGGGTCACTACAGTACCTACCCGTTAAATAAATTTCGTCCCGAAATTTTAAGCTGTTGAAGGTGTTGACGAATCTTCTGGAAATAGATGCGGGTATTTCTTCTTTAACTGTTCTTCACGCTCCCAGGTGAACTCGGGTCCTCTACGAGCATTCCATCGAACCTTAACAATTGGTATCTTGTTTTGCTTAAGTCTTTTAACCTCACGATCCATTATTTCGACGGGTTCTTCGATGAATTGAAGTTTTTCGTCGATTTGGATTTCATCTAACGGAATAGTGAGATCTTCTTTAGCAAAACATTTCTTCAAATTCGAGACGTGGAAAGTGTTATGTACAGCCGCGAGTTGTTGAGGTAACTCAAGTCGGTAAGCTACTGGTCCGACACGATCAATAATCTTGAATGGTCCAATATACCTTGGATTTAATTTCCCTCGTTTACCAAATCGAACAACGCCTTTCCAAGGTGCAACTTTAAGCATGACCATCTCTCCAATTTCAAATTCTATATCTTTTCTTTTAATGTCAGCGTAGCTCTTTTGTCGACTTTGGGCGGTTTTCAACCGTTGTTGAATTTGGATGATCTTCTCGGTAGTTTCTTGTATAATCTCCGGACCCGTAATCTGTCTATCCCCCACTTCACTCCAACAAATCGGAGACCTGCACTTTCTACCATAAAGTGCTTCAAACGGCGCCATCTCAATGCTTGAATGGTAGCTGTTGTTGTAGGAAAATTCTGCTAACAGTAGATGTCGATCCCAACTGTTTCCGAAATCAATAACACATGCTCGTAGCATGTCTTCAAGCGTTTGTATCGTCCTTTCGCTCTGCCCATCAGTTTGTGGATGATAGGCAGTACTCATGTCTAGACGAGTTCCTAATGCTTGTTGTAATGTCTGCCAGAATCTTGAAATAAATCTACCATCCCTATCAGAGATAATAGAGATTGGTATTCCATGTCTGGAGACGACTTCCTTCAAATACAGTCGTGCTAACTTCTCCATCTTGTCATCTTCTCTTATTGGCAGGAAGTGTGCTGATTTGGTGAGACGATCAACTATTACCCAAATAGTATCAAAACCACTTGCAGTCCTTGGCAATTTAGTGATGAAATCCATGGTAATGTTTTCCCATTTCCATTCCGGGATTTCGGGTTGTTGAAGTAGACCTGATGGTTTCTGATGCTCAGCTTTGACCTTAGAACACGTCAAACATTCTCCTACGTATTTAGCAACATCGGCTTTCATACCCGGCCACCAAAAATGTTTCTTGAGATCCTTGTACATCTTCCCCATTCCAGGATGTATTGAGTATCTGGTTTTATGAGCTTCCCTAAGTACCATTTCTCTCATATCTCCAAATTTTGGTACCCAAATCCTTTCAGCCCTATACCGGGTTCCGTCTTCCCGAATATTAAGATGCTTCTCCGATCCTTTGGGTATTTCATCTTTTAAATTTCCCTCTTTTAAAACTCCTTGTTGCGCCTCCTTTATTTGAGTAGTAAGGTTATTATGAATCATTATATTCATAGATTTTACTCGAATAGGTTCTCTGTCCTTCCTGCTCAAGGCATCGGCTACCACATTTGCCTTCCCCGGGTGGTAACGAATCTCAAAGTCGTAATCATTCAATAATTCAATCCACCTACGCTGCCTCATATTCAGTTGTTTCTGATTAAATATGTGTTGAAGACTTTTGTGGTCGGTATATATAATACTTTTGACCCCATATAAGTAGTGCCTCCAAGTCTTTAATGCAAAAACAACCGCGCCTAATTCCAAATCATGCGTCGTATAATTTTGTTCGTGAATCTTCAATTGTCTAGACGCATAAGCAATCACCTTCGTTCGTTGCATTAATACACAACCGAGACCTTGCTTTGATGCGTCACAATAACTCACAAAATCATCATTCCCTTCAGGCAATGACAATATAGGTGCCGTAGTTAGCTTTTTCTTCAATAACTGAAACGCTTTCTCTTGTTCATCATTCCATTCAAATTTCTTCCCTTTATGCGTTAATGCAGTCAAGGGTTTTGCTATTCTGGAAAAATCTTGGATGAACCTTCTGTAGTAACCAGCTAGTCCTAAAAACTGGCGTATGTGTTTCGGAGTTTTCGGGGTTTCCCACTTTTCAACAGTTTCTATCTTTGCCGGATCCACCTTAATACCTTCTTTGTTCACTATGTGATCGAGGAATTGAACTTCTTCCAACCAAAATGCACACTTTGAAAACTTAGCGTACAATTCTTCCTTCCACAATACTTCTAACACCTTTCTCAAATGTTCACCGTGTTCTTGGTCATTCTTTGAGTAAATAAGTATGTCATCAATGAAAACAATGACTAACTTGTCAAGGTATGGTCCACACACTCGGTTCATAAGGTCCATGAACACAGCTGGTGCATTAGTTAAACCAAACGGCATGACCATAAACTCGTAATGACCGTAACGTGTTCTGAAAGCAGTCTTTGGAATATCATCTTCTTTCACCCGCATTTGATGATACCCGGAACGTAAGTCAATCTTTGAATAAACAGACGAGCCTTGTAGTTGATCAAATAAGTCGTCGATTCTCGGTAGTGGGTAGCGGTTCTTGATGGTAAGTTTGTTCAACTCTCGATAGTCGATACACAACCTAAATGTACCATCTTTCTTCTTGACAAACAAAACAGGAGCTCCCCACGGTGATGTGCTTGGTCGAATGTAACCACGCTCTAAAAGTTCTTGTAATTGGGTTTGCAGTTCTTTCATCTCGCTGGGTGCGAGTCTGTAAGGAGCACGAGCTATTGGTGCAGCTCCTGGTACAAGATCTATTTGAAATTCAACGGATCGATGTGGGGGTAATCCCGGTAATTCTTTCGGAAATACATCGGGAAATTCTTTTGCAATGGGAACATCATTGATGCTCTTTTCTTCAGTTTGTACTTTCTCGACGTGTGCTAGAACAGCATAGCAACCTTTTCTTATTAGTTTTTGTGCCTTCAAATTACTAATAAGATGTAGCTTCGTGTTGCCCTTTTCTCCGTACACCATTAAGGGTTTTTCTTTTTCTCGTATAATGCGAATTGCATTTTTGTAACAAACGATCTCTGCTTTCACTTCTTTCAACCAGTCCATACCGATTATCACATCAAAACTCCCTAACTCTACTGGTATCAAATCAATCTTAAATGTTTCGCTAACCAGTTTAATTTCTCGATTCCGACATATATTATCTGCTGAAATTAATTTACCATTTGCTAATTCGAGTAAAAATTTGCTATCCAAAGGCGTCAATGGACAACTTAATTTAGCACAAAAATCTCTACTCATATAGCTTCTATCCGCACCCGAATCAAATAAAACGTAAGCAGATTTATTGGCAATAAGAAACGTACCCGTAACAAGCTCCGGGTCTTCCTGTGCCTCTGCCGCATTAATATTGAAAACTCTTCCGCGGCCTTGTCCATTCGTGTTCTACTGGTTCGGGCAATTTCTAATAATGTGGCCCGATTTTCCACATTTATAACAAACTACATTGGCATAACTTGCTCCGACACTACTTGCCCCGCCATTACTCGTTCCGACACCATTTGTTCCTTTCGTTCTATTAACCCCTGGTCCGTAGACCTCACACTTCGCCGCGCTATGACCATTTCTTTTACACTTGTTGCAAAATTTGGTGCAGAACCCCGAGTGATACTTTTCACACCTTTGGCATAGCTGCTTCTGATTGTTGTTGTTGTTACGGTTATTATTGTTGTTAGGATGATTGTTGTAGTTGCTGTTGTTGTTGTTGTTGTTGTTGTTGGGCCGTTTGTTGTAGTTGCGATTGATGTTGCGATTGTTGGGATAATTGTTGCGATTATTGTTGTAATTGCTGTTGTTGTTGTATTGGTGATTCTTATCGCCGTTTTCCTCCCACTTTCTTTTGACTTGCTTCACATTGGCCTCTTCAGCAGTCTGTTCTTTAATTCTTTCTTCAATCTGGTTCACTAGTTTGTGAGCCATTCTACATGCCTGTTGTATGGAGGCGGGCTCGTGTGAACTTATATCTTCTTGGATTCTTTCCGGTAATCCTTTCACAAACGCGTCGATCTTCTCTTCCTCATCTTCGAATGCTCCCGGACATAATAGGCACAATTTTGTGAATCGTCTTTCGTACGTGGTAATATCAAATCCTTGGGTTCGTAACCCTCTAAGTTCTGTCTTGAGCTTATTGACCTCGGTTCTGGGACGGTACTTCTCGTTCATCAAGTGCTTGAATGCTGACCACGGTAGTGCGTACGCATCGTCTTGTCCCACTTGCTCTAGATAGGTATTCCACCATGTTAACGCAGAACCTGTGAAGGTATGCGTAGCGTACTTCACTTTGTCCTCTTCAGTACACTTACTTATGGCAAACACCGATTCGACCTTCTCGGTCCACCGTTTCAATCCAATCGGTCCTTCGGTTCCATCAAATTCCAAAGGTTTGCAGGCAGTGAATTCTTTGTAGATGCATCCTACACGATTTTCTGTACTGCTAGATCCAAGGTTATTGTTGGTATGTAGCGCAGCCTGTACTGCGGCTATGTTTGAAGCTAAAAAGGTACGGAATTCCTCTTCATTCATATTCACGGTGTGTCGAGTAGTCGGTGCCATTTCCTTCAAAATAGTCAAATGGAACAAGTTAATCATACAGAATATTAAGAGTAGTTAATAGTATTTCGTAGCATAATATGAACTCATTTATAAAAGCTTTTTCTTCATATTAGCGTTTTATAAGTTTAAATTCGGGTAATACCTACCCGTTAAGTTCATACTTAGTAGCTAATATACAATTCAACTACTACAATTCTATATGAAAAACTGATTATAATAATATTTCGCGTTCAAACTTTTATACAATATTTTATAAACTTACAATACCGCTTATTTTACATAAAGCATGAAATATAGCACACAATAACTTTGATACAAGATAGTTGTGAAGATAATTCTATCTAGTACACAAGTCGTTCAGCAAAGGCAATAAAGACACGTAATTCATACGTCCAGAAACAAGTCATGCATTCTGGTTTTACTAGGACTACTTCCCATCCTTGGTCTTGTGGAACATAACCGTTATGGCCTTTGATAAGACAGCGTGTAGTAACGTCGTTAAAGGGACGAGGGTTACGTAATGTCCAACAGTCCCGTAATAATCTAAAAACCTCATTTCTTACCCCAATTACCGACTCCGTCACTTGTGGAAACGTTTTGTTTAATAGTTGTAGCCCGATGTTCTTGTTCTCACTTTGGTGAGAAGCGAACATTACTAATCTGTAAGCATAACATGCTTCTTTATGTTGCATGTTAGCCGCTTTTTCTAAATCACGAAGTCCAATATTCGGATATATTGAGTCAAAATAATTTCTTAACCCGTTGCGTAAAATAGCATTTGGGTTCCCCGCAATATATGCCTCAAAGTAAACACATCGTAACTTATGGGTTTCCCAATGTGATATCCCCCATCTTTCAAACGAAAGTCTCTTATAAACCAAGACATTCTTGGAACGTTCTTCGAATGTCTTACAAACTGATCTCGCCTTAAATAGTTGTGCCGAGGAATTCTGGCCGACTCTAGACAAGATTTCATCAATCATGTCTCCGGGTAGGTCTCTTAAAATATTGGGTTGTCTATCCATTTTGTGTTTTTAAACTGTAAAATAGACAAGAGTTAGATTCATAAAAAAATACTTATTAATACAAGCAATTTTTACATATATCATAAAGCATAAGAACACTATATTACATATATTACACCACACGAATACAACTATCTTATTCCGACTCGCTCGTTTCTTCTTCTTCGGTTTTGGTTCATTTTGACAAGTTTCTAGGGATATATGATGTTCCCCTAATACTAACTGTTGTTTTCCACAACGGTTTAGAAAAACCTGGTGGTTTAGAGGTTCCCGGGTCATTGTTACAACTTAAGGACTTCGGGGTTTGACGATACATATAAAGTTCATCGGGGTTGGAATTAGATTTCTCTATTTTTATGCCCTTTCCCTTATTATTTTCTTTTGCCTTTTTAAATTCAGTTGGGGTAATTTCTATAACATCATCGGAATTCTCGTCGGAATCCGATTCATCGGAGAATTGGTAATCCTCCCAATATTTTGCTTCCTTGGCGGAAACACCATTGACCATAATTAACCTTGGTCGGTTGGTTGAGGATTTTCTTTTACTTAACCGTTTTATTATTTCCCCCACCGGTTCTACTTCTTCATCCGGTTCCGATTCTTCTTCCGGTTCCGACTCTTCTTCCGGTTCTTCTTCGGGAACTTGTGAATCAGTCCACGAATCATTCCAATTTACATTTGACTCTTCATTATTATTAGGTGAGTCAATGGGACTTGTTCTAGAGGTAGACATCTATCACATAATATCAAACGCGTTAAGAGATTAATATATCACATAATATTCACATGTTAAAAATATATAGTTTCCAACAAAATTTGTTAAGCAATCATTTTTCAAGTAAACACGGTCGAAGTCCAGACTCACTAATGCATCCTAACAAACTCGATAAAACACACTAATGCAAAATTCTGGTTCTCTAAGACCAACGCTCGGATACCAACTGAAATGTCCCGTTCTTATTGATTAAAAACGTTCCATATTAATTGATTTCGTTGCGAGGTTTTGACCTCTATATGAGACGTTTTTCAAAGACTGCATTCATTTTAAAACAAACCATAACCTTTATTTCATCAATAAAGGTTTAAAAAGCTTTTCGTAGATTATCAAATAATGATAATCTAAAATATCCTGTTTACACACGACCATTACATAATGGTTTACAATACAAATATGTTACAACAAAATAAGTTTCTTGAATGCAGTTTTTACACAATATCATACAAGCATGGACTCCAAATCTCGTACTTATCTAAGTATACGACAGCGGAAGCTCTTAATAATCACCTGAGAATAAACATGCTTAAAACGTCAACAAAAATGTTGGTGAGTTATAGGTTTAACCTATATATATCAAATCATAATAATAGACCACAAGATTTCATATTTCAATACACATCCCATACATAGAGATAAAAATCATTCATATGGTGAACACCTGGTAACCGACATTAACAAGATGCATATATAAGAATATCCCCATCATTCCGGGACACCCTTCGGATATGATATAAATTTCGAAGTACTAAAGCATCCGGTACTTTGGATGGGGCTTGTTGGGCCCGATAGATCTATCTTTAGGATTCGTGTCAATTAGGGTGTCTGTTCCCTAATTCTTAGATTACCAGACTTAATAAAAAGGGGCATATTCGATTTCGATAATTCAACCATAGAATGTAGTTTCACGTACTTGTGTCTATTTTGTAAATCATTTATAAAACCTGCATGTATTCTCATCCCAAAAATATTAGATTTTAAAAGTGGGACTATAACTCACTTTAACATATTTTTACTTCGTCGGGAAGTAAGACTTGGCCACTGGTTGATTCACGAACCTATAACAATATATACATATATATCAAAGTATGTTCAAAATATATTTACAACACTTTTAATATATTTTGATGTTTTAAGTTTATTAAGTCAGCTGTCCTCGTTAGTAACCTACAACTAGTTGTCCACAGTTAGATGTACATAAATAAATTGATAAATATTATCTTGAATCAATCCACGACCCAGTGTATACGTATCTCAGTATTTATCACAACTCAAACTATATATATTTTGGAATCAACCTCAACCCTGTATAGCTAACTCCAACATTCACATATAGAGTGTCTATGGTTGTTCCGAAATATATATAGATGTGTCGACATGATAGGTCGAAACATTGTATACGTGTCTATGGTATCTCAAGATTACATAATATACAATACAAGTTGATTAAGTTATGGTTGGAATAGATTTGTTACCAATTTTCACGTAGCTAAAATGAGAAAAATTATCCAATCTTGTTTTACCCATAACTTCTTCATTTTAAATCCGTTTTGAGTGAATCAAATTGCTATGGTTTCATATTGAACTCTACTTTATGAATCTAAACAGAAAAAGTATAGGTTTATAGTCGGAAAAATAAGTTACAAGTCGTTTTTGTAAAGGTAGTCATTTCAGTCGAAAGAACGACGTCTAGATGACCATTTTAGAAAACATACTTCCACTTTGAGTTTAACCATAATTTTTGGATATAGTTTCATGTTCATAATAAAAATCATTTTCTCAGAATAACAACTTTTAAATCAAAGTTTATCATAGTTTTTAATTAACTAACCCAAAACAGCCCGCGGTGTTACTACGACGGCGTAAATCCGGTTTTACGGTGTTTTTCGTGTTTCCAGGTTTTAAATCATTAAGTTAGCATATCATATAGATATAGAACATGTGTTTAGTTGATTTTAAAATTCAATTTAGAAGGATTAACTCTTGTTTGCGAACAAGTTTAGAATTAACTAAACTATGTTCTAGTAATTACAAGTTTAAACCTTCGAATAAGATAGCTTTATATGTATGAATCGAATGATGTTATGAACATCATTACTACCTTAAGTTCCTTGGATAAACCTACTGGAAAAGAGAAAAATGTATCTAGCTTCAACGGATCCTTGGATGGCTCGAAGTTCTTGAAGCAGAATCATGACACGAAAACAAGTTCAAGTAAGATCATCACTTGAAATAAGATTGTTATAGTTATAGAAATTGAACCAAAGTTTGAATATGATTATTACCTTGTATTAGAATGATAACCTACTGTAAGAAACAAAGATTTCTTGAGGTTGGATGATCACCTTACAAGATTGGAAGTGAGCTAGCAAACTTGAAAGTATTCTTGATTTTATGTAACTAGAACTTGTAAAATATATGAAGAACACTTAGAACTTGAAGATAGAACTTGAGAGAGATCAATTAGATGAAGAAAATTGAAGAATTAAAGTGTTTGTAGGTGTTTTTGGTCGTTGGTGTATGGATTAGATATAAAGGATATGTAATTTTGTTTTCATGTAAATAAGTCATGAATGATTACTCATATTTTTGTAATTTTATGAGATATTTCATGCTAGTTGCCAAATGATGGTTCCCACATGTGTTAGGTGACTCACATGGGCTGCTAAGAGCTGATCATTGGAGTGTATATACCAATAGTACATACATCTAAAAGCTGTGTATTGTACGAGTACGAATACGGGTGCATACGAGTAGAATTGTTGATGAAACTGAACGAGGATGTAATTGTAAGCATTTTTGTTAAGTAGAAGTATTTTGATAAGTGTCTTGAAGTCTTTCAAAAGTGTATGAATACATATTAAAACACTATATGTATATACATTTTAACTGAGTCGTTAAGTCATCGTTAGTCGTTACATGTAAATGTTGTTTTGAAACCTTTAGGTTAACGATCTTGTTGAATGTTGTTAACCCATTGTTTATTATAACAAATGAGACGTTAAATTATTATATTATCATGATATTATGATATATAATATATCTTAGTATGATGTATATACAGTTAAATGTCGTTACAACGATAATCGTTACATATATGTCTCGTTTCGAAATCATTAAGTTAGTAGTCTTATTTTTACATATGTATTTCATTGTTAATACACTTAATAATATATTTACTTATCATTTAACATAATTAACCAAGTGTATCAATATCTTAATATGATTCATATGTACCTAGTAAGACGTTGTTATAACGATAATCGTTATATATATCGTTTTCGAGTTTCTTAAATTAATAGTCTCATTTTTATGTATATAACTCATTGTTAAAATACCTAATGAGATACATACTTATAATAAAAACATGTTAACTATATATATAACCATATATATGTCATCGTATAGTTTTTACAATTTTTAACGTTCGTGAATCACCGGTCAACTTAGGTGGTCAATTGTCTATATGAAACATATTTCAATTAATCAAGTCTTAACAAGTTTGATTGCTTAACATGTTGGAAACATTTAATCATGTAAATATCAATCTTAATTAATATATATAAACATGGAAAAGTTCGGGTCACTACAAATATGAATGAAGAGGAATTCCGTACTTTTCTAGCTTCAAACATAGCCGCAGTACAGGCTGCGCTACATACCAACAATAACCTTGGATCTAGCAGTACAGGAAATCGTGTAGGATGCACCTACAAAGAATTCACTGCCTGCAAACCTTTGGAATTTGATGGAACCGAAGGACCGATCGGATTGAAACGATGGACCGAGAAGGTCAAATCGGTGTTTGCCATAAGTAAGTGTACTGAAGAGGACAAAGTGAAGTACGCTACGCATACCTTCACAGGTTCTGCGTTAACATGGTGGAATACCTATCTAGAGCAAGTGGGACAAGACGATGCGTACGCACTACCGTGGTCAGCATTCAAGCACTTGATGAACGAGAAGTACCGTCCCAGAACCGAGGTCAATAAGCTCAAGACAGAACTTAGAGGGTTACGAACCCAAGGATTTGATATTACCACGTACGAAAGACGATTCACAGAATTGTGCCTATTGTGTCCGGGAGCATTCGAAGATGAGGAAGAGAAGATCGACGCGTTTGTGAAAGGATTACCGGAAAGAATCCAAGAAGATATAAGTTCACACGAGCCCGCCTCCATACAACAGGCATGTAGAATGGCTCACAAACTAGTGAACCAGATTGAAGAAAGAATTAAAGAACAGACTGCTGAAGAGACCAATGTGAAGCAAGTCAAAAGAAAGTGGGAGGAAAACGGTGATAAGAATCACCAATACAACAACAACAGCAATTACAACAATAATCGCAACAATTATCCCAGCAACCGCAACATCAATCGCAACTACAACAAACGGCCCAACAACAACAACAACAACAACAACAACAACAGCAACAACAACAGCAGCAACTACAACAATCATCCCAACAACAATAATAACCGCAACAACAACAACAATCAGAAGCAGCTATGCCAAAGGTGTGAAAAGTATCACTCGGGGTTCTGCACCAAATTTTGCAACAAGTGTAAAAGAAATGGTCATAGCGCGGTGAAGTGTGAGGTCTACGGACCAGGGGTTAATAGAACGAAAGGAACAAATGGTGTCGGAACGAGTAATGACGGAGCAAGTAGTGTCGGAGCAAGTTATGCCAATGTAGTTTGTTATAAATGTGGAAAACCGGGCCACATTATTAGAAATTGCCCGAACCAGGAGAACACGAATGTACAAGGTCGCGGAAGAGTTTTCAATATTAATGCGGCAGAGGCACAGGAAGACCCGGAGCTTGTTACGGGTACGTTTCTTATTGACAATAAATCTGCTTACGTTTTATTTGATTCGGGTGCGGATAGAAGCTATATGAGTAGAGATTTTTGTGCTAAATTAAGTTGTCCATTGACGCCTTTGGATAGTAAATTTTTACTCGAATTAGCAAATGGTAAATTAATTTCAGCAGATAATATATGTTGGAATCGAGAAATTAAACTGGTTAGCGAAACATTTAAGATTGATTTGATACCAGTAGAGTTAGGGAGTTTTGATGTGATAATCGGTATGGACTGGTTGAAAGAAGTGAAAGCAGAGATCGTTTGTTACAAAAATGCAATTCGCATTATACGAGAAAAAGAAAAACCCTTAATGGTGTACGGAGAAAAGGGCAACATGAAGTTACATCTTATTAGTAATTTGAAGGCACAAAAACTAATAAGAAAAGGTTGCTATGCTGTTCTAGCACACGTCGAGAAAGTACAAACTGAAGAAAAGAGCATCAATGATGTTCCCATTGCAAAAGAATTTCCCGATGTATTTCCGAAAGAATTACCGGGATTACCCCCACATCGATCCGTTGAATTTCAAATAGATCTTGTACCAGGAGCTGCACCAATAGATCGTGCTCCTTACAGACTCGCACCCAGGGAGATGAAAGAACTGCAAAGCCAATTACAAGAACTTTTAGAGCGTGGTTTCATTCGACCAAGCACATCACCGTGGGGAGCTCCTGTTTTGTTTGTCAAGAAGAAAGATGGTACATTCAGGTTGTGTATCGACTACCGAGAGTTGAACAAACTTACCATCAAGAACCGCTACCCACTACCGAGAATCAACGACTTATTTGATCAACTACAAGGCTCGTCTGTTTATTCAAAGATTGACTTACTTTCCGGGTATCATCAAATGCGGGTGAAAGAAGATGATATTCCAAAGACTGCTTTCAGAACACGTTACAGTTATTACGAGTTTATGGTCATGCCATTTAGTTTAACTAATGCACCAGCTGTGTTCATGGACCTTATGAACCGAGTGTGTGGACCATACCTTGACAAGTTTGTCATTGTTTTCATTGATGACATACTTATTTACTCAAAGAATGACCAAGAATACGGTGAACATTTGAGAAAGGTGTTAGAAGTATTGAGGAAGGAAGAATTGTACGCTAAGTTTTCAAAGTGTGCATTTTGGTTGGAAGAAGTTCAATTCCTCGGTCACATAGTGAACAAAGAAGGTATTAAGGTGGATCCGGCAAAGATAGAAACTGTTGAAAAGTGGGAAACCCCGAAAACTCCGAAACACATACGCCAATTTTTAGGACTAGCTGGTTACTACAGAAGGTTCATCCAAGACTTTTCCAGAATAGCAAAACCCTTGATTGCATTAACACATAAAGGGAAGAAATTTGAATGGAATGATGAACAAGAGAAAGTGTTTCAGTTATTGAAGAAAAAGCTAACTACGGCACCTATATTGTCATTGCCTGAAGGGAATGATGATTTTGTGATTTATTGTGATGCATCAAAGCAAGGTCTCGGTTGTGTATTAATGCAACGAACGAAGGTGATTGCTTATGCGTCTAGACAATTGAAGATTCACGAACAAAATTATACGACGCATGATTTGGAATTAGGCGCGGTTGTTTTTGCATTAAAGACTTGGAGGCACTACTTATATGGGGTCAAAAGTATTATATATACCGACCACAAAAGTCTTCAACACATATTTAATCAGAAACAACTGAATATGAGGCAGCGTAGGTGGATTGAATTGTTAAATGATTACGACTTTGAGATTCGTTACCACCCGGGAAAGGCAAATGTGGTAGCCGATGCCTTGAGCAGGAAGGACAGAGAACCCATTCGAGTAAAATCTATGAATATAATGATTCATAATAACCTTACTACTCAAATAAAGGAGGCGCAACAAGGAGTTTTAAAAGAGGGAAATTTAAAGGATGAAATACCCAAGGGATCGGAGAAGCATCTTAATATTCGGGAAGACGGAACCCGGTATAGGGCTGAAAGGATTTGGGTACCAAAATTTGGAGATATGAGAGAAATGGTACTTAGAGAAGCTCATAAAACCAGATACTCAATACATCCTGGAACGGGGAAGATGTACAAGGATCTCAAGAAACATTTTTGGTGGCCGGGTATGAAAGCCGATGTTGCTAAATATGTAGGAGAATGTTTGACGTGTTCTAAGGTCAAAGCTGAGCATCAGAAACCATCAGGTCTACTTCAACAACCCGAAATCCCGGAATGGAAATGGGAAAACATTACCATGGATTTCATCACTAAATTGCCAAGGACTGCAAGTGGTTTTGATACTATTTGGGTAATAGTTGATCGTCTCACCAAATCAGCACACTTCCTGCCAATAAGAGAAGATGACAAGATGGAGAAGTTAGCACGACTGTATTTGAAGGAAGTCGTCTCCAGACATGGAATACCAATCTCTATTATCTCTGATAGGGATGGTAGATTTATTTCAAGATTCTGGCAGACATTACAACAAGCATTAGGAACTCGTCTAGACATGAGTACTGCCTATCATCCACAAACTGATGGGCAGAGCGAAAGGACGATACAAACGCTTGAAGACATGCTACGAGCATGTGTTATTGATTTCGGAAACAGTTGGGATCGACATCTACCGTTAGCAGAATTTTCCTACAACAACAGCTACCATTCAAGCATTGAGATGGCGCCGTTTGAAGCACTTTATGGTAGAAAGTGCAGGTCTCCGATTTGTTGGAGTGAAGTGGGGGATAGACAAATTACGGGTCCAGAGATTATACAAGAAACTACCGAGAAGATCATCCAAATTCAACAACGGTTAAAAACCGCCCAAAGTCGACAAAAGAGCTACGCTGACATTAAAAGAAAAGATATAGAATTTGAAATTGGAGAGATGGTCATGCTTAAAGTTGCACCTTGGAAAGGCGTTGTTTGATTTGGTAAATGAGGGAAATTAAATCGAAGGTATATTGGACCATTCAAGATTATTGATCGTGTCGGACCAGTAGCTTACCGACTTGAGTTACCTCAACAACTCGCGGCTGTACATAACACTTTCCACGTCTCGAATTTGAAGAAATGTTTTGCTAAAGAAGATCTCACTATTCCGTTAGATGAAATCCAAATCAACGAAAAACTCCAATTCATCGAAGAACCCGTCGAAATAATGGATCGTGAGGTTAAAAGACTTAAGCAAAACAAGATACCAATTGTTAAGGTTCGATGGAATGCTCGTAGAGGACCCGAGTTCACCTGGGAGCGTGAAGATCAGATGAAGAAGAAATACCCGCATCTATTTCCAGAAGATTCGTCAACACCTTCAACAGCTTAAAATTTCGGGACAAAATTTATTTAACGGGTAGGTACTGTAGTGACCCGAACTTTTCCATGTTTATATATATTAATTGAGATTGATATTTACATGATTAAATGTTTCCAACATGTTAAGCAATCAAACTTGTTAAGACTTGATTAATTGAAATATGTTTCATATAGACAATTGACCACCCAAGTTGACCGGCGATTCACGAACGTTAAAACTTGTAAAAACGACATGACGATATATATATGGATATACATATGGTTAACATGAGATTATGATAAGTAAGTATCTCCATAAGTATATTAACAATAAGTTATATACATATAAACAAGACTACTAACTTAAGGATTTCGAAACGAGACATATATGTAACGATTATCGTTGTAATGACATTTAAATGTATATATATCATATTAAGATATATTAATATATCATAATATCATGATAATATAATAATTTAACATCTCATTAGATATAATAAACAATGGGTTAACAACATTAATTGAGATCGTTAACTTAAAGGTTTCAAAACAACACTTACATGTAACGACTAACGATGACTTAACGACTCAGTTAAAATGTATATACATGTAGTGTATTTAGATGTATTAAAATACTTTTGGAAGACTTCAAGACATATATCAAAACACTCATACTTAACGAAAATGGTTACAGTTACTTTCCCATTCTTTTCTTTCATCAAGAATTCTAGTCGTATTTTTACCCGTATTATACACAGCTTCAAAACGTACTTACTATGGGTATATACCAATAGGAACTAGAGTGGGATTCCACTCTTGATTATGTTATGTATTACTAATCAATTTTAACTTCTACCATGAGCTAGTCAACTAACTAGAACTCCTTTTAACCCCACTCACCACTCACCAATTATCACGCATCATTCACTCCATTTCACTTCCAATTCTCTTTCTAATTCTCTCTCAACACACCCACACTATTATGAACATATTTTTCTAGTAGTTAATCATCATCTTCATCAAAAATCACTTCAATAATCAAGCTATAATCATCATAGGAAGAACACTTCAAGAACACTTCAAAAATCCCTTCAAGTTTACTAATTTACTTCCAAGCTTTCTAATCCATTCCAAGTAATCATCTAAGATCAAGAAACCTTTGTTATATACAGTAGGTTATCTTTCTTATTCAAGGTAATATTCATATTCAAACTTCGATTCAATTTCTATAACTATAAACTATCTTAATTCGAGTAAAAATCTTACTTGAACTTGTTTTTGTGTCATGATCCTATTTCAAGAACTTTCAAGCCATCCAAGATCCTTTGAAGCTAGATCATTTCTTGTCACTTCCAGTAGGTTTACCTACTAAACTTGAGGTAGTAATGATGTTCATAAAATCATTCGATTCATATATATAAAACTATCTTATTCGAAGGTTTAAACTCGTAATCACTAGAACATAGTTTAGTTAATTCTAAACTTGTTCGCAAACAAAAGTTAATCCTTCTAACTTGACTTTTAAAATTAACTAAACACATGTTCTATATCTATATGATATGCTAACTTAATGATTTAAAACCTGGAAACACGAAAAACACCGTAAAACCGGATTTACGCCGTCGTAGTAACACCGCGGGCTGTTTTGGGTTAGTTAATTAAAAACTATGATAAACTTTGATTTAAAAGTTGTTATTCTGAGAAAATGATTTTTATTATGAACATGAAACTATATCCAAAAATTATGGTTAAACTCAAAGTGGAAGTATGGTTTCTAAAATGGTCATCTAGACGTCGTTCTTTCGACTGAAATGACTACCTTTACAAAAACGACTTGTAACTTATTCTTCCGACTATAAACCTATACTTTTTCTGTTTAGATTCATAAAATAGAGTTCAATATGAAACCATAGCAATTTGATTCACTCAAAACGGATTTAAAATGAAGAAGTTATGGGTAAAACAAGATCGGATAATTTTTCTCATTTTAGCTACGTGAAAATTGGTAACAAATCTATTCCAACCATAACTTAATCAACTTGTATTGTATATTATGTAATCTTGAGATACCATAGAAATGTATAAAATGTTTCGACCTATCATGTCGACACATCTATATTTATTTCGGAACAACCATAGACACTCTATATGTGAATGTTGGAGTTAGCTATACAGGGTTGAGGTTGATTCCAAAATATATATAGTTTGAGTTGTGATCAATACTGAGATACGTATACACTGGGTCGTGGATTGATTCAAGATAATATTTATCGATTTATTTCTGTACATCTAACTGTGGACAACTAGTTGTAGGTTACTAACGAGGACAGCTGACTTAATAAACTTAAAACATCAAAATATATTAAAAGTGTTGTAAATATATTTTGAACATACTTTAATATATATGTATATATTGTTATAGGTTCGTGAATCAACAGTGGCCAAGTCTTACTTCTCGACGAAGTAAAAATCTGTGAAAGTGAGTTATAGTCCCACTTTTAAAATCTAATATTTTTTGGGATGAGAATACATGCAGGTTTTATAAATGATTTACAAAATAGACACAAGTGCGTGAAACTACATTCTATGGTTGAATTATCGAAATCGAATTTGCCCCTTTTTATTAAGTCTGGTAATCTAAGAATTAGGGAACAGACACCCTAATTGACGCGAATCCTAAAGATAGATCTATTGGGCCTAACAAACCCCATCCAAAGTATCGGATGCTTTAGTACTTAGAAATTTATATCATATCCGAAGGGTGTCCCGGAATGATGGGGATATTCTTATATATGCATCTTGTTAATGTCGGTTACCAGGTGTTCACCATATGAATGATTTTTATCTCTATGTATGGGATGTGTATTGAAATATGAAATCTTGTGGTCTATTGTTACGATTTGATATATATAGGTTAAACCTATAACTCACCAACATTTTTGTTGTCGTTTAAAGCATGTTTATTCTCAGGTGAATATTAAGAGCTTCCGCTGTTGCATACTAAAATAAGGACAAGACTTGGAGTCCATGTTTGTATGATATTGTGTAAAAACTGCATTCAAGAAACTGATTTCGATGTAACATATTTGTATTGTAAACCATTATGTAATGGTCGTGTGTAAACAGGATATTTTAGATTATCATTATTTGATAATCTACATAAAGCTTTTTAAACCTTTATTTATGAAATAAAGGTTATGGTTTGTTTTAAAAATGAATGTAGTCATTGAAAAATGTCTCATATAGAGGTCAAAACCTTATGACCAGGGCAAGTGTCAGATCGTGATTGAGGATTAGTGACTAGTGTTCCCTTAGAATAAATTAGTATGGCTTGACAATGACTATTTTTCAAAGGTAGTAGAACATCGTCAGTTGACAATTGTGACTATAGAGGACTTAAATAACAGAAATGCCGAGATTTATTAGTGTGTTTGTCAAAGGGGATTATTTGGGTAATCTGAACAGTGCAAATGTAACAGACGTGTAAATGTGCTAGGTTAGTTGTAATCGTATAACAAATTTAGAAACCTTGTATATTGTGGTCATTTGTTATTAGTGGATTATAACTACTAGTGACCGGAGAAAATAGACTGCGATGGATTGACAGATATATATATATATATATATATATATATATATATATATATATATATATATATATATATATATATATATATATATATATATATATATATATATATCCAAAATACTCAAAATGAAAGCATGATTTGGGATGATGTATTACCTTTGGCCAACGAAAATACATCATGGTAAATCATACAGTAGTTTCGGGAGTCGGAGAAGATGTAGTGATTGAAAGATTGGACGTGATTGATGGTTTGTTTTGATTTTTGGAGGGTTTTGACCGAAAGTTGACCTTGCTGACTTTGTACTGACAGAGGTAATGTACCTTGACTTTGTGTAAGTTATTGGTTATATAGGTTTGAATTGTAAATTATGATAGAATTTTAATCAGGTGATAACCTTTCTGAAGTAACTTTAGCGATGTCGGGTGCGTGTATTGATGTTATTTGAGGGAATAAATAGTTAGATAATTACTTCTCATATATTTGGTTTAAAACGGGTATTGAATTACAGAATTTGGGCAAATATTAGTGTATCGGGTTGACTTAGCAATACAGTATGGATGAAATTAGCTAAGTTTATGTGTTTTAAGGTAAATAATAGCCATTGACCAGTGATTTGGACCGTATTGATTTGGAAATTCGATAGAAATGACTCAGGGTTAACCCCAAAATGAGATTGATAAATATAGGGCGATGGATAGTTAGCGGGAATTCGGGACATTAGTGTGTAAACCTAGACTTGAAAAAGGAACGAAAAGCACACCATATAGGTCACCAGCATCAGCAGTTGAAGAAGTTGACGGCCGGATTCAAGTAAAAAATGGGATAACCTATTAAGTGGAAATCCATTAGATTGATGACGGGTCATTTTATACCGAAATTTAGCCATTCGATGATTTTCATAACGGAAAGACTGTGTTTGACTTTGCACCGGTGAGTTTTCAACTTGACAGTTGAGAAATTGAACTGAACTTAGTAATGCTTGCGGTCGGAAGACGTGTTATGACTTGATTCTCATTATGACCCGTTGTAGTAGTGATAGGTACCCAGAACCCTTGTTTGAGACGACCCGTCATAAGGACGAATACAGTAACATATGATTACATTGCGAGGTATTTGACCTCTAAATGATACATTTTACAAACATTTCATTCATTTTTAAAAGACATGCTTTCATTACAGCGAAAGTTGACAGGCATGCATACTATCTCATAATATATCCAAACTATGAATGACTTATTATCAATCTTGATGAACTCAATGACTCAAATGCAACGTCTTTTGAAATATGCCATGAATGACTCCAAGTAATATCTTTAAAATGCACAGCGGAAGATTTCCTTGATACCTGAGAATAAACATGCTTTAAAGTGTCAACCAAAAGGTTGGTGAGTTCATAGGTTTATCATAATAATCATTTCAACATTTTAATAGACCACAAGATTTTCATATTTAAAAATATAATTCCCATAGCAGAATCCTCTCGTCTGCATAAAGGTATAATCATTCATATGGTGAACACCTGGTAACCGACCTTAACAAGATGCATATAGAATATCCCCAAAACAGAATCCTCTCGTCTGTATAATAATAAGTCAAAGTACTAAAGAATCCGTACCTCGGATGGAGTTTGTTAGGCTCATAGATCTATCTTTAGGATTTATCTTAATTAGGGGTACTGTTCCCTAATTCTTAGGTTACCAAGCTAAAAGGGGCATATTCGAATCGATAATCCAACATAGAATGTAGTTTCGATTACTTGTGTCTATTTCGTAAAACATTTATAAAAACAGCGCATGTATTCTCAGTCCCAAAAATATATAATGCAAAAGCATTTAAAAGGGAGCAAATGAAACTCACAATACTGTATTTCATAGTAAATATGCATATGACGGCACTGAACAAGTGCAAGGTTGGCTTCGGATTCACGAACCTATATTAAGTATATATATATATTTATATGTTGGTCAATATCTGTCTAACAATTTAGGTCAAGCCGTAGTGTATCACAATCCTAATGCTCGAGATTATCATATAAAAGTCAACAAAAATCATTTTGCCCAAAACAATTTACAAAATCTATATGTGTTTATTATATAACTTAAATATAGTCGTTATATATATATAAATATATTTATCAAATTTTGCTAAGGTAAATAATACAAGTCATTTATTAAAATATATATATGATAAAAAAATATACTTTTATATATCTTAAGTAATAAAATTTATAAAGTTCACTTAATATTATAAAAATATAGTGGTATGTATTATTAATGTAATTGTATTACGCGTGGTAAAAAATATCTTTCTATTACATATTTATTTGATAAAATAATATTGATAATAATAATAATGAGTAAAAGTTGTTTTATTTTGTAATAATAATAATAATTATTATTATTATTCTATTAATAATAACAATAACATTATTTATATTTACTAATGATGTTTATAATAAAATGATTGTTCTATGATAATTTTTAATAATAACGATACTTTTTATCTTTAACTGTACTAATAATAATTTTTTTATAAAAATAATAATTCTATTCAAAATGATAATTTTTAATAATAATAATACTAAAATGATAATAATAATGATATTTACTAATAACAATGATATTTCATTTAAAATCATAATTTTAATAAAAATGATAGTTTTAATATTAATGATACTTTTAATAATAATAATAATAACGATAAAAATAATAAAATGATAGTTTTGATAAAAATATTAATTATTTTAATAATATAATAATAATAATAATAATAATATATTGATTATTAGATAATAATAATAATGACGATAATAACGATGATAACGGTAACGATAACGATAACGATAATACTAATCATTTTAACAATAATACATAAAATTATAGATAATTCAATTGACGATATCTTTTAATCCGTTCATCGAAATCATACGCTTTCTAAATGAAAAGTTATTAATTTTTTGCCAGCTTTCCAACGACATGCATATCATATACCTTATCGCAATCGCATAATTATCAAATTCGTGATTTATCATAAACTATCTAACGATAATATTAAGTGTACAAGCATGCATAACCTTCTATACTCGAGCACTAGACAGGGATACACTAATAATATATAAAAGTTAAGTTATGAGTGCTCGCGTATCAATAATGTGATTCATTGTTCTAGGAAAGTACGTAGATGCAACGGAGATTGATAATGCTAAAAACGAACATATATTTCATAGCATTATCCCTCAAGAAAGACAAGCTTTTAGTTGCAATTGTTCTATTTACAAGTGATATTCATTTAAATAATAAAAGGTAAAGACAAAAAACAGATTCGACGAATTGAAGACGCAAACGACCAAAAAGCTCAAAAGTACAAAGTACAATCAAAGAGGTTCCAATTATTGATAAGAAACGTCTCAGAATTACAAGAGTACAAGATTCAAAACGCAAAGTACAAGATATTAAATTGTACGCAAGGACGTTCAAAAATTCGGAACCGGGACCAGAGTCAACTCTCAACGCTCGACGCAACGGACTAAAAATTACAAGTCAACGGAGTACAAGAATATAATATAATATATATATAATTAAATTTAATTATATATATTATATTATATAATAAATAAATAAGCAGCCCACGTTTTTAAAGACTTTTGAGCCTCCCCAGCTGGCCATGCGATCGCATGGCCTTGAAGGACAAAGCCCATGCGATCGCATGAGGCCCTTTTCCAGCCCACATGCCTATAAAAGTCGCAGTTTGGTGCAGTGTAAAATCATATATCAATCTCTCTATCTCACATACGATATATATATATATATATATATATATATATATATATATATATATATATATATATATATATATATATATATATATATATATATATATATATATTTATATTATAATTTTAATTTTAATTTTAATTTCTAATAATAAGGGTATGTTAGCGAATGTTGTAAGGGTGTAAGTCGAAATTCTGTCCGTGTAATGCTACGCTATTTTTAATCATTGTAAGTTATGTTCAACCTTTTTACATTAATGTCTCGTAGCTAAGTTATTATTATGCTTATTTAAAACGAAGTAATCATGATGTTGGGCTAATTACTAAAATTGGGTAATTGGGCTTTGTACCATAATTGGGGTTTGGACAAAAGAACGACACTTGTGGAAATTAGACTATGGGCTATTGATGGGCTTTATATTTGTTTAACTAAATGATAGTTTGTTAATTTTAATATAAAGATTTACAATTGGACGTCCCTATAAATAACCATATACACTCGATCGGACACGATGGGCGGGATATTTATATGTACGAATAATCGTTCATTTAACCGGACACGGGAATGGATTAATAGTCTATGGAATTATTAAAACAAGGGTGAAATTATGTACAAGGACACTTGGCGTAATTGTTAACAAAGTATTAAAACCTTGGGTTACACGCAGTCGATATCCTGGTGTAATTATTAAACAAAGTATTAAAACTTTGTTACAGTTTAAGTCCCCAATTAGTTGGAATATTTGACTTCAGGTATACGGATAATTTGACGAGGACACTCGCACTTTATATTTATGACTGATGGACTGTTATGGACAAAAATCATACGGACATATTAAATAATCCAGGACAAAGGACAATTAACCCATGGGCATAAAACTAAAATCAACGCGTCAAACATCATGATTACGGAAGTTTAAATAAGCATAATTCCATTATTTTCATATTTAATTACACTTCTAATTATTGCACTTTTATTTATTGTTATTTTATTTAATTCCACTTTTATTTATTGTTATTGTATTTAATTGCACTTTTAATTATCGTACTTTTTAATTATCGCAAGTTTATTTTATCGCACTTTTATTTATCGCAATTTCATTATCATTATTTACTTTACGCTTTAAATTAAGTTGTATTTATTTTTAATATTTTACATTAGGTTTTAACTGCGACTAAAGTTTTAAAAATCGACAAATCGGTCATTAAACCATAAAAACCCCCCTTTATAATAATAATATTACTTATATATATATTTGTATTTTTTATAAATTAAAACTAATATAGCGTTAAGCTTGGTTTAAAAGATTTCCCCGTGGAACGAACAGGACTTATTAAATACTACACTACTGTACAATTAGGTACACTGCCTATAAGTCTTGTAGCAAGGTTTAGGTATATCCATTCTATAAATAAATAAATATCTTGTGTAAAATTGTATCATTTTTAATAGGTTTTCCTAGTAAAATATAAGCTATTTCATATACACCTCTACGCACATCAAGTATTTTTGGCGCCGCTGCCGGGGAACAAATCTAGCTTAAAAGCCGGAAGCGCAACGCTATATATAAAAAAAAAAGATTTTTATTTTTAAGTTTACTTTTATAAAAAATACGCTTTTGTAAAAATACGTTTTAAATATTCTAAAATATAAAAATAAAAACAAAAATATAAATATTTTTAAGAGTTTGTTAAATATTTAAGTTTTATAAAGTTTCTTTATTTCTATTTTTAGTTTGTAAAAATATAAGTTTTATTTAATTTATATAAATATATTATATATATATATTTTAGCAAAACAGAAAGAAACAAAAAACACTCGAGTCCAGTACTGTAGCAGCCCAGTCACTGGCCCGAAACCCTAGCCCATGCGATCGCATGGCCGGGTAACTTAGGACTCATGCGATCGCATGAGCCCTGCTGACACGCCACAGTTGACATCGTACTGCATTAATTACGGGATATTATTTATTATTAATATACTTTAACCCTAATTAGGGTTATACTTTTAATATTAATTAATTTTAGTTTTTAATTTGTTTTATTTTAGTTTAATTAGTTTTAAAATTAATAGTTTTATAAAATAAATAATATAAAAATATTATTTTTATAAAAATTGTACTTTTTACAACTTTTAGTATATTTTTATATTTTGTACCTTTTAATTGTTTTAGCGTAATTTTTTGTATTTTTCGTTTGTATTTAGTTTTAAGATATAGTTTTTGCCATAGTTATTTTTATTTCTAGATTTTTAGGCTTTGCCGTAAAATCCCTTAAGTGCTTTTTCTTTAGACTAAGATTTAAGTGCTTTAAAATTTGGCGACGCTGTTCTAAGTTTTTAGTACCTTTTTAAGATATTGCCATTTGGGATATAGTTTTACTTGTAAGCTTTAATATTTTTAGACGCAACTTTTAATTCTTAGTTTTTAGTTCCTTTTTAAGTTTCAACGCGCTACTTTCTTATTTTTATTTTTTGACGCCTTCTACCTATATATCAATTATCACTCCAATTAGTAATCTCAATTTGCAATTTTAATTTTAAGTTAGTGATAATAATAAGGTTGGGTTAGTCGAGTGTTTTAAAGTTTTATAAGTCATTTTTTTTTCTTATTTCTCCAATTTTAATACCGACGCGCTCTTTTTCTTTCTTATTTCTCGCCATTCTAGTTTTTAGGACATAGAATTTTCTATTTCTTCTCTAAATTTCTTTAAATTACGAAAAATTATTTTAAGCGGTTAAATTGATAGACATCAAAATTTTCTGGTTCGTAGTAATAGTTGGATTTGTACGTGAACCGGGTTATTGGAGCCAAACAGTACTCAATTATATTGAGACCAAACGAATCCTGCCCCTCTGTTGCATCTTTTGGCTATTCGAAACGTGGGCAAAATCAGAGAAGTCTATTAATTGGATAACTTATATAATTTTTCTTTCTTTTTAAAAACTAATAGGATATTCAGTGAATGCACCGAGCAAAACGTTCACCACCTTTTGTACGTTCACCACCTGTAACTCGATCAAGACATCTAGCTAATATTACCGCCGTTGATTTTTCTTTAGAATCGTCATCCAGTCGACCAAGTACTCCAATTCAAATTTCCGATAATCCATTTTTTGAACCCGACCTCACAATTGAGAATCCGGAGAATATTCAGGGACAATTCATATATCCTGGACCGTTAATCCTTCCTCCGGAACCACCAATCATTCAAACAGAGATTGTTGAGGAACGAACCATTAAATCAGAATCCTCTAGTGATTCAGATTCAACAAATTCAATCATGGGAAATCTGGAACCTCTAAGTATGGAAGACCAAATGAGAGCTAAACGCACTGGCCAAGGTCACGCAATTACTCATCCAGACATTAATGCGCCAGATTATGAAATCAAAGGATAAATTCTACACATGGTGACTAATCAATGCCAATTTAGTGGTGCGCCGAAAGAAGATCCAAATGAACATCTTCGTACCTTTAATAGGATCTGCACTCTATTTAAAATAAGAGAAGTAGAGGATGAACAGATATATCTCATGTTATTTCCCTGGACTTTAAAGGGAGAAGCCAAAGATTGGTTAGAATCGTTACCTGAAGGGGCGATTGATACATGGGACGTTTTAGTTGAAAATTTTCTTAAACAATTCTTTCCGGCATCTAAAGCCGTAAGACTTCAAGGAGAAATTGTTACGTTCACACAGAAGCCAAATGAAACTCTATATGAGGCATGGACAAGATTTGGAAAGTTATTAAGAGGATGTCCGCAACATGGTTTAGACACTTGTCAAATAGTACAAATATTCTACCAAGGATGCGACATCACTACAAGGAAAGACATAGACATAGCAGCTGGTGGTTCTATTATGAAGAAAATAGAAACTGATGCTTATAAAATTATTGATAACACTGCTTCCCACTCACATGAGTGGCACCAAGAAAAAGATATCGTTAGATCATCTAAAGCAGCTAGAGCTGATTCTAGCCATGACTTAGATTCCATTTCCGCAAAGATAGATGCTGTCGAGAGACGAATGGAAAAGATGACTGAGGATATACACTCAATACGAATTAGTTGTGAGCAGTGTGGAGGACCACATTTGACAAAAGATTGTCTCAGTATTGAACTAACAATGGAACAAAGAGAAAATATTTCATACATAAACCAAAGGCCTGGAAATAATTATCAGAATAATTATCAACCGCCAAGACTAATTTACAATCAAAACAAAAATTATAATCGAAATGTTCCATACAACAACCAACAAGGTCCAAGTAATCAACAAGTATCTAATAATACTTACAATCAGCAAAGACCTAATTTTCAAAACAAACCACCACAAACCGATGATAAAAAGCCAAATTTAGAAGATATGATGACGAAGCTAGTTGAATCTCAAACACAGTTTTTCACATCTCAGAAACAAATGAATGAACAAAATGCTCAAGCATTTAGAAATCAACAAGCTTCTATTCAAAATTTGGAACAAGAAGTAAGTAACCTAGCAAGGTTAATAGGTGAAAGAAAACCGGGAAGTCAACCTAGTGATACAAATGCTAACCCCCGGAATGAAATAGCTAAAGCTATTACCACAAGAAGTGGTACAACACTTAAACCACCTGAAATACCTGTAATTTCTGATGAAGCTATTCCTACTCCACAAGAACCACAACCTGAATAAGATAAGGAAAAAGAACCGGTAGTTGAAAAGATTAATGAAGATAACACAGTTAAAGCTAAACCTTATGTTAAACCATACCAACCACCACTTTCTTACCTGAGTAAAATGAAAAAAGAGAGACTTGAAGCCGAGTAATCCAAATTCTTGGATATGTTTAAACAGATAAATGTAAATCTTCCTTTCATTGATGTGATTTCAGGAATGCCTAGATATGCTAAATTTATGAAAGATCTAATCTCGAATAGAAAGAAAATGGAAGAACTCTCGGATGTTACTATGAATGCTAAATATTCAGCAGTGCTGTTGAATAAGATACCAGAAAAATTATCAGATCCAGGAAGTTTCACAATTCCATGTTTTCTGGGTAGTCTTAGTTCAATAGAAGCATTGGCAAATTTAGGTGCTAGTATAAATTTAATGCCGTATTCACTATACACTAAACTAGACCTTGGAGAATTGAAACCAACAAGAATAAGCATACAACTAGCCGATAGATCAGTAAAATATCCTAGAGGGATAATGGAGAACATGCTAGTTAAAGTTGGTACTTTAGTATTTCCAGTAGATTTTGTTGTTCTGGATATGGAAGAAGATTCTCAAGTTCCTCTCATATTAGGAAGACCATTCTTAAACACGGCTAAAGCAATGATAGACGTGTTTGGTAAGAAACTGACCCTAAGTATAGAGGACGAGAGTGTTACCTTTTTAGTTGATAGAGCAATGCAACAACCGCAATCTGCAGATGATACATGCTATTATATTCAAACTATAGAATCACATGCAGAATTGTTAGAAGAATTTCTAGAATTACAAGGAACAGGAGAATGTTCTTTAGGAGAAGGTACTGAACCAATTGATGAAACTGAAATGTTAGCTACACTTATGGCTAATGGATATGAACCAACAATAGAAGAAATTCAAATGCTAAAAGAAGAAGACAGATATCGATATAAATCATCGATAGAAGAACCTCCGACATTAGAGTTAAAGCCACTTCCAAACCATTTGGAATATACTTATTTACATGGTGAATCTGAATTACCTGTAATAATATCGTCTTCTCTTACTAAAAATGAAAAATCGCAACTCATTTCTGTGTTAAAAGCTCATAAACCGGCCATTGCATGGAAAATTCATGATATTAAAGGAATAAGTCCTTCGTATTGTACACATAAAATTCTTATGGAAGAAGGTCATAAAACGTATGTGCAACGCCAACGAAGACTAAATCCTAATACGCAAGATGTTGTTAAAAAAGAAATTATTAAACTGCTAGATGCAGGTTTAATTTATCATGTGAAGACCCGTCTTAATCCTTCCGGACGAAGTCCATATCGATTACAAACGATTCACAACAGTTGATTACATCGCGAGGTAATTGACCTCTATATGATACATTTTACAAACATTGCATTCGTTTTTAAAAAACAAACTTTCGTTACATCGACAGTTGATAGGCATGCATATCATTTCATAATATATTCAAATATAATTGACTTAATAATAATCTTGATGAACTCAACGACTCGAATGCAACGTCTTTTGAAATATGTCATGAATGACTCCAAGTAATATCTCTAATATGAGAAAATGCACAGCGGAAGATTTCTTTCGTACCTGAGAATAAACATGCTTTAAAGTGTCAACCAAAAGGTTGGTGAATTCATTAGTTTAACATAAATAATCATTTCCATCATTTTAATAGACCACAAGATTTTCATTTTTCATAAATATACGTCCCATGCATAGAGACAAAAATATCATTCATATGGTGAACACCTGGTAACCGACATTCACAATATGCATATAAGAATATCCCCATCATTCCGGGATCCTCCTTCGGACATGATATAAATTTCGAAGTACTAAAGCATCCGGTACTTTGGATGGGGCTTGTTGGGCCCGATAGATCTATCTTTAGGATTCGAGTCAATTAGGGTGTCTGTTCCCTAATTCTTAGATTACCAGACTTAATAACAAGGGGCATATTCGATTTCGATCATTCAACCATATAATGTAGTTTCAATTACTTGTGTCTATTTCGTAAAATAGTTATAAAAACAGCGCATGTATTCTCAGTCCCAAAAATATATATTGCAAAAGCATTTAAAAAGGGATTAATGAAACTCACCTAATGTATTTTGTAGTAAAAATACATAGAACGACAGTGAACAAGTATAGGGTTGGCCTCGGATTCACGAACCTATATTATTCATATTTATATTAAACATATAATCGTAATCGAACAAAGTTGTATATATATTTATTATAATATGTTATTATATTGTAACTTATTGTTATGTATATATAATATATTAATATTTACATTTATATATATGTTTATATTATTACTTATAATATCTTAAAATATATTTATACACTATATATAATTTAGTTATTATTATATTTAATAACATTTCATATAAAAATATAGTATGTATTATACTTTTTATATATAATTCTCTTTTGTTTGTAAAATTAATAATTATAATAATAGTAAAATAAAGATAATATTACTAATAATTAGATATAATAATGATATTGATAATAATAATTTTGATAATAATATTAGTCATGTTATTTGTAATAATGAAAATAATAATGCTAATAATAATATAATAAAAATAATGATACTTATAATAATGATAACACTAATAATAAAACTAATGATAATAAAAATAAATTTACAACCTTTGAAGAACCAGCTTTAAAAATAACTCTGCCTCCGCCCGGGTTCAAACTCTAAACCTCTCGCTATCCTAACACACGCCCAACCATTACCCTGTCTATGCTTTTTTGATTTAGTTCACAGACTAATTCTTTTAACCAGTCATTTTCTGTCTTCTTTTTCTTTTTAAAAAAAATTAATGCCCGAGCTCGGGCTCGAACCTGCGACCTCCCTTTAGCCCAATACACATTTAAACCACCTGAGCTATAATGTTTTTCTGAAATTATTCCACATAAACATCTATATAACCCTTTTTTAAATCTCTTCATTATCATAACACTAATCTCCTCGTTGTCATTCTTATCATTTTTATTCGTGTCTTAAAAAAATACCAATAGATCAGGAACATGAATTGTGCAGCACCTTAAATCCTATAGCAACATTTCATTTTTATTCTATCTTCATCATCGATATCTATCCGTCACCTATTCTATCATCATCATCACGTTCATCATCCCATCGTGATCATCATATGTAATATACCCTTACCGTCATCTACATGCCATCATCATCATGTATCTTTGTTCGTCATCAGGTAACATGTATAACATGATTAAGTTATCATCGTCGCTGATCACCTTATAAACCATAATAAGATTTGTTAAAGCCCATCTAACGTAGCCCAGTACGTGACATGCCCATGATAACCATTTACAGCCCAAGTTTAGATGACTTAATCCATATATTGGATTAGCTTCCTTATCGGTTGAAACAAAAAAAAATATATCGAACGAAGGAAAATAAGGAGAGAGGAGTGCACATGTAACAAGTCAGCTCACTTAATTGTTTAGTCATCAACTAAGCCCCACATCTTAATCATATCACGTCCCAAGATGTATTAATGCGTGCCCATCAATTCTTGAACAAAAGTTTGAAATATTTGATGATAAAGCAAAGTAAGTGGAGTAGTATTATGGTTTTGGGGTTCGGTTAGGAGAAAAGAAATCATAAAGAGATAGTAATGTTATTCACCACTTGGTACATAACTCCTTCCAGCTGTGTTTTGATCGAATATAAAAAAAAAGTGAATCGACTAATGGAGGTGTTGGTTGATTGTTACGGTTTAAAATAAAAACAGAAAATAGAATCGTAGCAGTGGTGTATTGGTGGTGATGATGTGATTAATCGAACAAGAAACATCACACCCAGCTGCAACAATAGTTGCAGATCATAACAATTTCTGCAGTAGCAGTCTTTGATAGTGGTTCGTGGTGGTGTGCTCAGCTGCAAGACGTCTTCAACTGGTGGTGTGGCATACGGCGGTGGCAGTGGTTTTGTGTAGTAATAGCAAGAATTTCAAATGGGTTTGATGGGTATTTGATTTGAGGTATGCGATGGTAACATTAAACAGAAAATATCGCTCACTAGTGAGTTGTTTATGGTGGTTCGAAGGTGAAGGTAATCGATGGTAGTTAGGGTGGTGGTATTTGGACAATGGTTGTAGAATGGTGATAGTTTAAAGAAAGAAAGAAATAGGAAATCGATGATGGTGTTTGGTGTAGTTGTGAACATAAAACATAAACGTGGCCAGTTGTTCTCGAGAAGAATAATGGTGTGTTCTTCAAATAAAGTTCTGATTTTTGCTGTTATCAATCGAATTGCACTTATTGAGTATAATATGAAGGCTAATAGATTGCAGTGTCATGGAATCAATTAGTTTTTGTTTTGTAGCTTAAAGAGTCGACAAGTTTCAACCTATCAGAAGAAAGAAAGAAAAAAAAAATAAAAGTGAAATGGATGATGTGGTAGCGGAGGGGTATAAAATACTATTAAATTTTAGCAGGAAATACTATTAAATACGATACAATTTTACACAAGATATTTATTTATTTATAGAATGGATATACTTAAACCTTGCTACAACACTTATAGGCAGTGTACCTAATCGTACAGTAGTGTAGTTTTTAGTAAGTCCGGTTCGTTCCACAGGGAATCTTTTTTAAACAAAGCTCAACGCTATATTGGTTTACTTTTATAAAAATACAAATATATATATATATAAATAATATTATTATTATAAAGGGGGGTTTTTACCGTTTAATGACCGGTTTGTCAATTTTAAAACTTTAGTCGCAGTTAAAACCTAATGTAAAATATTAAATAAATAAAAGACTTAATTTAAAGCGTAAAATAAATAACGATAATGAAATTGCAATAAATAAAAGTGCGATAAAATAAAATTGCGATAATTAAAAAGTACGATAATTAAAAGTGCGATTAAATAACAATAAATAAAAGTGCGATAATTAGAAGTGCAATTAAATATAAAATAAAGGAAATTAAATATGAAATAAAAGAATTATGCTTATTTAAACTTCCGTAATCATGATGTTTGACGTGTTGATTTTAGTTTTATGCCCATGGGTTAATTGTCCTTTGTCCTGGATTATTTAATATGTCCATACGGATTTGTCCAAAATAGTCCATCAGTCATAAATATAAAGAGCGAAAGCCTTCGTCAAATTATTCTTATTCCCGAAGTCAAATATTCCAACTAATTGGGGATTCGAATTGTAACAAGGTTTTAATACTTTGTTTAATGAATACACCAGGTTATCGACTGCGTGTAAACCAAGGTTTTACTACTTTGTTAACAATTACACCAATTACCCTTGAATGTAATCCACCCCTGTTTCAACAAGTCTATTAACTATTAATCCAGTTCCGTATCCGGTTAAAATGAATAATTATTGGTATTTATAGATATCCCGCCCACCGTACCCAGTCAAGCGTATGTGGTTATATATAAATACGTCAAATTATAAGTTTGTATATTAAATTAACAAGGTATTGTTTAGTTAATATAAAACCCATTAATAGCCCATAGTCTAATTTCCACAAGTGTCGTTCTTTTGTCCAAACCCCAATTATAGTACAAAGCCCAATTACCCAATTTTAGTAATTAGCCCAACATCATGATTACTTCGGATTAAATAAGCATAATAATAACTTAGCTACGAGACATTAATATAAAAAGGTTGAACATAACTTACAATGATTAAAAATAGCGTAGCGTTACACGGACAGAATTTCGACTTATACCCTTACAACATTCGCTAACATACCCTTATTATTAGAATTATAATTAAAATTAAAATATAAATTATAAATATATATATATATATATATATATATATATATATATATATATATATATATATATATATATATTTTACGTATGAATGAGGAGAAAAAAGATTATTTTTGCGATCAGAATTCGTTTGCTTTTATAGGGATTTTCGACTTTTGGGGCTCCACGACTCGCGGCATTTTTGCCTTCAAACTCCGCGAGTGGCGGAGATTGAAATTACAGCTCACAACTTTGGAGTCTTTCTCTGCCGATGGTTTTTATTTATAAATATAATATATATATAATTAATATAATTAATTATATATTATATTATATTTATATACATAGTTAACTTGTAATTTTTAGTCCGTTGCGTCGAGCGTTGAGAGTTGACTCTGGTCCTGGTTCCGGATTTTCGAACGTCCTTGCGTACAATTTAATATCTTGTACTTTGCGTTTTGAATCTTGTACTCTTGTAATTTCGAGACGTTTCTTATCAATAATTGGAACCTCTTTGATTGTATTTTGTACTTTTGAGCTTTTTGGTCGTTTGCGTCTTCAATTCGTCGAATATGTCTTTTGTCTTCACCTTTTATTATTTAAACGAATATCACTTGTAAATAGAACAATTGCAACTAAAAGCTTGTCTTTCTTGAGGAATAATGCTATGAAATATATGTTCGTTTTTAGCATTATCAAATATTCCCACACTTGAGCGTTGCTTGTCCTCAAGCAATATCATCTTGAAATACTAGAATCACTTCTTTATTCTTCACACTTTGTACATCAGTGATTTCTATACGGCGGTATAAACAATGGTAGTAACGATATGGTTTACAGTCCCACATGACTATAAAAATTTAGATCCATTAAGGAAATTGGATCTTTATGAAAACATTTGATCTTTTGAAAATTAAATCTAGTTTTTACCCTAGATAAGTTTTCCGGAATAACCCTTTACCGGTGTTTGCAAAATATTTTTGTGGGTTTGGTGGGTTTCAGATTTGAAAATTTTAGCTCAAAACTTGCGGTTTTGTGTCACCCACTTGCTAACCTTGTATTTGGAAAGAAACACATCCAGTTTACTTGTCTCGTATATTACATTTTGGTAAACTACCGTCCGGTTGTAAAGGAAAGCGTTGAACAAGCAACTGTTAAGGCAATGTCCCCTGACATGCTTTTAATTATGGTCTATAACGTGTCGGACGCAATTACTATCCTTGGTAGGAGCAATAGTAAAGCTCACCCTTATGATTTTTCGATCTGGCACAAGGTCCTGTCTTTGACCATGCTATGCAACCACCGTTCTTACGGTTGACACCCGATTTGGTTCAGGTGAACTAATGAATTCCAGGTGAATTCCTAGGATTTTACGTTCAATGGTAATGAACGCATAGAAAATAGGGTTTTCAGAAAACAAATCGGTTTGTAATTTTGATCAAAATATTTTCTCGTTCAAGCTCGAGTTTAGATATCATTGAATTCCATGAGTTTGTAATTCTCAATCTTTAAGGTCAATCTCTAGGATTGAGTAATATCAGTCTTAAAAGCTGATTTTTAATCTTTAAGGAGATTATCCTTTCTGGGGATCTGATTCATTAGTCTTATCCAGCTAATTTGCATGGTGCCCCCCCATTGTACGAGATAAGTCCTTCTCATGGTTAGGATAAATCTGACCACTTGGCGACCCTGTTTAATGCTGAGGTCCGTGGATTTCCTGCTGATTTTAGTGATGACTTTTCTAGATTTTTCATCAACCTAGAGCTGGTCTGGACGACAACTTCATGACCTAAATCAAGAAGCGCGTTTCTTTTTCGGAAGACTTTACTTCTTTTTAATGATGGAATTGATTCATCGTGTAGATCCATCTTTCTTTTCTTTCATCGGGTAAAACAGTTTAGTTTAGTCCAAAGCAAAAGTATTTTCAGTTATTTGTTACAGATATATGTGACATATGTTTTAAGATAACTTGGTAAATTTTCCCACACTTGGCTTTTATTTTCCTTTTTATCGTCCTCTATTCCATTTTAAATGAATTTTAACATTTTAGTTTGTTTCTCAATTTATGTCCTTTCCGAGGTAACAATAATTTCGGTGTTAACACCTAGTTTTATCGTTCATAAATATGTATAAACATGAATTTGAGTTCATTTAATTGAAAATTTTTAAAAATTTTACTAGAATTGGGTAGTCAGTATATAAGACTAGGGCTGTTCTTTATTATCAGAGAGCACTAGATTCTAATACAACTACTGCTTTACTAGTATTTTTAATGGTAACCAAGTGTATAAAGTAAAAAATTTTAAAATCCCTTAAGATCTTGCAATGCCCTCATTTGCAAGAAATCAGTAACAATTTAAATTATTGAGGGTGATTTGTGTGAAAATGATTAAATTTTTACCAAAGTTTCCAAATATATTGGCGTTTGTTTGCTGAATGATAAATGGTGCACATAATTTGTTCATTCCGTCTTGTTGTTATTTCACATATATTTTGCATCTTGTCGTCAAAATTAGTTGCTTTTGCTGAACTTAATGCCAGTCTTTGAAAATGCGTTGTTTTACCCTGTTGTGTACATAAGATAAACTGCAAACATATATACATATTTTTGAAGTTTGGTATATTACCCCACATTCAAAAATTATTAAAATCTAAGAATAAAAGTTAGAAAATTATAAAAACTATTACAATATTAACACAAGTATTAAACGTATCAATCATTACAAATTACAAAATAAAAAAAACTAAGTATACTAGGGATGATACTGGTACCGATAGGGGTTCCAAGCATAACCATAGGTGCTATAGAATGCTTCGGCAGGGTTATACATAGGATAAGGTGGTTGCATCTCTATAGACCAGGGAGGGAAGATGGGTTTCGGTGTATGAATATAGTTTCTACCTATATGTTGGCAATGAGCTATGATTTGGTTCTGATGAACTTGCCAATCTTCAAATGCTCTCTGTCTAGCATTTTCGTACTCCTGAGAAGCTATAAACCTTTGCATTTCTTGTATCTCATTCCCCCCTCCTACATTACCTTGCTGTTGGTTTCTCTCAACCTGTGGATGTCTACCATGGTATGGTACTGCGGCGTTATTTCGCCTCTTCAAAACTTTCGCACCATGGTATACATTTAAACCTATAGTATCGCGGGGTTCTGGTTCTTCCACTAATAATCCCCCCCGACTTATATCCACACCGAGATATTCAGCAATCAAAGTAATAAAAATACCACCTCCTATTATGCTATGCGGTCTCATCCCCCGAACCATAGCTGATAAATAATAACCCACACAATACGGTATACTTACAGCGCTTTGTGGGTCTCGAATACACATATGGTAAAACAAATCCTGTTCATTTACTTTTTCCTTGTTCTTACCCCTTTGTGTAATCGAATTAGCTAAAAACCTATGAATTACTCTTAATTCGGCTCTATCTATATCCAAATAAGAGTAATTTCCCCCTTTGAAACGGTGATGGCTTGTCATTTGACTCCACACACCGTGTGTATCAAAATTTTCATCTATCTTTCTACCGTTTAGTATCAACCCTCTACAATCAGCAGATGCTAACTCCTCAGGCGTATCTATACGTAAAGCCTGAGCCATGTCTAGTAAAGACATGTGGCGCATCGAACTGCCTAACAAAAATCTAATAAAAGAACGATCGGTTAAACTAGCTACCCGATCATTCAACTCTATACTACACAACAATTCTTCACACCATACTTTATATACAGGTCTACGCATGGTGAATAAACGTACCCAGTCATTAAAAGTAGAATTACCATACCTCTGTACAAGTAATTCCCTAATTGGCCCGGCCAATTCTACAGCTTCTAAGGGTCCCCATTCTATGACCCTTGGTACCTCAACAACCTTAAAATGAAGAGTATGCAAACCCCTTTGATATTTTGGATAATCTATCCAAAGTCTGTCAAATCTCAGGTTCGGGTGCAACTCTTCCAAGTGCATATCAGAAAAGGTCATGACTGGATGAGGTATATCCTGCTTGTAGTAGTTATCCACCTCCTGTTGTTCTGCATTCTCAGCAGGAGCATTGCGGGCTTGGGATGAAGATTCACCCCTTTCAGTCTGCAAAACACATCAAACACAATTTTTGTGCATCCAAATATGCATTAGTGTCAGCAAAATCATCAATCAAAATAATTACAATGACATGATCAATTTATATCAAACTTAAGCTCATTTTCATATTTTCATCAAATCTACACTTTTTCAAATAAGCATATACGAAAATGTTCGTCAAGTTCATAAGCATTCAACTCAAATAACATGTCAAAATAATCATTACTAGCAATTAAACAAGTCTCAAATGGCGTTATCTCTCAAAAATCAAGTTCATGAATTTTAGACTTGAAAAAGTCCACTTTAATTCTCAAAATCATGTTTAGGCTCAAAGTTTGGATCATTTAACTACCTAGACATGTTACACTACTTAATTTAGCAACAATTCATGACAAAAATCGGCCATAACCTGTTTATATCAAAAAGCCCCAAATTTGCTCAAGAACACAAACCCTAGATTACTCAAAATTTTGAAGTTTAAGGCTTCTAATCATGTTAAATAGCATCAATCTAGGTTATACAAGCATAATACATAAACAATTTAAGCATAATTACACTAAAAAGCATCAAAATCAAATTGGGGAAAAAATTGCTCAAGAACACTAATTTTCGAATTAAATGGTGTTTAGGTGTAGAAATTTACCGTTTTTCTTGAGTAATTCCTTGATAGCATCCTTCTCAACATGATTTTAGTAAAAGATTTGGTGATTAACGGTTAAAAATTGTGATTTTTGGGGGTGTTTTTTTCGTTTATTTTCGGCAGTATTTTCGCAGGTTTTTAGTTTTTGTGGGTTGGGGACTGATCTGTTCTGCGGTTATATTTTTTTCTGATTTTTAGTCCCTCCGCGACTCGCGGTGTTTTCCCCTTCAAACACCGCGAGTCGCGGAGTTTGGTTTTTTTTTTTTTTTTTTTTTTTATATAATCTTTAACTTATAAAACAATTAAGTAAATAATTTTTAAAATTTTGTTTTCCTTATTATTGAGGACGAGGTCGTTTCGGATCGATGTCCTAGTCCGTCCTTCGACAAAATTTTAAAATTTGTCTTTTTGTAGCGATTGTTTTAAAAGCTAAGATTTTTGGGTTTTTTTATGTTTTTGGCATACTTTAATTCAATAAGATTAAAAATAATGATAATAAAAGTTCTCGTCCCTCCCTCGGGTAAAGCAATTTCGGTTCAAAGACCTAGTCTTCAACTTACGACGAATTTTAAAAATCATATTTTTAATTTAATGAGATAAAGTAAATTTTTGTTTTTAAATTCACACAACTTAAATATAAAATTCAAAATTAGTATTAAAAATTCACACCAAACTTAAAATTTAAAATGCATAAAATTGAAAATTCATATTTTAAAAATTAAAAATTCACACCAAACTTAATTTTAAAAATTCATATTATAAATTCACACCAAACTTATATTAATTTTTCAAATATTTCAATTTTAAAAATATTGTTTTTACAAAGTTTACAATATTAATTTAAGATTTATATATTAATTTTAAAAACATGGTAAAAATAAAATTAAAAATCTTTTTGGCTTTTTATCCCACTTTAATCAATCAAATATTATCAAAAATATGCGCCCCTCTTTTCGGTAAAGTAATTTCGGTTCCAAGACCTAATTTAACTCATGACGAATTTTTGATATATTTTGTGTTGATTGATTAAAGATATTTATACCTTAAGAATAAACGTTAAATTTCGCAGTGATGTAATAAATTTTTGTATGATATCAATAATTTCGGTAGCCAAACCTAATTTTATTCAATACCAATTTAATACTTTTTAGCGAACAAATTAGCGTTTATTATTAAAAGGTTAAAAATAAAAATAAAAATAAAAACTGTACAGACATACCTGTGAAATAGATTTCTTAGTTATATGATCTATCCCATTCATAAGATAGTCGGTTTAATTGGTTTTCCATGGCTACATAGGCGTAACCTCGAGCATTCAGTGTCTTTTCTTCTAAACATATGAACGGTCCGTCTCTGCATAAAGTAACAAATTCGGTATTTGAATAGGTTTGATTATTTGAACATTTACCTCCATGTGACCATTTTCCGCATTTGTGACATCGTTCTAGTTGTCGTGCTCTTCTTTTTGCTGCGGATTTTGATTTTCCTTTACCAAATTGTAACTTATTATCTTCGCATCTGGATTCTTTTCTAACTCCGTCCATTCTTTCTCTGATTACTGATACTAATTCACTCGGTAGTATGTCATTATTATGTTTAGTGATCAAAGCGTGTAGGATTAGACCATGGTTTAGTTCACAGGCAGTCTTCATTTCGTAAAAACCTAAAAAAAATAAAAATTCAGAATGGGGGGAGAAGACTAGTTCTTTAGGGTCTGCTAGGGAAAGACCATTCGGGTTCCATTTTCGAGAACTACACGAAAACAGACAATCTAACTCTAACAGAAATACATATTATCCTTTAAAGACTTGATTCTCCCCACACTTAGTTAGCTGTGGTGTCGAAATTGTGATTAACTTCATTGTCGACTTCCATCGGACCATGTATGTAATGTTTAACTATGTGACCATTAACTTTAAATTCAATCCCATTTGAATTTATTAATTCTATCGTTCCGTATGGGAAAACTCTTTTGACTATGAATGGTCCAGACCATCTTGATTTCAATTTTCCAGGAAATAGCTTGAATCGTGAATTGAAAAGAAGAACTCTGTCTCCTTCTTTAAATTCTTTTGAACTTCTGATTCTTTTATCATGCCATTTCTTCGTTCTATCTTTATAGATTAACGAATTTTCGTATGCTTCATGTCTTAATTCTTCTAATTCGTTTAGTTGACTTAATCGTAGACGTCCAGCTTCATGTAAATCAAGATTACATGTTTTCAAAGCCCAAAATGCTTTGTGTTCAATTTCTACTGGAAGATGACATGCTTTTCTATAAACAAGTCTAAAAGGTGTGGTTCCAATTGGAGTTTTGTAGGCTGTTCTAAAAGCCCAGAGAGCATCCTCCAATTTAATGGACCATTCCTTCGGATTTGATCCTACGGTTTTCTCTAGAATACGTTTTAAAGCTCGGTTGGTATTTTCAACTTGTCCACTTGTTTGTGGATGATATGCGGTGGAGATTTTATGAGTTACTCCATATCTTTTAAGAACTTTCTCAAGTTGATTATTACAGAAATGAGTACCCCGATCACTTATTAAAGCTTTCGGTGTTCCAAACCTTGCAAAAAGACGTTTTAAAAAGTTGACTACAACTCGTGCATCGTTAGTTGGGAGAGCTTGTGCTTCCGCCCATTTAGATACATAATCAATGGCTACGAGTATATATAGATTATTATGAGATTTTGGAAATGGACCCATAAAGTCAATACCCCAAATGTCAAATACTTCACATACTTGGATGACATTTTGTGGCATTTCATCACGTTGACTTATTTTTCCGGCCCTTTGACAAGCATCACAGGATTTGCAAAGAAGGTGTGCGTCTTTGTAAATTGTAGGCCAATAGAATCCAGAATCATAAACTTTTCTTGCTGTTAGTTGAGGCCCATAATGCCCTCCTGTTGGTCCTGTGTGACAATGGTTTAATATTTTACTAGCTTCATCTCCAAATACACATCGGCATATTATTCCATCGGGACAACTTTTAAACAGATGTGGATCTTCCCAGAAATAGTGTTTTATATCACTGAAGAATTTCTTTCGTCTTTGGTACGATAATCCTTTTTCAAGGAATCCACAAACTAAGTAGTTTGCATAGTCTGCAAACCATGGTATTTCTTTATAATCTATCTTCAATAGATATTCATCAGGAAAGTTGTCTTGTATGGCCGATTCATTTAGAACTTCTAATTCGGGATTTTCAAGACGAGAAAGATGATCAGCGGCGAGATTTTCTGCTCCTCTTTTATCTCGGATTTCAATATCAAACTCTTGTAAGAGTAAGATCCAACGGATTAATCTTGGTTTAGCATCTTGTTTTGAAAATAGGTATCTAAGAGCAGAATGGTCGGTATAGACCACCGTTTTTGCTAGAACGAGATATGATCGAAATTTGTCAAAAGCAAAGACAATAGCAAGGAGTTCTTTTTCAGTAGTTGTATAGTTCGTTTGTGCTCCTTGTAATGTCTTACTAGCATAATATATAGGTTGAAATCGTTTTTCAATCCTCTGTCCTAAAACGGCTCCCATTGCAAAATCACTTGCATCGCACATTAGTTCAAATGGTAGATTCCAATTTGGTGTTATCATGATCGGCGCATTAGTGAGTTTCTCTTTAAGAATATTAAAAGATTTGATACACTCATCTGAAAAGATGAATGGAGCATCCTTTTCTAGGAGTTTATTCATAGGAGTGGCAATTTTAGAAAAATCTTTTATGAAACGTCGGTAAAAACCGGCATGCCCTAGAAAACTCCTAACTCCTCTAACATTGGTGGGATGTGGAAGTTTAGCAATTACATCTACTTTAGCTCTATCCACTTCAATTCCTTCTTTTGAAATTTTATGTCCAAGAACGATGCCTTCTTTAACCATGAAATGGCATTTCTCCCAATTAAGTACTAGATTTGATTGTTCGCATCTAATTAGCATTCGTTCCAGATTAACTAGACATGATTTAAATGTATCACCGAAGACTGAAAAGTCATCCATGAAAACTTCCATTCATTCTTCTATCATGTCGTGAAAAATCGCCATCATACACCTTTGAAAGGTTGCAGGGGCGTTGCAAAGTCCAAATGGCATGCGTTTGTAAGCAAAAGTACCATAAGGGCACGTGAATGTGGTTTTCTCTTGATCCTCGGGTGCAATTGGAATTTGAAAATATCCGGAAAATCCATCTAGGAAACAATAGTAACTATTTCCGGCTAATCTTTCCAACATTTGATCTATGAAAGGTAAGGGAAAGTGATCTTTTCTGGTGGCGTCATTTAATTTTCTATAATCAATACACACACGCCATCCTGTTACAGTCCTAGTAGGAATAAGCTCATTTTTCTCATTTGTAATGACAGTCATGCCACCCTTCTTAGGTACGCATTGAACTGGGCTTACCCATGGACTATCAGAAATTGGATAAATTAGACCTGCATCTAGCAGTTTAATAATCTCTTTCTTAACTACATCTTGCATATTAGGATTTAGTCTTCGTTGGCGTTGCACATACGTTTTATGACCTTCTTCCATAAGGATTTTATGTGTGCAATACGAAGGACTTATTCCTTTAATATCATGAATCTTCCATGCAATGGCTGGTTTATGAGCTTTCAACACAGAAATGAGTTGTGATTTCTCATTTTCAGTAAGAGAAGACGATATTATTACAGGTAATTCAGATTCACCATGTAAATAAGCGTATTCCAAATGGTTTGGAAGTGGCTTTAACTCTAATTTCGGAGGTTCTTCTATCGATGATTTGTATCGATATCTGTCTTCTTCTTTTAGCATTTGAATTTCTTCTGTTGTTGGTTCATATCCATTAGCTATAAGTGTAGCTAACATTTCAGCTTCATCAATTGGTTCATTACCTTCTCCTAAAGAACATTCTCCTGTTCCTTGTAATTCTGGAAATTCTTCTAACAATTCTGCATGTGCATCTATAGTTTGAATATAATAACATGTATCATCTGCAGATTGTGGTTGTTGCATTGCTCTATCAACTGAAAAGGTAACACTCTCATCCTCTATACTTAGGGTCAGTTTCTTACCGAACACGTCTATCATTGCTTTAGCCGTGTTTAAGAATGGTCTTCCTAATATGAGAGGAACTTGAGAATCTTCTTCCATGTCCAAAACAACAAAATCTACTGGAAATACTAAAGTACCAACTTTAACTAGCATGTTCTCCATTATCCCTCTAGGATATTTTATTGATCTATCGGCTAGTTGTATGCTTATTCTGGTTGGTTTCAATTCTCCAAGGTCTAGTTTAGCGTATAGTGAATACGGCATTAGATTTATACTAGCACCTAAGTCTGCCAATGCTTCTATTGAACTAAGACTACCCAGAAAACATGGAATTGTGAAACTTCCTGGATCAGATAGTTTTTCTGGTATCTTATTCAACAGCACTGCTGAACAATTAGCATTCATAGTAACAGCCGAGAGTTCTTCCATTTTCTTTCTATTTGAGATTAGATCTTTCAAGAATTTAGCATATCTAGGCATTCCTGAAATCACATCAATGAAAGGAAGATTTACATTTATCTGTTTAAACATATCCAAGAATTTGGATTGCTCGGCTTCAAGTTTCTCTTTCTTCATTTTACTCGGGTAAGGAAGTGGTGGTTGGCATGGTTTAACATAAGGTTTATCCTTAGCTGTGTTATCTTCATTAACCTTCTCAACTACCGGTTCTTTTTCCTTATCTTGATTAGGTTGTGGTTCTTGTGGAGTAGGAATAGTTTCATCAGAAGTTACAGGTATTTCAGGTGGTTTAAGTGTTGTACCACTTCTTGTGGTAATGGCTTTAGCTGTTTCATTCCGGAGGTTAGCATTTGTATCACTAGGTAAACTTCCCGGTTTTCTTTCACCTATTAACCTTGCTAGGTTACTTACTTCTTGTTCCAGATTTTGAATAGAAGCTTGTTGATTTCTAAATGCTTGAGCATTTTGTTCATTGGTTTGTTTTTGAGATGTGAAAAACTGCGTTTGAGTTTCAACTAGCTTCGTCATCATATCTTCTAAATTCGGCTTTTTATCATCGGTTTGTTTGTGGTGGCTTGTTTTGAAAATTAGGTCTTTGTTGATTGTAAGTATTATTGGATACTTGTTGATTGCTAGGACCTTGTTGGTTGTTGTATGGAATATTTCTGTTATAATTCTGGTTTTGACTGTAAATAGGTCTTGGTGGTTGATAATTATTCTGATAATTATTTCCAGGCCTTTGGTTTATGTATGAAATATTCTCTCTTTGTTCCATTGTTAATTCAATACTGAGACAATCTTTTGTCAAATGTGGTCCTCCACACTGCTCACAACTAATTCGTATTGAGTGAATATCCTTAGTCATCTTTTCCATTCGTCTTTCCACAGCATCTATCTTTGCGGAAATGGAATCTAAGTCATGGCTAGAATCGGCTCTAGTTGCTTTAGATGATCTAACGATATCTTTTTCTTGGTGCCACTCATGCGAGTGGGAAGCAGTGTTATCAATAATTTTGTAAGCATCAGTTTCGGTTTTCTTCATAATAGAACCACCAGCTGCTATATCTATGTCTTTTCTTGTAGTGATGTCGCATCCTTGGTAGAATATTTGTACTATTTGACAGGTGTCTAAACCATGTTGCGGACATCCTCTTAATAACTTTCCATATCTAGTCCACGCCTCATATAGAGTTTCATTTGGTTTCTGTGTAAACGTAACAATTTCTGCTTGAAGTCTTACGGCTTTAGATGCAGGAAAGAATTGTTTAAGAAATTTGTCAACTAAAACGTCCCATGTATCGATCGCTCCTTCAGGTAACAATTCCAACCAATCTTTGGCTTCTCCCTTTAAAGTCCAGGGAAATAACATGAGATATATCTGTTCATCCTCCACTTCTCGGATTTTAAATAGTGTGCAGATCCTATTAAAGGTACGTAGATGTTCATTTGGATCTTCCTTCGGCGCACCACTAAATTGGCATTGATTAGTCACCATGTGTAGAATTTGTCCTTTGATTTCATAATCTGGCGCATTAATGTCTGGATGAGTAATTGCGTGACCTTGGCCAGTGTGTTTAGCTCTCATTCGGTCTTCCATACTTAAAATTTCCAGATTCTCCATAATTGAATTTGTTGAATCGGAATCACTAGAGGATTCTGATTTAATGGTTCGTTCCTCAACAATCTCTGTTTGAATGATTGGTGGTTCCGGAGGAAAGTTTAGTGGTTCAGGATCTACGAATCGTTCCTGAATATTCTCCGGATTCTCAATTGTGAGGTCGGGTTCAAAAAATGGATTATCGGAAATTTGAACTGAAGTACTTGGTCGACTGGATGACGATTCTAAAGAAAAATCAACGGCGGTAATATTTGCTAAATGTCTTGATCTAGTTACAGGTGGTGAACGTACAAAAGGTGGTGATCGTCTTGCTCGGTGCATTCACTGAATATCCTATTAGTTTTTAAAAGGAAAGAAAAATTATAATAAGTTATCCAATTAATAGACTTTTCTGATTTTGCCCACGTTTCGAATAGCCAAAAGATGCAGCAGAGGGGCAGGATTCGTTTGGTCTCAATATAATTGAGGACTGTTTGGCTCCAATAACCCGGTCCACGTACAAATCCAACTATTACTACGAACCAGAAAATTTTGATGTCTATTAATTTAACTACTTAAAACAAATTTTCGTAATTTTTAGAAATTTAGATAAGAAGTAGAATAAAAATCTATGTCCTAAAACTAGAATAGCGAGAAATAAGAAAGAAAAAGAGCGCGTAGGAAAAAAAATCGAAAAAGAAAAATGGTTGAAAAATAAAAGTTGACGGAAAAATAAAAGAAACTTATAAAACTTAAAAATACTTGACTAACCTAACCTTATTACTACAACTAGCTTAAAATTATAATCGCAAATTGAGATTACTAATTGGAATGATAATTGATACATAGTAAAAGTCGTCTAAAAATATTAAAGCTTATACGAAAAACTATATCCCAAATGGAAATAACTTAAAAAGAAACTAAAACTTAAAAAGGCGTCGCAAAATTCTAAAGCACTTAAATCTTAGTCTAAAGAAAAAGCACTTAAGGAATTCTACGGCAAAGCCTAAAATTCTAGAAGTAAAAATAACTATGGCAAAATCTAAGTTTAAAACTAAATATGAGCTAAAAATACAAATATTACGCTAAAACGATTAAAAAGGGACAAAATATAAAAATATACAAAAAGTTGTAAAAATTACAATTTTTATAAAAATATTATTTTTATATTATTTATTTATTAAAACTATTAATTTTAAAATTTAATTAAACTAATTTAACTAAAATATAAATTAAATAAAACTTAAATTAAAATAAAACTAATAATAATAATAATAATAATAATAATAATAATAATAATTAGGGTTAATAATAATTATAATTAATAATAATCCGTAATAAATGCAGTTTAGGGTTTCTGTCGGTGTCAGAGAAACTCCGCGAGTTGCGGTTCTCAAAGCTGCAAACCCCGCGAGTCACGGGGTTCCAGTTTTCAACTGACAGGTTATTTAAATTCGACGCGTTTTTCTTTATTTAATTTTTTTTTTTTTGTTTTTAATTTTTCTGTTTATATATTTAAAAAAATATATGTGTATAATAAAAACTTATATTTTAAAAACTTAAATAAAATAGAACTACTTTATAATTTTAATAAATAAAATGCTTAAAACTAGATTTATATATATATTTTTTTGTTATGTTTTTAAATAAAAACAAAATACTTAAATAAAACTTATGTTTTTATAAAATAAAAATAAAGAAACTTTATAAAACTTAAATATTTAACAAAATCTTAAAAATACATATTTTTTTTTTTATATTAGCGTTGCGCTTCCGGCGTTTAAGAGATTCCCCGGCAGCGGCGCCAAAAATACTTTGATGTGGTAGCGGAGGGGTATAAAATACTATTAAATTTTAGCAGGAAATACTATTAAATACGATACAATTTTACACAAGATATTTATTTATTTATAGAATGGATATACTTAAACCTTGCTACAACACTTATAGGCAGTGTACCTAATCGTACAGTAGTGTAGTTTTTAGTAAGTCCTGTTCGTTCCACAGGGAATCTTTTTTAAACAAAGCTCAACGCTATATTGGTTTACTTTTATAAAAATACAAATATATATATATATAAATAATATTATTATTATAAAGGGGGATTTTTACCGTTTAATGACCGGTTTGTCGATTTTAAAACTTTAGTCGCAGTTAAAACCTAATGTAAAATATTAAATAAATAAAAGACTTAATTTAAAGCGTAAAATAAATAACGATAATGAAATTGCAATAAATAAAAGTGCGATAAAATAAAATTGCGATAATTAAAAAGTACGATAATTAAAAGAGCGATTAAATAACAATAAATAAAAGTGCGATAATTAGAAGTGCAATTAAATATAAAATAAAGGAAATTAAATATGAAATAAAAGAATTATGCTTATTTAAACTTCCGTAATCATGATGTTTGACGTGTTGATTTTAGTTTTATGCCCATGGGTTAATTGTCCTTTGTCCTGGATTATTTAATATGTCCATACGGATTTGTCCATAATAGTCCATCAGTCATAAATATAAAGAGCGAAAGCCTTCGTCAAATTATTCTTATTCCCGAAGTCAAATATTCCAACTAATTGGGGATTCGAATTGTAACAAGGTTTTAATACTTTGTTTAATGAATACACCAGGTTATCGACTGCGTGTAAACCAAGGTTTTACTACTTTGTTAACAATTACACCAATTACCCTTGAATGTAATTCACCCCTGTTTCAACAAGTCTATTAACTATTAATCCAGTTCCGTATCCGGTTAAAATGAATAATTATTGGTATTTATAGATATCCCGCCCACCGTACCCAGTCAAGCGTATGTGGTTATATATAAATACGTCAAATTATAAGTTTGTATATTAAATTAACAAGGTATTGTTTAGTTAATATAAAACCCATTAATAGCCCATAGTCTAATTTCCATAAGTGTCGTTCTTTTGTCCAAACCCCAATTATGGTACAAAGCCCAATTACCCAATTTTAGTAATTAGCCTAACATCATGATTACTTCGGATTAAATAAGCATAATAATAACTTAGCTACGAGACATTAATATAAAAAGGTTGAACATAACTTACAATGATTAAAAATAGCGTAGCGTTACACGGACAGAATTTCGACTTACACCCTTACAACATTCGCTAACATACCCTTATTATTAGAATTATAATTAAAATTAAAATATAAATTATAAATATATATATATATATATTTTACGTATGAATGAGGAGAAAAAAGATTATTTTTGCGATCAGAATTCGTTTGCTTTTATAGGGATTTTCGACTTTTGGGGCTCCGCAACTCTCGGCATTTTTGCCTTCAAACTCCGCGAGTCGCGGAGATTGAAATTACAGCTCACAACTTTGGAGTCTTTCTCTGCCGATGGTTTTTATTTATAAATATAATATATATATATAATTAATATAATTAATTATATATTATATTATATTTATATACATAGTTAACTTGTAATTTTTAGTCCGTTGCGTCGAGCGTTGAGAGTTGACTCTAGTCCCGGCACCGGATTTTCGAACGTCCTTGCGTACAATTTAATATCTTGTACTTTGCGTTTTGAATCTTGTACTCTTGTAATTTCGAGACGTTTCTTATCAATAATTGGAACCTCTTTGATTGTATTTTGTACTTTTGAGCTTTTTGGTCGTTTGCGTCTTCAATTCGTCGAATCTGTCTTTTGTCTTCACCTTTTCTAATTTAAACGAATATCACTTGTAAATAGAACAATTGCAACTAAAAGCTTGTCTTTCTTGAGGAATAATGCTATGAAATATATGTTTGTTTTTAGCATTATGAAATATTCCCACACTTGAGCGTTGCTTGTCCTCAAGCAATATCATCTTGAAATACTAGAATCACTTCTTTATTCTTCACACTTTGTACATCAGTGATTTCTATACGGCGGTATAAACAATGGTAGTAACGATTTGGTTTACAGTCCCACATGACTATAAAAATTTAGATCCATTAAGGAAATTGGATCTTTATGAAAACATTTGATCTTTTGAAAATTAAATCTAGTTTTTACCCTAGATAAGTTTTCCGAAATAACCCTTTACCGGTGTTTGCAAAATATTTTTGTGGGTTTGGTGGGTTTCAGATTTGAAAATTTTAGCTCAAAACTTGCGGTTTTGTGTCACCCACTTGCTAACCTTGTATTTGGAAAGCAACACGTCCAGTTTACTTGTCCCGTATATTACCTTTTGGTAAACTACCGTCCGGTTGTAAAGGAAAGCGTTGAACAAGCAACTGTTAAGGCAATGTCCCCTGACATGCTTTTAATTATGGTCTATAACGTGTCGGACGCAATTACTATCCTTGGTAGGAGCAATAGTAAAGCTCACCCTTATGATTTTTCGATCTGGCACAAGGTCCTGTCTTTGACCATGCTATGCAACCACCGTTCTTACGGTTGACACCCGATTTGGTTCAGGTGAACTAATGAATTCCAGGTGAATTCCTAGGATTTTACGTTCAATGGTAATGAACGCATTGAAAATAGGGTTTTCAGAAAACAAATCGGTTTGTAATTTTGATCAAAATATTTTCTCGTTCAAGCTCGAGTTTAGATATCATTGAATTCCATGAGTTTGTAATTCTCAATCTTTAAGGTCAATCTCTAGGATTGAGTAATATCAGTCTTAAAAGCTGATTTTTAATCTTTAAGGAGATTATCCTTTCTGGGGATCTGATTCATTAGTCTTATCCAGCTAATTTGCATGGTGCCCCCCCATTGTACGAGATAAGTCCTTCTCATGGTTAGGATAAATCTGACCACTTGGCGACCCTGTTTAATGCTGAGGTCCGTAGATTTTCTGCTGATTTTAGTGATGACTTTTCTAGATTTTTCGTCAACCTACAGCTGGTCTGGACGACAACTTCATGACCTAAATCAAGAAGCGCGTTACTTTTTCGGAAGACTTTACTTCCTTTTAATGATGGAATTGATTCATCGTGTAGATCCATCTTTCTTTTCTTTCATCGGGTAAAACAGTTTAGTTTAGTCCAAAGCAAAAGTATTTTCAGTTATTTGTTACAGATATATGTGACATATGTTTTAAGATAACTTGGTAAATTTTCCCACACTTGGCTTTTATTTTCCTTTTTATCGTCCTCTATTCCATTTTAAATGAATTTTAACATTTTAGTTTGTTTCTCAATTTATGTCCTTTCCGAGGTAACAATAATTTCGGTGTTAACACCTAGTTTTATCGTTCATAAATATGTATAAACATGAATTTGAGTTCATTTAATTGAAAATTTTTAAAAATGTTACTAGAATTGGGTAGTCAGTATATAAGACTAGGGCTGTTCTTTATTATCAGAGAGCACTAGATTCTAATACAACTACTGCTTTACTAGTATTTTTAATGGTAACCAAGTGTATAAAGTAAAAAATTTTAAAATCCCTTAAGATCTTGCAATGCCCTCATTTGCAAGAAATCAGTAACAATTTAAATTATTGAGGGTGATTTGTGTGAAAATGATTAAATTTTTACCAAAGTTTCCAAATATATTGGCGTTTGTTTGCTGAATGATAAATGGTGCACATCATTTGTTCATTCCGTCTTGTTGTTATTTCACATATATTTTGCATCTTGTCGTCAAAATTAGTTGCTTTTGCTGAACTTAATGCCAGTCTTTGAAAATGCGTTGTTTTACCCTGTTGTGTACATAAGATAAACTGCAAACATATATACATATTTTTGAAGTTTGGTATATTACCCCACATTCAAAAATTATTAAAATCTAAGAATAAAAGTTAGAAAATTATAAAAACTATTACAATATTAACACAAGTATTAAACGTATCAATCATTACAAATTACAAAATAAAAAAAACTAAGTATACTAGGGATGATACTGGTACCAATAGGGGTTCCAAGCATAACCATAGGTGCTATAGAATGCTTCGGCAGGGTTATACGTAGGATAAGGTGGTTGCATCTCTATAGACCAGGGAGGGAAGATGGGTTTCGGTGTATGAATATAGTTTCTACCTATATGTTGGCAATGAGCTATGATTTGGTTCTGATGAACTTGCCAATCTTCAAATGCTCTCTGTCTAGCATTTTCGTACTCCTGAGAAGCTATAAACCTTTGCATTTCTTGCATCTCATTCCCCCCTCCTACATTACCTTGCTGTTGGTTTCTCTCAACCTGTGGATGTTTACCATGGTATGGTACTGCGGCGTTATTTCGCCTCTTCAAAACTTTCGCACCATGGTATACATTTAAACCTATAGTATCATGGGGTTCTGGTTCTTCCACTAATAATCCCCCCGACTTATATCCACACCGAGATATTCAGCAATCAAAGTAATAAAAATACCACCTCCTATTATGCTATGCGGTCTCATCCCCCGAACCATAGCTGATAAATAATAACCCACACAATACGGTATACTTACAGCGCTTTGTGGGTCTCGAATACACATATGGTAAAACAAATCCTGTTCATTTACTTTTTCCTTGTTCTTACCCCTTTGTGTAATCGAATTAGCTAAAAACCTATGAATTACTCTTAATTCGGCTCTCTATCTACATCCAAATAAGAGTAATTTCCCCCTTTGAAACGGTGATGGCTTGTCATTTGACTCCACACACCGTGTGTATCAAAATTTTCATCTATCTTTCTACCGTTTAGTATCAACCCTCTACAATCAGCAGATGCTAACTCCTCAGGCGTATCTATACGTAAAGCCTGAGCCATGTCTAGTAAAGACATGTGGCGCATCGAACCGCCTAACAAAAATCTAATAAAAGAACGATCGGTTAAACTAGCTACCCGATCATTCAACTCTATACTACACAACAATTCTTCACACCATACTTTATATACAGGTCTACGCATGGTGAATAAACGTACCCAGTCATTAAAAGTAGAATTACCATACCTCTGTACAAGTAATTCCCTAATTGGCCCGGCCAATTCTACAGCTTCTAAGGGTCCCCATTCTATGACCCTTGGTACCTCAACAACCTTAAAATGAAGAGTATGCAAACCCCTTTGATATTTTGGATAATGTATCCAAAGTCTGTCAAATCTCAGGTTCGGGTGCAACTCTTCCAAGTGCATATCAGAAAAGGTCATGACTGGATGAGGTATATCCTGCTTGTAGTAGTTATCCACCTCCTGTTGTTCCGCATTCTCAGCAGGAGCATTGCGGGCTTGGGATGAAGATTCACCCCTTTCAGTCTGCAAAACACATCAAACACAATTTTTGTGCATCCAAATATGCATTAGTGTCAGCAAAATCATCAATCAAAATAATTACAATGACATGATCAATTTATATCAAACTTAAGCTCATTTTCATATTTTCATCAAATCTACACTTTTTCAAATAAGCATATACGAAAATGTTCGTCAAGTTCATAAGCATTCAACTCAAATAACATGTCAAAATAATCATTACTAGCAATTAAACAAGTCTCAAATGGCGTTATCTCTCAAAAATCAAGTTCATGAATTTTAGACTTGAAAAAGTCCACTTTAATTCTCAAAATCATGTTTAGGCTCAAAGTTTGGATCATTTAACTACCTAGACATGTTACACTACTTAATTTAGCAACAATTCATGACAAAAATCGGCCATAACCTGTTTATATAAAAAAGCCCCAAATTTGCTCAAGAACACAAACCCTAGATTACTCAAAATTTTGAAGTTTAAGGCTTCTAATCATGTTAAATAGCATCAATCTAGGTTATACAAGCATAATACATAAACAATTTAAGCATAATTACACTAAAAAGCATCAAAATCAAATTGGGGAAAAAATTGCTCAAGAACACTAATTTTCGAATTAAATGGTGTTTAGGTGTAGAAATTTACCGTTTTTCTTGAGTAATTCCTTGATAGCATCCTTCTCAACATGATTTTAGTAAAAGATTTGGTGATTAACGGTTAAAAATTGTGATTTTTGGGGGTGTTTTTTTCGTTTATTTTCGGCAGTATTTTCGCAGGTTTTTAGTTTTTGTGGGTTGGGGACTGATCTGTTCTGCGGTTATATTTTTTTCTGATTTTTAGTCCCTCCGCGACTCGCGGTGTTTTCCTCTTCAAACACCGCGAGTCGCGGAGTTTGGTTTTTTTTTTTTTTTTTTTATATAATCTTTAACTTATAAAACAATTAAGTAAATAATTTTTAAAATTTTGTTTTCCTTATTATTGAGGACGAGGTCGTTTCGGATCGATGTCCTAGTCCGTCCTTCGACAAAATTTTAAAATTTGTCTTTTTGTAGCGATTGTTTTAAAAGCTAAGATTTTTGGGTTTTTTTTTATGTTTTTGGCATACTTTAATTCAATAAGATTAAAAATAATGATAATAAAAGTTCTCGTCCCTCCCTCGGGTAAAGCAATTTCGGTTCAAAGACCTAGTCTTCAACTTACGACGAATTTTAAAAATCATATTTTTAACTTAATGAGATAAAGTAAATTTTTATTTTTAATTCACACAACTTAAATATAAAATTCAAAATTAATATTAAAAATTCACACCAAACTTAAAATTTAAAATGCATAAAATTGAAAATTCATATTTTAAAAATTAAAAATTCACACCAAACTTAATTTTAAAAATTCATATTATAAATTCACACCAAACTTATATTAATTTTTCAAATATTTTAATTTTAAAAATATTATTTTTACAAAGTTTACAATATTAATTTAAGATTTATATATTAATTTTAAAAACATGGTAAAAATAAAATTAAAAATCTTTTTGGCTTTTTATCCAATTTAATCAATCAAATATTATCAAAAATATGCGCCCCTCTTTTCGGTAAAGTAATTTCGGTTCCAAGACCTAATTTAACTCATGACGAATTTTTGAAATATTTTGTGTTGATTGATTAAAGATATTTATACCTTAAGAATAAACGTTAAATTTCGCAGTGATGTAATAAATTTTTGTATGATATCAATAATTTCGGTCGCCAAACCTAATTTTATTCAATACCAATTTAATATTTTTTAGCGAACAAATTAGCGTTTATTATTAAAAGGTTAAAAATAAAAATAAAAATAAAAACTGTACAGACATACCTGTGAAATAGATTTCTTAGTTATATGATCTATCCCATTCATAAGATAGTCGGTTTAATTGGTTTTCCATGGCTACATAGGCGTAACCTCGAGCATTCAGTGTCTTTTCTTCTAAACATATGAACGGTCCGTCTTTGCATAAAGTAACAAATTCGGTATTTGAATAGGTTTGATTATTTGAACATTTACCTCCATGTGACCATTTTCCGCATTTGTGACATCGTTCTAGGTGTCGTGCTCTTCTTTTTGCTGCGGATTTTGATTTTCCTTTACCAAATTGTAACTTATTATCTTCGCATCTGGATTCTTTTCTAACTCCGTCCATTCTTTCTCTGATTACTGATACTAATTCACTCGGTAGTATGTCATTATTACGTTTACTGATCAAAGCGTGTAGCATTAGACCATGGTTTAGTTCACAGGCAGTTTTCAATTCGTAAAAACCTAAAAAAAATAAAAATTCAGAATGGGGAGAGAAGACTAGTTCTTTAGGGTCTGCTAGGGAAAGACCATTCGGGTTCCATTTTCGAGAACTACACGAAAACAGACAATCTAACTCTAACAGAAATACATATTATCCTTTAAAGACTTGATTCTCCCCACACTTAGTTAGCTGTGGTGTCGAAATTGTGATTAACTTCGTTGTCGACTTCCATCGGACCATGTATGTAATGTTTAACTCTGTGACCATTAACTTTAAATTCAATCCCATTTGAATTTATTAATTCTATCGTTCCGTATGGGAAAACTCTTTTGACTATGAATGGTCCAGACCATCTTGATTTCAATTTTCCAGGAAATAGCTTGAATCGTGAATTGAAAAGAAGAACTCTGTCTCCTTCTTTAAATTCTTTTGAACTTCTGATTCTTTTATCATGCCATTTCTTCGTTCTTTCTTTATAGATTAACGAATTTTCGTATGCTTCATGTCTTAATTCTTCTAATTCGTTTAGTTGACTTAATCGTAGACGTCCAGCTTCATGTAAATCAAGATTACATGTTTTCAAAGCCCAAAATGCTTTGTGTTCAATTTCTACTGGAAGATGACATGCTTTTCCTTAAACAAGTCTAAAAGGTGTGGTTCCAATTGGAGTTTTGTAGGCTGTTCTAAAAGCCCAGAGAGCATCCTCCAATTTAATGGACCATTCCTTCGGATTTGATCCTACGGTTTTCTCTAGAATACGTTTTAAAGCACGGTTGGTATTTTCAACTTGTCCACTTGTTTGTGGATGATATGCGGTGGAGATTTTATGAGTTACTCCATATCTTTTAAGAACTTTCTCAAGTTGATTATTACAGAAATGAGTACCCCGATCACTTATTAAAGCTTTCGGTGTTCCAAACCTTGCAAAAAGACGTTTTAAAAAGTTGACTACAACTCGTGCATCGTTAGTTGGGAGAGCTTGTGCTTCCGCCCATTTAGATACATAATCAATGGCTACGAGTATATATAGATTATTATGAGATTTTGGAAATGGACCCATAAAGTCAATACCCCAAATGTCAAATACTTCACATACTTGGATGACATTTTGTGGCATTTCATCACGTTGACTTATTTTTCCGGCCCTTTGACAAGCATCACAGGATTTGCAAAGAAGGTGTGCGTCTTTGTAAATTGTAGGCCAATAGAATCCAGAATCATAAACTTTTCTTGCTGTTAGTTGAGGCCCATAATGCCCTCCTGTTGGTCCTGTGTGACAATGGTTTAATATTTTACTAGCTTCATCTCCAAATACACATCGGCGTATTATTCCATCGGGACAACTTTTAAACAGATGTGGATCTTCCCAAAAATAGTGTTTTATATCACTGAAGAATTTCTTTCGTCTTTGGTACGATAATCCTTTTTCAAGGAATCCACATACTAAATAGTTTGCATAGTCTGCAAACCATGGGATTTCTTTATAATCTATCTTCAATAGATATTCATCAGGAAAGTTGTCTTGTATGGCCGATTCATTTAGAACTTCTAATTCAGGATTTTCAAGACGAGAAAGATGATCAGCGGCGAGATTTTCTGCTCCTCTTTTATCTCGGATTTCAATATCAAACTCTTGTAAGAGTAAGATCCAACGGATTAATCTTGGTTTAGCATCTTGTTTTGAAAATAGGTATCTAAGAGCAGAATGGTCGGTATAGACCACCGTTTTTGCTAGAACGAGATATGATCGAAATTTGTCAAAAGCAAAGACAATAGTAAGGAGTTCTTTTTCAGTAGTTGTATAGTTTGTTTGTGCTCCTTGTAACGTCTTACTAGCATAATATATAGGTTGAAATCGTTTTTCAATCCTTTGTCCTAAAACGGCTCCCATTGCAAAATCACTTGCATCGCACATTAGTTCAATTGGTAGATTCCAATTTGGTGTGATCATGATCGGCGCATTAGTGAGTTTTTCTTTAAGAATATTAAAAGATTTGATACACTCATCTGAAAAGATGAATGGAGCATCCTTTTCTAGGAGTTTATTCATAGGAGTGGCAATTTTAGAAAAATCTTTTATGAAACGTCGGTAAAAACCGGCATGCCCTAGAAAACTCCTAACTCCTCTAACATTGGTGGGATGTGGAAGTTTAGCAATTACATCTACTTTTACTCTATCCACTTCAATTCCTTCTTTTGAAATTTTATGTCCAAGAACGATGCCCTAGAAAACTCCTAACTTCTCTTTCTTCATTTTACTCGGGTAAGGAAGTGGTGGTTGGTATGGTTTAACATAAGGTTTATCCTTAGCTGTGTTATCTTCATTAACCTTCTCAACTACCGGTTCTTTTTCCTTATCTTGATTAGGTTGTGGTTCTTGTGGAGTAGGAATAGTTTCATCAGAAGTTACAGGTATTTCAGGTGGTTTAAGTGTTGTACCACTTCTTGTGGTAATGGCTTTAGCTGTTTCATTCCGGGGGTTAGCATTTGTATCACTAGGTAAACTTCCCGGTTTTCTTTCACCTATTAACCTTGCTAGGTTACTTACTTCTTGTTCCAGATTTTGAATAGAAGCTTGTTGATTTCTAAATGCTTGAGCATTTTGTTCATTGGTTTGTTTTTGAGATGTGAAAAACTGCGTTTGAGTTTCAACTAGCTTCGTCATCATATCTTCTAAATTCGGCTTTTTATCATCGGTTTGTTTGTGGTGGCTTGTTTTGAAAATTAGGTCTTTGTTGATTGTAAGTATTATTGGATACTTGTTGATTGCTAGGACCTTGTTGGTTGTTGTATGGAATATTTCTGTTATAATTCTGGTTTTGACTGTAAATAGGTCTTGGCGGTTGATAATTATTCTGATAATTATTTCCAGGCCTTTGGTTTATGTATGAAATATTCTCTCTTTGTTCCATTGTTAATTCAATACTGAGACAATCTTTTGTCAAATGTGGTCCTCCACACTGCTCACAACTAATTCGTATTGAGTGAATATCCTTAGTCATCTTTTCCATTCGTCTTTCCACAGCATCTATCTTTGCGGAAATGGAATCTAAGTCATGGCTAGAATCGGCTCTAGTTGCTTTAGATGATCTAACGATATCTTTTTCTTGGTGCCACTCATGCGAGTGGGAAGCAGTGTTATCAATAATTTTGTAAGCATCAGTTTCGGTTTTCTTCATAATAGAACCACCAGCTGCTATATCTATGTCTTTTCTTGTAGTGATGTCGCATCCTTGGTAGAATATTTGTACTATTTGACAGGTGTCTAAACCATGTTGCGGACATCCTCTTAATAACTTTCCATATCTAGTCCACGCCTCATATAGAGTTTCATTTGGTTTCTGTGTAAACGTAACAATTTCTGCTTGAAGTCTTACGGCTTTAGATGCAGGAAAGAATTGTTTAAGAAATTTGTCAACTAAAACGTCCCATGTATCGATCGCTCCTTCAGGTAACAATTCCAACCAATCTTTGGCTTCTCCCTTTAAAGTCCAGGGAAATAACATGAGATATATCTGTTCATCCTCCACTTCTCGGATTTTAAATAGTGTGCAGATCCTATTAAAGGTACGTAGATGTTCATTTGGATCTTCCTTCGGCGCACCACTAAATTGGCATTGATTAGTCACCATGTGTAGAATTTGTCCTTTGATTTCATAATCTGGCGCATTAATGTCTGGATGAGTAATTGCGTGACCTTGGCCAGTGTGTTTAGCTCTCATTCGGTCTTCCATACTTAAAATTTCCAGATTCTCCATAATTGAATTTGTTGAATCGGAATCACTAGAGGATTCTGATTTAATGGTTCGTTCCTCAACAATCTCTGTTTGAATGATTGTTGGTTCCGGAGGAAAGTTTAGTGGTTCAGGATCTACGAATCGTTCCTGAATATTCTCCGGATTCTCAATTGTGAGGTCGGGTTCAAAAAATGGATTATCGGAAATTTGAACTGAAGTACTTGGTCGACTGGATGACGATTCTAAAGAAAAATCAACGGCGGTAATATTTGCTAAATGTCTTGATCTAGTTACAGGTGGTGAACGTACAAAAGGTGGTGATCGTCTTGCTCGGTGCATTCACTGAATATCCTATTAGTTTTTAAAAGGAAAGAAAAATTATAATAAGTTATCCAATTAATAGACTTTTCTGATTTTGCCCACGTTTCGAATAGCCAAAAGATGCAGCAGAGGGGCAGGATTCGTTTGGTCTCAATATAATTGAGGACTGTTTGGCTCCAATAACCCGGTCCACGTACAAATCCAACTATTACTACGAACCAGAAAATTTTGATGTCTATTAATTTAACTACTTAAAACAAATTTTCGTAATTTTTAGAAATTTAGATAAGAAGTAGAATAAAAATCTATGTCCTAAAACTAGAATAGCGAGAAATAAGAAAGAAAAAGAGCGCGTAGGAAAAAAAATCGAAAAAGAAAAATGGTTGAAAAATAAAAGTTGACGGAAAAATAAAAGAAACTTATAAAACTTAAAAATACTTGACTAACCTAACCTTATTACTACAACTAGCTTAAAATTATAATCGCAAATTGAGATTACTAATTGGAATGATAATTGATACATAGTAAAAGTCGTCTAAAAATATTAAAGCTTATACGAAAAACTATATCCCAAATGGAAATAACTTAAAAAGAAACTAAAACTTAAAAAGGCGTCGCAAAATTCTAAAGCACTTAAATCTTAGTCTAAAGAAAAAGCACTTAAGGAATTCTACGGCAAAGCCTAAAATTCTAGAAGTAAAAATAACTATGGCAAAATCTAAGTTTAAAACTAAATATGAGCTAAAAATACAAATATTACGCTAAAACGATTAAAAAGGGACAAAATATAAAAATATACAAAAAGTTGTAAAAATTACAATTTTTATAAAAATATTATTTTTATATTATTTATTTATTAAAACTATTAATTTTACAATTTAATTAAACTAATTTAACTAAAATATAAATTAAATAAAACTTAAATTAAAATAAAACTAATAATAATAATAATAATAATTAGGGTTAATAATAATTATAATTAATAATAATCCGTAATAAATGCAGTTTAGGGTTTCTGTCGGTGTCAGAGAAACTCCGCGAGTTGCGGTTCTCAAAGCTGCAAACCCCGCGAGTCGCGGGGTTCCAGTTTTCAACTGACAGGTTATTTAAATTCGACGCGTTTTTCTTTATTTAATTTTTTTTTCTGTTTTTAATTTTTCTGTTTATATATTTAAAAAAATATATGTGTATAATAAAAACTTATATTTTAAAAACTTAAATAAAATAGAACTACTTTATAATTTTAATAAATAAAATGCTTAAAACTAGATTTATATATATATATATATTTTTTATGTTTTTAAATAAAAACAAAATACTTAAATAAAACTTATGTTTTTATAAAATAAAAATAAAGAAACTTTATAAAACTTAAATATTTAACAAAATCTTAAAAATACATAAAAATTTTTTTTTTATATTAGCGTTGCGCTTCCGGCGTTTAAGAGATTCCCCGGCAGCGGCGCCAAAAATACTTTGATGTGGTAGCGGAGGGGTATAAAATACTATTAAATTTTAGCAGGAAATACTATTAAATACGATACAATTTTACACAAGATATTTATTTATTTATAGAATGGATATACTTAAACCTTGCTACAACACTTATAGGCAGTGTACCTAATCGTACAGTAGTGTAGTTTTTAGTAAGTCCGGTTCGTTCCACAGGGAATCTTTTTTAAACAAAGCTCAACGCTATATTGGTTTACTTTTATAAAAATACAAATATATATATATATATAAATAATATTATTATTATAAAGGGGGGTTTTTACCGTTTAATGACCGGTTTGTCGATTTTAAAACTTTAGTCGCAGTTAAAACCTAATGTAAAATATTAAATAAATAAAAGACTTAATTTAAAGCGTAAAATAAATAACGATAATGAAATTGCAATAAATAAAAGTGCGATAAAATAAAATTGCGATAATTAAAAAGTACGATAATTAAAAGTGCGATTAAATAACAATAAATAAAAGTGCGATAATTAGAAGTGCAATTAAATATAAAATAAAGGAAATTAAATATGAAATAAAAGAATTATGCTTATTTAAACTTCCGTAATCATGATGTTTGACGTGTTGATTTTAGTTTTATGCCCATGGGTTAATTGTCCTTTGTCCTGGATTATTTAATATGTCCATACGGATTTGTCCATAATAGTCCATCAGTCATAAATATAAAGAGCGAAAGCCTTCGTCAAATTATTCTTATTCCCGAAGTCAAATATTCCAACTAATTGGGGATTCGAATTGTAACAAGGTTTTAATACTTTGTTTAATGAATACACCAGGTTATCGACTGCGTGTAAACCAAGGTTTTACTACTTTGTTAACAATTACACCAATTACCCTTGAATGTAATTCACCCCTGTTTCAACAAGTCTATTAACTATTAATCCAGTTCCGTATCCGGTTAAAATGAATAATTATTGGTATTTATAGATATCCCGCCCACCGTACCCAGTCAAGCGTATGTGGTTATATATAAATACGTCAAATTATAAGTTTGTATATTAAATTAACAAGGTATTGTTTAGTTAATATAAAACCCATTAATAGCCCATAGTCTAATTTCCACAAGTGTCGTTCTTTTGTCCAAACCCCAATTATGGTACAAAGCCCAATTACCCAATTTTAGTAATTAGCCCAACATCATGATTACTTCGGATTAAATAAGCATAATAATAACTTAGCTACGAGACATTAATATAAAAAGGTTGAACATAACTTACAATGATTAAAAATAGCGTAGCGTTACACGGACAGAATTTCGACTTACACCCTTACAACATTCGCTAACATACCCTTATTATTAGAATTATAATTAAAATTAAAATATAAATTATAAATATATATATATATTTTACGTATGAATGAGGAGAAAAAAGATTATTTTTGCGATCAGAATTCGTTTGCTTTTATAGGGATTTTCGACTTTTGGGGCTCCGCGACTCGCGGCATTTTTGCCTTCAAACTCCGCGAGTCGCGGAGATTGAAATTACAGCTCACAACTTTGGAGTCTTTCTCTGCCGACGGTTTTTATTTATAAATATAATATATATATAATTAATATAATTAATTATATATTATATTATATTTATATACATAGTTAACTTGTAATTTTTAGTCCGTTGCGTCGAGCGTTGAGAGTTGACTCTGGTCCCGGTTCCGGATTTTCGAACGTCCTTGCGTACAATTTAATATCTTGTACTTTGCGTTTTGAATCTTGTACTCTTGTAATTTCGAGACGTTTCTTATCAATAATTGGAACCTCTTTGATTGTATTTTGTACTTTTGAGCTTTTTGGTCGTTTGCGTCTTCAATTCGTCGAATCTGTCTTTTGTCTTCACCTTTTATTATTTAAACGAATATCACTTGTAAATAGAACAATTGCAACTAAAAGCTTGTCTTTCTTGAGGAATAATGCTATGAAATATATGTTCGTTTTTAGCATTATCAATGGACCTTCAACTAATTTTGTTATTATCTATGATTTGATTTCGTACAAGCAAGATTTCACTCAGGATCCTATTACCATTAAAGTTGGATAGGGATTTCTAACATATTACAATCATCAATCTGTGCTTATAGTTATTATTTATAATTAAAATTAGGAATTATAAATACAATAATAGTAATAATAATAATAATACTTTTAATATTAATATTAATAATAATACAAAAAGAAAAATATCAATAATATCATAAATGATAAATATAATGATAATTATTAATAATATTATTAACATTGATATTTACAATGATATAAATGATGTTAATAATAATAATAGGTTGTATTATAATATTAATAATAATAATAATAACAATTTTATGATTTTAGTAATACTGATTATGTTTAATAGTGATAATAATAACATGTTAATAATAATAGTATTGATATTAACATTAAAAGAAACAACAATATTATTATAACAATTAATAATTAAATTTAGTATTTTAGTATTATATGTTATTGCTTATGTATGTATCTATATAATGTATATTATAGAACTAATATTGAATATTAAGTTTTTATACCTTTTAGCCAATTTTACAATATATATATATATATATATTTATATAAATATAAATATTTATTTACAACAACTGTTCGTGAATCGTCGGGAATGGTCAAAGTCAAATGCATTCATGGAAATAGTTCAAACATTGTAAGACTCAGTTTAATAGATTTTGCTTATCGTGTCGAAATCATATAAGATTAAGTTTAAATTTGTTTGGAAATTCCCGGGTCATCACAGTACCTACCCGTTAAAGAAATTTCGTCCCGAAATTTGAGTGAGGTCGTCATGGCTAACAATAAAAGTGTTTTCATGACGAATATGAGTTAGAGTTTTATTATTATTGATTAATATAGATAAAATGATTCGATCATGTGAAGCGTACGAGTGAAGCTATCACCAAAGGGTGAAATAAGTAGGTATAGATTCGTCATATCTTTTGACGTAGATAGGATTGATTTCCAAGTTCAAGAGATTTGGAGAAAATAATCGTAATTAGATTTGATTCTTCGGTAATCAAAGAAATTAGGATCCGCTTTAAATGCGATCATCTGTTTTGATTACTCTGTCGGATATTTTACTATAAATCCACCCCCTTCGTTTTTCTTATTTCCCACACCTTCTATTCTTTCTCCCTCAGCTCATACTTTAAAGCATTTGCCAATATGCTCCATCCAGTTATGATTCTTGATATACTCTTAACTTTCATATCTGTCATTCTTCTCTTTCATCTACCACCGGAGGATTTTATTTACTTCTACTATTATCTTGGGGTTATAGTGTTATTAATTTTCCCGTGCCTTTACGTGGCAATACGTATTGATATGCACGATTTGTAATTTGTGTCTTGTTGTCGAGCTTTATATCTACTTTTATATTCAAGAGTTCCATACTTTTGTCTCCTCTTCCCGACTTCAAGTCAAGCAAATAATGGTCCATAATTCATAGATATGAAGTTTTGGATTAACATAGTTAATATTCTAAGAAGGAAATCGTAATGGCACGATTTTGATTTGGTAAATTACCAGAATATCCTGGAAAAAACCGAATCATCAAGGAATATTTTCTTGATATTTTAGAGGTTTAAATAGAATATAAGAGTCATGTAACATGGCACATGATGACGTTAGAGTCTGTGAATCATCACGTTTCATTAGAAACTCAGCATGACTTACTGTAATATAATCACGTTGATCAAGTGTCATTATATTATACTAACTCATGCATCAGTTCCCAACATTACTTTAATAACATTCATATTTTAAGCTCGAAAGTTTATAAAATATAGAAACTAACAGTTTCTATATGATGTAACACTGATAGCACGAAGAGATTATTGATTTCAGATAAGAATAGTTATGAAAATATCTTCAGAAATATGGAGGATATTTGTAATGAAAGATACGATAATATCTTTGAATATCTAAGATCAGAGGATGATGGAAACTATTGTCCACAAGGGTTTAGAGTAAGGAGCAAGATATTCGCTAAAGACTTCAGTAGGCATTGAATCCTTTGGATTCTTTGAAGTCAAACTTATTCTTTGTGATTTATCCACGGCTTCCTTCATAGTTTCGCATAATCCGCTTTTCGGTACTAAATTTTCTATTGAGTGTTTCCAATATAATGATACACAGAAAGCACGAAGAGGTATATAATTTCAGACGAGAATATTTATGAAAATATCCTCAGAAATATCGAAGATATTGATGATGATATTTTAGAATTTCTAAGTTCGATGATTGATGGAGAAAGATTTTCCGTAAGATTTTAACATGACTTCGGAGCAAGATATTCTCTAAAGATTTCAACGGATCCTGAATTATCTGGATTCTTTGAATATAGGGTATGGTCCTTGTATTTGTCCTTGGTCTCCTTCATGGTTAACTTTATTCGTTTTCCAGTTTCAACGTTTCTGAGCTTTTCCAACATATTATTCTTTATCATCAAACTTCCGACGACTAAGGTCGTTTACGGTTGCCTACAGTTTCTGCTGCTTCATTCAGATTTTTCAACATTCAGAGTATCGATTCGTAAACTGGGTGCCTTTTCAAAATTTCAGAATTGAAGATCGTAATTCTAGGAGATAATTGATATATGTACACAGATAACTATTGATGTAGAAATGCTACGAGATTCGAAATACTGATTGCTGATTCTCGTTATTTGGTACGGCAATTCTCGTTATCAGATGCAGATGTGTAGATGATAGGATTTCAATGAATATAATAACTTTTCATAAGATCAAGATCAATGATGTTGTTGATAAATTTACTACTAATGTAGTGAGATATAAACGGTTTTTCGGTATTGATGATGAAAGGCAACTTTTATATCAGGGTTATAATAAGTTAATCCGAGTGAAAAGTCGAAGTTGACTTGTTGGAGCTGTGACAAAATTTACTACCTTGAAAAGGGATTGTAAAGTTATCTTGGGTAATAATAATGCTAAAGGATCTAACATAGATACGTGTTAAATGTTTACTCAGGTCCCGAGTGTTTTTAGGTGCATAGCTATATGCATCACTCTTCCCTTCCGTAAATGATGTGCGGTTAGTTAATCCTTTTGATTGAGATGTTTTCAAGAATCATGAAAGGTTTGAACGTAGATTGTAATCGTCAAGATACAAATGAGGTTTAAGATGACATCAAGTGGCAAACTTGAAGAATTTTTTAGTTTCATATGTTATAATCAATATTTTAATTCATTTTAATTGTCCAATGTTGGTAGTCCTCAGTTAGCAGTCCACAGTTACTAATTTATTAATTCATATATAGTTTATATTATTCGAATTAATTAATACGTATCGTGACCCGTGTACATGTCTCAGACTCGATCACAACTCAGAATATATATATTATTATAGAATCAATCCTCAATACTGTATAGTTAACTCGGACATTATTGCATATAGAGTGTCTATGGTGATTCCAAATAATATATATATATATATGCGTCGATATGATATTCCAATTAATATTTATTATTAATAATATAACCTTTATATTATTAATTTGTGTATTTCATTATTATTATGTAAAAATATACCTTTTGTTAGATTATATGTGTCAAATATTTTAGATGTATATATTTTATTTGTTTGATAAAATTGTAATTATACTAATAATAGAAAGAAAAAAAATTTTGAATACCGATTAAGATAATGATAGCAATAATACTAGTGTTAATAATAAGGATAATAATATTAATGATTTTATTAATATTGATATTAATGACAGTTTTAATGATAAATCTTATAATAATGATAATAACAGTAGTTTTTAATAAATTAACTAATTTAACAATACTGATATTAATACTTAATAGTTAATAATAATAATTGTAACAATCTTATTACTAATGATAAACTTAATAACAATACTTTTATTAATAATAATTATAATAATTCAAAATTGATATTAGTACTAATATTAATATTAATATGACTAAATTATGTTTGAGTCAAAAATTAAATGACGATAAATAAAATTGCGAGAATATAAATTGCGATAATTAAAATGTAACCAGTTAGCTAGGAACAGTTAGCTAGGAACCGTTAGCGTGGATCCTTACAAAATTTCTCATAGTTAATTTGTTTGTTTCTATCAAATTTTTATTTTTTCAAATGTGTTCTTCATTATGCCACTTGTTGGATTCTGATAAGTCAAAAATCTAAATATAAAATTGAATGAAAATGGTTATTCTGTGATGAACGGATTCATATATCTGTGGATGTTGAAATGTCCCGTTCTTATTGATTAAAAACGTTCCATATTAATTGATTTCGTTGCGAGGTTTTGACCTCTATATGAGACGTTTTTCAAAGACTGCATTCATTTTAAAACAAACCATAACCTTTATTTCATCAATAAAGGTTTAAAAAGCTTTACGTAGATTATCAAATAATGATAATCTAAAATATCCTGTTTACACACGACCATTACATAATGGTTTACAATACAAATATGTTACAACAAAATAAGTTTCTTGAATGCAGTTTTTACACAATATCATACAAGCATGGACTCCAAATCTCGTCCTTATTTAAGTATGCGACAGCGGAAGCTCTTAATAATCACCTAAGAATAAACATGCTTAAAACGTCAACAAAAATGTTGGTGAGTTATAGGTTTAACCTATATATATCAAATCATAATAATAGACCACAAGATTTCATATTTCAATACACATCCCATACATAGAGATAAAAATCATTCATATGGTGAACACCTGGTAACCGACATTAACAAGATGCATATATAAGAATATCCCCATCATTCCGGGACACCCTTCGGATATTATATAAATTTCGAAGTACTAAAGCATCCGGTACTTTGGATGGGGTTTGTTAGGCCCAATAGATCTACCTTTAGGATTCGCGTCAATTAGGGTGTCTGTTCCCTAATTCTTAGATTACCAGACTTAATAAAAAGGGGCATATTCGATTTCGATAATTCAACCATAGAATGTAGTTTCACGTACTTGTGTCTATTTTGTAAATCATTTATAAAACCTGCATGTATTCTCATCCCAAAAATATTAGATTTTAAAAGTGGGACTATAACTCACCTTCACAGAGTTTTACTTCGTCGGGAAGTAAGACTTGGCCACTGGTTGATTCACGAACCTATAACAATATATACATATATATCAAAGTATGTTCAAAATATATTTACAACACTTTTAATATATTTTGATGTTTTAAGTTTATTAAGTCAGCTGTCCTCGTTAGTAACCTACAACTAGTTGTCCACAGTTAGATGTACAGAAATAAATCGATAAATATTATCTTGAATCAATCCACGACCCAGTGTATACGTATCTCAGTATTGATCACAACTCAAACTATATATATTTTGGAATCAACCTCAACCCTGTATAGCTAACTCCAACATTCACATATAGAGTGTCTATGGTTGTTCCGAAATATATATAGATGTGTCGACATGATAGGTCGAAACATTGTATACGTATCTATGGTATCTCAAGATTACATAATATACAATACAAGTTGATTGAGTTATGGTTGGAATAGATTTGTTACCAATTTTCACGTAGCTAAAATGAGAAAAATTATCCAATCTTGTTTTACCCATAACTTCTTCATTTTAAATCCGTTTTGAGTGAATCAAATTGCTATGGTTTCATATTGAACTCTATTTTATGAATCTAGACAGAAAAAGTATAGGTTTATAGTCGGAAAAATAAGTTACAAGTCGTTTTTGTAAAGGTAGTCATTTCAGTCGAAAGAACGACGTCTAGATGACCATTTTAGAAAACATACTTCCACTTTGAGTTTAACCATAATTTTTGGATATAGTTTCATGTTCATAATAAAAATCATTTTCTCAGAATAACAACTTTTAAATCAAAGTTTATCATAGTTTTTAATTAACTAACCCAAAACAGCCCGCGGTGTTACTACGACAGCGTAAATCCGGTTTTACGGTGTTTTTCGTGTTTCCAGGTTTTAAATCATTAAGTTAGCATATCATATAGATATAGAAAATGTGTTTAGTTGATTTTAAAAGTCAAGTTAGAAGGATTAACTTTTGATTGCGAACAAGTTTAGAATTAACTAAACTATGTTCTAGTGATTACAAGTTTAAACTTTCGAATAAGATAGCTTTATATGTATGAATTGAATGATGTTATGAACATCATTACTACCTTAAGTTCCTTGGATAAACCTACTGGAAAAGAGAAAAATGGATATAGCTTCAACGGATCCTTGGATGGCTCGAAGTTCTTGTATTAGAATGATAACCTACTGTAAGAAACAAAGATTTCTTGAGGTTGGATGATCACCTTACAAGATTGGAAGTGAGCTAGCAAACTTGAAAGTATTCTTGATTTTATGTAACTAGAACTTGTAGAATTTATGAAGAACACTTAGAACTTGAAGATAGAACTTGAGAGAGATCAATTAGATGAAGAAAATTGAAGAATGAAAGTGTTTGTAGGTGTTTTTGGTCGTTGGTGTATGGATTAGATATAAAGGATATGTAATTTTGTTTTCATGTAAATAAGTCATGAATGATTACTCATATTTTTGTAATTTTATGAGATATTTCATGCTAGTTGCCAAATGATGGTTCCCACATGTGTTAGGTGACTCACATGGGCTGCTAAGAGCTGATCATTGGAGTGTATATACCAATAGTACATACATCTAAAAGCTGTGTATTGTACGAGTACGAATACGGGTGCTTACGAGTAGAATTGTTGATGAAACTGAACGAGGATGTAATTGTAAGCATTTTTGTTAAGTAGAAGTATTTTAATAAGTGTATTGAAGTCTTTCAAAAGTGTATAAATACATATTAAAACACTACATGTATATACATTTTAACTGAGTCGTTAAGTCATCGTTAGTCGTTACATGTAAGTGTTGTTTTGAAACCTTTAGGTTAACGATCTTGTTAAATGTTGTTAACCCAATGTTTATAATATAAAATGAGATTTTAAATTATTATATTATCATGATATTATCATGTATGAATATCTCTTAATATGATATATATACATTAAATGTCTTTACAACGATAATCGTTACATATATGTCTCGTTTAAAAATCATTAAGTTAGTAGTCTTGTTTTTACATATGTAGTTCATTGTTAATATACTTAATGATATGTTTACTTATCATAGTATCATGTTAACTATATATATATCCATATATATGTCATCATATAGTTTTTACAAGTTTTAACATTCGTGAATCACCGGTCAGCTTGGGTGGTCAATTGTCTATATGAAACATATTTCAATTAATCAAGTCTTAACAAGTTTGATTGCTTAACATGTTGGAAACATTTAATCATGTAAATATCAATCTCAATTAATATATATAAACATGGAAAAGTTCGGGTCACTACAGTACCTACCCGTTAAATAAATTTCGTCCCGAAATTTTAAGCTGTTGAAGGTGTTGACGAATCTTCTGGAAATAGATGCGAGTATTTCTTCTTCATCTGATCTTCATGCTCCCAGGTGAACTCGGGTCCTATACGAGCATTCCATCGAACCTTAACAATTGGTATCTTGTTTTGCTTAAGTCTTTTAACCTCACGATCCATTATTTCGACGGGTTCTTCGATGAATTGAAGTTTTTTGTTGATTTGGATTTCATCTAACGGAATAGTGAGATCTTCTTTAGCAAAACATTTCTTCAAATTCGAGACGTGGAAAGTGTTATGTACAGCCACGAGTTGTTGAGGTAACTCAAGTCGGTAAGCTACTGGTCCGACACGATCAATAATCTTGAATGGTCCAATATACCTTGGATTTAATTTCCCTCGTTTACCAAATCGAACAACGCCTTTCCAAGGTGCAACTTTAAGCATGACCATCTCTCCAATTTTAAATTCTATATCTTTTCTTTTAATGTCAGCGTAGCTCTTTTGTCGACTTTGGGCGGTTTTCAACCGTTGTTGAATTTGGATGATCTTCTCGGTAGTTTCTTGTATAATCTCCGGACCCGTAATCTGTCTATCCCTCACTTCACTCCAACAAATCGGAGACCTGCACTTTCTACCATAAAGTGCTTCAAACGGCGCCATCTCAATGCTTGAATGGTAGCTGTTGTTGTAGGAAAATTCTGCTAACGGTAGATGTCGATCCCAACTGTTTCCGAAATCAATAACACATGCTCGTAGCATGTCTTCAAGCGTTTGTATCATCCTTTCGCTCTGCCCATCAGTTTGTGGATGATAGGTAGTACTCATGTCTAGACGAGTTCCTAATGCTTGCTGTAATATCTGCCAGAATCTTGAAATAAATCTGCCATCCCTATCAGAGATAATAGAGATTGGTATTCCATGTCTGGAGACGACTTCCTTCAAATACAGTCGTGCTAACTTCTCCATCTTGTCATCTTCTCTTATTGGCAGGAAGTGTGCTGATTTGGTGAGACGATCAACTATTACCCAAATAGTATCAAAACCACTTGCAGTCCTTGGCAATTTAGTGATGAAATCCATGGTAATGTTTTCCCATTTCCATTCCGGGATTTCGGGTTGTTGAAGTAGACCTGATGGTTTCTGATGCTCAGCTTTGACCTTAGAACACGTCAAACATTCTCCTACGTATTTAGCAACATCGGCTTTCATACCCAGCCACCAAAAATGTTTCTTGAGATCCTTGTACATCTTCCCCGTTCCAGGATGTATTGAGTATCTGGTTTAATGAGCTTCTCTAAGTACCATTTCTCTCATATCTCCAAATTTTGGTACCCAAATCCTTTCAGCCCTATACCGGGTTCCGTCTTCCCGAATATTAAGATGCTTATCCGATCCTTTGGGTATTTCATCCTTTAAATTTCCCTCTTTTAAAACTCCTTGTTGCGCCTCCTTTATTTGAGTAGTAAGGTTATTATGAATCATTATATTCATAGATTTTACTCGAATGGGTTCTCTGTCCTTCCTGCTCAAAGCATCGGCTACCACATTTGCCTTCCCCGGGTGGTAACGAATCTCAAAGTCGTAATCATTCAATAATTCAATCCACCTACGCTGCCTCATATTCAGTTGTTTCTGATTAAATATGTGTTGAAGACTTTTGTGGTCGGTATATATAATACTTTTGACCCCATATAAGTAGTGCCTCCAAGTCTTTAATGCAAAAACAACCGCGCCTAATTCCAAATCATGCGTCGTATAATTTTGTTCGCGAATCTTCAATTGTCTAGACGCATATGCAATCACCTTCGTTCGTTGCATTAATACACAACCGAGACCTTGCTTTGATGCATCACAATAAATCACAAAATCATCATTCCCTTCAGCCAATGACAATATAGGTGCCGTAGTTAGCTTTTTCTTCAATAACTGAAACGCTTTCTCTTGTTCATCATTCCATTCAAATTTCTTCCCTTTATGCGTTAATGCAGTCAAGGGTTTTGCTATTCTGGAAAAGTCTTGGATGAACCTTCTGTAGTAACCAGCTAGTCCTAAAAACTGGCGTATGTGTTTCGGAGTTTTCGGGGTTTCCCACTTTTCAACAGTTTCTATCTTTGCCGGATCCACCTTAATACCTTCTTTGTTCACTATGTGACCGAGGAATTGAACTTCTTCCAACCAAAATGCACACTTTGAAAACTTAGCGTACAATTCTTCCTTCCTCAATACTTCTAACACCTTTCTCAAATGTTCACCGTGTTCTTGGTCATTCTTTGAGTAAATAAGTATGTCATCAATGAAAACAATGACAAACTTGTCAAGGTATGGTCCACACACTCGGTTCATAAGGTCCATGAACACAGCTGGTGCATTAGTTAAACCAAACGGCATGACCATAAACTCGTAATGACCGTAACGTGTTTGAAAGCAGTCTTTGGAATATCATCTTCTTTCACCCGCATTTGATGATACCCGGAACGTAAGTCAATCTTTGAATAAACAGACGAGCCTTGTAGTTGATCAAATAAGTCGTCAATTCTCGGTAGTGGGTAGCGGTTCTTGATGGTAAGTTTGTTCAACTCTCGGTAGTCGATACACAACCTGAATGTACCATCTTTCTTCTTGACAAACAAAACTGGAGCTCCCCACGGTGATGTGCTTGGTCGAATGAAACCAAGCTCTAAAAGTTCTTGTAATTGGCTTTGCAGTTCTTTCATCTCGCTGGGTGCGAGTCTGTAAGGAGCACGAGCTATTGGTGCAGCTCCTGGTACAAGATCTATTTGAAATTCAACGGATCGATGTGGGGGTAATCCCGGTAATTCTTTCAGAAATACATCGGGAAATTCTTTTGCAATGGGAACATCATTGATGCTCTTTTCTTCAGTTTGTACTTTCTCGACGTGTGCTAGAATAGCATAGCAACCTTTTCTTATTAGTTTTTGTGCCTTCAAATTACTAATAAGATGTAGCTTCGTGTTGCCCTTTTCTCCGTACACCATTAAGGGTTTTCCTTTTTCTCGTATAATGCGAATTGCATTTTTGTAACAAACAATCTCTGCTTTCACTTCTTTCAACCAGTCCATACCAATTATCACATCAAAACTCCCTAACTCTACTGGTATCAAATCAATCTTAAATGTTTTGCTAACCAGTTTAATTTCTCGATTCCGACATATATTATCTGCTGAAATTAATTTACCATTTGCTAATTCGAGTAAAAATTTACTATCCAAAGGCGTCAATGGACAACTTAATTTAGCACAAAAATCTCTACTCATATAGCTTCTATCCGCACCCGAATCAAATAAAACGTAAGCAGATTTATTGTCAATAAGAAACGTACCCGTAACAAGCTCCGGGTCTTCCTGTGCCTCTGCCGCATTAATATTGAAAACTCTTTCGCGGCCTTGTCCATTCGTGTTCTCCTGGTTCGGGCAATTTCTAATAATGTGGCCCAATTTTCCACATTTATAACAAACTACATTGGCATAACTTGCTCCGACACTACTTGCTCCGCCATTACTCGTTCCGACACCATTTGTTCCTTTCGTTCTATTAACCCCTGGTCTGTAGACCTCACACTTCACCGCGCTATGACCATTTCTTTTACACTTATTGCAAAATTTTGTGCAGAACCCTAAGTGATACTTTTCACACCTTTGGCATAGCTGCTTCTGATTGTTGTTGTTGTTGTGGTTATTATTGTTGTTGGGATGATTGTTGTTGTTGTTGTTGTTGTTGTTGTTGTTGTTGTTGTTGTTGTTGTTGTTGTTGGGCCGTTTGTTGTAGTTGCGATTGATGTTGCGATTGTTGGGATAATTGTTGCGATTATTGTTGTAATTGCTGTTGTTGTTGTATTGGTGATTCTTATCACCGTTTTCCTCCCACTTTCTTTTGACTTGCTTCACATTGGCCTCTTCAGCAGTCTGTTCTTTAATTATTTCTTCAATCTGGTTCACTAGTTTGTGAGCCATTCTACATGCCTGTTGTATGGAGGCGGGCTCGTGTGAACTTATATCTTCTTGGATTCTTTCCGGTAATCCTTTCACAAACGCGTCGATCTTCTCTTCCTCATCTTCTAATGCTCCCGGACACAATAGGCACAATTCTGTGAATCGTCTTTCGTACGTGGTAATATCAAATCCTTGGGTTCGTAACCCTCTAAGTTCTGTCTTGAGCTTATTGACCTCGGTTCTGGGACGGTACTTCTCGTTCATCAAGTGCTTGAATGCTGACCACGGTAGTGCGTACGCATCGTCTTGTCCCACTTGCTCTAGATAGGTATTCCACCATGTTAACGCAGAACCTGTGAAGGTATGCGTAGCGTACTTCACTTTGTCCTCTTCAGTACACTTACTTATGGCAAACACCGATTCGACCTTCTCGGTCCACCGTTTCAATCCGATCGGTCCTTCGGTTCCATCAAATTCCAAAGGTTTGCAGGCAGTGAATTCTTTGTAGGTGCATCCTACACGATTTCCTGTACTGCTAGATCCAAGGTTATTGTTGGTATGTAGCGCAGCCTGTACTGCGGCTATGTTTGAAGCTAGAAAAGTACGGAATTCCTCTTCATTCATATTCACGGTGTGCCGAGTAGTCGGTGCCATTTCCTTCAAAATAATCAAATGGAACAAGTTAATCATACAGAATATTAAGAGTAGTTAATAGTATTTCGTAGCATAATATGAACTCATTTATAAAAGCTTTTTCTTCATATTAGCATTTTATAAGTTTAAATTCGGGTAGTACCTACCCGTTAAGTTCATACCTAGTAGCTAATATACAATTCAACTACTACAATTCTATATGAAAAACTGATTATAATAATATTTCGTGTTCAAACTTTTACACAATATTTTACAAACTTACAATACCGCTTATTTTACATATAGCATGAAATATAGCACACAATAAATTTGATACAAGATGGTTGTGAAGATAATTCTAGCTAGTACACAAGTCGTTCAGCAAAGGCAATAAAGACACGTAATTCATACGTCCAGAAACAAGTCATGCATTCTGGTTTTACTAGGATTACTTCCCATCCTTGGTCTTGTGGAACATAACCGTTATGGCCGTTGATAAGACAGCGTGTTGTAAGGTCGTCAAAGGGACGAGGGTTACGTAATGTCCAACAGTCCCGTAACAATCTAAAAACCTCATTTCTTACCCCAATTACCGACTCCGTCACTTGTGGGAACGTTTTGTTTAATAGTTGTAGCCCGATGTTCTTGTTCTCACTTTGGTGAGATGCGAACATTACTAATCCGTAAGCATAACATGCTTCTTTATGTTGTATGTTAGCCGCTTTTTCTAAATCACGAAGTCCAATATTCGGATATATTGAGTCAAAATAATTTCTTAACCCATTGCGTAAAATAGCATTTGGGTTCCCCGCAATATATGCGTCAAAGTAAACACATCGTAACTTATGGATTTCCCAATGTGATATCTCCCATCTTTCGAACGAAAGCCTTTTATAAACCAAGGCATTCTTGGAACGTTCTTCGAATGTCTTACAAACTGATCTCGCCTTAAATAGTTGTGCCGAAGAATTCTGACCGACTCTAGACAAGATTTCATCAATCATGTCTCCGGGTAGGTCTCTTAAAATATTGGGTTGTCTATCCATTTTGTGTTTTTATACTGTAAAATAGACAAGAGTTAGATTCATAAAAAATACTTATTAATACAAGCAATTTTTACATATATCATAAAGCATAAGCACACTATATTACATATAATACACCACACGAATACAACTATCTTATTCCGACTCGCTTGTTTCTTCTTCTTCGGTTTGGTTCGTTTTGCCAAGTTTCTAGGGATATATGATGTTCCCCTAATAAGAGCCGTCGTTTTCCACATTGGTATAGAAAAACCTGGTGGTTTAGAGGTTCCCGGGTCATTGTTACAACTTAAGGACTTCGGGGGTTGACGATACATATAAAGTTCATCGGGGTTGGAATTAGATTTCTCTATTTTTATGCCCTTTCCCTTATTATTTTCTTTTGCCTTTTTTAATTCAGTTGGGGTAATTTCTATAACATCATCGGAATTCTCGTCGGAATCCGATTCATCGGAGAATTGGTAATCCTCCCAATATTTTGCTTCCTTGGCGGAAACACCATTGACCATAATTGGTTGAGGATTTTCTTTTACTTAACCGTTTTATTATTTCCCCCACCGGTTCTATTTCTTCATCCGGTTCCGATTCTTCTTCCGGTTCCGATTCTTCTTCAGGTTCTGACTCTTCTTCCGGTTCCTCTTCGGGAACTTGTGAATTAGTCCACGAATCATTCCAATTTACATTTGACTCTTCATTATTATTAGGTGAGTCAATGGGACTTGTTCTAGAGGTAGACATCTATCACATAATATCAAACGCGTTAAGAGATTAATATATCACATAATATTCACATGTTAAAAATATATAGTTTTCAACAAAATTTGTTAAGCAATCATTTTTCAAGTAAACACGGTCGAAGTCCAGACTCACTAATGCATCCTAACAAACTTGATAAGACACACTAATGCAAAATTCTAGTTCTCTAAGACCAACGCTCGGATACCAACTGAAATGTCCCGTTCTTATTGATTAAAAACGTTCCATATTAATTGATTTCGTTGCGAGGTTTTGACCTCTATATGAAACGTTTTTCAAAGACTGCATTCATTTTAAAACAAACCATAACCTTTATTTCATCAATAAAGGTTTAAAAAGCTTTACGTAGATTATCAAATAATGATAATCTAAAATATCCTGTTTACACACGACCATTACATAATGGTTTACAATACAAATATGTTACAACAAAATAAGTTTCTTAAATGCAGTTTTTACACAATATCATACAAGCATGGACTCCAAATCTCGTCCTTATTTAAGTATGCGACAGCGGAAGCTCTTAATAATCACCTGAGAATAAACATGCTTAAAACGTCAACAAAAATGTTGGTGAGTTATAGGTTTAACCTATATATATCAAATCATAATAATAGACCACAAGATTTCATATTTCAATACACATCCCATACATAGAGATAAAAATCATTCATATGGTGAACACCTGGTAACCGACATTAACAAGATGCATATATAAGAATTTCCCCATCATTCCGGGACACCCTTCGGATATGATATAAATTTCGAAGTACTAAAGCATCCGGTACTTTGGATGGGGTTTGTTAGGCCCAATAGATCTATCTTTAGGATTCGCGTCAATTAGGGTGTCTGTTCCCTAATTCTTAGATTACCAGACTTAATAAAAAGGGGCATATTCGATTTCGATAATTCAACCATAGAATGTAGTTTCACGTACTTGTGTCTATTTTGTAAATCATTTATAAAACCTGCATGTATTCTCATCCCAAAAATATTAGATTTTAAAAGTGGGACTATAACTCACCTTCACAGAGTTTTACTTTGTCGGGAAGTAAGACTTGGCCACTGGTTAATTCACGAACCTATAACAATATATACATATATATCAAAGTATGTTCAAAATATATTTACAACACTTTTAATATATTTTGATGTTTTAAGTTTATTAAGTCAGCTGTCCTTGTTAGTAACCTACAACTAGTTGTCCACAGTTAGATGTACAGAAATAAATCGATAAATATTATCTTGAATCAATCCACGACCCAGTGTATACGTATCTCAGTATTGATCACAACTCAAACTATATATATTTTGGAATCAACCTCAACCCTGTATAGCTAACTCCAACATTCACATATAGAGTGCCTATGGTTGTTCCGAAATATATATAGATGTGTCGACATGATAGGTCGAAACATTGTATACGTGTCTATGGTATCTCAAGATTACATAATATACAATACAAGTTGATTAAGTTATGGTTGTAATAGATTTGTTACCAATTTTCACGTAGCTAAAATGAGAAAAATTATCCAATCTTGTTTTACCCATAACTTCTTCATTTTAAATCCGTTTTGAGTGAATCAAATTGGTATGGTTTCATATTGAACTCTATTTTATGAATCTAAACAGAAAAAGTATAGATTTATCATCGGAAAAATAAGTTACAAGTCGTTTTTGTAAAGGTAGTCATTTCAGTCGAAAGAACGACGTCTAGATGACCATTTTAGAAAACATACTTTCACTTTGAGTTTAACCATAATTTTTGGATATAGTTTCATGTTCATAATCAAAATCATTTTCCCAGAATAATAACTTTTAAATCAAAGTTTATCATAGTTTTTAATTAACTAACCCAAAACAGCCCGCGGTGTTACTACGACGGCGTAAATCCGGTTTTACGGTGTTTTTTGTGTTTCCAGGTTTTAAATCATTAAGTTAGCATATCATATAGATATAGAACATGTGTTTAGTTGATTTTAAAAGTCAATTTAGAAGGATTAACTTTTGTTTGCGAACAAGTTTAGAATTAACTAAACTATGTTCTAGTGATTACAAGTTTAAACCTTTGAATAAGATAGCATTATATGTATGAATCGAATGATGTTATGAACATCATTACTACCTTAAGTTCCTTGGATAAACCTACTGGAAAATATAAAAATGGATCTAGCTTCAACGGATCCTTGGATGGCTCGAAGTTCTTGAAGCAGAATCATGACACGAAAACAAGTTCAAGTAAGATCATCACTTGAAATAAGATTGTTATAGTTATAGAAATTGAACCAAAGTTTGAATATGATTATTACCTTGTATTAGAATGATAACCTACTGTAAGAAACAAAGATTTCTTGAGGTTGGATGATCACCTTACAAGATTGGAAGTGAGCTAGCAAACTTGAAAGTATTCTTGATTTTATGTAACTAGAACTTGTAGAATTTATGAAGAACACTTAGAACTTGAAGATAGAACTTGAGAGAGATCAATTAGATGAAGAAAATTGAAGAATGAAAGTGTTTGTAGGTGTTTTTGGTCGTTGGTGTATGGATTAGATATAAAGGATATGTAATTTTGTTTTCATGTAAATAAGTCATGAATAATTACTCATATTTTTGTAATTTTATGAGATATTTCATGCTAGTTGCCAAATGTTGGTTCCCACATGTATTAGGTGACTCACATGGGCTGCTAAGATCTGATCATTGGAGTGTATATACCAATAGTACATACATCTAAAAGCTGTGTATTGTACGAGTACGAATACGAGTGCATACGAGTAGAATTGTTGATGAAACTGAACGAGGATGTAATTTTAAGCATTTTTGTTAAGTAGAAGTATTTTGATAAGTGTCTTTAAGTCTTTCAAAAGTGTATGAATACATATTAAAACACTACATGTATATACATTTTAACTGAGTCGTTAAGTCATCGTTAGTCGTTACATGTAAATGTTGTTTTGAAACCTTTAGGTTAACGATCTTGTTGAATGTTGTTAACCCATTATTTATTATAACAAATGAGATGTTAAATTGTTATATTATCATGATATTATGATATATAATATATCTTAGTATGATATATATACAGTTAAATGCCGTTACAACGATAATCGTTACATATATGTCTCGTTTCGAAATCATTAAGTTAGTAGTCTTATTTTTACATATGTATTTCATTGTTAATACACTTAATAATATATTTACTTATCATTTAACATAATTAACCAAGTGTATCAATATCTTAATATGATTCATATGTACCTAGTAAGACGTTGTTATAACGATAATCGTTATATATATCGTTTTCGAGTTTCTTAAATTAATAGTCTCATTTTTATGTATATAACTCATTGTTAAAATACCTAATGAGATACATACTTATAATAAAATCATGTTAACTATATATATAACCATATATATGTCATCGTATAGTTTTTACAAGTTTTAACGTTCGTGAATCACCGGTCAACTTGGGTGGTCAATTGTCTATATGAAACCTATTTCAATTAATCAAGTCTTAACAAGTTTGATTGCTTAACATGTTGGAAACATTTAATCATGTAAATATAGTTTTCATTAAACATATAATCATAGAAAGGTTCGGAAAAGTTCGGGTCACTACAAACGATACGTAGAACGATGATTGTACTCGAGGTACTGAATGTGATATTGAGGCAAGGATTGTTGATGATACAGGTGCTATTACTGATGGTACTGTTGGTGTCGGTGATGTTGCTGAAGCTGGTAAGTTTTGCACCATGTTCTCCAAATTGATTACTCGAGCGCGAAGCTCGTTGACTTCTTCGATTACCCCGGGATGATTGTCGGTCGGAACGAGCGGATGAATAAGGTTTAGAATCTGAGTTATGATATAGTCGTGGTGAGATATTTGGGAAATGAGGGTGAAATGGTGTTACGAACAGGTTCGCCGGTAAGTGCTTCAGGTTCTTCGCCAAAAGGTAAATTCGTTTAGTGGATGGGATCACCTTCTGCGCGTCTCCATTGATTAAGTCGACTATGAATCCATCAGATGAATTGGGGATGGATGATTGGTTGATTCATTCTGGTGTCATTGCTTCCGGAGTTTAGATGACTATCCATTCTGAATAACTGTCGGGATAAATATCGGAATAGCTGTCGGAATCCGAGGGACTCGATCTAGTTGAGGGATTCATCTCATACGATCAGATGAAGGATTTTCGATAAGAAATACATTATAGGATGTAGATTAGTATCCTGCAATACATAATTTACATATACATATATAATACTAAAATCTCATAAGTTACGGAGGAATCTACGGAAGCTGTCAGGCAAAGTCTACAGTAATAGATATGCTATGATATGAATTAGCAGATACGCTAAGATACGAATTTTGTCTATACACAATTCATGCAATCATTGCAGTAAGATGTGTCTAGACTAGGAAATATAAGCAGGTAATTTCCTAAGGATGATAAGCAAATGATTTTCGACTAGAAATGATAAGCAAAACCTTTGATATGCAGACACGGTCGAAGTCCAGACTCACTACTGCCTCCTAACAACTATCAGTTAGACATGCTAATGCAAGACCTGGTTCTCTAAGACCACCGCTCTGATACCAACTGTGAAGACCCGTCTTAATCCTTCTGGACGAAGTCCATATCGATTACAAACGATTCACAACAGTTGATTACATCACGAGGTAATTGACCTCTATATGATACATTTTACAAACATTGCATTCGTTTTTAAAAAACAAACTTTCGTTACATCGACAGTTGACAGGCATGCATATCATTTCATAATATATCCAAATATAATTGACTTAATAATAATCTTGATGAACTCAACGACTCAAATGCAACGTCTTTTGAAATATGTCATGAATGACTCCAAGTAATATCTCTAATATGAGCAAATGCACAGCGGAAGATTTCTTTCGTACCTGAGAATAAACATGCTTTCAAGTGTCAACCAAAAGGTTGGTGAATTCATTAGTTTAACATAAATAATCATTTCCATCATTTTAATAGACCACAAGATTTTCATTTTTCATAAATATACGTCCCATGCATAGAGACAAAAATATCATTCATATGGTGAACACCTGGTAACCGATATTCACAATATGCATATAAGAATATCCCCATCATTCCGGGATCCTCCTTTGGACATGATATAAATTTTGAAGTACTAAAGCATCCGGTACTTTGGATGAGGCTTGTTGGGCCCGATAGATCTATCTTTAGGATTCGCGTCAATTAGAGTGTCTGTTCCCTAATTCTTAGATTACCAGACTTAATAACAAGGGGCATATTCGATTTCGATCATTCAACCATATAATGTAGTTTCAATTACTTGTGTCTATTTCATAAAACAGTTATAAAAACAGTGCATGTATTCTCAGTCCCAAAAATATATATTGCAAAAGCATTTAAAAAGGGATTAATGAAACTCACCTAATGTATTTTGTAGTAAAAATACGTAGAACGACAGTGAACAAGTATAGGGTTGGCCTCGGATTCACGAACCTATATTATTCATATTTATATTAAACATATAATCGTAATCGAACAAAGTTGTATATATTTATTATAATATGTTATTATATTATAACTTATTGTTATGTATATATAATATATTAATATTTATATTTATATATATGTTTATATTATTACTTATAATATCTTAAAATATATTTATACACTATATATAATTTAGTTATTATTATATTTAATAACATTTCATATAAAAATATAGTATGTATTATACTTTTTATATATAATTCTCTTTTGTTTGTAAAATTAATAATTATAATAATAGTAAAATAAAGATAATATTACTAATAATTAGATATAATAATGATATTGATAATAATAATTTTGATAATAATATTAGTCATGTTATTTGTAATAATGAAAATAATAATGCTAATAATAATATAATAAAAATAATGATACTTATAATAATGATAACACTAATAATAAAACTAATGATAATAAAAATAAATTTACAACCTTTGAAGAACCAGCTTTAAAAATAACTCTGCCTCCGCCCGGGTTCAAACTCTAAACCTCTCGCTATCCTAACACACGCCCAACCATTACCCTGTCTATGCTTTTCTGATTTAGTTCACAGACTAATTCTTTTAACCAGTCATTTTCTGTCTTCTTTTTCTTTTTCAAAAAAAAATAATGCCCGAGCTCGGGCTCGAACCTGCGACCTCTCTTTAACCCAACACACATTTAAACCACCTGAGCTATAATGTTTTTCTGAAATTATTCCACATAAACATCTATATAACCCTTTTTAAATCTCTTCATTATCATAACACTAATCTCCTCGTTGTCATTCTTATCATTTTTATTCGTGTCTTAAAAAAATACCAATAGATCAGGAACATGAATTGTGCAGCACCTTAAATCCTATAGCAACATTTCATTTTTATTCTATCTTCATCATCGATATCTATCCGTCACCTATTCTATCATCATCATCACGTTCATCATCCCATCGTGATCATCATATGTAATATACCCTTACCGTCATCTACATGCCATCATCATCATGTATCTTTGTTCGTCATCAGGTAACATGTATAACATGATTAAGTTATCATCGTCGCTGATCACCTTATAAACCATAATAAGATTTGTTAAAGTCCATCTAACGTAGCCCAGTACGCGACAAACCCATGATAACCATTTACAACCCAAGTTTAGATGACTTAATCCATATATTGGATTAGCTTCCTTATCGGTTGAAACAAAAAAAAATATCGAACGAAGGAAAATAAGAAGAGAGGAGTGCACATGTAACAAGTCAGCTCACTTAATTGTTTAGTCATCAACTAAGCCCCACATCTTAATCATATCATGTCCCAAGATGTATTAATGCGTGCCCATCAATTCTTGAACAAAAGTTTGAAATATTTGATGATAAAGCAAAGTAAGTGGAGTATTATTATAGTTGTAGGGTTCGGTTAGGAGAAAAGAAATCATAAAGAGATAGTAATGTTATTCACCACTTGGTACATAACTCCTTCCAGCTGTGTTTTGATCGAATATAAAAAAAATAAAAAGTGAATCGACTAATGGAGGTATTGGTTGATTGTTACGGTTTAAAATAAAAACAGAAAATAGAATCGTAGCAGTGGTGTATTGGTGGTGATGATGTGATTAATTGAACAAGAAACATCACACCCAGCTGCAACAATAGTTGCAGATCATAACAATTTCTGCAGTAGCAGTCTTTGATAGTGGTTCGTGGTGGTGTGCTCAGCTGCAAGATGTCTTCAACTGGTGGTGTGGCATACGGCGGTGGCAGTGGTTTTGCGTAGTAATAGCAAGAATTTCAAATGGGTTTGATGGGTATTTGATTTGAGGTATACGATGGCAACATTAAATAGAAAATATCGCTCACTAGTGAGTTGTTTATGGTGGTTCGAAGGTGAAGGTAATCAATGGTAGTTAGGGTGGTGGTATTTGGACAATGGTTGTAGAATGGTGATCGTTTAAAGAAAGAAAGAAATAGGAAATCGATGATGGTGTTTGGTGTAGTTGTGAACTGAAAACATAAACGTGGCCAGTTGTTCTCGAGAAGAATAATGGTGTGTTCTTCAAATAAAGTTCTGATTTTTGCTGTTATCAATCGAATTGCACTTATTGAGTATAATATGAAGGTTAATAGATTGCAGTGTCATGGAATCAATTAGTTTTTGTTTTGTAGCTTAAAGAGTCGACAAGTTTCAATCTGTCAGAAGAAAGAAAGAAAAATAATAATAAAAGTGAAATGGACCTTCAACTAATTTTGTTATTATCTATGATTTGATTTCGTACAAGCAAGATTTCACTCAGGATCCTATTACCATTAAAGTTGGATAGGGATTTCTAACAGATTACAATCATCAATCTGTGCTTATAGTTATTATTTATAATTAAAATTAGGAATTATAAATACAATAATAGTAATAATAATAATAATACTTTTAATATTAATATTAATAATAATACAAAAAGAAAAATATCAATAATATCATAAATGATAAATATAATGAAAATTATTAATAATATTGTTAACATTGATATTTACAATGATATAAATGATGTTAATAATAGTAATAGGTTGTATTATAATATTAATAATAATAATAATAACGATTTTATGATTTTAGTAATATTGATTATGTTTAATAGTGATAATAATAACATGTTAATAATAATAGTATTGATATTAACATTAAAAGAAACAACAATATTATTATAACAATTAATAATTAAATTTAGTATTTTAGTATTATATGTTATTGCTTATGTATGTATCTATATAATGTATATTATAGAACTAATATTGAATATTAAGTTTTTATACCTTTTAGCCTATTTTACAATATATATATATATATATATATATATATATATATATATATATATATATATATATATATATATATATATATATATATATATATTATATAAATATAAATATTTATTTACAACAACTGTTCGTGAATCGTCGGGAATGGTCAAAGTCAAATGCATTCATGGAAATAGTTCAAACATTGTAAGACTCAGTTTAATAGAGTTTGCTTATCGTGTCGAAATCATATAAGATTAAGTTTAAATTTGTTTGGAAACTCCCGGGTCATCACAGTACCTACCCGTTAAAGAAATTTCGTCCCGAAATTTGAGTGAGGTCGTCATGGCTAACAATAAAAGTGTTTTCATGACGAATATGAGTTAGAGTTTTATCATTATTGATTAATATAGATAAAATGATTCGATCATGTAAAGCGTACGAGTGAAGCTATCACCAAAGGGTGAAATAAGTAGGTATAGATTCGTCATATCTTTTGACGTAGATAGGATTGATTTCCAAGTTCAAGAGATTTGGAGAAAATAATCGTAATTAGATTTGATTCTTCGGTAATCAAGGAAATTAGGATCCGCTTTAAATGCGATCATCTGTTTTGATTACTCTGTCGGATATTTTACTATAAATCCACCCCCTTCGTTTTTCTTATTTCCCACACCTTCTATTCTTTCTCCCTCATCTCATACTTTAAAGCATTTGCCAATATGCTCCATCCAGTTATGATTCTTGATATACTCTTAACTTTCATATCTGTCATTCTTCTCTTTCATCTACCACCGGAGGATTTTATTTACTTCTACTATTATCTTGGGGTTATAGTGTTATTAATTTTCCCGTGCCTTTACGTGGCAATATGTATTGATATGCACGGTTTGTAATTTGTGTCTTGTTGTCGAGCTTTATATCTTCTTTTATATTCAAGAGTTCCATACTTTTGTCTCCTCTTCCTGACTTCAAGTCAAGCAAATAATGGTCCATAATTCATAGATATGAAGTTTTAGATTAACATAGTTAATATTCTAAGAAGAAAATCGTAATGGCACGATTTTGATTTGGTAAATTACCAGAATATCCTGGAAAAGACCGAATCATCAAGGAATATTTTCTTGATATTTTAGAGGTTTAAATAGAATACAAGAGTCGTGTAACATGGCACATGATGACGTTAGAGTCTGTGAATCATCACGTTTCATTAGAAATTCAGCATGACTTACTGTAATATAATCACGTTGATCAAGTGTCATTATATTATACTAACTCATGCATCAGTTCCCAACATTACTTCAATAACATTCATATTTTAAGCTCGAAAGTTTACAGAATATAGAAACTAACAGTTTCTATATGATGTAACACTAATAGCACGAAGAGATTATTGATTTCAGATAAGAATAGTTATGAAAATATCTTCAGAAATATGGAGGATATTTGTAATGAAATATAAGATAATATCTTTGAATATCTAAGATCAGAGGATGATGGAAACTATTGTCCGCAAGGGTTTAGAGTAAGGAGCAAGATATTCGCTAAAGACTTCAGTAGGCATTGAATCCTTTGGATTCTTTGAAGTCAAACTTATTCTTTGTGATTTGTCCACGGCTTCCTTCATAGTTTCGCATAATCCGCTTTTCGGTACTAAATTTTCTATTGAGTGTTTCCAATATAATGATACATAGAAAGCACGAAGAGGTATATAATTTCGGACGAGAATATTTATGAAAATATCCTCAGAAATATCGAAGATATTGATGATGATATTTTAGAATTTCTAAGTTCGATGGTTGATGGAGAAAGATTTTCCGTAAGATTTTAACATGACTTCGGAGCAAGATATTCTCTAAAGATTTCAACGGATCCAGAATTATCTGGATTCTTTGAATATAGGGTATGGTCCTTGTATTTGTCCTTGGTCTCCTTCATGATTAACTTTATTCGTTTTCCAGTTTCAACGTTTCTGAGATTTTCCAACATATTATTCTTTATCATCAAACTTCCGACGACTAAGGTCGTTTACGGTTGCCTACAGTTTCTGCTGCTTCATTCAGATTTTTCAACATTCAGAGTATCGATTAAACTGGGTGCCTTTTCAAAATTTCAGAATTGAAGATCGTAATTCTAGGAGATAATTGTTATATGTACACATATAACTATTGATGTAGAAATGCTACGAGATTCGAAATACTGATTGCTGATTCTCGGTATTTGGTACGGAAATTCTCGTTATCAGATGCAGATGTGTAGATGATAGGATTTCAATGAATATAATAACTTTTCATAAGATCAAGATCAATGATGTTGTTGATAAATTTACTGCTAATGTAGTGAGATATAAACGGTTTTTCTCTATTGATGACGAAAGGCAACTTTTATATCAGGGTTATAATAAGTTAATCCGAGTGAAAAGTCGAAGTTGACTTGTTGGAGCTGTGACAAAATTTACTACCTTGAAAAGGGATTGTAAAGTTATCTTGGGTAATAATAATGCTAACGGATCTAACACAGATACATGTTAAATGTTTACTCAGGTCCCGAGTGTTTTCAGGTGCATAGCTATATGCATCACTCTTCCCTTCCGTAAATGATGTGCGGTTGGTTAATCCTCTTGATTGAGATGTTTTCAAGAATCATGAAAGGTTTGAACGCAGATTGTAATCGTCAAGATACAAATGAGGTTTAAGATGACATCAAGTGGCAAATTTGAAGAATTGTTTAGTTTCATATGTTATAATCAATATTTTAATTCATTTTAATTGTCCAATGTTGGTAGTCCTCAGTTAGCAGTCCACAGTTACTAATTTATTAATTCATATATAGTTTATATTATTCGAATTAATTAATACGTATCGTGACCCGTGTACATGTCTCAAACTCGATCACAACTCAGAATATATATATTATTATAGAATCAATCCTCAATACTGTATAGTTAACTCGGACATTACTGCATATAGAGTGTCTATGGTGATTCCAAATAATATATATATATTTATATATATATATATATATATATATATATATATATATATATATATATATATATATATATATATATATATATATATATATATATATATATATATATATGCGTCGATATGATATTCCAATTAATATTTATTATTAATAATATAACCTTTATATTATTAATTTGTGTATTTCATTATTATTATGTAAAAATATACCTTTTGTTAGATTATATGTGTCAAATATTTTAGATGTATATATTTTATTTGTTTGATAAAATTGTAATTATACTAATAATAGAAAGAAAAAAAAATTTGAATACCGATTAAGATAATGATAGCAATAATACTAGTGTTAATAATAAGGATAATAATATTAATGATTTTATTAATATTGATATTAATGACAGTTTTAATGATAAATCTTATAATAATGATAATAACAGTAGTTTTTAATAAATTAACTAATTTAACAATACTGATAATGGATATAATACTTTTTGATATTAATACTTAATACTTAATAATAATAATTGTAACAATCTTATTACTAATGATAAACTTAATAACAATACTTTTATTAATAATAATTATAATAATTCAAAATTGATATTAGTACTAATATTAATATTAATATGACTAAATTAAGTTTGAGTCGAAAATTAAATGACGATAAATAAAATTGCGAGAATATAAATTGCGATAATTAAAATGTAACCAGTTAGCTAGGAACAGTTAGCTAGGAACCGTTAGCGTGGATCCTTACAAAATTTCTCATAGTTAATTTGTTTATTTCTATCAAATTTTTATTTTGTCAAATGTGTTCTTCATTATGCCACTTGATAGCACCCGAAGACCAAGAGAAAACCACATTCACGTGCCCTTATGGTACTTTTGCTTACAAACGCATGCCATTTGGACTTTGCAACGCCCCTGCAACCTTTCAAAGGTGCATGATGGCGATTTTTCACGACATGATAGAAGAATGCATGGAAGTTTTCATGGATGACTTTTCAGTCTTCGGTGATACATTTGAATCATGTCCAGTTAATCTTGAATGAATGCTTATTAGATGTGAACAATCAAATCTAGTTCTTAATTGGGAAAAATGCCATTTCATGGTTAAAGAAGGCATCGTTCTTGGTCATAAAATTTCAAAGGAAGGAATTGAAGTGGATAGAGCTAAAGTAGATGTAATTGCTAAACTTCCATATCCCACCAATGTTAGAGGAGTTAGGATTTTTCTTGGGCATGCCGGTTTTTACCGACGTGTCATAAAAGATTTTTCTAAAATTGCCACTCCTATGAATAAACTCCTAGAAAAGGATGCTCCATTCATCTTTTCAGATGAATGCATCAAATCTTTTAATATTCTTAAAGAAAAACTCACTAATGCGCCGATCATGATAACACCAAATTGGAATCTACCATTTGAACTTATGTGCGATGCAAGTGATTTTGCAATGGGAGCCGTTTTAGGACAAAGGATTGAAAAACGATTTCAACCTATATATTATGCTAGTAAGATGTTACAAGGAGCACAAACGAATTATACAACTACTGAAAAAGAACTCCTTGCTATTGTCTTTGCTTTTGACAAATTTCGATCATATCTCGTTCTAGCAAAAACGGTGGTCTATACCGACCATTCTGCTCTTAGATACCTATTTTCGAAACAAGATGCTAAACCAAGATTAATCCGTTGGATCTTACTCTTACAAGAGTTCGATATTGAAATCCGAGATAAAAGAGGAGCAGAAAATCTCGCCGCTGATCATCTTTCTCGTCTTGAAAATCCCGAATTAGAAGTTCTAAATGAATCGGCCATACAAGTCAACTTTCCTGATGAATATCTATTGAAGATAGATTATAATGAAATTCCATGGTTTGCAGACTATGCAAACTACTTAGTATGTGAATTCCTTGAAAAAGGATTATCGTACCAAAAATGAAAGAAATTCTTTAGTGATATAAAACACTATTTCTGGGAAGATCCACATTTGTTTAAAAGTTGTCCCGATGGAATAATACGCCGATGTGTATTCGGAGATGAAGCTAGTAAAATTTTAAACCATTGTCACACAGGACCAATAGGAGGGCATTGTGGGCCTCAACTAACAGCAAGAAAAGTTTACGATGCTGGATTCTATTGGCCTACAATTTACAAAGACGCACACCTTCTTTGCAAATCCTGTGATGCTTGTCAAAGGGCCGGAAAAATAAGTCAACGTGATGAAATGCCACAAAATGTCATTCAAGTATGTGAAGTATTTGACATTTGGGGTATTGACTTTATGGGTCCATTTCCAAAATCTCATAATAATCTATATATTCTCGTAGCCATTGATTATGTATCTAAATGGGCGGAAGCACAAGCTCTCTCGACTAATAATGCACGAGTTGTAGTCAACTTTTTAAAACGTCTTTTTGCAAGGTTTGGAACACCGAAAGCTTTAATAAGTGATCGGGGTACTCATTTCTGTAATAATCAACTTGAGAAAGTTCTCAAAAGATATGGAGTAACTCATAAAATCTCCACCGCATATCATCCACAAAGAAGTGGACAAGTTAAAAATACCAACCGAGCATTAAAACGTATTCTAGAGAAAATCGTAGGATCAAATCCGAAGGAATGGTCCATGAAATTAGAGGATGCACTCTGGGCTTTTAGAACAGCCTACAAAACTCCAATTGGAACCACACCTTTTAAACTCGTTTACGGAAAAGTATGTCATCTTCCAGTAGAAATTGAACACAAAGCATTTTGGGCTTTGAAGACATGTACTCTTGATTTACATGAAGCTGGACATCTATGGTTAAGTCAACTAAACGAATTAGAAGAATTAAGACATGAAGCATACGAAAATTCGTTAATCTATAAGGAAAGAACGAAGAAATGGCATGATAAAAGAATCAAAAGTTCAAAAGAATTTAAAGAAGGAGACAAAGTTCTTCTTTTCAATTCACGATTCAAGCTATTTCCTGGAAAATTGAAATCAAGATGGTCTGGACCATTCATAGTCAAAAGAGTTTTTCCGTACGGAACAGTAGAATTAATAAATTCAAATGGGATTGAATTTAAGGTTAATGGTCACAGAGTTAAACATTACATAGATAGTCCAATGGAAGTCGACAACGAAGTTAATCACAATTTTGATACCACAGCTAACTAAGTGTGGGGAGAATCAAGTCTTTAAAGGATAATATGTATTTCTGTTACAGTTAGATTTTCTGTTTTCGTGTAGTTCTCGAAAATGGAACCCGAATGGTCTTTCCCTAGCAGACCCTAAAGAACTAGTCTTCTCCCCCCATTCTGAATTTTTATTTTTTAGGTTTTTACGAAATGAAGACTTCCTGTGAACTAAACCATGGTCTAATGCTACACGCTTTGATTACTAAACGTAATAATGACACACTTCCAAGTGAATTGGTATCATTAATAAGAGGTAAATTAGACGGAGTAAGAAAAGAATCCAGATGCGAAGATAATAAGTTACAATTTGGTAAAGGAAAATCAAAATCCGCAGCGAACAGAAGAGCACGACACCTTGAAAGATGTCACAAATGTGGAAAATGGTCACACGAAGGTAAATGTTCAAATAATCAAACCTATTCAAACACCAAATTTGTTACTTTATACAGAGATGGACCGTTCATACGTTTAGAAGAAAAAACGTTAAATACTCGAGGTTACGCCTATGCAGCCATGGAAAACCAATTAGTCCGACTATCTTATGAGTGGGCTAGAGCATATCACTAAGAAATATATTTCACAGGTAAATTTGTACAGTTTTCATTTTCATTTTTTATTTTAATTTTTAACCTTTTGATAATAAACGATAATTTATTCGCTATAAAGTATTAAATTGGTATTCAATGAAATTAGGTCTTGCGACCGAAATTATTGATATCATACAAAAATTTATTACATCACTGCGAAATTTAACGTTTATTCTTAAGGTATAAATATCTTTAATCAATCAACCCAAAATATTTCAAAAATTCGTCATGAGTTAAATTAGGTTATTTAACCGAAATTACTTTACCGAAAAGAGGGGCGCATATTTTTGATAATATTTGATTGATTAAAGTGGGATAAAAGCCAAAAAGATTTTTAATTTTATTTTTATTTTATTTTTAAATTTAATATTAAAATAATATTATAAACTTGTTAAAATTAATATATATTTAAAATTGTAAATATTTGAAAAATTAATATTTTTAATATAAGTTTGTATGTATAAAAACAAAAATATAATTTAAGTTTGGTGTGAATTTTTAATATGAATTTTTAATTTTATGCATTTTGAATTTAAGTTTGGTGTGAATATAAAAAAAATAAAAATTTACTTTAGTTCATTAAGTTAAAAATATGATTTTTAAAATTCGTCGTGAGTTGAAGACTAGGTCATTAAAACGAAATTGCTTTACCCGAGGGAGGGACGAAAACTTTTATTATCATTATTTTTAATCTTATTGAATTAAAGTATGCCAAAAACATTAAAAAACCCAAAAATCTTTACTTTTAAAATCGCGCTTTAAATTGACAAATTTTAAAATTTTGTCGAGGGACGGACTAGGACAACGATCCGAAAAGCCCTCATCCTAAAAAGAAACAAATTTTTAAAATTTTATTAATTTTATGTTTTATAAAGTGTAAGGTTTTATATATATAAAAAAAAAAAACCAAATCACTGTACCCGGGACTCCATTCGATCGCATGGAGTTTGGCATTTGGTGCCATGCGATCGCATGGGGAGTAAAATCAGCTCAGCAACATAAGGTAGTCGCCTGTTCTGTCTCAACACAAAACACACACACACATATTCGAACCAACCCCAAAATCACCTCTAAAATTCACAATTTTTCACCGTAATTCGTCAAATTTTTTGCTCTAATCATGCCTAGATTCTCATTCTTCAGCAAAAAGGTAAAAATTACACCCCTAAACTCATAAATTTTCTAGTTTTTGTGATAATTACCAATAATTTACCTAATGCAATTTTGTTAATTTCTAGTGCAATTAGTGTTAAATTGTTAGTATTTTATGCATGTATAACCTAGATTGATGCTATTTAACATGATTTGAAGCCAAAAACTTCAAAATTTTTTGAAATCTAGGGTTTGTGTTCTTGAGCAATTTGGGGCTTTTTGATATAAACAGGTTATGGCCGATTTTTGTCATGAATTATTGCTAAATTGAGTAGTGTAACATGTTTAGGTAGTTAAATGATCCAAACATTGATCCTAAACATGATTTTTAAAGATTAAAGTGAATTTTTTAGGTGCAAAATTCATGAACTTGATTAATTTGATATATTTACAATTTGAGACTTGTTTAATTATTAGTAATGACTATTTTGACATGTTATTTGAGTTAAATGCTTATGAACTTTGTCTACATTTTCATATGTGTTTATTTGAAAAAGTGTAGAATTGTGAAAAATTGTGAAAATGTGTATAAGTTTAATTTTGATTTAACATGTTATTGTTATTGTTTTAAGTTGTTATTTTGCTAACACTAATGCATACTTGGATGCACAAATTTTGTGTTTAATGTATTTTGCAGAAAGCCGATACTGGAGGTTCAGGAGCATCATCATCTAGATGACCTGCTCCAGCACCAGAACCAGAACCAGAAATGCAACACGAGCCAGAACCTGAACAACAACCACAACAAGAACCACAACAACAGCCTGATCAACATGTACCTTATTATGATCCGGTACAGTTTGTTAATGAATTCATAGTATTCCCGATGAGGCCGCCAGTAGAATTCCCAACAATTCCTGAGCACACTTTGCATCCTAATCTGAGATTTGATAGAAGATGGAGAGATTACGAGACATATCAAAGGAACAAATTCAAATTGGTAACAAAAAACATAGAGGTGCCAAGGGTAATCGATTGGGATCCTTTGAAAAGAGTTCAGCTAGCTAATAGAGTCAGACTGCTACTGATTCAGAGGTATGGGAACTCTTCTTTTACAGATTGGAAACGTCTTTTCACCATTCGTAGACCTGTATATAAGGAATGGTGTGTTGAGCTCATGAGTACTGTATCACTTGATACAAATATAGTTAGAATAGATGATAGAAGATTTCTTAGGTTTATCCTTGGCGGTAGGATATACAGAATGTCCATGCTGGACATGGCCAGGGCTTTACAGATATATACTCCTGGTGAGTTGCTACTACCCGATTGTGCAAATTTGATTCATTATGGTGAAAGGGTAGATAGTAACTTTGACGCTGACGCCATTTGGAGGCGTATGTCACATTTTGATGTTTTTACACGAGCGAGAGGACACTCCTATACACATATTGACAGAGCCGAGCTTCGTATCATTCATAGATTTTTGGCTAACTCGATTACACAGAGAGGTCACAATAAGAAAAAAATGACCTTACATGATTTATTCTACCTAAAGTGTATTCGGGATCCTAGAAGCTTTGTCAATATCCCTTACTGTGTTGGTTTTTATTTATCTAAAATGGTAGAAGGAATGCAGGACGGAAGTATAATAGGAGGAGGTATTTTTGTTACTCTCATTGGAGAGTATTTAGGTGTTGATAGGAACCAAGGGGGTCCATTATAGCTTTGTAGAGAACAGGTTGAGCCTTTAGGATTGAAAGTTTATGTGGGTGCTAAGGTATTGAAAAGTAGACGCAACCAGGCAGTACCCTATGAGGGCCCTCATCCTCAGGTAGAGAGAGGCTCAGATGAGGAAATGGAGGAAGCAGAAGACATTAGGGATGTCTTTCGAGATGCTATTCTTGACGTCCACGTTCGTATAGATGAGGAAGCAATGACGAGCGCGGCCAGACATAGTATGTACGAGCAGTGGAACTCCGAGCGAGTATACGAGGATTATAGGCGACGCCAACACGATAGCTGGTTAGTTCATCAGCACCAAATCATGAGCCAGCTATCATATCAGGTACCAAATAATTACGTGCCTACTCGACCTGCTCATTTTCCGCCATACAGCCCCGACATCCGACCACCCTTTAACCGGTATGACTATAACCAAGCTTATCAGGATACCTATAACCAACAATGGAACCCACCTGATGAGATGAACTGGAACCCCTATCCAGACTGATTTAGTTCCATTGGTTATTTTTATGATTTTTATATTTTTATCTTTTTAATTATTCATGTTTAAACTTATGTTATTAGATATATTTATGTAATTTTTATCATTTTTATTATTATTGTGTACTAATATTTTACCTTTAGGATTTGAAAGTGGGATATTAAGTCCCATTTCAAATTGCCATGCATGTTTATATTTGTATGTATGTATATTGTCGATTGTACAAAATAGGGTAAAACAGAGCATTTTCAAAGACTGGCATTAAGTTCAGCAAAAGCTAGTACTTTAGACGACAAAACGAAAAACAAATCTGATGTAACAACAAGATGGAATGAACAAATGATGTGCACCATTTATCATTCAGCAAACAAACACCAATATGTTTGGAAAATTTGGTAAAATTTAATCAGTTTTCTACGCTAATCTCCCTCAATAATTTAAATTGTTACTGATTTCTTGCAAATGAGGGCATTGCAAGATCTTAAGTGTGGGAAGGGGTTAAATTCTTTCGGATTTTAAAAAAAATTTTGATTTAAACACTTGGTTACCATTAAAAATACTAGTAACGCAGTAGTTGTATTAGAATCTAGTGCTCTCTGATAATAAAGAACAGCCCTAGTCTTATATACTGACAACCCAATTCTAGTAAAATTTTTCAAAATTTTCAATTAAATGAATTCAAAATCATGTTTATACATATTTATGAACGATAAAACTAGGTGTTAACACCGAAATTATTGTTACCTCGGAAAGGACATAAATTGAGAAACAAGCCAAAATGTTAGAATTCATTTAAAATGGAATAGAGGACAATAAAAAGGAAAATAAAAGCCAAGTGTGGAAAAAATTACCAAGTTATCTTAAACATATGTCACATATTTCTGTAACAAATAATTGAAGATACTTTTGCTTTGGACTAAACTAAATAGTTTTACCCGATTTACTGTAATATATTTGAAAGAAAAGATGGATCTACACGATGAATCAATTCCATCATTAAAAGGAAGTAAAGTCTTCCGAAAAAGAAACGCGCTTCTTGATTTAGGTCATGAAGTTGTCGTCCAGACCAGCTGTAGGTTGACGAAAAATCTAGAAAAGTCATCAATAAAATCAGCAGGAAATCCACGGACCTCAGCATCAAACAGGGTCGCCAAGTGGTCAGACTTATCCTAACCATGAGAGGATCTGTCTTGTAAAATGGGGAGGACGCCGTGCAAATTAGCTGGATAAGACTAATAAATCAGATCCCCAGAAAGGATAATCTCCTTTAAAGATCAAAAATCAGCTTTTAAGACTAATATTATTCAATCCTAGAGATTGACCTTAAATATTGAGAATTACAAACTCATGGAATTCAATGATATCTAAACTCGAGCTTGAACGAGAAAATACTTTGATCAAAACTATAAACCGATTTGTTTTCTGAAAACCCATTTTCAATGCGTTCATTACCTTTGAACGTAAAATCCTAGGAATTCACCTGGAATTCATTAGGCCACCTGAACCAAATTGGGTGTCAACCGTAAGAACGGTGGTTGCATAGCATGGTCAAAGACAGGACCTTGTGCCAGACCGAAAAATTATAAGGGTGAGCTTTACTATTGCTCCTACAAAGGATAGTAATTGCATCCGATACGTTATATACCATAATTAAAAGCATGTGAGGGGACATTGCCTTAACAGTTGCTTGTTCAACGCTTTCCTTTACAACCGGACGGTAGTTTACCGAAAGGTAATATACGGAACAAGTAAACTGGACGTGTTGCTTTCCTAATACAAGGTTAGCAAGTGGGTGACACAAAACCACAAGTTTTGAGCTAAAATTTTTAAATCTGAAACCCACCAAACCCACAAAAACATTTTTCAAACACCGGTGAAGGGTTATTCCAGAAAACTTATCTAGGGTAAAAGCTAGATTTAATTTTAAAAAAGATCAAATGTTTTCATAAAGATCCAATTTCCTTAAAGGATCTAAATTTTATAGTCATGTGGGACTGTAAACCACATCGTTACTACCATTGTTTATACCGCCGTATAGAAATCACTGACGTACAAAGTGTGAAGAATAAAGAGGTGATTCTAGTATTTCAAGACTATATTTCTTGAGGACAAGCAACACTCAAGTGTGGGAATATTTGATAATGCTAAAAATGAACATATATTTCATAGCATTATCCCTCAAGAAAGACAAGCTTTTAGTTGCAATTGTTCTATTTACAAGTGATATTCGTTTAAATAATAAAAGGTGAAGACAAAAGACAGATTCGATGAATTGAAGACGCAAATGACCAAAAAGCTCAAAAGTACAAAGTACAATCAAAGAGGTTCCAATTATTGATAAGAAACGTCTCAGAATTACAAGAGTACAAGATTCAAAACGCAAAGTACAGGATATTAAATTGTACGCAAGGACGTTCGAAAATCCAGAACCGGGACCAGAGTCAACTCTCAACGCTCGACACAACGGACTAAAAATTACAAGTCAACGGAGTACAAGAATATAATATAATATATATATATAATTAAATTTAATTATATATATTATATTATATAATAAATAAATAAGCAGCCCACGTTTTTAAAGACTTTTGAGCCTCCCCAGCTGGCCATGCGATCGCATGGCCTTGAAGGGCAAAGCCCATGCGATCGCATGAGGCCCTTTTCCAGCCCACATGCCTATAAAAGTCGCAGTTTGGTGCATCAAATATATATATATATCAATCTCTCTATCTCACATGCGATATATATATATATATATATATATATATATATATATATATATATATATATATATATATATATATATATATATATATATATATATATTATAATTTTAATTTTAATTTTAGTTTCTAATAATAAGGGTATGTGTCACGACCCTACTTTTTCCGTTATCTTTTCCGTTAATTATTTAACGATCGTTAACTGTTAGTGTGCCACGTCATTTCTATGAACTATATTATTATTTTTATAATATATATATATATATATATATATATATATATATATATATATATATATATATATATATATATATATATATATATATATATATATATATATTATGTGTTATGTGAATATTTGTATTCATATTTTAATTTATACGTTTCTACGTCTCGCGGATTTCCATCCGGCGAATCTTTTTGGTTTTCAAACCAACGGTCGAGTTTTTGGGATATTTAAATCCTAAATATTTTAAATATGATATTTTAAGATCATATTATTATATAGCGTATTTATATTTATTTTTCGTCGCGCGTTTGTTATCTTTCCGGATTTTTAATCGCGTAAGTGCGTTTTCGCGTTTCGGGACTCGTTCGGGCTTTCGGGCCATCAGGAAATTATAATTTATCAAAAGTGGACCCATGGGGTCCACCCCCAAACAAGTTTCGGCCGAAGCCAAGGGGGGGAAGGGGTTAACACTCCTTATTTTTCTTTATTTGATATTTTTTATCATATCACTTCTAAATTTATCCAAAAACCTAGTTCTATTTTGTGCTCTCCCTTTTTGCTCTCCCCTTACTGTCGCCATTCATCACCAACATCACCATCATCATCTAAAATTAAAGCTTGGATCAAGGAGTAATTAGTACCAACGTGTTCCTCTCGTTATTCTATACGCGATTACATAAATCGTTTCTCGATTAGGGTATAAACCCTAACCCTAGAATTTTCAATTTTTCATTTATTTACTATATTTTGATGATTATTTAGTAGTATGATATTTGTGGATTATTGTAATGATGTTTGTATGCATAGATGTACTCATAATTGCATGTTTTCGGTTTGTTAAATTGTGGACAGCAGCTTTATCGTGTATTCTGGGTTTGTGACTGAGATAAATGTTAAAATAAAGTATGTAAATGAGTTCCTCTCATCAAGACAATAATTTTAGACTCCAGATTCATGTCATTTCGATTCCCGGAGCCCTAGTTATGATCAAATTACTTTTTGCTAAAATTGTATTGTGGATTGACATGAAACAGGTTTGGTCCGACTTTGTGACCTTCCTTGGTGTCTTTAGGGTGTGTTAGTGTGTTAGGACTTATGGTGGGATGAACTTTCATGTTCGGGTCACCTAAATCCGAGCCACGGTTCACCCGTTTTGACTAAAACACGGTTTTGAGAAGATTGAAGGTCCAAGTGGTGTCATGGCTGATTACCACGATTTTTAGACTGTTCTTGGTGTGTTCTTGAGTGCACCTTTGTGTTGGGTGGTTTGAATAGGCGGAGATGCATATAAGGCTCGCCAGAAATCGACACCCGGGGCTCAAGATACGACCCGATGAACTTTTGAATTAAAACTTATGTTTAATTCTAAAACTTATGATAAAAATAATGAAACTCATTATTAATTAATTACTTATGATAAAATAAGTAATTATTATTATTTAAGACTTATGATATAAATATTTATTATATCATTTAAATTATTATTTATGATTTAATTAACATTTTAATTTAACTTATGATTAATAACACTTTTATTACTAATGGAAAATACTTATGATAAGTATTAAATTTATTTTATAAGAATATTATTATAAGACTTATAATGAAGATTAAATAATTATTTAATTATTATAAGACTTAATTATTATTTAATTATGATTTAATTATTAAATACTTATGATTTAATAATTATATTTAGAAACTTATGATATGATTAATAATTCATTATTAATTAATAATACTTATGATATGATTTAAAATTTATTATTAATTAATAATATTTATATTATGACTAATATTTAATTAATTAATTAACTACTTATGTTATATTAATTATATCATTTCAACTTATATTAACTTTAATAATTCATTTTATTTAATTAAACTTATGTTATGACATAATTATACACTTTTAACTTTAATAAACATTATAACTTATGTTATTATTATAACTTACACTTTTCAAATTAACGTTGACTATGTTTGACCAAGTTTGACTTTTGAGTTGACTTTCGGTTGACTTTGACTTTTAGTTGACTTTTGTTGACTTTCTAAATAAGGAAACTTTCCTAACTTAAAAACTTTCTAAAAATAGAACTTTCTAAATTTGGAAACTTTCCAAAAATAGAAACTTTTCAAAAATAGAAACTTTCCAAAAATAGAAACTTTTCAAAAATAGAAACTTTCCAAAAATAGAAACTTTCCAAAAATGGAAACCTGCTAAAAATAGAAACTTTCTAAAAATAGAAAGTATGTGTCCATACGCTGCTCCAGTCAAACCGATGCTTGCCGAGTATTGTTCTATGTCTACTTGCAACATGTCCCATAGCTATCATACTAAGACTTGACCTAAGTTAGTTATTTATATCGACCTGCTTTATTTATAGGTCGGCGTTGTGATCGTTCCTGATCACTTTATTCTATTTGTTGTTCGCTTGTTTGTGTGGTTTCTTCAGTTGCTTTTAAGGTGAGTTATAGTCCCGTTTTTACATACTTTTCAAAGTATATTTTTGGGATGTGATTACATGCATTTTCATTTACGTTTAGACACAAGTAACAGTTAAATTTAATTATTCATTGTGAGTTGGACAAAAATATTCCCTAGTCTGGTAACTGTAATCATTGGTTTCTACCGGTGAACGCGAATCCTACGGATAGATCTATCGGGTTTGACAACCCCATTTCGAGCTAGTCGCGCTAGTAATTTATAATCGGAATGTTTAGTACTTCGTAATTTGTTGTAGATACACTGTCCAAGTGTATATTTTTATTGTGTTTGGCAAGGGTAAATAAAGGGTTAAGTGGTTACCAGGTGGCTCATTGATAATGGAATAATGTTTAATGTTTTCTGACATTTTTAAATCTTGTGGTCTAAAGTTTACTTATTTATTTAAACCTATAATTCACTCAACCTTTGTGTTGACAGTTTACTTGCATGTTTTCACAGGTACTTGAGTTTTGTGATGCTTCCGCTGTGTTTAGAAGAATCTGCATGCATTTGGGCATATTTTATGAAACATTTTATGAAACTTAAGCTTGCATTCTATTTTTGGATAATTTAAACTTGTGGGTTTGTTGGCAAGGTTTTGTGTCAACTTTTGGTTTATTACTATGGTTGGTTGTTTAAAACTACATATTTTGGTTTGTTTCCTTTTTGGGAACCTTTTGAGATAAAAGAATGCAACTTTGTTTATTTAATTCATTTAAGTCCGATCAAGCTGTGGGACCAACTGACGGATTGGTCAACCTGTGGTTTTTAGGGTGCATTAGAGTCTAGTCTACAGCCCGACCTTTTTGCTATAGCAATAATATGCATTTCATTTCGTATAAGTTATATTATTAGCTTTTATATCTTTTTGGTATGTGGTTTGCGGTTTTGCTGTTTGTAGATGTCGACTTCGAGCGATAACTCCGTTGCTGCTCCTGCTCCACCGTCTCCTTCTAGACGTCGTGCTAATCAACCAGAGATCGATGATCCTGTTCATTACTATTTTTCTACCATTACTCATATGAACCGGGCTTATAATGAGGTGACACGTATTAACGCCCTTAGTGATTGTTTGCGCACTTTGCCACATAATGAAGTTATGGACGAGATCCGTGCCGACATGGGTAACTTTATCACTTTTAAGCATAGGGTTGAGGATGAGAACCGTAATCGTGATCGAGAAGTTAAGGCTAAGTTCGAGGCTCTCGAGAGCACTGTTCGTGTGTTGAAGGAAGAGTTGGATGTTGTGAAAGGGAAGTTGCGTAAGTATGAGGATCCTGCCGAGACTCATGCTGGACCAGCTTATCACACCCGCTCTAAGTGAATGTGATGTGATTATTCATATTGATTATCTATTTCATCAGACTTAATGTCCTTTTTATACATACATTTTGGGTTATGTACGGCGTTTTGCCGAGGATTTTATTAAGCTTTTGTTATGGGATACTTTTCATTATGTATGGATGGTTATTTTTATGACATCTATTATCATTATCATGTTTTATTTCTGATGTTGTGGCTCTTGGCATGTTATATTATGCGTAATATATGTTCATGTATGTTAGGTGCTATGTATGTTGTATGATGTTATCATAAAACATGTATGCATGTGATGGTTATTTCTATAACAATCATAACTGTCATGTTATTACTCATAGTGTTAGTTGACTAATATCATAATGGTTAGTCTTTTCGTGTTTTGATCTATTCCTTTATGACACTAGTATTATTCTTGGTACTAACGATGTGTTATTCTATTTTGAAGATCATGCCTCCAAGAGAGTCCACTGAAGCGCGTATGCAACGCCTGATCAATGAAGGAATTGCTGCTTCTATGGCAGCAAATGCTAATGTTAACGCCAATGCGAACAACAACGTGGGATGCTCCCACAAAACTTTTATGGCTGGTTGAGCCCAAGAATTCAGTGGTACGGAAGGACCAATAGGGCTTACTCGTTGGTTCGAGAAAATCGAATCTATTTTCAGGGTCAGTCGGGTCCGTGAAGAGGACAAAGTTAGTTTCGCTAGTTGCACTCTCAAGGATAGTGCCTTGACATGGTGGAACAATCTGGTTAGTAGTTTGGGGAACGATGTAGCTTATGGTTTGGCCTGGAATGATTTTAAGGAAAGATTGATCACCCGCTATAGACTTCGGGGTGAGCTTAAGAAGCTAGAGGGTGAGCTCAAGAATTTGAAAATGCATGACACCGAGTTAGATGCCTATGAACGAAGGTTTTTCGAGTTAACTTTGCTGTGTCCTAGGGTTTATGCGGATGAGGACCGCAAAATTGAGGCTTACATTGATGGTTTGTCCGAGAAGATTGAACACGGGGTTGAGTCTAGTGAACCCCAGACTATTGAGGCAGCTATGTCTATGGCCCACAAACTTAATGACAAGGTGTTGAGAAGAAGCAAGACTACAGTTGTTGAAACTAGTGAGGAGGTTGTCAAGAAGGCTGATAATGGAAAACGAAAGTGGGATAACAACTGCAATCAAAACCAAAATCAGCAGAAGAAACAGGATACCTCAGGTGCTAACAACAGAAATTAGCGTGTGTGTCCTCGTTGCTATAAAGCTCATGATGGTTACTGCACAGTTACTTGTAAGAGGTGCTCTAAGCAAGGGCACATTGCTAAAGATTGTACAGTACTTTTGCCGGGTTCTGCTACTCCCGCGGCTGGTGGTAATAATAATGTTGGTAATAGAGGTGGTAACGGTAATGGTAATGGGAAACTGAATAATGGAAGTAATCAAAGGGTTTGTTACGAGTGTGGGAAGCCGGGGCATTTCCGAGATGCTTGTCCCAACAAGAAGACTGCTGAAACTGCACGCGGCCGAGCGTTTAACATTAATGCTAAGGATGCGGAGGAAGATCCTAAGCTTGTCACTGGTACGTTCTCAGTCAACGATTTACCAGTTTATGTACTATTTGATTCAGGGGCTGATTTAAGTTTCGTGTCGAGTAAATTAAGTCCGAGAATCAAAACGCCGTTAACTCCCTTAGACAATACTTATGTTGTTGAAGTAGCTAATGGTAAAGAACTTACTGCTAAGACTGTACATCGTAAATGTAACATTAATCTGGGTGGTAGGGATTTTGAGATAGATTTGATACCGATTGAACTTGGTAGTTTTGATATTGTTATTGGTATAGATTGGTTGTCTGCGAACCGTGCTGAGATCGTGTGTTATGATAAGGCTATTCGTATTACTGATGTGATTGGAGAGCCACTGATGGTCTTTAGAGATAAGAAATGCACACAGTTAAATCTTATTAGCTGTATGAAAGTTCGTAAACATCTCCGCAAAGGCTGTCATGCTATTCTTGCTCATGTTGTTGATCCTAGTAAGGAAGTAAAGAACGTTGATGACGTTCACATTGTTAGGGATTTTCCCGAGGTGTTTCCCGATGACTTACCTGTCCTTTCGCCGCAACGCGCGGTAGAATTTCAGATTGATCTTGTTCCCGGCGCTGCTCCTGTAGCATGTGCTCCTTATCGTCTTGCTCCTTCCGAACTTCAAGAATTGTCGAGTCAACTCCGTGAGTTGTTAGACAAAGGTTTTATTCGTCCTAGTTCGTCCCCTTGGGGAGCTCCTGTTCTGTTTGTTAAGAAGAAAGATGGTTCTTTTCGTTTATGCATTGATTATCGTGAATTGAATAAGCTCACTGTTAAAAATCCTTATCCTCTTCCGAGAATTGATGATCTGTTCGATCAACTTCAGGGTTCTTCTGTTTATTCAAAAATTGATCTTCGTTCTGGCTATCATCAGTTGCGTGTTAAAGAATCTGATGTTTCAAAAACTGCTTTTCGCACCCGTTACGGTCACTTTGAATTTCTTGTTATGCCGTTCGGATTGACAAATGCACCTGCTGTGTTCATGGACCTCATGAACCGTGTGTGTAGACCCTATCTGGACAAGTTCGTTCTTGTTTTCATCGACGACATGCTTATCTATTTTTAAGAGTGATGAAGAGCACGAAGAACACTTGAGGTTAGTGCTTGATTTGTTAAAGAAAGAAGAGTTGTACGCTAAGTTCTCTAAGTGTGCTTTTTGGTTAAGAGAAGTTCAGTTCCTTGGTCATATTGTTAATAAACAGGGAATACAAGTTGATCCTGCTAAAATTGAGGCGATTGAAAAGTGGGAAACCCCGAAAACTCCTACTCAGATTCGTCAGTTCTTAGGGTTGGCAGGTTACTATCGAAGGTTCATTCAGGATTTCTCTCGTATTGCGAAACCTCTGACTGCTTTAAAGCATAAAGGGAAGAAGTATGAGTGGAAGGATGTACAAGAGAATGCTTTTTAGATTTTGAAGAAGAAGTTGACTACCGCTCCGATTTTGTCACTACCAGAGGGTAATGACGATTTTGTTGTTTATTGTGATGCATCGCGACAAGGCTATGGTTGCGTTTTGATGCAACGAAAGAAGGTTATTGCGTATGCGTCACGACAGTTGAAGATTCACGAACAGAACTATACAACTCATGATTTAGAGTTGGGGGCTATTGTTTTTGCGCTTAAAATTTGGAGACACTATCTTTATGGTGTTAAGAGTACTGTGTACACCGATCACAAGAGTCTTCAACATATCCTCGATCAGAAACAGTTGAACATGAGACAACGAAGATGGATTGAGACGTTGAATGATTATAATTGTGACCTTTTGTATCACCCGGGTAAGGCCAATGTTGTGGCTGATGCATTGAGTCGTAAAGAAAGGACTGAACCTCGCAGGGTTAGGGCCTTGAATATGACAGTTAGATCAAACCTCGCAAGGCAGATTCTTGAGGCACAACAAGAAGCCTTAAAGGAGGAGAATTTCGTGAAGGAGAATGTAGAAAAGGTAGCTAAGAAGTTTGAAGTACGAGCTGATGGTACTAGGTATTTTGCGGGACGTCTTTTGGTTCCGAAATTTGGAGGTCTTCGACAACTTGTTTTGGATGAGGATCATAAGTCTAGATACTCTATTCATCCTGGTTCAGGAAAGATGTATCAGGATCTTAAGGAGCTGTATTGGTGGCATAATTTGAAAGGTGATGTGGCTACGTATGTGGCTAAGTGTTTGACCTGTGCTAAGGTCAAAGCTGAACATCTAAAACCATCTGGACTTTTGGTGCAACCAGAAATTCCCGAGTGGAAGTGGGAAGGTATTACTATGGATTTTATTACTAAGTTACCAAGAGTTTCGGGTGGCTATAATGCGATTTGGGTGATTGTAGATCGACTCACGAAGTCGGCTCACTTTTTGCCAATTAGGGAAACAGATTCAATGGAGAAACTCACCCGTTTGTATTTGAAAGAGATTGTTTCTAGGCATGGTGTTCCCGTGTCCATTATTTCCGACCGAGACAGTCGATTTGTGTCGAGGTTTTGGCGATCTTTACAGGAAGCCTTGGGTACTAGGTTGGATATGAGCACCGCTTATCATCCTCAAACGGATGGTCAAAGTGAAAGGACCATTCAGACATTAGAAGACATGTTGCGAGCGTGCGTCATTGATTTTGGAAATGGGTGGGATAAATATTTGCCGCTAACTGAGTTTTCTTATAACAACAGTTACCATGCAAGTATTAAAGCCACACCGTTTGAAGCTTTGTACGGTAGCAAATGTAGGTCTCCTATTTATTAGAATGAGGTTGGGGATGCTCAACTTACAGGTCCAGAGATTATTCACGAGACTACTGGGAAGATTGTACAAATTAAAGAAAGGTTGAGAACTGCTAGAAGTCGGCAAAAGAGTTATGCCGATAAGGGAAGGAAAGATGTTGAATTTCAAGTTGGTGATCGTGTTATGTTAAAGGTTTTGCCTTGGAAGGGCGTAATCCATTTTGGTAAAAGAGGGAAGTTAAGTCCTCGTTTCATGGGACCTTTTGAGATCATTGAAAGAGTTGGACCGGTGGCTTATCGTTTGAAATTGCCACAAGAACTCAGTGCTATTCACGATGTTTTCCATATTTCGAATTTAAAGAAGTGCTTGGCTGAATTTGATCAGACTATTCCTTTGGAGGAACTTCAAGTTGATAAGCAATTGCATTTTATTGAGGAGCCTGTTGAAATCATGGACCGAGAGGTTAAGACTCTTAAACAGAGCAGAATTCCTATTGTTCAGGTCAGATGGAACGCTAGATGCGATCCTGAGTTCACTTGGGAGCGTGAAGACTAGATGAAGCAGAAATACCCGCATTTGTTCTCAGATGCCGAGTCAACCCCTGCGCCTGCTTAAATTTCGGGACGAAATTTCCGTAACGGGAAGGTACTGTCACGACCCTACTTTTTTCGTTATCTTTTCCATTAATTATTTAACGACCGTTAACTGTTAGTGTGCCACGTCATTTCTATGACCTATATTATTATTTTTGTAATAATATATATATTAATTATTATGTGTTATGTGAATATTTGTATTCATATTTTAATTTATACGTTTCTACGTCTCGCGGATTTCCATCCGGCGAATCTTTTTGGTTTTCAAACCAACGGTCGAGTTTTTGGGATATTTAAATCCTAAATATTTTAAATATGATATTTTAAGATCATATTATTATATAGCGTATTTATATTTATTTTTCGTCGCGCGTTTGTTATCTTTCCGGATTTTTAATCGTGTAAGCGCGTTTTCGCGTTTCGGGACTCGTTCGGGCTTTCGGGCCATCAGGAAATTATAATTTATCAAAAGTAGGCCCATGGGGCCCACCCCCATGCAAGTTTCGGCTGAAGCCAAGGGGGGGAGGGGGTTAACACTCCTTATTTTTCTTTATTTAATATTTTTTATCTTATCACTTCTAAATTTATCTAAAAACCTAGTTCTATTTTGTGCTCTCCCTTTTTGCTCTCCCCTTGCCATCGCCATTCATCACCAACATCACCATCATCATCTAAAATTAAAGCTTGGATCAAGGAGTAATTAGTACCAACGCGTTCCTCTTGTTCTTCTCTACGCGATTACATAAATCGTTTCTCGATTAGGGTATAAACCCTAACCCTAAAAGTTTCAATTTTTCATTTATTTACTGTATTTTGATGATTATTTAGTAGTATGATGTTTGTGGATTATTGTAATGATGTTTGTATGCATAGATGTACTCATAATTGCATGTTTTCGGTTTGTTAAATTCTGGACAGCAGCTTTATCGTGTATTCTGGGTTTGTGACTGAGATAAATGTTAAAATAAAGTATGTAAATGAGTTCCTCTCATCAAGACATTAATTTTAGACTCCGGATTCATGTCGTTTCGATTCCCGGAGCCCTAGTTATGATCAAATTACTTTTTGTTAAAATTGTATTGTGGATTGACATGAAACAGGTTTTGTCCGACTTTGTGACCTTCCTTGGTGTCTTTAGGGTGTGTTAGTGTGTTAGGACTGATGGTGGGACGAACTTTCATGTTCGGGTCACCTAAATCCGAGCCATGGTTCACCCATTTTGACTAAAACACGGTTTTGAGAAGATTGAAGGTCCAAGTGGTTTCATGGCTGATTACCATGATTTGTGGACTGTTCTTGGTGTGTTCTTGAGTGCACCTTTGTGTCGAGTGGTTTGAATAGGCGGAGATGCATATAAGGCTCGCCAGAAATCGACACCCGGGGCTCAAGATACGACCCGATGAACTTTTGAATTAAAACTTATGTTTAATTCTAAAACTTATGATAAAAATAATGAAACTCATTATTAATTAATTACTTATGATAAAATAAGTAATTATTATTATTTAAGACTTATGATATAAATATTTATTATATGATTTAAATTATTATTTATGATTTAATTAACATTTTAATTTAACTTATGATTAATAACACTTTTATTACTAATGGAAAATACTTATGATAAGTATTAAATTTATTTTATAAGAATATTATTATAAGACTTATAATGAAGATTAAATAATTATTTAATTATTATAAGACTTAATTATTATTTAATTATGATTTAATTATTAAATACTTATGATTTAATAATTATATTTAGAAACTTATGATATGATTAATAATTCATTATTAATTAATAATACTTATGATATGATTTAAAATTTATTATTAATTAATAATATTTATATTATGACTAATATTTAATTAATTAATTAACTACTTATGTTATATTAATTATATCATTTCAACTTATATTAACTTTAATAATTCATTTTATTTAATTAAACTTATGTTATGACATAATTATACACTTTTAACTTTAATAAACATTATAACTTATTTTATTATTATAACTTACACTTTTCAAATTAACGTTGACTATGTTTGACCAAGTTTGACTTTTGAGTTGACTTTCGGTTGACTTTGACTTTCAGTTGACTTTTGTTGACTTTCTAAATAAGGAAACTTTCCTAACTTAAAAACTTTCTAATAATAGAACTTTCTAAATTTGGAAACTTTCCAAAAATAGAAACTTTCCAAAAATAGAAACTTTCCAAAAATAGAAACTTTCCAAAAATGGAAACCTGCTAAAAATAGAAACTTTCCAAAAATAGAAAGTATGTGTCCGTACGCTGCTCCAGTCAAACCGATGCTTGCCGAGTATTGTTCTATGTCTACTTGCAACATGTACCATAGCTATCATACTAAGACTTGACCTAAGTTAGTTATTTATATCGACCTGCTTTATTTATAGGTCGGCGTTGTGATCGTTCCTGATCACTTTATTCTATTTGCTGTTCGCTTGTTTGTGTGGTTTCTTCAGTTGCTTTTAAGGTGAGTTATAGTCCCGTTTTTACATACTTTTCAAAGTATATTTTTGGGATGTGATTACATGCATTTTCATTTACGTTTAGACACAAGTAACAGTTAAATTTAATTATTCATTGTGAGTTGGACAAAAATATTCCCTAGTCTGGTAACTGTAATCATTGATTTCTACCGGTGAACGCGAATCCTACGGATAGATCTATCGGGTTTGACAACCCCATTTCGAGCTAGTCGCGCTAGCAATTTATAATCAGAATGTTTAGTACTTCGTAATTTGTTGTAGATACACTGTCCAAGTGTATATTTTTATTGTGTTTGGCAAGGGTAAATAAAGGGTTAAGTGGTTACCAGGTGGCTCATTGATAATGGAATAATGTTTAATGTTTTCTAAAATTTTTAAATCTTGTGGTCTAAAGTTTACTTATTTATTTAAACCTATAATTCACTCAACCTTTGTGTTGACAGTTTACTTGCATGTTTTCACAGGTACTTGAGTTTTGTGATGCTTCAACTGTGTTTAGAAGAGTCTGCATGCATTTGGGCAGATTTTATGAAACATTTTATGAAACTTAAGCTTGCATTCTATTTTTGGATAATTTAAACTTGTGGGTTTGTTGGCAAGGTTTTGTGTCAAATTTTGGTTTATTACTATGGTTGGTTGTTTAAAACTACATATTTTGGTTTGTTTCCTTTTTGGGAAACTTTTGAGATAAAAGAATGCAACTTTGTTTATTTAATTCATTTAAGTCCGATCAAGCTGTGGGACCAACTGACGGATCCGTTAAGTATTTTGACGGGGTCGTCACAGTATGTTAGCGAATGTTGGAAGGGTGTAAGTCGAAATTCTGTCCGTGTAATGCTACGCTATTTTTAATCATTGTAAGTTATGTTCAACCTTTTTACATTAATGTCTCGTAGCTAAGTTATTATTATGCTTATTTAAAATGAAGTAATCATGATTTTGGGCTAATTACTAAAATTGGGTAATTGGGCTTTGTACCATAATTGGGGTTTGGACAAAAGAACGACACTTGTGGAAATTAGACTATGGGCTATTGATGGGCTTTATATTTGTTTAACTAAATGATAATTTGTTAATTTTAATATAAAGATTTACAATTGAACGTCCCTATAAATAACCATATACACTCGATCGGACACGATGGGCGGGATATTTATATGTACGAATAATCGTTCATTTAACCGGACACGGGAATGGATTAATAGTCTATGGAATTATTAAAACAGGGGTGAAATTATGTACAAGGACACTTGGCGTAATTGTTAACAAATTATTAAAACCTTGGGTTACACGCAGTCGATATCCTGGTGTAATTATTAAACAAAGTATTAAAACCTTGTTACAGTTTAATTCCCCAATTAGTTGGAATATTTGACTTCGGGTATAAGGATAATTTGACGAGGACACTCGCACTTTATATTTATGACTGATGGACTGTTATGGACAAAAACCAGACGGACATATTAAATAATCCAGGACAAAGGACAATTAACCCATGGGCATAAAACTAAAATCAACGCGTCAAACATCATGATTACGGAAGTTTAAATAAGCATAATTCCTTTATTTTCATATTTAATTGCACTTCTAATTATTGCACTTTTATTTATTGTTATTGTATTTAATTGCACTTTTATTTATTGTTATTGTATTTAATTGCACTTTTAATTATCGTACTTTTTAATTATCGCAAGTTTATTTTATCGCACTTTTATTTATCGCAATTTCATTATCATTATTTACTTTACGCTTTAAATTAAGTTGTATTTATTTTTAATATTTTACATTAGGTTTTAACTGCGACTAAAGTTTTAAAAATTGATAAACCGGTCATTAAACGGTAAAAACCCCCCTTTATAATAATAATATTACTTATATATATATTTGTATTTTTTATAAATTAAAACTAATATATAGCGTTAAGCTTTGTTTAAAAGATTTCCCTGTGGAACGAACCGGACTTACTAAAAACTACACTACTGTACGATTAGGTACACTACCTATAAGTGTTGTAGCAAAGTTTAGGTATATCCATTCTATAAATAAATAAATATCTTGTGTAAAATTGTATCATTTTTAATAGTTTTTCCTAGTAAAATATAAGCTATTTCATATACACCTCTACGCACATCAGAGATGATAAACACTCGTTTGACCTCACGAACAAAACCCATGAACCATACCCATCACCTCCATAGCTATAACCCATAATCTCCTTAGCTTTATCCCACTCGAAAAACCCGTTTTGAAATAACTCACTCTTAACCTCGTCGTAGTATTTTATGTAATATACTAATAATAATACGATTAATAATAATACAATATTAATCTTAATAATAAGAATAATAATAGTAATAATAATAATAATAATTTATATATATATATATATATATATATATATATATATATATATATATATATATATAACCGAGAGATAGAAAGATAGATTGAAAAAAATGGTTCGGCCGAGCTTGAGTTTTATAGTACCAAATCTGGAACCCACACCTCCGCGATTGTGAAGATGTTGAGGGTGTTTATTCCGCGATCGCGACAGTCCAGAAATCAGCTCACAGATTTTAATTACCTGGCTGCCGACGGTTTTTAAATAATTATATATTTATATATTTAAATTATGTAATTATATATATAATATATAATATATAATATTCTAGTGCATAGTAAATTTGTAATTTTAATTCCAATGATTTGTTCGTTGACGCTTGACTAAAGTCCCGGTTCTGGTTTATCGAACACATTTTCGTACGTTTAGAAACTTGTATTTTACATTTCGTGACACGTACCCTTAACAATAATTAGACTTAAAATCGTTGGTAATTATACTATTAAAAGTGTAACTTATACATTTGGTTGTTTTGGTCATTTGCTTCTATAAACCGACGTCTCGTTATATATATAATAGTTTTATTTTAACTTAAAACGTTTTATAACTAAATTATTATTAAGTTTTATTACATTGTAAAAAAATATATATATATATATATATATATATTTTCATTTCAAAATACAAATTTGAAATATTTATTTAACAATAATATATAGTTTTTCAAAACTAATAATATTTCTAAGTCCGTTTTATATAATTTAAACTCGTTTAAATAATAGAAATTATTATGTCAAATCATGTTTTTATGAAAACTAAATAATAGGGGACACGAGTCAATCATCGTAAAGCACGCTTTTGAAAATTAAACGGGAATCTTTACTAACTTTTGACTAACACTTCTTAATGACATTTTTGTAAATCACATTACCAAATATTCTGAATACTGACGAAAAGTGCAGATTTCTTAAATCACAGTGGACCTCACAACAGAGACCTTAATCATATCACAATGTATCTGATAATTCAACTTATCTTTTAATTCCGTCAATAAATATGTTAACCATATATTGAAACAAATTCGATCATATAAAGTATTATACAACTAATACTTTATTAACGTTTTCAAGTTATAAAATATATACGTGTATATATATATATATATATATTCATATCCAATTATAATGGTTCGTGAATCGTCAGGGTTTGGTCAAGGTTAAATGAATGTATGAACATAGTTTAAAATTCTTGAGATTCAACTTAACAAACTTTGCTTATCGTGTCGAAATAATATAAAGATAAAGTTTAAATTTGGTCAGAAATTTCTGGGTCTTCACATTGTTGACTTTCACTTACCAGATTCCGAGGACGGAATCTCATTAAGA